>NW_023425551.1:5816558-6416558 GCF_014108245.1 Pipistrellus kuhlii | reverse complement strand
GGGATGAGCACACCCAACTCTGCAAACAAGGTCTTATCTTGAAATCCTAGAGGCAAAAGCTGAGTCTGTTCATGTTAACTTAGTTGAAAGAAAAGGAAAAAAAAGAAGCAACAAAGCCTGAAAAATTAAAAACAAAAATCCCTCTTTGCAATTGTTGCTGGGAGATTGATTTTCCCTACTATTCAGACCCAACTTTTTTGCCTTGCTCATGTCATTCCGCCCCCTGGTGGACATCTTCTCCATTGCAGGCATTGTTTCTTGTACTTACTGCACGGGAGGGTGGGAAGACCATCCTGACTCTGACCTAGAAGGGCTTCCCTATGCAGGAGGTAGAGAGAAAGGTAACCTGAGCCTATGGACATCCTTCTGGCCTCTGAGGTTAGAGAGCCATGGAGTTTTCCTCTGAGCTACTTCTTATTGGGCTTTGATGTGTTAAAAACATGTCTTTTCTTTCATTTAAGATGTTTTGCAAAATTATATACAAGGACATCTAGATCTAGTTGTTCCCGAGCAACACAGGAATTCAGCCCCGAGTAGGGTCATTACCATAAGTGCTGGCATTCTTTCCTAAAGAAGTCAGGAGCAAAGTCTTCTACTACCTTAGCTGTGTTTGCACAACTGCAGGTAAAGGTTTTCTGCTCTACCTTCCCAGTTAGATTGAAAGTAAAAAATTAGAAACCACTTCTTGGCATATCCTCTGCATTATAAATGCTGTTTGATTCTCACCTTTTAGTTAAAACCTCAATTCTATCTCATTCCCAGATGCACAACTCCCTTTAGATACATTCCATTCCATTGTTATCTCTCTCTCTCTCTCTCTCTCTCTCTCTCTCTCTCTCTCTCTCTCTCTCTCTCTCTCTCTCTCTCATTAACATTTTAAATTTATTCCTACTCTTATTATAAGATAAAGTGTTTCCCACCTAGAACTTTTAAAAATATATCTCTGATATATTAATGCTCTTGTTTTTTATTATGAATGCTTTCCCACCTATTATAATTTCATTTTAATTTGCAGCAAATCACATGAAAGGTAGAAAATTTATATTCCTATAAACCTCTTAATTCTCCAGACTTTGTTTTACTAACCAATCCCTCCTCCCATTTTAAGGGGTTATGTGTAGATCAAGTAACAGTGGGAACAGTGAGTAAATTGCAGATAAAGAACAGGACTTTTGGTGTCACACAGACTTGAATTTGAATCCTGGCTCCACTTTTTTCTAACAATGAGACCTGTGGGTCCTTGCAAACCACTCAGAAACACCTCATTAGGGAAATATTACCTCTCCACCTCCAAGTAGGGATAGGTGCCTCATCTCTGTGCCTTCTACACACGGTGGTTATCATGTGATGGTACCTGCCTTCTAGTCCACCTGGTCCACATATCTGAGCTTCCTGAGAACAAGAACAAAATATTCTATCTCTATCTCCACAGTCCCAAGCAGTACATTGCCTGGCAGAGAGATGAAAATCAATGGATGCTGAATGAGAGATCCAGAAAGTGTACTTGATGGAGGTGGTCGTTTTAGTCAAATGTAAAGAGCATTTAGGATTTGGACGTACAAAGAAAAGAGGAAGAATATTCCAGAAGAGGAAGCTTGAGCCTGTGGTCAAGCTTGGACATAGTGTAAGGAAAGAATAAGAAGGAGTCTAGTTTGTCTGGCCAAAGGAGTGTTGTCTTGAGAGTCAGATAGCAAAGGTAAAATCAATGTGACTAAGCAAGGGATTGAATATGGAAATTCATGAAAAACCCAGATCAAATGTGAGAATATAGAGAATATCGTTGACCAGAAAAAGACTCTTCAGAGGTGAAATAAGCTATAAGGAGTAAAGATGGGTGAGGACTAAGAGTGTGGTTTGTGTCATGGTAGGTTTGGGGACACCATTAGGATGCATTCCTCTGTCTTGACTTTAAGTGTCTTCCCACTGACCTTATTTATGTTTTCATCTCCAAGGCCTAGAAGTGCTAAATGCTGAATGAATGAATGAATGAATGATGAATGAATGTATGCAGTGGGTTCAGTAAGTGAGCCAAAGACAAGAAGGACAGGTAGCTTCAGTGATGATTTTAGATAGTGCATTGCCACCCATGATGCCACCCGCTTAGATAGGACTCAAGCAAGAACAACAGTGGGAGGACCAAGAGGGATAACTCAGGTGATGGGCAGCAGGGGTTCGAAAGACCATCACTTATCACTAGAAATGGGGAGAGTCTTAGTATTTGTGAAAACCATCAAATGACACCTTGAACATAATGCCCTAAACCTCTGTGCTCGTGATACTTCCTAAGGAGCTTTACAGTTTGCTGAGCAGTGACAGAATGTATGAGAGCTGAAGTGAGCTCTCACTTCACTGTACTAAGGCAATAAACATGAACATTCCTACCTTTATGCTATGTTTAAAGATATGCCTAGGAAGAGTTATGCATTGTCACTGCTAATCAATTTTTCCTTGTGGAATAGACAGCTTTATGACTATTGTGACACTGTTCTCAGAATCTAACCACTTACCGTTCTTCCGTTAAGTATAACACGTTGACATGTGTATGGAGAATATAATATGATGTTGAATATATGAAAGAAATGGTTTTCCTTATTACCTGTTTTTCCAGACTTCTTGTTAATACTAGGGGGATTTCTCATATTGCTTTTATGTGTGCAGAGAAATGGCTGAGTAAAAATAGTCTAGAGATGAAGGCATTAAGTGATGCTTGTATTAAACATACACACAGCAGAGTTATGTTTCTAAGCAGACATCCTCAGGGACTTTTAGTTGTGCTTCTAAATCAATAATTCTATTGGTAGATCCATCAAAAATTCAAATATGCAATGTGACTAAGCAAGAAGTTTTATTACCAAAAACAAGCACCAAGGGCTTATGTGTGTCGGGGGGAGGAACAGGAGGGTGCAGAGGGTAAACAGTAAAGAGCCAGATTTCAATTTCCTTTTATGCTCAAGCCTAGACAGATCATTATTTACCCGTGCCTGCCACTGACAAACAAAAGCTCAGGGTTTTGAAACAGCAAGTCATGTACTTTAAAATTCAATTTCATATCTTCAAACAACCATTGTATGAATATCTAATAAAAGGATAAGACGTTGGCATCCGAGTGTAGCCTCTATAAAGCATGACTAGTTGGAGTTAATTTATTTAACCGATATTTACTGAGCGTAGTATGTGTGTCATAGTAGACAGGGGCACCAAGGCAAGACCAGGCTCTGTCTCCTGCTGAAGATGCATGAAGTACTAAGCTCCGGTTTTATTGTTGTTGCTGCTGCGGTGCTTACCATGCAAATGCCCGTTTTTCTTTCCGGTTTTCAACTTGAACTAATTCATAAAATATGAAATGCTGGACTTGTGATGTACTGCCAGAGTAGCCATTTTCCATGTGCCTCTTAAAAATTCCACAGTGTGTCAGTTTTGATGGAGCCAATTAGGAAATCTAAGGAAAGTAGAATTTAGGAAGCCAGGGAGTCATAAGAATGCTTGGAATTTCTCAGAGATTTTACTGAATGTTTCCTGTATCATGACATGTTCCAGAAGACCATAAATGTTAGTTTATATGAGTATAAACTACGTCTTGCCTTGCTGATATGGTAAATAAATAATTCAGATGACCACCCACCCACCAGAACCCAAGGAGTTTGGGGGTTTTGTGTGTTTCCTATGAAATATTGGCATTACTGTAAATGTTTATACTCAGAGAGAGAAAAATAATGATGTATTGTCTTATTTTTACTCCCACTTTTAGATTCTGAAATAACTTTCAAATGTTTCTGCATCTCGCAGTAATATCATTATAGAAATACAGCATGATGATTAACCTCTTGTCTTGGTGTGACTTTAATGGAAGGAATTAAAGGCATTTTTCTTATTTGCATTTTTGAATAGCAATACACTGACTTCTCCAGTTAAAATTAATTATTCTGTCACATTGTTTTCATGGTAGCAATCAACTAAATTAAATACAGGGCTATAAATCTGGACAGCACTGTTTTATTCAGTAAGAAGCCATAAGTCAAGTTCATAAACGTGGTACAAAACACAGCTGTTTGGCCCTGGGCCAGGAGGTAGTGAGGGAGTTTGAAAGGAGTTGGGAGATAACCTTTAGTTTAATATGGCTTGGGAAATTAGATCCTATATATGCTAATTTTGTACTTTTTTTTTTAATAGATGGAACTGATTAAAAATATAAGTACTGCCGAACAGCCCTATTTATTTACTCGACATGTTCATTTCCTCAACTTCTCAAGGTAAGATATTTTCCCGTTTAATGGTTTTCTTTTCCATTTCTTTTCAGGGCTTAGACTCCCTCTAACAAACAATTACTTTAAAATCTACCTTCATTTCCAAGGTAGTGTAATTGCCTTTGAAAAGCCTTTTTTAATCCTGCTATGTTTACTGTGAAGGGGTCAAAAATTTGAAATATTTAGACAAGAGCTTCATTTCTTTCTAGAATATTAATCTCAAATCTTATGAAAAGTTGGAATTATTTTTAATGAGAAGCCATTTTACCTGATAGCTTGTTTTGTTGTTGTTTGTTTGTTTGTTTTATCAGATTTTGTACTAAAAGAAATAACTTTGTAAGTAAGACAAGTTATTTATTTATTTAAAAATATTTTTATTGATTTCAAAGGAAGGGAGAGGGAGAAAGAGATAGAAACATCAATGATGAGAAAGAATCATTGATCGGCTGCCTCCTGCACGCCCCCTACTGGGGATTGAGCCCACAACCTGTGCATGTGCCCTTGCTTAGAATCGAACCTGTAACCCTTCAGTCCAAAGACTGATGCTCTCCACTGAGCCAAACCAGGTATGGCAAGACACAAATATTTTAAAAGAAATACTTCATTGCACATTTTGTACAACTTGAACGCACACAGGACCCTAGAAATGACCTAGTGGTGAAGTGCCTGCCTGTTTAATACTCATCTGACTAGTCTAAGCCTTGCATGTTTGATGCTGACGGGGTATTTTAGGAATCTGTTTTTTCTTTGGCTGCAAGAACTTTCTGATAATAATGTAAATTTTTCAAATTTAAGTTTTTAGACCCTTGATTTGTGAAGCTGTTCATTGTGAGTTCTGGGCATTCCCTTTTTCAAGGATTCATTTGCATGGGTTCCCTTGTCAGTGGGCTTTGCTGTGAATGGGAAGTCCTCAGGTTCTTCTCCTCTCACTGGCCTGTGTCTGAGCTCACAGCTGTACCCCTGACAGAGTGCTGGGTCCGGAAACAGATCCATTGACCAGCCCGGGGCCCTGGGCCTCCCTCATCAACCAGCTCTCTGTCCATAGAAAGCACTGGATTGTCCTACTGGCTTGTGCTGGCCTAATGGTCCCTGAGGGAGAGGTACTCAGGGAGGCCCTGAGTGTTCCCAGCTCTGCTGGCCACAGAATGCCTATCAACCTGAGGGCATGGAAGAAGGTTTCAGCCTTCAGAGGACTTCCTGCCTTGCCCCAGGCCCAGCGCACATTAAGTGTAAAGAGAGTGAGATTCAGCAAAGCAAGTGATTAAGCAGCGAAGAGGAGTTGCTGCCTTATCTTTGAAAGCAAGCTTCCCCTGAGGTTGTCAGCCTGCTTGATAACCAATGTTCCTGGGACAGGGAACAGGTGGATAGGACACCTGCAGATTATCCTCCAAGGCCCAGGGCCGTGCAGGGAGAGCTGGCTCCCGACCACATTTATGAAGTTGCTAGCTACTGGATTGCCTGAGTGTGTGCCCTGCCTCTCATTTCCAGTCCGCCAAGAACATATAATTCAACGTAATTAGATAATGGGGACTTGTCAGCTATTTTAGGCACTGCCTTTTATGACTTGTACAGCGGCAAGCTCGGCCCCTCTGACCCTTACTTTGCTCATGAGCTTGCTTCTGCATCACCCCCCATGTCCTCCAACCTGATTCATTTCACTGCTGCTCCAGGGTCAAATCTTTACAACCAAAACAAATTGCAATGCGGCAAGTCTTAATAATGAGCTTAGGACAGTGAAAACTCTAATGGCAAGCCCAAGCCCATATCTTAGTTGGATCAGCAGAGCTGGGCCCAGGGTGACGACTGTATTATATCACGCACGGCCCCAAGTGTCGAAAACATATTCAAGAGTTTAATCTTTTTTTTTTTTTTTTTTAGAATTTAAAAAAATATATTTTTTATTGATTTTTTACAGAGAGGAAGGGAGAGGGATAGTTAGAAACATCGATGAGAGAGAAACATCGGTCAGCTGCCTCCTGCATCACACCCTCCCCCCACCCCCCCACCGGGGATGTGCTCGCAACCAAGGTATGTGCCCTTGACCGGAATCGAACCTGGGACCTTTGAGTTCGCAGGCCGATGCTCTATCCACTAGCCAAACTGGTTTCCGCAAAGAGTTTAATCTTGATTAATTCAATTCAGAAAGAAAAAATTATAAATACCTTTAGAAGACATCACCTCTGCAGAAAACGATGTTGGCCTGAGTGTGAGACCTTCTCCAGGGCCATGATTCTGGGCGAGCCGTTTGACCTCTTGGGAGGGTTCTATTTTCCTACCTATAAAGCAGGGCAGTTCCTGCCACTACCACCTTCTAGGGATGCCCTACGCACATGAAGGAAAGCCTTTCAGGTCCTCTGGAAAGAAAAACATTTGATGTAGTCAAAGTGGCTTTGAAAGGCATGTCGGCAGGAGTCTGGCCGTGGGTTGGCTCCTGCTGTGGGCAGCCTCTCCGTGTCTCTGTCTAATGCTGTGAGGGTGGGGCCCCGCTCCTGCTGGTGACTCCTCCAGTCCTTTTTGTTCAATTAAACACATGTTTACTGAGGACACCCCATCTCTTGTACACCGCCCTAGGACTGGGGCTTCTGCAGGGAATGAGAAATGTTATCCTTGCCTTCAGGTAACTGGAAACTCCTCTCCCATTAATGAAGAGGTGGCAACAAAGTGTGATGCGCTGGAGGAGAAAATGACGGTCTCCTCCAGAGAAAGCGGGAGGCAGGACCCTCCACCTGGAAAAGCAAGACTGGAGGGCATTGGGAGCAGGAGCCATTGCTGCTGGGATGTGAGGGGTGGGCCAGCTTTGGACACATTGAAGGGGAAGACATGGGCGGCACAGGAACCGGCATGAGCAAAAGCAGGACAAACAGAGGGACTGAGAGCACCCAGCCACAGGAATACACTTTAACTTCCCATATTCACAGATCATGGGAAGTTAAAAATCACCTTTTCCTTTTTCAAGGGGATAGATTTATTTCAGGAAAATGTCTCAGGTATAAATGGGCAAAGTGTTGGCATACAAAAAAAAAAGGCTCTAAAATATACAATTAGAGAGAAACAACTAAGTTGGGGCTTGTTAAGAGGGCTTCCATGTGAACCTTATATTTTGAATGGTAAGGCATTGAGGTAATGACCGCTCCTAATAAACCTATCCTGATCATTGCTGACAGGCGTGTGGCTGGCTTGATTCAAGATAATGAGGTTATTAAGAGAAGAATCGATATTGCAACCCAAAAATTTTTTGTTGTTATTTTATTTCTAATCTTCCTTACATTCCTAATGTTTTACAGGGTACTTGCTTGTGAGCGGAATGTAAGAATGAAAGTCTGGCCTCTCTCCCCACACATTCTTTTCTGAACTTCTGAAGGGTGTGGCATTCTATCAAAATGAATTACTCCTTAATTCAAACCCCCTCTCCCCCATTAATGGGGCATTCTTACCTTGACATTCTGAAAAATGTTATCCTGTAGCTATTCAGTAGCTGACTTCTTTCATTTGTTCATCATCTAGGCATCCTCCTGTGCCCCTCCTTTGTCCTTCTTTAGAGCTAGAAGGAACCATTTCACCATATCCAGTTTTATTAACGCCACCGTGGAAAACAATAGTATCGGGCCAGTCTAGTGTTTTTGTGGTCACGCTGGGGAAGATTTCCCGCCAGAGGAGGTGAACGCAGGCACGCAGAAACTTCAGCCTTTGGTATGGCCTGGGGGCGTCTCCCGGCAGGGCTCTCTCATCTGGCCAAGCGTTTTCCACCCGGACTAGTGGGGGAATTGAGTTCAAATTACCTTGGTCTAAGAGACGCAGCTCTTTCCCATGATGGTTAAGGAGGAGTTTTAATATCCACATACTATCTTTTCATGCATCTGTCCCCAGCTATCAAAGCAACTAAAAGAACTATGACTGATGTTACCAAAGAGGTGATCAATGGAGGTAGCAGAGGAAGAAGAAAATGCCCAGAATGAGATATTTAAAAATGCATGAGAACCATGGAGTTATTACTCCTAGAGAGTTATATGTTGCTTTGGATCTTTGTGTTCTTAGATTTACATACCAGAAAAAACTGTGACAGGCAACTCAATTTGTCTCCTCCTGCCCCTACTTTTTGTTTGTTTTCTAAACTTTTTTTTTTGGGGGGGGGGGGGGAGGGGAGGAAGGCAGTAATTCTTTTATCAGTTCACAAGTCCTCTCCACCCCCCAACTTGGATCCTGCAGGGACAACATTGTGAAGTTCTGGATCAGTCCAAATGAATGACAGGAGATATCAATATGCTAAATAACCTAACACTGCCACCTCACCGAAGCTTTCTTATGTCCCTCTTCCTTTCTCACCATGACCCCCTCGGCCTTGCTTCCATTTCTATTTCGTCTTTTGTCTCAGATGATGGCTCCAATACCAACACTAACTTACAAAAGCAAAACATTTAAAATGAAATCAGTCACTAGAGAAGTTGGCGGGGTGCACTGTGCAAGGGATGGCCTTTTGGATACTCCGTCTCTTTCCTTAAAGGGAAGTCTTCTTACTGACGTGAACAAAGCCTGCCCTCTGATGGCATTATCTGATCCTACTAAGTTAATTCTTTAACGCAGTCGGGTTTCCACGTCTTACTTCTAAATGTTGACTTTGTTTTTATTCTCATTAGCGAAATGGTCCTTTAAAATGCTGTGCCCTGCAGCTCTTTTGTAGAGGTCAGGAAGCCTCAAACATGGAAGACAAAGGTAAAGACCTACTGTCTTTACCTACTTCAGCAGAGCACACAAGTTTGATTTGAAAATGAGAGATTTCTCTCAGTTGATCCCATTTCAACAACGTGAAACTGATCTTCCTAAAATGGCCTTCTCTTCCTCACTTAAATATATATATATATATATTCTTATTGATTTCAAAGAGGAAGAAAGAGGGAAAGAAAGATAGAAACATCAATGATTAGAGAAAACCATTGACTGGCTGCCTCCTGCACGCCCCCCACTGGGGATCGAGCCACAATCCAGGCATGTGCCCTTGGCCAGAATTGAACCTGGGACCTTTCAGTCCGCAGGCCAACTCTCTATCCACTGAGCCAAACCAGCCAAGGTATCTTCCTCACTTTTCCCTTCTCACTCTGCAGTGAGTGTACCGAGGCTACCTGAAGATTAGCATAACCTGGACTTGCCCTGAGCTCAGTCACTTCCCTCCTCCTGGTCATCTGCTTACACCCTGTCTTATCAAGCCATCTTCCTCTCTGAGTGAGAACCCCAAACTCCAGTGGCTCAATTGCCCCCTCCCTTCACCCTGTTTGTCTCCTTTCCTACTAAATAAATGTTCTGCCCTCGCCAGGGAACTGAGTGGCTGAATTTCTTCTGGTTGTGTTTTGTGATAGGAGGCCCTCTATGGGACAGTCAAGACCAAGTGCCCACTCATTAAGATTGTGAGGATGAAGGATGGACTTCCTACCCATGAGTGGTCCATTAATGGCCTTAGCTTTTAGCAAAGGACCATTCAATAACCATCTCTACTGGCCTCACACCCCAGGCAGCTCTTCATCTGCCCCCAATCATCTGCTTTCCCAGGAGGGCTTTTCTCTCACTTCAAAGTGTCTCGTCCCCTCATTACAAAGATCAAAGCTGTGGACTACCAGCCTCAGTATTTTCATCTTTTATTGTAAGTAATGGGACAAGGATAACTTCAACTTTCAGGCCAGAAGTTACCAAGAAGATAGACTTTGGTTGGAATGATGGTAACCAGGGGCTAGGAGTAGGGGGGAGGAGACTTATTGTTTAATGGGCACAGTTTCTGATTGGGATCATCCGAACCTTCCAGAGATGTGTGTCGGTAAAAGTGTACCTAAAATTCTTATTCAAGTGCTATGTGTAGCTCATCAAAAAAGTGACTAATGTTGCCAAAGGGGTGATCGATGGAGGTAGCAGAGGGGGAAGAAAATGCTCAGAATGAGATATTTAAAAATGCATGAGAACCATGTAATTATTCCTAGAGAGTTATATGCTGCTTTGGATCTTTGTGTTCTCATCAAGAAAAGAAAACAGAAATACTATGATAAATTTGCAGAGGATCAGTAGGAGAACCACAGAGGTGATTAAAGTGTTGGTGAATATGACCTACGAACAAATAAATGCCGAAGAAATTGGAAACCCCTGCTACTTTAGAATAACTTAAAAGAGAACTTCAAATATGCAATCACTGCTGTGGTGACCAAGGGACAAGAGGGTGTGTTGTTAAGTGAAAAACAAAATTATGGCCTGATTCTACTCTGTCCTGTCCTGAGCTGTGATCATCACAATATTTTACAGCTCAATAAAGACCGAATGAGAGCAAACATTAAAGGAATTTTAAAACACACACACACACACACACACACACACACATTCTAAAGGAATTAAAATTGAAGCTGAATCTTTTGTGTAGATTGGATCAAACAGAAGGAAGCTCCCACAAAAGGAAGATTAGGAATCTGGGGTGTGTTTAACAAAGACTTCTGGACTATGGGGTGGACCCCATAGTATAGACTTTGCAGGGAGGTTGCGGAATCTTCTCTCCCGGGAATTGAACAATAAAGCGGTGGGACGTGGGGGCGGGGCATACACAGCATTCTTCCTCTAGAATGGAATCTGCAGCAGGCAGTAGGTTCAGTGACTCAGAGACCCTAAAAAGGTGACCAGGATTTCTGACCAGAATTTAAGAATTACTGAGAGGTGAAACTGACCCCGAGAGAGAACGGAATGAAGGTGAGACAATTCTCTTCTCGGGCACTGAGACACAGAGCAGTGGCTCCCTGGCCTCTTTTGTATTACCGACATGCCCCTTCTGATTTCGGCAGTTCGGGGGGGGGAGCCATATGTCCTGGAAAAGGATGAGAATTGGCAGGCTGAAACTATTATCACTGTCACTTTCTGGGAAGGAGGGTATCTATCAGACACCTCTCTTGCAGAAATCGCTGGAGAGAGGCTATTATATTATCATACCTGGCAATAAATTCTTAAACTGCCTACCACATCTGTTTTGGACAAGTACCCTGGAATTCCTGCACTGGGTTACAACATGCAAACAGGAGCAAGTCACCCATGCTCAAAGCCTTGTCAAGCCTCACATCTGTAGCTTTCAAGAGAGGATGGCTAAGCCAGACCAAGAACCATCTCCTCATGGGAAGCTGGGATTGAGGTCCATGACTGGACACTTCTGCTAATTAGTCATTCTTCGCATGACATAGAAGTACAGTTGAGGTTTTAAAGCATGATACAATTTCGAGGGCTTATTTGCATTCATATCTAGTATTCATGCTTTGTCCTCCTAATCCCTAAATTATTACTTTAGCTGCTATTTATCATAAATTTAAAAGAGGAAGATACGGTGCATCTAGGATGATGATGGTTAGCTGGTGGTTGGCACAGCTGACTTCTGGGACTAGTTAGTTATTGTTCAGGTAGCATGAACGTTATCTTGTGTACATATGGAGACTGACAAATTTCCCATTGACACAGCTCACCTTACTCATGAGCAGCAAGTTTTCCAATAGGGTGTATTCAAGGTTCCAGAATACCATTCACATGTCCTGGTGCCTGAGATTCCACCATTGGAGTAATTTCTTTATCTTTGTTTATCCTAGTATTCCTGTCTCTTAAGATTCTCTAAAAATGCAGAGAAGCTGAGGACAACATTGTACGAATAAATACGCAAAAGGGATTGGTGTTGTGTGTCAGCTTTCCTCCTACAACTGAGCCCCGTGATTTTGGTAGTAACATGCACTTATAAGCCTGCATGCAGGCATTCATTTCTTCATGCTTGAGCACCTACTATGTGCCATGTACTGTACTCAGTGACATCATTCCTGGCTCCAGGAGGTCCACAGTCTGACAGGAGAGGCAGATGTACACACAGTGTGCTAGAGTCCAGACAGAGGGATGGACGCTAGGACACAATTACTTGCTGAAGGATGTGACTGGGGCTCTGGGCTGGGTTTTGAAAGGCAAAGAGTCTCCCACCTCTAGTAGAGGTGGGAGCAGGTTACATCAGTTTGTTTTCTTGGAGCTCTTTCTGACCCCTGACGAATGTCCAGGCATCCTCATCAGAAAGTCACAGGGTCACAGGGTGAGAGAAGCCAGTGGGTCCCTCAGGAGGTCCCCAGGGCAAGACCTCTGTCCAGAGCCTGGAGTGTTCAGTCTAGGCTCCTCATGTTACTGCTTGCAGGCAGTTCAAAGAGAAAGGAGAGGTACCTTAATGAAAAATTCGCCATTTTGTCTTGGGAAGGCCCAGCTCTTGGCCAGCAGTCAGGTCATTTGTCTAATTCCTTTGTGGCAGGAATTTAAAAGGAACACATGTATATTTGCTATATTTTTATCTACAACCCCTGGCCATCACTTGAGGATAACTATGCTGATTTTTTGGTGTGTCCGTGAGGTTCCTCCCATTTACCAACTCCAGCATCCTCTGTCCATGGTTCGGAATACAGAGTCTGGAGCCAGATCACCTGGTTCATATCCTGGCCCAGTGACTCACCCGCTCCCTGCCTCAGTTTCCCCAAATGAAGGCAGGGATAATTATGGTTTCTACTCTTTTGAGATGTTGTGAGGCTGCAGTGAGTTGGACAAATAAAGTATTCATACGTTTAAGAAATGTTGACTTGCCGAAACCAGTTTGGCTCAGTGAATAGAGCATTGCCCTGTGGACTAAAGGGTCCCGGGTTTGATTCCAGTCAAGGGCATGTGCGTTGGTTGCGGGTGCGTCCCCAGGGTGGGGGTGTGCGAGAGGCAGCTGATCGATGATTCTCTCTCATCAATGTTTCTGCCTCTCTGTCCCTCTCTTCCTCTCTGTAAAAAATCAATTATATATATATATATATATATATATATATATATATATATATATATATATATATATTTTTTTTTTTTTTAAAGAAAGAAATGTTGACTCACTGATCCACATTCGGCAGAACACCTCACCTGATGCTATCTAAATTAGTATGTAGGGTATGCCCTGTTGACCTGTTGACCTAAAAGACAATCAGAACATAGCAGTCAGTTCAAATATTCAGCCAGGTGCCCATGGGTCTGTGCCAGATCCTGGGGCTGCAAACTCCAGTACAGCTGGTCTGCTTCTCGGACCTACAACCTAATATGGTTAACCTGTTAACCAAATGGGACGTATAAATACGTCAAACTTAAACAATATCGGTAACGGGTAGGACGTATGAATACCTCCTGGAAATATATGTTGCGCCCTGAAAGGGACGGTATATATTTTTTGTAATCTTTATAATTGTTTGGAAAATTTATAATTTTTTAATTCGATGTTTCCATTTTTTTGTTGGTATTCTTTTCTATTTTTTTTGGTAATTTTGTATTTTCCTTTGTGCTTTATATATAAATAAATGAAATATATATATATCATTTATTTTAATTAAGTATAAATAAAAAATAATAATAATATGAAATTACGTCCTCTGGGCGTGACGTACTGACACGTCCTAGTGAAAGAGTATGCGCCCATTACAGGTTGCGTAATTAAAAAGGGAACTCCCCGGTGAACAGGTTTAAGAGAGTTGACAACTGAGGTCATTTTTATGAACAGGCCCAGCAGCCTCTCCACAGGTCCCGGACGGGCTCTTTCTGCCCGATAATGAAATGCCTGCCGTGAAACTGCTTGCTGATCGCACTGCTCACTGGCACCTTTGCAGACGGGTCTGATGCCAGCATGCTGGCCCAGAGGGAGACGGTGTCTGTCTCCGCGGTTTCTTTCCCTCCAGAAGTGACGGGTTGTAACCGGCTCCGTGTTCGTGTGCTTGTTAGGTTTGGAGGAGACCAGCCTGTCTACATCAACATCATCAGAGACCCCGTCAACCGGTTTCTGTCTAACTACTTCTTCCGGCGATTCGGAGACTGGAGAGGGGAGCAGAATCACATGATCCGCACGCCCAGCATGCGGCAGGAGGAGCGCTACCTGGTGAGTCCTGCTGTGGCCAAGAGGTTGGTTGTGCCTCCCGCTGCCCTAGGAGCAGCTCCTGGGCTGGAAGCTCTCCCTGCCTGCCCATGGCATTCCCATGGCACCTCCACGGAGCCCGGGGTGGTGAGGGCTCTTCCTTGGGGAGGAAGTCTCTGCCAGTGAAAGGTTGTTCCGGATGACCCAGGTCATAAGGAACTCTTCCCAATGGCTTTCTAATCGTGCTGTCCTCGGCTTGATGTGAGTGCTAGAATTTAGTCCCAGAGCAGAAACGATCTTTCCCTTTGGGCATCGCTCTCTGAGGATCACGAAGCATGTTCTCCTACCTCATCCCATTCATTCCCATGGCTATCCTAGGAGGGAGAGGTGCCTTCAGACGAGGACTCTGATGTCCCAAAAGATGTGTGGGACTTGCCAAAGTTGGAGCCCCGGTAAGAGCCCCAGCTGTAACTGACTGTCTCTGGGTGCTCTTGACTTGAAGTCCGGGTGCTTTCCTCCACAGCACAACAAAGCCAGGCCACCTCAGCGGAAGTGGTGCGCCTCTTTGCACTTTGTTTCAGGATGCTCAGCTCCAGGGGGATGTGGGTTTTGACCTCAGTCATTATTTCCAGGGCTCTGCGTTGGAAACAAAAATAGAGGGAAGACGTATGCATCTTCCTTTCCAGAATTAAAGGGGACATTTCTCCCTTATTTGTGACCTAAATTGACAAAAGCTTACTGAATAGCTAAAAGCCTTGTTAAGGAGGCTGAAATCCCGGTCTCTCTGGGTGAGAGAGCCCTGGGGTCACGCAGACGCATGCTGGGCTATCCGCTCAAACAGAGGGAGGAGAGAGTTGTGGAGGGATCAGTGCACATCTTTTCCACTGCTGGAAGCGAGCCCTGAGCCTCACCCCCTGCGGATGGGCAGTGGCAGGGTCTCGGTGGTTAAAAGAAAGCAGTAGCATTAGTCACAGTTCTGGTACAATGTGAACACTTCTATTTCCTCACTTCGTTTTTTAAATGTAATAAAGGCTGTGGTGGGAGGATGGGAGCACTTTTGGGTGATGTGGAGTGTTATCCAGTGCTGCACATAGTTTTTGGATGAGCCAAGACGAGAAACCAAGGCCTTTCCCTCACCACTCAGCTACCCAGTACTTCAATGAAATAGTTTGATGGCATATTTTAAAAAGTGGTTTTTAGTTTTGATGGCAAAAACCCTAATCTTTTCCTTTAAACTGCGTGTTGTGAATATGGCTATATATTTTCTATTCATGATGAGTGTGTATTCAGAGTACAGAACCACTGGCTGAGGAATAATGTTGACTCAGATCACCTTTCCATTTCTATTGGATCTCGATTAGCATTTACATCATCTTCTAAAAGCACAGGTCATAGTCCACTGAATCAAAATATATTTTCAGGTTTCTGACTCAATATCCATACCAAGTTATAGCAGAAGATGCTGCAAAACCAAAGACATGGAAATGAGTCTGATCAATCCTTCTCATCCAGTAGTTAGGAAGTAAATCCACGGCCTTCCAAAGATGAAAAACTATTTGAAAAAATGAGCAAGTGGAGGGACCGTCTGGAGATCCAGAATGCCTAAGGGTTGGGGAGAGGCTGTTAAAGAGCAGGTCAGGGAAGTCACAGAGGATGTGTAGTTTGAGCAACTAGCAGAATGAGAGATGAAGTTGAATACTGGTCAGCCGGAAGAGTATATTATAGCTCCAGGTGGAGGGGGCAGCTGGGGCAAAGGCCTGCAGTAGACACATGACATTTGAGGCTCATTCAAAGATTAGTATGGGAGGACAGTATAGCTGGTATAAAGTGATGGAAGGGTGGCGAGAGGAAAGTGGCAGGTGGTGAGTTGAGAGAGGTGAGGATTGGAGACAACAGATCATATAAAGCCCTGGGAGTCACTGTGGTTACTGTAAGTGGGTTGAGAAGTAACATGAATGACCCCGAATGGAACCCACTGTAATCAATGACTCTCTCCTGAACCTGCACTGGAGAGCTGAGTTCTTTTCACAGCAGGAAATGCGTCATCCCATCACTCTCAGCAGTGCACCCTCCTCTCTAGAAGTCAGGACTCCCCCCTGCTTCTCTGGACCTGCATGTCACTGAAACACCCAAATGCTTGTCCTGAGAGTCTCACAAGGCTCCCACACTCAAGAGTTTCCAGGGGGCGCCACACTAAATGTGACTTGCGTGATGGTGACCCTGAGTTGTATAGTGCACAACCTACACCACTGTACATGGAGGTCCCGGTGTTCTTCTGTGCTCCCCCAGGGTTCTGTGCTGGCTCTGTCATTATTTTTGGGTGTGGGAGTGTTGGTAGAGTGTCTTAACTTCTCTCCTCTCCTCCCAACAATCTATCAGCTCTTTGAGGTAAGGTCAGAGTTCCATCTATGTCCCTGGTACCCAGAAGAGGGGCTGAAATAATGGAGACCTCAGTAACACTTTATTTAGCCTATAAAATAAACAAGGACAACAGAACATGAATGTAAGAGTTGAGAGGAATTTTCTAGATTGTTCTACCCTGTCAAATTTTGCTATCCTATAAGTCACTCCATATAACACAGTTTTCACACAAAGAAGAAACTGTAATCATTAGGCAGAGAAGTTGTAAACATAAGAGGAAAAAGTATGCTTTTTATTGATTTGAGAGAGGGAGGGAGAGAGAGAGAGAGATAGGACCATTGATGAGATAGAAACATCAATTGGCTGCCTCCTGCATGTCCCCTCTGGGGATTGAGCCTGAAACCTGGGCATGTGCCCTAACTAGGAATTGAACCGGAGATCTCTTGGTATCTGGGTTGATGCTCCTCCACTGAGCCACACTGGCCAGGTGGTTTAGATTTTTTTTTTTTTTTTTTTTGAAAGCCCAGAGAATGTTGAAAGTTGGAGGTAAGTCTTCTATTTTTAGAGAGGCTGGTAGCTGGCTTTGTGGTGCGATTTGAGAGAGTCCAGGGAAATTCCCCCACCTGGAATTCTACTCTTAAAAGAGATTTGCAGGGGCCCCTTCCCACGTGTGAGCACCTGGGAATGGCCTGTGTCAGATGAGCTCATCAGATCACTCCTTGGCAAGGCCTCAGCAGGGGAGAGTGGGCTCCTGGAAGCAGCAGAGGCAGAAATCAAGCGGTGGGAGGTGGAGTGGGAGAGGGGTTGGCCTGCAGAACACGTGACTCCTTTATGATCTGGCCCCAGCCTGACCCTGTTAGGAAGCTGTTTTCTTGTTCAAAGGATAGTTTGTTTATTTGGAAGAAGGCAGTCTATGGCCTTTCTTTTTAACAGATGAAACTTTTTACTTCATCTCCCATTAAACCCTTGAAATAAAACGGCCCCCTGTCAGAGCCTGTCCTCATTTTGGCAGGCCTGGGTGGTCAGTTGTTTGCCTCAAAGGAGGGTGTTGTTTGTGTCTCAGTGGGGTGTAGGGCAGCTGTGAGGACACCACTGTCCCCCTCGGGGAGGCCCTGCTGGGGTCGAGGACAGGAGAGGGGACCTACAGGGTGTCCCCCTCCCAAGGAGACTGGCACCCTCGGGGCGCTGGGCCATGAGGCCTCTCCCTTGCACACAGTATGCACAGTCATCGGGGTGGCCCGAAACGGGTCTACTGATATACCCACGTTATTCCAGGTCTCAGCACTCTGAAGCCACTCACTTCAGCCAGCTGCCCAAAACCAGGCAGTTCTGCTCCTGGCCTGGAGCCTGGCAGAGCTGCTTAGCATACAGCTGAGAGAGGCCAGGGCCTGAGCCCGCTCTGGGGGTGAAATAATGTCACCTTGTGATGCTGGGTGGTTTGGGAGACCGTGGAAAGGGGTAAAGGAATCCCAGGATTTGCAGGGTCCCTGGAGGCCACAGGTGCAGGAATGGGGCCTGGGTGGAGGGGTAGCTTCGGGGCCCCACCAGGTGTGGCTTGGGGGCCCCGCCAGGTGTGGAAGCCAGGCCTCCTGATGCTCCAGCTGTGCTGTTTGATCACTCGGACTTTATGATGGACTTCCTGAATGGTAAAGGGAGACCAGGGCTGGGCCACGTTCCATGCTTTCTTGAGCAAAATAATTTTGTCTGACACCATCTGTACATCCCTACAAAGACATAGCTGTTATAGAAATGGTGGGTTTTTTTTTTTTTTTTCAAATGTGCAAGCATCTTATAGCTGTTCTCCATATTTTCTGGAAACAATTAGATTTTCTACATATTTCCAATTCTTTCCAAACCATTCTTCACTTGTATTTACAAAAAAAAAAAAAAAAAAAAATCATCTTCACATGAATTCTCGCTGGAACGGATACTAATCCATCTCTTAGCAGCCACAGTGTGAAAAGGCAGTTCTCATGGACTTGTTTGTCTGAGTTCAGAACCGGAAACCCGCTCCCAGCTGCCCAGGTGGCTGCCCCCGCCCCCCCACCTCGGTGTGGGAGTCACCAGGTGAGGCGGATCCGGGCCAGGCACATCGCATCTGCCCAGCCCCTGAGCCTCTTCCCCAGCTGCAGCCCAGACTTCTCTGTCCCAGGGCTGAGAAATACCTGGCACCCGAGGCCTGCTGAGGAAAGAATGAATGACTGCTAATGAAAAGCAACTGTTGGGACTTAAGAGCGAGGGAGACCATCTCATTCCTGCTGAAGCCACGCTCGTTCCCAGTCCCTGAGTTTCCCTGGAAATGGATTTCTCACGCTGCCACTTCCACTCAGTCAGCGACACATGCGTGGCTGAGGCCTGCCGTTCGCTTAAAACCCCGGCCTCAGGAAGCAAAGGCCCCCAAATGCCAAGATGGGCTCCTGACCTGACCTCACTGCCACTTCCCTGTTGGATCGCCACTGGAAGAGCGGAAAGAGGGAGAGGGAAATTTTTCCAGGGAGAAAACTGCCACTGGGGGACTGTTTATTCAGCTTGGCTATACAGATGGAAAGTAATGCATGTTTAAAAGAAAAGATGCGTAATTTACAGCTTCTTACTTCATAAAGAATTCAGTGAATCATGTTGGCCCAGTTGGATTCTGGAAAAGCCTGAAACTTGTCCAGAGTCAGGGGAGGTTCGCAGAAAGCTGTGCATTTCCATCTGTCTGAAAGTTTTGGGTTTTGAGGGTTCTGTAGCTGTGGGTATATATGTGAAATCCTCATTTCTGGGAATTTCCACTGTTCTGACTGGCTGCCGCTGTCCTGTGAATGAAACCTCAGGCTGTGCTTCTGTCCCTAACGCATCACTTTTCTTAAAGAAAACCATTAAAGGATTTGGATGATCTGCTTTTTTAAGTATGTTAGCAATACCCATGTTTTCCAAATCCTCCGAATGTAAAAAAAACTAATGATCTTTGTCTCTACCTTGTTGGAATTTGGTTTATGGTTGGAGGCTGAGACAGTGGCCTGGGTCATGGTGTGCTTATGTGCCCTTCTCAGCTGCCTTAGGTGATTCAGCCTCTACGGGCCTTACACTTCTCATCTGTACAATGGGGCCATATTACCCACCTTGCTTCTATCATAGGGTTGGCAGGAGAAAAAAATTGAAAACTCTACGCACAAGTGCTCTGGAAGCTAAAACTCTCCGAAACGTGTTTTGGCAGGACGCTTCCATCCTTGGCTCTGTCAGCGGCTCCGTGTGACCTAAAGGGACCATTTTTTCTATGAAGTGGGGGTTCTCTTCTCTGGGGAGCAGGAGTCGTGCTTCTCATGTGGCTCAGGCCATGTTGGGCCGCGCCCTGGACCTCAGCTCCACTTCTGCTGAGATCTCCAATGGCCCCGTTAGACCCCATCCCCTGGGCATGCGTTTCTAAGGAAACTGCTTCTCTTTGTGTTCCCAACAGCTGGAGATGCGTTTTGATCCCAGCCTGCTGGCATGCATTTGTCCCGAGTTTATTTACTTGGAAACCTAAGCTGGTGTAGGCACAGGGCTGCAACGCTGAGGAAGTAGCACCGTCTTGCCCCCCGGGGGTGGGGGAGAACGGTGCCAGGGGCAGAGATGCTCTGAAAGACGATGGGGCCCCCACATGAGAGAAGTGCCCTTGAAATGTATTTGTCCTGAGGTGTGTTGAAAGCAGGGTCACAGGTGTTTTTAGAATCAAAGAACACTCTGAGATTCAGCCATACTTGGGAGCTTCCAGGAAACAGAGAAAGCGATGCCTGTGGCAGGAAGAGGGGCAGGAGGAGCTTAGGAAACAACAAAGAGATTTTGGAGAAAAGGAGAGGCACCAGGGAGCAGCAAGCTTGGAGCCTGGGAAGGAGGGAACAGAACGCTACCAGCCACCACCCGAGAGGCCACCAGTTAACCACAGTTGACTACATGGCTTGCTGTGGGTTAGCACGCTTTCCCCATGCATGTTAGCTCATCCGCCCTCACGGCGTCCCTGGGGTAGGCAGTAGAGTGGATTCCTTTCTGGTGTCAGGAGGGGATGACCTGTGTCCTCATTCTTTTGGTCGGTTGGCAGAATGTGTGGGTGTAGGACTGACATCTTGTGTTCTTGCTGGTCATCCACTGAGCACCATTCCCATGTTCTAGAGGCATCTACATTTCCCAAAATGTGGCCCCCCTTCCTCCATCCTCAAAGCAACCAGTGGTGGGGTGAGTCCCTCATGCTCCAGATCTTTCTTCCAACTTTTATCTCAGATCTGTAACCCGGATGGGAAGGGTTCTCCACTTTTAAGGATTTTTGTGACTCGATTGGGCCCACCCAGATAATCCAGGATAATTTCCCCCTTTCAAAGACTGAACCCTTCATCACATCTGGAAAATCCGCTTTGCCACACAAAGTCCTCTATTTACACATCCCAGGCGTCAGTGTATGGACATCTTTGGGCCCATTATCTGCCTGCCGCAGTGCCACCAGGGACTGCTTCCTGAGCAGGGCCTCAAGGGACCATGGAGGGCGTGTGAGCATGACAGGCCTTTTGAACTTGGCCTGTCCCATCCACAGATAGAGAGCCCACATCTGCTTCCCATCATGCCTTGCTGCCATGTAGGGGCACCGAACTTCGGCTTTCCTGTTCCTTGTCTGAAAAACGAAATGGCCGCTCCTATAGATTGTTTTTTCTCCTTCTACTAGGGACCCATTCATTCATCCATTTTTTCATTCACCATTCCTTCATTTCACTAAGTATTTATTTAGTACTTTCTGTGTGATAGGCACTAGAGGAGGGACTGGATATATATATAAAAAAAAAAAAAAGTTGAGCAAATATATATTCTGGGTCTGTCCTCAAGGAGCTCAGACAGGTATTAACCCACAACTGCACAGCACACACTACAACACATGCTTTGAAGCTGAGAGACGGGAGCAGGTGGCAAGTCTCTGGGTCAGAGAAGTGATGGCTGAACTGAGACCTGGAGGAAAAGAGGTGAAGAAAGAACATCAGCCACAGGGAACAGCACATCCAAAGGGCCTTTGGCAAGAGGGACACGGTGAGCATGGGGAAGAGCCCCGGGGGAAGGAAAGCCCCAACTCATGTGGGCAGGCGGGGCCAGGCCCCACGGAGCCCCCAGACCCTATTGAGGATCACCCGGGAGGCCCTGATGGATTTCAAACAAGGAGGCATGTTTACCTGGGATCCTTGAGCTTTTACATTTTGAAAGCAATACTTCAGCTACAGCATACCGAGTAGAGGGGTGCTGAGGCCAGCCTGGTTAATCTGAGGCTTCTGCCGTGATCCAAGTGCGAGTTCCATTAGGGAGCTGGTGTCTATGGAGCACTGGCCACGTTCTAGGAGCAACTCCGGGTGGGGGCTGAGGCAGGGATGGGGGACCAGTGACGAATAAGTGCAAGACACCTCACTGTCCTCCCAGAGGCCAACTGCCTGGCCTGCAACACAAGGCCTGAACTCGAAAGGCCTAACATGGCAAGGAGAGGGCTGATAGCTCGGTGCAGCAGCACAGGGGTTGTCACGGGTTGGGGGACATGTTTAATCAGCAGAAGCATGATGCAGACCCTTACCCCCCGAGAGTTCAGGTGAGGAAAGAAATCAGCGGGAGCTGGGATGCTCAGGAGAAGCTTCCCAGCCGCAGTGGGCACTCTGTCTTTAGGGACAAATGCAGACTGAGGCAGGGGTAAGGAACCAGGGGCCCCAGGAAGAGAGCTTGTCTGTGACCAGCCGGGGAGACTGAGGCTGGCTCTCTGGTGAGCAGCCCAGCCCTGCTGGAATGGAGGGCCCGGGAGGCCAGGAGCTTTGGGGCTGCGAAGCCATTCTCCAGATGTTCCCGGGGAGGGGAAGCAGCAGTGCCCGCTGGCTGCCAGTTCGGGCGTGCCTGACCTCCTTTCTCCACGGAAGGTCCCATCGGGGGCATCCACCGCAAGCCTGCCGAGAACGGCCAGGTGCATCCTGCTGGCTGCCACCTGTCAGCTGAGCTCATCTTCCCGGGTCCCCGCCCGCCCTGTGAGTCACTGGCCCGGCCACCACCTCAGCTGCCTCCTCTCCCGGCCCAGCCTTGTGGCCCCCGGGGCAGGTGGCTCTGTTTACCCAGGCGGTGCTGCTCAGCCCGGCAGCTCATGAATCACCTGGGGGCTTTGGAAAGGACACATGCCTGTGCCCACACCCAGGGATTCTGGATTAAGCGGTCAGGGGTGCCGTCTGGGCCTTGGGATTTTTTTTTTTTTAAAGCTCCTGAAGTGATGCCAACGGGCAGCTAAGTAAGGCTGGGCCACTGAGGAGTGGCGCCCATCCAGTCCGGGCTGTCTTAGCAGGGGCTGTTTCCACTGACAGACACACCTTCCGGACATCTTCTAGAAGCTTCCTTTCTGTATCCTCTGCCACTTGGAAAGAGCTACATGTGCCCTCCCCTCGGAAAAGTTTCTATTTGTTGGGCTTTTAATAGACGTGTGCAAATACATGTTAAGATTTCCTGTGTTTATGAGTACTCGGTACGTCTCTTAGGTTAGGCTTTCTTCTCCTTTGGAGTGGGTAATTTTCTTTAAACAGAAACCAAAGAGTATATTATACCGTGCATTTAAGATCTCACTTCAGGAAGCTGAGCTTTTGGCAATGAAACAGAGCGAACACTTCAGTAAATACAATATTTTGGCATGAGGCCATATTTTTATTTAGTCGATGAAGCGTTGGAAATCCGTTGCCATCTCTTCAAAGAGACACGTGTCACTCTTTAAACGCAGGCCAGTTCATCCAGAATCCATGTAAATGCTAAATTCAAAGGCCCGGGAACAGAACTACATTCTACATTTCCTGTCGCCAGGAAATAATGTTTAAAATAATGTTCTTTAACTGAAGTCAGGAAGCTTGCTTTCAAAGAAGCTGTGGAGTGACGTTTCATATACATTGCAAAGCTAATGCCTCAATTTATGTGTGTTAACATTTTGAATTTCAGACTTTGTGCTTGTTTCTCAGAACCTGCCACACCGCTACCGTAGTCCTCAATTTGCTTTGCCAAATGGTAATTCTTTTTTTCTCCACTTAACTGTTTAGCATATACAGCAAAAATTCCCCAAAGGTGGAATGACCTCCAGACATGTTCTTAAAAATATTTTGCAAAGACTGAAGTCAGATAGAAAAAGTCAGTGTAGAGCATCTAAGAGATTTATTGGAATCTCAGCTTGAATTCGAATTGCAAGTGCTTATGAAAATGTCAATATTAACATGAAATAGCTGGCAGTTTTTCTAATAGGTGTAAATTGAATTAGCTAGTGTGTAATTGGAAAAAGCGCTTGCTTCGCTGAGGCTGTCTCTAAACAAGTCTCGGGTCTGTTAGCTATGGCAGCCTTGCCCTCTAATGGCTGGAAATTGAAGGGCAAGACCAAGTCTTTTTTTTTTTTTCCCCCTCCTAGTTTTATTGACATATTTCTCTGTATGACTAATACTTTTGCCTATAAAGAGGATAGAAAATAAGAAGAGGGACTGGCTGACCATTTGTCACCATATCAGAGCATGGACCAAAATGTAGATGTTAGGATGACCGTGTCCTTAAAAGGTGATAACTAATAGGGGACAGAGGGATGAGGAGCCCATGCATGCTCAGTGCCTTGGGAGCTTCAGGGCCATCTTCCACAGAAATAGGTATTATACGGATGTCTGATCTCCTGAAATGCAATTCAGGTCCAAGTCACCATAATATAAAAAAATGTGAATGCCTTTGAAAGTTATAGAATAATCAAGCCTGCACATTGGGAAGGTTCTGGCTCATAATCACTGGTTTTGCAGAGCGTACTTAACAGGCCACTTAGTTCCCTTTCAGGACTGACTAATGAGTGTCACAGACGTGTGGTTGGGCAGGAATCTAATAAGAAGTTTGATGTTATCCCGTATGACATTTTCATTGATCTAGGAAAGCGGCCAGGGCTGAATAGGTCAGCCAGCTCTAGGCATGCACCTCGTTTTCCCCGACTCTAAACCCTATTCATGGTTGAATGAAAGGGTTGTAACCAAAACCTACACATTTTTATGACAAACACAGCTTTAAACAAACAGCTCTGCATGTCATATTGCAAAGTTAAAACACAATGGAATTGTATCAACATTCAGCTAGAATGTTTCTAAACTCATTCCCTATGAAAGAGGAAGCTAACCCTGATGTGACTTTTATAGTAAGATGGCTGCCTCTTCGCCACCTGCAACTCACTTCCAGTTTTTTAAATAAAGAACCTGTTAGAGACTTAGAGAAGGAATCATCAGATACATAAAAGAAAGTTACCAAGTTTAGTAAAAGATGGAGGAAACTTTGATGACAGTGAAGCTTAGATAAAATCATGCCATTCCATATCTGAGCACTAGTAACGAAAACCCTGCAAGATCAACAAAAGTGACCTAATCCCAGGCAATAAGATTAGCTGGCAATAAGATTGACCAACTTTGATTACTGCTAGTTTTTATTTCTCTAGGCAGTTATTACTCCTTGTGGATTATATTTATTTCTTACTTGTTAACATATAGCTTCATAAATCCTTCATATTATTTCATGTTTGCGTAGGTCTTACATAATAGGACATGATCTGTATAATCTTAGCACCCGTCACCAGACCCTGGGTGGCATCGGCCCAGCCCCCAGGTACAAAGTGTACAGAGAACAGTGATGTTTGCCTCTTCTCCCTACATGCACACCCAACTCCAGTATAATTTGAACTCCTACGGGGTGCCAGGTACTGTGCTGGGAATAGCTGTGCAAGGTGTGTGTGTTTCTACTTCCTGCCTCTACCACACACAGAGATATACATCTCCTCCTGTGTTCTCTTATCAGTGAGTGGCACCCCATCTTGTCAGTTATCCCCACCTGCTTTCTCTCCCCAACCCCCCAACTTTCTTAGCCAGCATCTTAGCCTGGAATCCTAAAAGCAGAGCCCGAGGCAAGGGTTTGAGACAAGGGGGTTAGAATTTGGACAGTGATCCCAGGACTGGAGGACTGGAGAGAGAAACCTGGAAGGATAATACAAAGGTGTGTCTTCATGGTGAAAAACCAAGGCTCAGGCCTGCTAGGACTATGTGAGGACAGTGTAGAATTCCCAGAGAATTTTTTCCTGCCCGAGGGAAGAAAGAGGGGAACATTTATCCGTTCATCTCATCCTTCATTGTCCAGCTAGACCCAACATCTGGGCTGTGCACACGTGTGTGCCACATGGTTTCCTATGGCTGCCCCACAGGAAACAGAAAGCGGGATATGTCCAGTTACTGAGGCAGGTTGCTCTTGGGTTACTTCTGTGTGAATCTTCTGGCTGCAGCAATGGCTGGAGGCAAAAGTGGCCAAGAGGACCCGAGGCAGGGCATGAGTGTCGAGCTGTAAAACTCGTTGCTTCTGTCCCCTTAACTTCTCTCAGATCAGTTCCTATCAGTGGTCATCAGTAAAGAGCTCTCACTTTTTACCAAAATATTTGCAAAAGCCTCATGCATGATCAACCTGTCTCCAGTTGTCTCTCATCTTCTAACCCATAGACAAAGTGTTCAGTGAACAAATCTGGTATCACCATTCACTTGCTTAAAACTCTTACTTCTGTTCTCTAAATGAGATGTGATGTTAGCTATTGATCCTATTATGATAGTATCATTGTTATTTGATCAAAACATATACATCTGTGAACCTACAATTATCTTAATAAAAAATTTCAGTTAATATAAACTTCACAAGCATTAGAGAAGAGGTTGGTTAGTTGATGAATAGAGTAGGAAAAATGGAAATGAGAATGTGCCTGTTCTGGAAAGAAGATGTGAGAAGCTTGGTTTGATTAGCCTTTATTCGGGAAAGCAATAAGTCAGGGCTGGAGGGATAGATCCAGATTATTGGGAGTGAGATCCACAGAAAGAACTTGAGAACTTTCCCGAGAAGGCAGGAGTCACCAATCTTCTCAAGCAAGGAATTAAATGACATTGGGGAGTGCTGCTTTTAAGTTCTGTGTTACACTTAAAAAGAACTTATTTTTTAAACTTTCTCCATAGTGTCTTGCAGGGTTTTTGTTGTCATTCATATTGTTTAAATTAAAATATTTGATCCATCTGAAATTTATCTTGCTGTCAGGTATAGCATATCAGACCAGGATCTTTTTCTCCCAGATGGTTAACAAATTATTCCAACATTTATAGAATAATTCATCCTTTCCACACTAATCTAAAGTGTCACCTTTATTATATAATAAATTCTTATTTTTGGAGGAATCTCCTGTTTGACTTTTTATTTTGTTCCATTGACCTATGAAAGTAACAAACGATTGTATATATTACTAGAAGCCCCGTGCACAAAATTCATGCATGGGTAGGGTGGAAAGGTGATGAATCTTTGATGAGGACTCTGTACTTTGAGAAATTTCAGTCCATTCATTTAAATACAAATGTGGGAGTAAATAAGCCAACATCCTTAAGAGGAATGTAGACACTTGGGTGGACTGTGTTTCTTGTTGAAGTTTCAGATTTGAGAAGCACTGTGGGAGAATGTCCAAGCTACACCCCTTCTTTTCATGTCCACTCCTAGCCCTTGGTGGTCACAAACCTGCTGGGTAACGGAGACTGGCATTTCCCCTTTACTTCTGGAAACGGAGTGAAGTGAGGAAATAAACTTCTCATTTGAACTGTAATAACCCTGCTCATTTATGTGACTTAATACATACCTGAGACTTTAACTTTGTTGTTTCTAGATGCTCCCTTCATTACATTTAGATCATTCATGTAAATTCATGTAAGGTGACAGGTACACATGATCTAAATGTACATTTAGATCATTCATGTGTACCTGTCACCTTAAGAGTAAACCCCAAACATAAAAGCCTGGGTAATTCTTTATTTATTTGGAATGTGGGTTCTCTTTCTGGCCCTTCATAGATGGCTCCTCCAGTCTCTCAATATTTATTATTATTTTTTTAATATATTTTATTGGTTTTTTTACAGAGAGGAAGGATGAGGGATAGAGAGTTAGAAACATGGATCAGCTGCCTCCTGCATGCCCCCTACTGGGGATGTGCCCGCAACCAATGCTTTATCCACGGAACCAAACCTGTTAGGGCCTCAGAATATTTCTTACTTTCCATCAATAGTTTGGTCCTGTGTCTTTGCAAAGTACTCATGTTCACTCTCCATTGGGTATCCTATAAAAGTTTTGCATGGTCTGTTTCATGCATCTTGACTGTTCTACTTTTGCTCAATCTGATCACTTATGTTATTTAAAACTTTTGAATGGCATACACATGTTACCAATTGACCGTTCTCTCATTTTTTAAAAAGTTCTTCACCTGTTCAGTCCAATCTGTACCTTTTTTCCTATAAAATGTCTCTTAGTTTTTGCTCTGAGTGTCTTCTTTGCCACTGCCAACACCACAGGCTTTAATGGTTTTCAACTCTCAGCCACCTCCTGACTGATCTCTGATCCCAGTCCCTCTCTTTCCTCTTTACCCTGCCCAGCGCTACCAGATTCGTTTTCCAAAGCAGCGCTTCACATCATGTCATTTAATTCCTTGCTCAAGAAGCTTGGTGACTCCTGCCTTCTGTGATGAATTCTAAAGCCCTTTCTCTGGCTCTCAAGACTCTTAATAAAGTGGACTTATCCTGCCAGCCCTGACTTACTGCTTTCCAAATAACTGCTAATCAAACCAAGCTCCTCACATCTTCTTTCCAGACCAGGAACATTCCCAATTCCATTCTTTTCCTTTTGCTGCTTTGAAGTTTCTAGGAGGGGCAAGCTGGAAAGCCTTCTGTTCTCTGTCCCCATCCATAGTCTGTCCGTCAAAATCTCATCTCCCGTCTCTTGATCCCAACCTTTGAGGTGCTGCCCCTTTTCTAGAATTCCAGTTTCTCGTGTGCTCTGCCCTGTCTCTTACTCTTTCTTGAGTTCACACCATGTTCCAGTTACTGTTCAGTAGTTGAATTTTTAATTTGATCCTCACAGTACAATCTTATGGGATTATTATATTATTATCTCATTTTATTTTATTTTATTTTATTTTATTTGAATTTATCTTTATTTTTGAAAGTCTTACAGATGTCCCTCTTTTCCCCTGTTGACTCCTTCCACCCCACTCCCACCCTCTGCTCCTTCCTAGGCTTTCACTGCACTATTCTCTGTGTCCACAGGTTCTACATAGATATTATACATATAAGTTCTAGTAGATGGGAAGTCTAATGTTCAGAGCATTTGCCCAGAGTTAAGTTACACTCAAGAAGTGATGGGAATGGGATTCAAACTCAGGCAATCTGGCTTCAGAGGCCATGCCCCTAACCAATACGCTGAACTGCCTCTTTTTGTCCCTTGTGCCTCTCTCTTTGTTCCCTAGTCCTTCTGCAGCCTGACTGTCAGCTCCTAAGGGCAGTTACTATATAGTCTTCCCTGCTTTGTATCCATCCCATCCATTGCTTTTGGAGCCCATTATGGAGGAAGGTTTTAATAGAATTCACTGAAAACAGGCGGAGAACTCACGGGTCTTATTCACCAGCTTTTCTCAGCACCTAAAACAGAACAAACAGACAAAAAACAGGGTCTGACACATAGTAAATGCTCAAAGATTATTTGCTGAATAAATGACTAAATGGATATTTGAATGATTCGCAGTTTGGCAAATACACAATCATGTTGGTGCATTCTTCTCAGGTTTTTCTATTTATATAAATTTTCATGTCTGCATTTTATGTACAAGTCTCTCAATTGTCTCCAGGCCAGCCCTCATGATTAAGCTGGTGTTTTGTTCTAGACATGGGTGCTGAGTTGTCCTCAGCTAGTGGTAGTTGTTGCCTTACAGATGTAAAGGGTTTCGAAGTTCATCTATTAGAGCTGATGAAATTAAGTTACATAAATTTAATTATATAAATATTTTATCTCCAGAAGCAAAAAAGGACACTCTCTTAGGCAGGTCTTAATAAATAATACTTCTAACTTGAGGTCTGTAGCACTTGCTTATTTACAGTAAGTAAATAAAATAGTATCATTAGTCAAAAAAAAATCTTTAAAATTTAATTTTCACCCATGTGTCTTCCTTGTGAGAAATCTCTTCTAAACTGAAAGAAGGCATATTTGTTTCATACCCTATATCTGAAAAGGACTTTAATTTTCACTTTTCATCCAGTGTTGATTTCAGTGCTTTAGATTAAAGATACCTTTCAATCCTCTCTAAATGGTATTAGTGGAAGTCAGGTTTCTGCTACACACAATCTGTATTTAATTTATTCAAAACCACATTAGCATTGAGAATTTTGAAATGCAGTCAAAATAAATGATTTTACATCAAAGGCTACATTAGCACCAAGTTTTCAAAGGGCCTTTCTTTCAAGAAATTTAAAGCACCTCATTAAGTCTACAGTCTCCCCAAAATGTGCTATTCTCCAAGATAGCCCTATTAGTCCCATTTTACAAAAGATGAAGCCAATAAATCTCTTTACTAAGAGCTATTAGGATGGAATCCTACTGGGTGGGCCCTTGACTTGTGATCCAACCATCATTGGTAAATTGGAAGGAGAAACTACGCACAAAGCAGGAAGGAAAATGATCAGCCAGGAGGAGGCTAAATGTAAAATCAAGATTTGTCACAGGTCTTTTTTAACATGGAGTTCCAAGTTGTTGGAGAAAAATAAGGAAAAAAACCATAACAAACATACCTCAACTAGTCACTGTCCTAAAGGGAGAAATGTAGATATTAGTCCTCATCATGATGCTGTTGACTGCAAAAACTAAGCCAAATCGGGGTTTATCAGAGAAAATGAATTTAGGAAATAGAATGTCAGGAATAAATTTATGAAGTACAGGAAGGTCTGAAAAGGTGTGTGTTATGTTCTAAAACAAGCCCTGAAATGATGGCTATCTCCTAGATGTTTCTAATCTACTGTTCACCAATCTACTTACTACGACGGCCTAGTTCAGTCTCACACCTGCCCAGAAAGGTAAGACACAATCACCTCAAGGCATCCAAATCACTGTGGGTGAACCCTTATCAACCTCTCCCCCTCCACACACACACATACACATAAATATACATATGCTCAGCCACACCCTCAGGAGCTGAGATTTAAAGCTCTTTTTTAAAAAAATAAGTTAAATTCTTCTTCATAGGTCCTTTCTAAAATTATAAACAAAGCTGGTAGGTTTAAAATTCTGTTGCCAACACCTTGAACCTACCCATCTGCAACTGGTTATGCACATTTTGTGCATAAATATTTGGGCTATTGTATTATTATATGGTTGATTCATTCATTCTTTCTTTCAACAAATGCTCAGCACCTACTTTGTAGTCAGCTATTTGGCAAATACTGAGAATTCAGTAATGAAAAACACAGGTGTGATTTCAGCCCTCATGGAGTATATAATCTACCAGGGAAAATAGACATTAAGCAAGTAACTACGAGAGGTGATCAGGTCATGGGAACAGTATGTACATAGGTCAAGAGTCCCAGTTTCTACAGGAGTCTCAGATGGACAGAGATTGGAAAGCATAGTACAGGGGTGTGATATGAAGATGGAAAGGTAGACAGCGGCTAGATGATCAAAAACCTTAATAAATATCATAAGTGTGTGGGCTTTATGCTGAAGACAATGAAAAGTCCTAGATTGAATGAAGTTAAGTTAGGATGGGAAGATGACATGATAGGATTGGGATTTGAAATGTTGTGCCAGGTGAAGATACTTGGATTAGAACAAGGCAAGTTACTTTGGTTTGGAACAGGGTTGTCATGGTGGTGGAGAATGAAAAGAATGGATAGATTAGGACACATCTGTGAGGCTGAAGGCAGAAGAGGAGTTAAGGAAGTGTGGAACTGAAGAAGGAAGAGGAGCTGAAGGAGGAAGAAGAGTTAAGGAAGATCTCAAGAAGCCAATTGGAACCATCAGGTGGATGGTACTCCTATACAGGCACAGGAAAAATCAGTTTCTATTTTGAATATTCTGAGTTTCAGATGCCTGAGGTACATGTGACTGGAGATACCCGGCAGGTAGAAGAGTGGGCTGGCCTGGATATGGAGTTGGAAGTTTTCAGTATCCAAAGAGAAGATAAAATACATATTCAATGAGGGGTGAGATCACGTCTGGAACAACGGTGATGCGTGATAATTATTTGCAGAAGCCATGGGATGAAATCAAGTATGAGGATAAAAGAGTCTGTGGGTCACCCATTTTTTTAGCACTCATCGAGAAGTTGGAAGCAAATGAAACTGTGCAAGAGTCTCAAGAAGAGGACAGCACAGAAATGTGGTATCACAGAACCAGAGGAAATTTCTTGAGAAGGATTGTTCATCATTGTTGGGAGTTTCTAGGAGGGACAAGTAAAAAAAACTAGAGAAATGTGGCCATTGGATTTAGCAACATGGCAAGAGCAATTTCCATTCAGTAATAAGGGTAAAGCCAGATGAACTTGAATGGAGAGCAAGAAAGACATGAAGAGAAGGGGATAGTGATGGGAAGGGCTGGTCTGCATTGTCCTGGTGAGGCATGCAGAGGCACGCCCGGGAGGGTACCCATAGACTCTGCTAAAGAAGATTTTCTCCTTCAGGATCACTTATCAGAAGAAAAGGTAGGTCCACAGAAACTATGGAGTAAGAGGATTCCACATCACTCTTTTTTTGTAAAAAAATAAACAAACAAAAAACTTATTGAACACTTAATAAACACAGTCCAAAGTGATCTATGATAAGCAGATGCCAAGATGAGTTTGAATATTCAAAAAAATGAATTGGGAGAAATGCCTTTGAGGGGGAAAGGAAGTATTTAGGGAGAACCACCAGACCCCTTTCCGATCCCTGTGAAGAACAGGGAAGGAAAAATTGGGCAGGCACAGGCTCAGAAGACAGTGCAGTTCTAAGAAAGTTTCAGCACAGCCAGTGGGGAGTCTTCAAGCCACAGTGCCTTATCAGAGGAGTCCTGTGTCTTGTAAGAATGAGCCTGCCATAGGCTCCTTGCTAAGCTCAGTCTGTGGCTGAGAGGAGCCCCTGAGAAGCATATGTTGGCATGAATGAGGTGATAGATTCAGAGCAAAGCATCAGGGACCACTGGCCAATTACTCTCCTGTAGCAGGAGAGGGTCATGGCTGCCACACATACAATAGTTGTCTCATTTAATCCTTATAGTATTCCTCTAAGATAGATATCATGCCCATTTGGCAGATGAGACACCAAGAATTACAGAGGTTAAATAACTTGCCTAAATTCACACAACTACCCTGTTTCCCTGAAAATAAGACTGTGTCTCATATTAATTTTTTCTCCCAAAGTTGCGCTAGGTCTTATTTTCAGGGGATGTCTTATCTTTCCATGCGCTAGGTCTTATTTTCGGAGGATGTCTTATTTTGGGGGAAACACGGGTAGTAAGAGACAGATTTCCACCAGTGGTGTGCCAGACCTGGCTCTGAGTGGCTCTTAGCAATTGCTAAGTTTTCAGGAATTGGCTGATCAATTGACATCAAGATGGTAGCTTGAATGGTAGGAGTCTTCTCACCATGAAAATCTGCAGATGTTACAAATCAAGTTTCTGTTTATTTACTAGTATACCATTGATTTAAACTCAAGTCATCTGACTCCAAGCTGCCCTTCCAACTTCTCTGTTCCATGCAGTTGGCTTTATGACTCCTGGAGATATTTCTGATACCTACCTAGATGAAACATTTCTCCAGGACAGTGAAGGAACTTATCATACAACCTCCTTGTAGTCCCAGCCGTGCACACCACCATACCACACCACTCAGTAAGTGTGTGCTGTCCAAGGTGATGCTATTGGTAATATCTGAAATAATATAAACTGTGCTTGATACAGTTTCCACTCAAATTAATTCCTGAGTCTTACGTTTATAATGGCAGACACCACTGGAAAGTGTAGTTCAACCTTAAGGTGACCTTTTAGGAGGGCTGTAGAATCCATTACATCCCACACTTCCTGCTGGCTGCCACCCACAATCGAGGAGATATATTCATTACCTGCCTGCCTGGCCACCGGCAGCTTTTTTGTAAAATTGTTTATCCTCCCAACTGTGACTCTCCAGCCTGGGAAATAACATGCGCTTGCTGCCTGGAAGTGGGAGGTACAGAGGAGCTCCAGAGCCCTGGACCCTTCCCTCGCTGTGTCACGTGCCCCAGTGCCCGAGGACCCAGCCTTTGGAGAGCAACACAAGAAGGTTAGGCTGGCAAGAAGCTGCCCAGGGGATTCCAGCCATTGAAGAAAGCAATCTGCCCTAAGGGGTCTGACGCATAAGAAGACTCGGGTCTTGGGGTCACTTCATATTGTGTGATATATGAGCTACTAAAAATATTCCCCGTGCACGTGAGCAAGCTGTGGCAGAAGCTTGGCTGTGAAGCCCATTTCCAGATGAAAGCACAGGTCCCTCAGGAAAGCAACCCTGGCCTTCCAGCAAAACTCTTTGAAATATTTCAACATTGCAAACGAGTCTGTAAATCACCACTTTTTCTGCACCACTTCCAAAAATGTTCCTTCCTTGTGGATTTATTTTTAAAGGACTTTTTTGGAGTGCCTACTGTGCCATGGGCCCTTTTCTCGGCAGTTGGAAAACATCTGCAACTAAAACAAAAACCTCTGTTGCTGTGGAGCTCACATTCAAGCTTCATCCCCTGCTCAGCCCTCTTGATCTCCATCCCATGTGCATGTGTTCATTCATCAAACATGCATTTATTCAGCCAAGTAAGGCTCTGGGCATCCACTCTGTGCCACATATGGTGGTGTGAGTGGAGGGAGTTAGGGTGTGTGTGGCTGGGACTGCAGAAACAGGATTGACTCTGCTCTGATGAATCCATTCTGAGGGGAAAAGCAAACACATAGCCCTTGGGTTCTAACACCAGGGCAATATCTATAGCCATTAGTGGACAGGCGAGAAGGTTATGTCCATAAGTCTTCTTGGAGGAGGTGATAGCTGAGTTGAGTCTTGCAGAATAAGTGGGAGGTAGACAGAAAGGGCATGACTTGAAACATCTGGGTGCATGGGAAGAACTAAGGTCAGCGAAGGTTGCTGGGGTGTAAACAGTGAGGCAGGAAGAAGCAATCACTAACACCCAGGAATGGACAGCTAGGTGAGCCTGGACAGTGTGCCAGTTCCCTAGTCCATGCCATTCATTTAAAAACAACAATACTCCCAGCTGAAGGCCATCTTCCTGCTAATGTCCTTCTCTGAAAGACAGGCAGGGGGGTGCTTCCCTGATCTCTAACCTGAAGGTAGAGACCTACAAGGTCACCATGCTGCCCACACTCCCTGCCTCCTCCAGCCACACCCCAGTTTACTCCACTTCATCATGTCATCTCAGCCTCTTTCCATTTCCAAAGCCACTCTTCCAAGGAGACTCCAGCCTGTTCTCAAAGATGCAATGCCTTCCCTCCTCATCCTCACCACCCTGGGAGTCTCATAACTCACTGGTAATTAGCTGGCCCACCGGGCTGCAGCTCAGAGCCTTGCACTCTCTCACCCCCATCCCAGCACTCCTTTACTACCCAAGACTGAGACAAACAATGACCTTCACAGCTGCCTCTGCTCCTTCTGGAATGGCCCTTCCTGGAAATGTGGGAACCTCATTACTCCTCCCCCAGCCAATAAAAATGGGGTAATAGATGTTCAGGAACTTGGAAAAGACAAAGACACATAATCTGTGGTGTTTTTGTTGTTATCATCAGAGGCCTCTAGACCTCTGAAGAAGCTGTTTCTGGCCTTGCAGAGATTCATTGACTTCTGTAAGTCAATAAATAACCTGGGTTAAAGGTTTTAAAAGTTCAAAGGGATTTGAGATGGTGACAGAGGGGAGATGTGAGGGTGAAATGTTGCATTCAGAACTTTCAGGGCCTTCCTCTATGAAAGTCTCTAACCCACAAATCCAAGTCCTCAGTCTGTTACTTTTTTACCAACTGCATTACCATTTTATCTATATTTACAGACTGATTTGATAGAAAGCTGGGGCATTAAGGAAAAAAGGTGGCCCTTGAGACTGCTACTAAAATAAAGGGCAAACAAAAATGGCCTGTATCCTTCTTCAGATGATCTGAAAACCACTTGGGTTGTGCTAATGGAAGCGTCTCTTCTACCTGCAGCAATAGGAGGTAGCTTATGCCCCAAGTCTGTCAGGTGTCTTTCCAGGTGAGCAGATAATTCATTAAATTAAGGCAGCCACAGTCAATCTCCCAAAATGGGGCTCTATGAAACTGAGATGCTGCAGCCCAAACAGGGCAATCACCCACCCTCATTTGAGGGGTGGAGGGGCTAGCTGACTTTCATGTCTCTTCCTCCAATACAAGAGTGAATAAGCAGGTGCCAGTTCATATGGCAAACGACAAACTTTCCTGAGCTACTGGGTAATCAGATGAGTTTGACTTTATTAATCCATTGCTCCCCATTTATATTAATTTACATGGAAGAGCATCTAAGTCAATGAAAATCCAATTATAGAAATATTGGCCTCTTTTAGGAGAAATCTCATATTTCAATATATTTTAAAAATAAGTATTTTAGGGTAAGAAAGTTCAAAGACTTGCTTCCTTTGTTCTTCTTAATATTTTATTTGAAGCTTGGCATTACAACCAGACAACCACAGTAAGAAAAATAGGCCTTCATATTTAAAAATACTGGAAAGGGCTACACTCAAAATTATTTTTCTTCTTTTACTATATTTTCTATATCACATGATTACATATTTCTATTATATATTCTGTATGTCTTATTTTTAAATATTTATATCTGTGTGGCAGATTTGTGTCTGCTTTTAATTTTTCCCTTTTTGCTTAACTATACATACTCTAATAAACATGAGCTGATTTTGCAATAAAAATATTTGTGAAGAAAAGACTAAGTTTGTTGCCTGTGAAGTCTTTCTTGCTTTTGAATTTGAATAGTTAAGCAAATCAATGTATAAAAATTGAGAAACCAAAGAAAGCATTCATTGATGGTTTAAGTGGATGGTAGGTTTCAATTTAGCTATTTAGCCTCTTTCACCTGACACCGGGGTGTTTTCATGGATAAAATTATAATCCCAGCTAGCCAGACTTTCAGATTCACAGAAGCTCCACTTTAAAGATTTTGCAGGAAATTCTGGCTCCGGTTTCAGTCTTTTCGTGTGGAAGCCAATAGGGAATAATAGTAGATCCTGGCCATGCCCAGACCCTCAGGGATCAGTGCTGAAAGGCTATCAATTGATTGAGGGGTTCTTTTAAAACAACAGTTTCTTTCTAAAACAATTTGGATTAAATAATGAGACTAACTGCACATTACACTATTTATAAAAGATGGAAACCCACAGCATTGATCTATGAGGAGTCTGACCTAGAAGTGGAAAGAAAGAGGTGCCAAGTAGGCTCAGTGGGACCTGGAAACTGATGGTACTTCCTGCTTCACTTGAGAAACACTGGCTGGGCCTCTACTCTGGGCCAGGCACTCTTCAAAGCCTTGGAACAGCAGTGACCAAGACCAAGTCCCACCTTTCTTGGAGCTGGTATTCCAGCTAAGTGAGGCAGGTAGTAAACAAACAGACAAATAACGTATAGTATGTCAGGTGGTGATAATGGTCAATGGATAAGTTCCAGGAGAGTATATAAACTTCAGTGAGAACGGGGGAGAAGCACATCATTATTTTTACCAGCTTATCATTTCCTTTAGTTTTGAATGTAGCGACAAATAACAGCAATATTGACAATACCTAAAATGTCACCAAAAAATTTTATGTCAATGACTGTTACTGGAGATATCTCAAAATAAACATTCACACTAACATAATACTTGGTAGATATTAGACCCATTGAGACCCATTGAGAAATCTTATTTAATACATTACACAAGCACATATATCACCACAAGATTTTAGTATTTTGATAAATAATGCAATGTAGTTGTTTTCCTTTTTAATCCTAAATATTTTATTTTATATACTTAAGCACATTGATTTTTCTCTGAGAAGTGGCTCTTCACACCAAACTGCCAAGAGATCAGAAAGGCTTTCTGCAAACTTCTCGTGTCTATTTATAGAGTTTTAAAAGATATGTATTCAAGAGTTGAGACAGTACAATCAATAATTTTTGCTACTCTCTCAAGGACATTCTTAAGTGAAATGTTTTTTTATTGCAAATGTGGCGGTGAAGAATACAGGGCCTAGTTTGGTTTGGTCCATTATCTTGAATCACATTAATGAGAGTCATTTTACCACCAGTTTTGTACCATCAGCACAATAGTTAACACCATTAAAAGGTAATAATCCTTAATATTATTCTTAAGGAAATAGTTTCAATCCCGTGACCCCAGGAAGGGTCTCAGAGTCCCACAGGGATCTGTGAACCACACTTCCAGAACCACTGTGCTAGTTTAAGTGGCAAGCTCAGGAATTCTTTTAGGCACTTGAACTACCTAGGGACTATATTTACATAAAAATTTTGTTGGTGGTTGTAGTTTGCTGTCCAATTCTTTGAAATAGAAGTTTTACCCAAGTTTTAAGGGAGGATTTTAAAAATATCAATCAAAAATAATCTTATGTTGACATTTTCTTTTTCTTTTTTGATGGCCCAAAAGAGCCTAACACTAAAGTCAGGTCAGGAAATTCATTTTATAGTAGAGACATGTGGTTCCTGCTCAAGAAAAAAAATAAAACATATCTGCCTGGCTGGTGTAGCTCAGTGGTTGAGCATCAGTTCATGGACCAGGTCATGGTTCATTCAATTCCTGGTCAGGGCACATGCCCAGGTTATAGGCTCGATCTCTAGTAGAGATGTTCATGAAGCAACCTATCAATGATTTTCTCTCATCATTGATGTTTCTATCTCTCTCTCCCTCTCTGAAATAATATATATATATATATATATATATATATATATATACACACAATATATATAAATAAAGTATGGCTTCTTTAAAAAACAAGAAGAGTGAAACCAATAACAACCCCATAGTGAGAGTTTCCATTCTTCTGGTGAAAGGTTTGTGAACCATTGAAAAACAACTTTTTTAATCCTAGAAGAGAATATTGGTGCTGAGAATGGAAAAACGCCAGTAACCCCCAAATCATCTAATTTAGTCTTGGAATTAATAAAAAGTACGCCAGCATCGTGATCTTCCCTGATTGTGTTTTTTCTTGGGCTAATATTGAAGTGAATTCTTATCCTTTGACTTACGGGTGGAGAAGTAAGTGGTGATTTGAAAATATCCCAAAGTAGGAAGCCAACCTGGGATTTGAAATTTGCCACAAGTAATTTGTCAGATGGATATTCACCGCTTCGTTAGTTAAGGTTTTCATTGTGGGCTTTATGGGCCTCGTAAGTTTTCTCCTGGAGGAAACCATGCTCCCTCTGAGCCACAGCTCTCCTTCCTATTCCTGCCAGCAGGATGTTTTCCTGAACCATCAAGCCCTTGCATTGCCGTGACCATTATATCCAATGGGGCTGAATCCTTCAGAGCCTTTAATCAACAAGCTCAAAATCCAAACCACCTAATCACTCCGGCAGTTTTCTTGGTAGTTTATGAAGCTTTTTTAAATATATTTTCCTTAGTTACCACAGCCATTCTGTGAAAGGAGTATTACTATCCTTATTTTATAGGTAAGGAAATTAATGCTCAAAATGGTGAAGTATCTTGCTCATCACAATTCAACAGGTTAATAAGAGACCAAGACTCAAACCCACGTCATCTGATGTCAGTTCCAGTGTTTTCTTCTCTGTCCCACAGTTAACTCTTATATGGTCCAGGCTCATTATAAATCCCACTTGTTCTTTATCTAACAACATTATTCTTTTTAGACACATAGGACAGCAAATAATGTATTTCTTCAGGGGCTACCCAAATTTGAAATGGCTGTGTGTAAAGACAGTGGAGCATGGACTGAAAAACTGTGGGTCACATTTGACCTGCAGACATGTTATGTTTCACAATTTTTAAATTATATTTTATTTTTATTGTTAATGTTATTACAGATGTCCCCCATTGTCCAACTACCTTTGCCCAACTCCACCCAAGTCCCACCCTCCCCTCCTTTTGGCCCTCATCACATTGTTGTCTGTGTCCATGGGCTAAGCAAATATGTTCTTTGGCTATTCTCTTCACTTTCTTTATCCTGTCCCCCTCACCGTCCTCCTCTCTGATATCTGTCAGGCTGTATCATATATCCATGTCACCGGTTCTATGTTTTTCATCAGTTTATTTGTTCATTAGATTCTACATATAAGTGAGATCATATGGTATTTGTCTTTCTCTGACTGGCTTATTTCACTTAACATAATAATTTCTAGGTCTATCCATGCTGTCACAGAAGGTAGCTCCATGGTGTAAATGTACCACAGCTTTTTTATCTACTCATCTACTGATGGGCACTTTAAAAAATACTGCAATGAACATAGGGGTACATATATTCTTTCTGATTGGTGTTTCGGGATTCTTAGGATATATTCCCAGAAGTGAGATTGCTGGGTCAAAAGGCAATTCCATTTTTAATTTTTGGAGGAAACTAGGAAACTCCATACTGTTTTCCACAGTGGTTACACCAATTTGCATTCCCACCAGTAGTTCACTAGGATTCCCTTTTCTCTACATCCTCGCCAGAACTTGTTTGTTGGTTAATTTGTATTTCTCTGATCATTAGTGACATTGAGTATCTTCATAATGTCTATTGGCATCTGTATGTACTCTTTGGAAAAGTGTTTATTCAGGCCTTTTGCCCATTTTTTTAAATTGGATTATTTGTCTTCCTGGTGTTGAGTTGTATAAGTTCTTTGTATATTTTGGAAATTAACCCCTTATCAGATATATCACTGGTGTTGGCATAAAAACAGGCATATAGATCAATGGAACAGAACAGAGCCTAGAAATCAACCCACACCTCTATGGTCAATTAATAGTTGTCAAAGGAGGCAAGAACATAGAGTAAAGACAGTCTATTCAATAAGAGGTGCTAGGAAAATTGGACAGGTACATGCAAAAAAATGAAACGAGGCCACCAACTTACACCATACATAAGAATAAACTCAAAATGGATAAAAGACTTGAATGTAAGTCGTGAAACCATAAAAATTCTAGAAGATATAGGCAGTAAAATCTCAGATGTCTCACTCACAATTTTTGTTTTGTTTTGGTACGAACATTTACAAATTCAGAGATTTCACACAAAAATCCAAATTTCCAGCTTCTCTTGAAAATGGGGCAACCCTGGCACACATTCCACATGGCAATGATTGGTTTCAGCTGAGTAGCACCGGCCCAGAGACAGGAAATGTGCTTTCCAGTTTGCTCCAGGCTTTTCCACTCAGTGCGTGCAGCACAGGGCCCCATTCAGGCACTCAGGTTCCCTGACAGGCTCTGTGGGTAGTGGTGCTGGCTACCTCTGCTCTTGAACATGAACTCCTGGGGAACAGGTCAAGGACTGTATAACACAGTGCCCAGCATGCATTGGGAGCCCAGTAAGGACAAGGTTGAAGGACTACTCCAGATCTTGTTACATTTATTGATTGTTACCCCTTGGGTGTTGACAGTGTTTATACTGATCATTACAAAAAATTGGTCCTACTCTCCTAACTTAGTGTAATTGATGGAGCTTAATAAATTGTTCATGGTGAGAGAGAGACAGAGACAGAGAGAAATAGCCACCCTTCCAAATATATTTGATTCATTTTTCACCAGATTCTTTCACATATGTGTCTAAATGATAAACAGATTTATACACTCAGTTTTTGGAATTGATCTCTTCATTACTGGTGTGACTCTCATCTATTTTATTCTTATTTTTTTCCTTTCATTTCTTTCTTTCTTTTTTTTTTAATGTCTAAATTTTTACACATCTCCCTTTTTCCCCAATTGATCCCCTCCCCCATCCCTTCGCAGCCCGGGCAAGCTCCCACCGCCCCAAATGTCTGTGTCCATTGGTTACGCTAATATGCATGCATATATGTCCTTTGGTTGCTCTCTCTCTTGCTAATCTATTTTAAATTAAGTTTATAAAATATTTGTTTTTCTTTGCCTTTCATTCTCAGTTTTATAGATTCAAAAGAAAGATGATCTGGGAAACTGTTTTAATAGTTTCTTATTTCAATATATACTTTACTTAGATATGTGGAAAGTTTTATAGTGATTTGAATTTTTTTATTATTTATAGAGACTTGTCTGATCCATGGGCAAATGATAAATTTAAAAAAGGGAGAGAACATGAATAAGAGAAAGGAAAAGACAATAAAAGAAAAACTACCATAATACAATCCTTAAAGGATAAGAATTTGGTTTTATGTTGGCTGTACCCTTAAACACAGATGTACATAGTGAAAATATGAGAGAATATCCTATCAGGAAGCTCTGAGAGAGATCTCAATAACCAGCATAATAAAGGGCTTGATTTTGTATGGTCCCTTCCCCCCTCCTTGCGTTTTATGTCGTATTTCATTCTAGAACAGAAAGAATCTAAGAAGCCTTAAAGCAATGAAGGATCTAATTTGAGTGAATGAATGAATGAATGAATGAACAAATGAACTACATTAAAAAAAAGGCCGAGGTAAGCTGGGACCGGTTTGGCTCAATGGATAGAGCGTCGGCTTGGGGACTGAAGGGTCCCGGGTTCGATTCCGGTCAAGGGCATGTACCTTGGTTGCGGGCATATCCCCAGTAGGGGGTGTGCAAGAGACAGCTGATCGATGGCTCTCTCTCATCGATGTTTCTAACTCTCTCTCTCTCTCCCTTTCTCTCTGTATAAAAATCAATAAAATTTAAAAAAAAAAAAAAAAAAAAAAAAAAAAAAAAAAAAAAAAAAAAAAAAAAAAGGCCGAGGTAAAATGAAAGGCAGAAAAAAATTGAGGCATGTGGCTGGGAACACAACTAGACTCATAGTTTCTTAAATATTTTGGCTTGCTTTTTACTATACATTATGGAAAATTTCAAATAGCCAATAAATCTCCATCACCAAGACAATTGTTAGTCACTTTAAGAAACTGAAATTCCCAGTGAACCTAAAATAATTATTCTGACTATGTAGTTTCAACTTCTCTTTATTAAATCTATTGTGAATCCCTTATGACCTTCAGAGTTGGGAATATGAAGCCGCGGAGAGAAGAGGCGGTGAGCCTAAACAAATCCACAAACATGCTGTTTATACCCTGGATAACCAGAAGCTGCAAGTGTGACTTTTGTGGTTTACTTTGGCCTTTTAAGCCAAAACAATTAGACTGTTGGACTTGAAAGAAAGGAAAGGAACTCTGAACCTCTTCAACTGCGAAGGCAAAATCATCAAAATTCTTTGAGACTAAGCAGTTTCTGTGGTTTTTAGAAGCTTGTGTGGCCCAAAGGGGTCATAAATAATTTTTATGGTATAATACCCTTAAAGGAAATACTTGGTTTCCCAGGAATTCTTGCCATTCTTACGCTCACAAAGGTTCGTGCTGGTTGAGAAGATCTGTTTGAGCCTGGTGTTTTGGCTCAGTCCCGCCTCCGGGAAACCCTAGACGGTGTTGAGATCCAGCCTACCTCCTGGGATTCCTTTAGCTGGGGAAATGAACAGCGCAGAGGCTATGATTCATTTCTTTCTACTTCATGACTCAACTTTTAAGTAAAATCTCCACTGGTCCTTCTGATCTCTGTTCTAACGTATACCATCATCTTTTCCTTCTGGTGTCACATAGAGAGCAGTCAGAAGTCAAAATGCATCTCCATGGTTACATTAAAATTTAGAATGGTAAACTGTAGACCCCATAGGATCCACTGGCAACTCATTCAAGTGATACCACTTCGCCACATCCACAGAAAGCCCATAGAATGGTCCGTTTCCTGGGTGAATAGGTAGGAAGGGCAGTGGGGGGCTCTCCATAAACCTGACCTAAGGGTACAATCAGCATCTCATTCTTAGTTATATTATAAGGACAATCATCCCATGGGCTGTATGCTTCTAAATATGGTCAACAGCTGAAACCGGTTTGGCTCAGTGGATAGAGCGTCAACTGAAAGGTCCCGGGTTTGATTCCGGTCAAGGGCATGTACCTGGGTTGCGGGCACATCCCCAGTAGGGGGTATGCAAGAGGCAGCTGATTGATAAGTCTCTCTCATCGATGTTTCTAACTCTCTATCCCTCTCCTTTCCTCTCTGTAAAAAATCAATAAAATATATATTTTAAAAAATAAATAAATAAATAAATAAGGTCAACATAGGCCTCCCCCTCTCCCCCCCCCCCCCCCCCTTCCTGCAAAGGCTGCTGCTGTCTATGCATCGGACTGAATGCTCCGGGCGGGAGAGGCCTGGCCTCAGGCGGCTACTCTGTGCCTGGTCAACCAAGACGGCGCTTTCTGGGCTCACAGCAGAGCTGCTCGTGGCAGAGGTCCAGCCACATGGTTTTTCCCTGGGCCTTGGAGACTAGAATCCCCAAATCCCAAAGTCATTTATCTTCTAAGTGGAGCCCACATCTGGAATGCACCTTTGCTAGCAGACAGTAGTTTATAGGTCGCTTAATGACATTTCAGTTCTGCAGATGTCTGCTAAAATTAAGTATCCATAGTGATATATTTCTATCTACAGTATCATTTAAGAGCTTTTTGTATAAAATTTATCAGTGCTTGCAGCTCTGATTTTGCTCTGCTGGTGAATTTTTTATAACGTTGTGTATTGCAAAATGGTACCGTCTTCTGGAAGCTTTTATCAGATTCCCATGGTGATGTGCTAGACATTGGCAAGGCGCAGCTCAAATTAAAATTTCATCATCTTCAAAGGCTACTTTTATGAGCTATCAGAAAGCACCTGCCTGACCTGGGTGGGTACCATAAAACAGAGAGGAGGCATGAGGCTTTTCTTGCAGAAGTTGAGAGTCTATGTAATATACATGAAGAATATGCAAAGCAAAGATTATGCCATTTTTATATTCATGGAGTACTTCAAATACTGAAACATTTGGCAACATACTTGAAGCGATTAACAGATTCAAAACAGCATCAATATAATAAAGTTACTACTACAATATATTAATGTCTTGCAAGGTTTGTGAGAATTCTTAGGAGTCACACTTTTGATGCCTGGCTTACACTGTGCATTGGCCTTATGCTCTCTGACATACTCGTGAAGCAAAAATGATCAATTTTAACAAGCATGTGACCTTACTTTGCACAGACTTGGCATTATTCTGAGCTTCTTACCTTCAGCTTTGCAAGGCGCATTCCCAATACCCGTTACCCACACCTCTGCCCTCAGTATTTCTTTTGATAAGCCTCCCTGTAGGAGAAAAGCATCAAGAGCCCACACAGGACCATGTTAACATGGCGTAGTGATTTCACATGGCAATGATAGATAAAATATTAAAACAGGAAATACACAGGATTTACCAGGTCAAAAAATAAGAAGAGCATCCCCATACCTGGAACAGTACCAGGGGGATAGGCAGTGGGAATGTTGCAGGCCAGCTGGGTTCGGGCTGGGTTTTGGCTGGGTTCTGGCTAGGTTCTGGCTCAGAATTGGGCATTGGCAGCTAGGCTCCTGCAAGGCAAAGGAACTAAAAGTGCTCCCTGTCAATGTGGAGGCCGGAACCAGGCTCCGTGCTTTAAGGACCAAGCAAGGGACGCTGAACAAAACGATTTCTGACCCTGCAGTGGAAAATAGGGCTTTATCAGAGTCCGTTGACCTAGAGAGTCTGGAAAGCCACAGCCTCAAGTAGGAAGTGAATGAAATTCTTGCTGCTTGGTAACCAGATCTGTAATAGTCTCATTGTTGCCATAGGATAAGAACTACAAATAAGACCTAGTTCTGGACTTAGTGCCAGGAGTCCAGATGGCAGTAACCACAAAACCACTAGGGAAGAACAGAAGGAGGAAGGGAGGGAGGGGAAGGAAGAGGGAGGGAAGGAGGGAATGAAGGAGGGGGGAAGGGGAAAGAAATCAGCTGTCAGCCTAATTACTAGTATGGTTCCTTCATTGGTCATCTCTTTCTCTTCTTTTCCTTTGGTAGCCTGCAGTTTCACTTGAAAGTGCTTGGGTATAAATTTGATTTTAGTAATTGTGTTCAGGACTCATTGCACACTTTCTGCCTAAAGAATCATATCTGTTTTTAGAATATTTGCTTAAATATTTTCTCCTTACCAGTTCACCATTCTCTTTTTCTGGAACTTGTGCTGATTGTTGGAACTTTACAATCTCTTTTTCCATATCCCTTTACTGCTCTAACTACCCTGTTTCCCTGAAAATAAGACAGTGTCTTATATTAATTTTTGCTCCCAAAGTTGCGCTAGGTCTTATTTTCAGGGGATGTCTTATTTTTCCATGAAGAAGAATACGGTACACATTTATTGTTAAATGAAAATAAAGGAAATTTATTACCTGTATACAGTACGGTAGTATGGTAGTTGTCAACACAAACCAGACAAACTGTGAATCCTACAGTATCAAGAATTTACTAATTTATTCAATGACAATCATGTCATCATCTTCTGGAACATCGTCATAACAATCCAATTCCTGAATTTCCTGGTGAATTTCTTGTGACTCCATTTCTTTCAGAATAAGAGGACTAAATCTCTCATGTTTAGCCTGGGGATGGGGGACTTTATTTTCAGGGGGATGCCTTATATTTCACTCAGAAGGAAACCTGTAAGTAGGTCTTATTTTCGGAGGATGTCTTATTTTCGAGGAAACACGGTATCTACCTATCATCTCTCTAATCTCTCTAAATTACATTATTGGTCAGTTCTTCCTGACTACTTTCTAATTCACAAATTTTCTCTTTAAATCTATTTATTTCTGAAATTTTTATTTTGATCACCATATTTTTCATTTTTAAGATTTCTAATTAATTCTTTTTTTTAAAGTCATTGTCAGGTGGTTTCTTAAAGCCACCTGGAATGAGTTAATGTTTCAACAGCAAATTTTGCTGCCTATCTTTTGTGGTATTAGTTTTTCTTTTTTATGTGCTTACAATGTTTGGCCTGTAGGCTCATTTTGAGTAGGAGATTCATGCTTACTTTCACATTTTAGTGTAAGGCAAAAACATTAATAAAAACAGCAACCACATACAAATAAAGGGAACTAGCTACCAAGATAATATTTTATAGAAATGTTAGTAAGATTGCATATTATAAACTACAAATAAAGGAAGAGAGATGCAATCATTTGTCAGCTACGTGGGGCCTAGTGCTTACCATGAGACCTTGTATACAGTAGATGCTTCAATTCATAAAATAATTAAAGAATCTTAGCATTCGTTTGTGGAAGACTTCAGCTTGAATTGTTTGAATATAATGAGCAATCTATTTTGAGCTACCCAAATTAAGAATCTCTGAAATGAAATTGCATTAGATCACATTGTGGCATCACAGAGGTAAACTATGCAAGAAACTTCTAGTCAGAAATGTAAAATTAGAATCCCAGGTAAAAGTTCTATCTTGTATTTTATTTCTAACCAATCGCATTAAAGAAATGGTCCTACTTGACCTCTTTTTCCTCACTATTCCTTCAACTAATCACTGAACAAGGTCCTCATAATTGATGATTGTATAAAACATACACACAAAACTTTTTGTCAAGATAGACTCTCATAAAATGTCCCACTTGTATAAAATTTAGTGTATCCCATGGTTTCTTAAGTAACTTCCACTGGAGTTAACCTCTGCTTACAGACAGACATTCTTTGTGCTAATGTTCCAGACATCATATGTAGAAGGAAGGAAAATGATGATTAGCCAAAAAAACTATAATTATGAGACCTAGAGACTGATAATGTATTCCACTTTTACCTTTGCTGATGTTTTTACAGAACTGGGCTGGGCTCAGTGTTTTTACACTAGAATCTGCAGACATTTATCCACCCAATAAAATAACCACACAATCTGGCCAAATTCTGCATACTTGGCAGCCCTTCCCACCCCAAAGCCTGGAACAGCATTGGCCCGGCAGGTGTGGCTTCAGAAAGGCCGGAGAGCTAAGTTCGGGAAACCTGCCTAGCACTGGGAGGGGATGGGGGGATGTAGGGGAGGGAAGAGGGAAGCAGTGTGCCTTCCTAAGCCATGCTAGATATGATACCGCAGCTTTTTAGCAGCCCATAGAGCTTTATTCATTCACAACAAATAATGAAAACCACAGTAACTGAGGAATTGACACTAGAGACCAAAAATTACAATAAATTACATTTCTTCTTAATACAAGATGCCATGTATTTATAAAGATTTTTTTTGACATTTAGAATATATATATTACATAGCATTTGGCACTATTGAACACATGAGAAACCTTCTCTTCCCCTTTTAACCAAAGTAGCCCCTTTTCTTCTTAAAGGGTAAGATAGAAGAGTAGAACTCTCGACAATCTGGACCCTAGGAAGGAGGAAAGGAAAAATGTTTTCTCATATATTTTTTTCCATAAGATGCTCTTTAATTTGTAGGATCCAGTTAGTGAGACCAGATTTCCTGGGCCCTTCAGTCAGAATCGGCTGCATATATAGAACATTCCCTCTACATAAATACTAAGAGAACTTAAGTATAAAAAGGTGATTGTAAAACAACACAGCATAGCAAAGCCTTATGCCAAAGATAAAACCATTAACACCAGGGGAAACTGAAGGGGGGAGGGAGATTGGATGGTGCTTGTCAGAACAGAACGCTGTAAGAGCAGCTGTGTAGACACTTGTCCCATTCAACTTCCCAGGACTCTGGAAGGTCACTCGCTGACGGTCTGGGTTCCTGTGTGAGTGGCCAGGAGCACTTTCCTGCAACCCCTCATCCTTGAGTGGCTGAGCTGGAGGCAGACAAATGTGTGGGTCTTTACAGCTTCCACTTGATCTTACACCTGAGTCATCTTTTATTTATGTCCTCCTGTGGCACGGAATAGTTGTGGCAGCACCATTCATCAGCCTAATGGGCTCAATTGGAAAGCTCTCAAATCCCCTGGGATGTGCCTTGTTCTAAGAAAAGAATTGTTAACGGGGCTTCTTAAACTAGGAATTTGTGTCTTCCCATAAATTGACCTTGTGAGGTTATCTGTGGATCCCAATAGGGAACTGGTCTTCTTAGGCCCCTGCAGCTTCTCAGCCCTTCCCACCCTCACCTTAGCCAGAGGATGCTTGTGACAGAGCTAAGACTTCGGGCCTCTGGGCAATGCAGAGAGTGCCATTTCCTCACCAGAACCACCTGACCAGACGTGCACCTGACCAGTGGGACAGGACTGTGGGAGGGGAAAGAAAGTGTGCTCATGAAATCTACAGGTTCTCGACATCTTAGCCGTGCTCCAGTAATTAAGCATAAGTTTTCCTTGCACCATGTGGCGTTTGACAAGGCACTTGCCGAGCTACGGAATCTCATGGCGGTGTTTTCTCTTCTAGGATATCAATGAGTGCATTCTCGAAAACTATCCCGAGTGTTCCAACCCCCGGCTGTTTTACATCATCCCGTACTTCTGTGGACAGCATCCCAGATGCAGGTAAAGACCAGAGCTCATGGCATGCTCCTGGGGAGAAACAGGGGCACCATCTCTCGTCTCTCAACCTCCTCGAATTCAATTAATAAGGACTGTTAATCTTTGAAGACCTCATTTGAGACTCTGAAGCTCGTGCAAAAAAAAATAATAATAATGATAACAAGTTCTGACAGAGGTCTTGGGACAACCGTACTGGAATGCCAACCAAAATCTTTTTTATTTTTTTATTATTTTTTTATAGTTAACATTGTGTTAGGCAGCTGTTGCTATAGAGCCACGAGATAGTAAGGACCAGCCGTGAGCACCAGCCTGCCCCTCCATGGTGACTGTACCCCATCCATAGCTCTCTTGGCCTGATGTCTAATTGGGTCTGAAACACTGGACGCTCACACCCAGAATGTGATAGTATCTCTCTCATAAGACATACTTAGTAGAAAGAGAGCAAAGTGCTTTCTAGGGATTGCCCTCTGTAGATCTAAGGACCCACGTCCTGCATCAGCATTCCTGGGGCACTCATTAGGAACCCTTATCTCATCACAGCCTCTGTGTAACCATCTCCTAGGTGATTCTGTTCTAGTTACAGTTGCTATAATTCATCGTGCTGGACATACGTGCAGCCAGGAGAAGAAATAGTAGTAACAATGAATACCATCTTTGCTTGATGAAAAATAAGCCCTGTTGCCAGGAGCAACATTTTTCCCCAGAGAGACATTAATTAGGAGGTCTCTGTGTTCCTGAGGAGATCAGGGCCAGAAAGCTGGTTTCAAGCCACAGCTCACTCACTGTACGTGTTGCTGCCACGTGACCACGACTTCATTGTTCTGTGTATTGCTGTGGTGTTGAGTCGACCATAACACAAGAGTGTTTCTGGTCAGGATTCCTGGGCTAGAAGTGTCAGTGTTCTGCTTCATCCTAAACATCCTGAGTTCAGGATGCCTCCCCGCCACCCTCACCCCTGTAATAAAGGCCACCTGGTTCTAGGTCAGTTCTTCAGGTGCTGGGACAGTTTGGGGCCAGGTGGCTCACTTTCCGTCATGGTGAAGATGTTTATTCCAGGAAACAGGACTCTAACTCCCGCAAGTATCTTTTTAACCACCTAGTGCCTAATCCTGGAGAGAGTACTCGTGATTTCTTACCTTGGGTTCAGACAGGATGGTTTTCAAAACTCTTTCAAAATGTCACTTTGTTCCACCTTGACAACAATTATTTGAGCTAGGTAAGGGTTATTATTACAGTTTTTCCAAAGAGGATTTGGCATACTCCAACTCCCCCAAGTAGGAATGGCAGTCAGGCCTGGCGCCCAATTCCCATGATTCCCCTTTTTCCTCACTCACATACCTGCTGTCCACTTGGAAATGTGCTCTATGAATGTGATTAGGGGGTTTTCCTTCTATAATTAAAAAAAAGTCTTAAACTCTTTTTAAAAAATAAGATGATTAGCAGACATGGCCCGACCCCTATTCTGAATCCTACAGAAATATTATGTCAATGAGTTTCACATTTCAAAACTTCTATCCTTATTTCATTGGTCCTGTTTGGTCCTCATATCAAAAAGCCATTCTAATCACCCCTTGGTCAATGTGTCTAAGGGCTAGGACCTAACTCCCTGTGCCAGTAGCCTTCTTCCAACAAAGTTCGAGCCCCTGAGCTAGGTGTTAGCCGCTGGTGAGAGGGATAGCAGTGAGAACAAGTTGGGGGCAAGGGCAAGCATGCCAGCAGCAAGGAGCAGGGCATGCTGCTGGAGGTGCCTACATCAGGGCTGGTCCTTGAAGGAATGGGATGTGGGCTTATGCAAGGGAGGGCGGGTAAAGAGATACCCTCTCAGCGTGTTGTTGCTGCATCTCAGAAATGAATGTCTGATTCAAAAACGATTGTTCTGTCCTTAAAGGGAGCCTGGTGAGTGGGCCCTGGAAAGAGCAAAACTGAACGTGAATGAAAACTTCCTGCTTGTGGGGATCCTTGAAGAGCTGGAAGATGTGCTGCTGTTACTGGAGAGATTTTTACCTCATTACTTTAAGGGTGTGCTCAGCATCTACAAAGACCCAGGTGAGTGTCAGCAAGTGCTACCGTTTCTAGCATTAGTCACTTTGAAAAGGACTCTGGGAATAAAGGAGCGACATCATCTCTTTTGTTAAGAAAGGTAAGTCCCCCTGGCTCACAAAGCAAGGCTAGAGCCATCAGACACGAAAGCCCAAACCTTGAGCCTCGGGTCCAAACATAAACTTGCCATGTTTTCAAGGCTGATGGCTCCGTGTTTCCTGCCTTTGGAGCGGGAAATTTGCACCATGTCCATCAGCCTTGTTGCTGGTGAGCGTGTTGCTGGGTGAACGAATACGTGTCTGCGGTCCATTGATGGAAACATGGGGCGGTGAAGGGACCATCGTGCAATGAAGCTCTGGCTCTGTTTCCCGTTGACAAAAGCACTCTGGCAAACAGAATCCCGGCAAATAGAATAGATAGAGCAGCAAATTGAAAATACAATTATGATTTTATCCTGGCGAATGCGGGGGTTTCCAGATAGAAGCAAGAAAGAGAACGCAGCAAAGCAATTACGCAGGATGCCCACAGTATCACGATAAACACAATTACTTTCAGAAATCCATTCACTTCTGTCATTATTATTTTATTCTGAGAGGAAAGACAAACGAGATTGTTTGTTTCCTTCCTGTTCTCCTAAGCCTTGCATGTTTACTCACTCATCTGTTTATCATTTCGTTCTGTCATCTGAAACGGGAGGCAGCATTCTGCCTTGGAGAAGTGAGGAGCAGCCAAAAGGTCCTCCAAACAGAGCCCGCTGCCTCATTCCACAGCCAGGCAGCGGCCTCACATTACATCTGCATCCTTGGCAGGTACCCAGGCCCTGGTAAACTGGTCTTTGCCTGGAGGAGCCCTGGATTCTGTCCTATAAGGTGCCCTCCCATCCCCAGTGTAGTGCTGGAGGAAGATGGCTGGGGATGCCAGCTCAGTTTCCCAGCTCTCTCATCCAGAGATAAATTCCCACGTACCTAGAAGCAGGGCCATGACCGACAACCTCAAGGTGTGCCTGCCTGTGTCTCCTCAGCAGGAAATGTGGTTTGAGAAAGCAGATGCATAATAAACCCTAAAGAGTTGGTTTGGGAAACTAGGTCTTCCTTTGTCCTTTTAACAATGGACAATTTAAAGAGTTTAAGAAACCTAATGTGGTCAGTTTTTAGTTCTGTAAGACAAGAGATGCTCTGGTCTTTATGCAAAGTGTGATCTTACCTTAAATGAGACTCTTTTGATGAAAAAAAGGTTTATATTGTTCTTTGTTATTTTACCTCTTTGGCTTGATCTTGTATGGCATAAAAGCATGCACGTTGCACGTGTGTGTGTGTGTGTGTGTGTGTGTGTGTGTGTATGAAACACAGGATGAGATAAAAGACTGACTGAATCCGGAGACACCTAGTCATCAAATGATATGAATACAATCTTGTCCCAGCATCTGGGAAGAATATCAGTGTATCAGTGAGCCCACTTCACATGTCATCAATCCAGGATCGAGAACCAACACTAATTCCGATCCCAGTTGCCACACTCAACACATCGAAGGTCAAAGTCGGCGGTGTGGGCCTGAGGACTTAGGTGAAGGCATTTTTATCTTTGTTTTTCTTAAGAACAAATACACCACAACAAAAGTCTTGCCCCAAAGAGCCCACTTAACTGCTGTTGTCAGGTTATAGCATCTTGACTTCCCAACTGTTTGCTTCATTTAAATGCACAACTTCTCAGAAACTGTGGGCCGTGGTCCCATGACTGTAGGCATGTTAATTAAAGGAGAACGTATTTCTGAAAATTGAATTACTGTTAGTCTGTTTGCCTTCAGCCACAATCTTTCCACCTATAAATTAAAGCTTTTCCCCCCTTTGAGTTTGGAATAGCAGTATATTAATTCTCTGAGGTGCCCTCTGAGAGGGAATAAGAGACATCTGGTCCCCTGTGTAGTGGATAAGAGGTTTCTATGAACCCAGGGCCAGCACACACCCAGTTGACACAGTTCAGCTGTACTGCTGGTTAAAATAGTGGAACACATCTCTACTGCCTTCTGTGCCCGCCTGCAGGTGCACTTACACCCCCCTCTCCCCAAACAATGAAGTAATGAGAGGGTCTTCAGGACTGCGGCCTGAATTTGGTTCCTGAATTCTGGTTGTTCAATATTTTGAATGTCACCTCAGAATCATTCTTCAGCTGCCATTTGTCATGTACATAACAAATGAACCTCTGAGCGATTCTTCAGCAATGTTCACCGTTTCCTGTTCTGATGACATCGTAGGAGGTTTTTCTCTGCTGGCTCTGAAGGCCACGCAGCTCCATAGTTGCTCTGTCCCAAGGACTCTCCACGTCCCTGAGGGACAGAGCAGCAGATGAACATGCCCCCCTGGCCAGCTTCGCAATATGTGTCAGTTCTGCAAAGACTAAGCGCCTGCATTGCTTTCTCGTGGCTGCATCCCAGAGAGTTGGTGTCAAATCAGTTAAAAGAAGAGCCACAGTGAGGCCTTGGTGCATTCGTAGTTTTAAACCAGATTTTGGCAGACTCAAATCATTGCTCTGGCCCTTTATGAAAGAATTTTATAACTGAGTAATCTAGGGAACAAAGGGAAGGAAAACTAGAAGGTAAGACATTGAGGAACCTCGTGGCCTTTAAATCCTTGTAGATTACCGGCCCGTGGACTTGGACTAAGATGCAAACACTCCCCCTCTCCGCCCCCCACCGTTCTTCTTTGGTGTATTTCCTGTTATTTAAAAAAATGCAGGTGTGCTCTGATTTTTAGTAATCCCCTTCCAGCAACATGAAAAAATATTTATACCAGACTCGTTGCTAAGAAAACACATAAATAGCAATGACTCTTCGGGGAGCTGGTAAAAAAAAAAAGTGATGTCTGTCATTCAACTGGGTTGTCACTTACTCCGGATTAGAATGATTTTCATTAATTCTTTCCAATCCGTATGACTTGTTCCAATACCCACCCTTTAAAGAAGCTAATAACTTCTCCTTTAAATAGCAGCTTGCCTGTCGGCCTTCCCCTCTTTAGGCAGGTATGCTGACAAGCACATTTGTTTTCTACCTAACGTATGTATTCGAGAAACTTAATTTTTAGAAAATTTTTGTTCGAGTTATTTTATAGTCAGGTTGCATTTTGTGGAGACCTGGTTGGCATATCTCAGTTTTTGAGAGTAAGTACTCAAGGTGAAATGAAAGTGCAAGTTTTAGCATGAGGGTAACGAAGAGAATACGTTCGGGTGTTTCATGCCATCCAGGGGAAGTTGCTGATATTGCTGCAAGTGTCTTGGGTGAGTGTTCAGTGAACTCCACCCCACCTGGGCATCAGTCTGAATTAGGGAGAACCGAGGCCCACACAGATTGACTGGGTAAGAGCGATACAGTCTTATTTCCAATTGATTAAGCTTGGTTATATTTGCTTTTGGCTCTTTAAAAAGGAGAAACTGAAGCCAGCCCAAAGAATTTGAGAGACTGAGTCAACCACCAAAATGTGAAAGAGGCAGAACTCCTATTTCTGAGCCATGAGTGTTAAGGAGTTCATGTATATTTTTCCTCCTCAGATCTTAAAAACGGAAACACTGTAAGCTATCAATATTTTTCTTAGTCATCATTTCCTTTGGAGCTAAAATCACAGTGATGTTAAAGGTCAAAATAAATAAACACATTGAAGACAGAGAGCATGTGAATATTTGTGATGGAATCAGTCATTATGTAAACGTCCCTCGTATAAACCTTTGACTTGGCAAATAACTGAGCTGTTATGGTTCAATATTGCCCTCTAGCATCCAGACATGAAACTATATGACCTAACATTAACCCATTACTTTCCATTCGTAGCATTACGTTAATATTCATTCTCAGCCCATTTTCATTTCAAATGTCAACATTGGAGCCATAGCAGGGACTTACTAGACTTTTTTTTTTTTTGTGAGCTACTCTGAAAATCTGGCCACCAACTATTACAGAAGAAAAACGTGTAATTCCAAACAAATGACTAATTTTGACCACTTTAGTTCATTCATAAAGTGGACGTTTTCTTTTTAAAATATTTTTACTTAAATATTTTTATAAACAATGATGATAGGTACAAATTTAAATATTATCCTCTTACTCAGCATGAATGATACTCAGACCTCCCATTAGGAGTATAATAGTGTGCTCTCTGAATTAATTTGCTTTGCAGCATTTAAATTGAAGACATTGACAGAAAATAATAGCAAATATGTGGAAGAGAAATTTTAATAAGGTATTCCATAGGAAAAATACAGGTTCTCAACAATAAATAAAAATCTTAGTAAGTTAAGAAAAAACCCTACGTGATTAAATCTTGGCATGTGTATCATAAAGAACAGTTCTTCTTTAAGAAAATAGCAGTGAGCTGGGAGTTAGAAGAGGCTTCTAGTCCTCTTTCTGCTACGGGTTCTGCCCATATGACCCTGAGCAAGTATAGTTTTGGGCGGATGATCTCTAAGGTTTGTATTATTAAAACACTAGAGTGTCACATAGAATGTTTTAAGGTTGCTTTTCTACCTTTCGTTTTTAGCACAATTATAGGGTGCTCGCCCCACCCCCTAAAAAACAAAACAAGAACAAAACACCACACAGCTTTGAACATTTCCCATTGCCTTACTTGTTAATTTCCAGGTTTAGTTATGGAGACTATCGCCACCTAGAGGACGACACGTCCTGGCCGGAGAGTTATTCCTTCAGAACCGGTTTCTCCCTGTGACAAGTGATCAAGACAGGGATCCCAATTCAAAATCTCTGGTCACAATAGCCAGCCCTTTCTCTATATACCTTATGCATTTTTGTCAAGAAGACGGGATATTGTAATGATTAGAGCACAGACTCTCAAGTCGACAGTCTAGGTGCTGCAGCTTTTCCTTCACTCGGCACCTGTATAATCAGAGGCAAGCTATAAGCCCTCTAAGCCTGTTTCCCCACCTGTATAATACACATAAACAATACTGTCGACTTCACAGGGTTGTTGGGAGATGTACCTGACCAAATTCATGTGAACCCCTTAACCCAGAACTTCACATATGATAAGGATTCAATAATTATTGGCCTGCCAGTCACATCAAGGGGAAGAGATAGGCCCTGTGACTGAGAAACTAGACATCGGGATCTCTTTCTAACTTGTACATTTGAGAAAGGAGAGGAGAGGAGAGGAGAGGAGAGAGGAGAGATGCTTGACTTATTTCACCAGTGAGAGATGCTATGACTATGACATTTCATGCCATTAAGAAACAGTATTTCTGATTTAAGGGAAGGGGACAGCTATTTTCTGGCCAATCCCTTGTCTCTCAGACAATCATGGGGGATAAGTTGACTGCAACTATTACTACAGTGACACTCTCAGGGGCTTGAAAAGCACACCACATCTAGCCACTGTTTTCTTGTTTGTTTTTTAAATCATCTGTCTTTATGCCTGGACTCGTATCAGAAATATCAGGGAGTTAAGATTTCAACATTAAATGTTGAGATGTGATTGGGGCCAGTTACCATTAACTTGTGCTGAGTGTTGAAGTTTTTAGACTGCTATATATCATGTAGGATAGGTGTCCAAATATGTCATGGAGTTTTTATTTTAAGTAAGATCCTAAGATTCAGTTCTTTAAATAAACTTCAGTTCGTATTCCATGAGCAGAATTACTTCCCTCAGAATGCTGTTAATGGATTCAACTGTACAGCAGGTGGCGATGTCTCTCCATTTTCTCAAGGAAGTGCCTGTGGTTTCTTAATAGTTTGTTGCATCTGTAGACTGGAGTTTACATAAGGCTTGAACACAGATGTACAGTTAGGCTCCATTTGGGGCCTAAAAATGGGATCCTGAATATCAAAGGATTCCAAGTGCAATTGATTACAATATTCCAAATTGGAGGGGAGTAGGGATAGAGTTTTATAATGAAATAACTTTCTGTGGGTTAAAGAAATATATATATTGTTTCCCTTTATCCATAGAGTATATCTTCAAGACAGCCAGTGGATGCCTGAAACAGTAGCTAGTACTGAACTCTATATACTATGCTTTTTTTTCCTCTACATACTTTCCTATGGCAAAGTTTAATTTCTAAATTAGGCACAGTAGGAGAGTAACAAAAACTAAAAATAGAATGATTATAACAATATACTTTAATGAAAGTTATGTGAATGTTGTTCTGTTTCTCTCTCCTTCTAAGAATATTTACTGGGCTCACTTTTTCACTAAGAAAGCACATAATGGCTTCTCTTTGGCATATCTGCATTGCCAGCATCACTATTCTTGAGCTCTGGGGCCATTAATACAATAAGACTGACGTGAACACACGTAGATCTGCTAACCCAGATGGTTACTAAGTGACTAACGGGTGAATGGTGTGTACAGAATACACATTCTGGACAAAGGGGTCATTCATGGCCTGGGCTGGACCGAGAAGATTCCATCATGCTAAGCAGAACAGCGCACAATTTGAAACTTATGAATTGTTTCTTTCTAGAGTTTTCCATTTAATATTTTCAGACTCTGGTTGACCCTGAATCCATAAAAAGGGAAACCACAGATAAGGGCAGACTACTGCATACCATCTACTCTGATTTTATAAAAGCAACTGCTGGATAAAACCGATGCTGTCTTTCAACTTTCATGTCCATGTTTATTTCCTACTTCCTATTACTTTTGTGCTTCAACAAAACTTAAAAACACTCTGGAACCTGGCAGAGTACAACCTTTGGTCGGGAGGAATTCATACTATTTTTATACACATTTACAGACACCAATGAAGTGTTTAAAGAACTCAATTATCATTTACAAAAATAGATCTATATTCTAGACCAGTCTGCTATTGGTCAATAGTCTTCAAAAAGATTTGTTTTTCAGCAGTCATGTGCTAGGCCAGAATCTAATCACATTGATGTGTTTGTGTGTGTGTGTGTGTGTGTGTGCAACCATTCACTCTAACAACTAAACTTCTTAATACATAGCAATCATATCTGAGTAAATAGTCTTGGATCACAAATGTATTAATAGTTCCTAATTAATAATAATTTGCATAGATATTTACAGTTTTTAAAGCACTTTAGATGCTGGATCTTATTTTTTACACGAATCCTCTGAAGGTGAGAAAGACAAATAACTTTTGTCTCGTTTTTCTAAGCAAGGAAGATGAGATTCAAAGAGGTTGAACACAGTTACCAAGTCCTAAGCAACCATAGACACTCAAAAGCTTCTGCCCCAGTGCTACCACAAACACCATCAACTGTGACCCTCTCACAATTCTTCATAATCACTAACTCAAAAGTTATTGGATGTTAAACCCTTATAGTGCATATTACAGTAGAAGGTAAGTGCTTAAAATAAAACTTTATAGATTATTTTTAAATTTCTGTAATTGCAGTTCATATTCAATATTTTGTATTGGTTTCAGGTGTATAGCATACTGGTTAGACAATCATATGCTTTTACAAAGTGATCCCCCCAATATTTCAAGTACCCACCTGACACTATTCATATATATATATACATATATACATATAAATATATATACATATATACATATAAATATATATATGTGTGTATACATATACATATATATACACACACACACACACACACACATATATATATATGGTGTCAGAACCCAGGCTCATGGTTGGCAGGCACAGCTGTAGTGGCATGGGCCTATCCTGCCTCCGCTGCACTGAATGGGAATGACATGGCCTCCCGCCTGGGGTCAGGCTCCTCCCGGCTGCCTGCTGCTTCATGCACTACCACATCCCCCAAGGGGTCCCGGATTGTGAGAGGATGCAGGCCAGGCTAGGGAGCCCTACTGGTACATGAATCCATGCACCACCAGGTCTCTGGTAGTTATTATAATATTATTGCCTATATATACCCTATGCTGAACTTTACATCCCATGACTGTTTTATAACTACCAATTTGTAGTTCTTAATCCCTTCATGTAGTATTTGTCTTTCTCTGCCTGCCTTAATACCCTCTAACATAATAACCTCTACGTCCATCCATGCTGTCACAAATGGTAAGATGTCATTTTTATGGCCAAGTAATATTCCATTATATATATATGACTGCTTTTTTTAATCCACTGATTTATCGATGGGCACTGGGTTGCTTCCATATCTTGGTCTTTGTAAATAACACTGTAGTGAACATAGGGGTGCATATATTAGTGTTTTGGGTTTCTTTGACTATATATACCCAAATGTGGAACTGCTGGGTCCTAAGGCAGTTCCATTTTTTATTTTTTGAGGAACCTCCATACTGTTTCCTTAGTGGCTGCACCAATCTGCATTCCCACTAATAGTGCACAGAGGTTCCCTTTTCTTTACATCCTCACCAACACTTATATGAATTTTCCTTTTCACAAAAGAATGTGAGTCCAGAAACCATGATAAATCATTAAGGTATTATTTTAAGCCAGTGTGCCATAATACATATGGAAGAAAATAATTTTGAAAATGGATCCATTTGACAGCATCTGTGGTAGGGAGCAGTATTGCTAGACTTTTATAATAGTGTCTAGAAATGAAAACTGAACACATATAACTATTTTAGTAAACAGTTAAAATTAACATATAATGTAAACATTCATTTAAATTAACTCCTAAACACTTAGGGCTTTTGGGGGAATACTTTCTTGATGCAACATCTACAGTCTCAGACTGAGAGCTGCATTCAGCTTGCACAAATATATATATGTACTTTTGACTCATTTCAACTATAATTATTCATTTTATTAAAAACTAGAGGCCTGGTGCATGGAATTTGTACACTGGGGCTGTGGGGAGGGAGTGGTCCCCTAGCCCAGCCTGCACTCTCTCCAATCCGGAACCTCCTGGGGTTTGTCCTACTGCCTGTTTAGGCCTGCTAACGCTGCCAGGGGGGGCTGGGTACCCCAATTCCCCCAGCCCAGTCACCCTGCTGCTAAGACAGCCCTGCCCAAGACAGGAACAGTATCAGCAGCCTCAGCGCCCTATGTGGTACAACCTGGAACTGAGTCACATGCCAAGCCCAGAAGCAGTGGCCAAACCACAGTTGCCAGAGGGCCATGTGTCACCACCACCCCTATTTCCCTACCCTCCGCCAAGCCTGACCACCACCCAAGGATCCCACACTTCCCAACAGTACATCGGGGATACTTCCAGGTTCCCAGGTCCCTGTGCTGGATTCCTTCTTGCTCTTTTCCCAGTCTCCTCATCTGAGATCCAGCCTGGGGCACCCATTTGTTCCAGTGGGCATTGCACTGTCCCACTGAGCATCCCACTACATGTCTTCAGATACCAACGACTGCCCTGCCCCACCACCTAGATTAGCCCCCTTTGCCCACCCGCATGGACTTCCCTTCTGTTACCAGTCACTCCTTGACCCAAGTGTGAGCTGGCTGTGCCCCTGATACTGCCTCTGGTCTTCCTAGCCCCCTTTGCTGGGGGCCCTTGGGATCACCATTCCAGAAGTTTCCCCTAGCCCCCACCTCCCACCCCATGCATCCTGGGAAATTGATCTATTCTAGGTTCCATCCCTCATCCTCTGGGGAGCCCCAGATGCCCCCCATGGTGTGGCCAGGCATGGGGGTGTACACTTTTCTCTTATGATTCATTTCTCCAGACAAAAACCTGGCTCCTAAGATCTGTGTGTAGAGGTGGTTTTTTTTGCTTCTTCGGAATTGAATCACTTCTACTCTGAGCGGTTTTTAGTTGAGCTCGGCAGTAATATGCTTTGCCCTGAGTAAGAATATTACTGAGGGTGAAATTAGTCACCACAATGTTCAATTTCTGGACTTTCCTCATAAACAGCTACAAAGCTGAAATGCTTCTAAAGGCTGGCCAGAGGAGATGAGAGAGACCTGCCCCCAGAGGTGAGGGGTGAACTTCATAGGAGACCCTGTGGTCTCCCTGCTCTCTCATGCCCACGGGCCCTGTCCGCCCAGGGATTCATGTGGCGATGTGGACAGAGCAGTAGGCAGAGAATCCCAGGACTGTCTCTCCGCCCTTGGCGCATGGCCTTGCCTCGCTGACATTCTTTGCTTATAAATTCACCCCCAGCTGGTGAAACCCAATCCTTACCCATTTTGCATGACTCAACATTTTACCACGGAAGCTTCTATTTTTGTTCGCCTAAATCTTTTTCAAATTAAAAAATAGCATTTCCCCGACTGTATTTTTTCGGACATTTTATCGGCATAGGATAGAGTCACATCTTGCTTGCAAACGGCACCAGGCCGTGACAGAACACAGCGGCACGCTGCAGGTGCACCTGTGCACAGAGCGGGGCTGGTTTTGTGGTTCCTCGTGGGCTATATTCAACGCATGCATTTCACTGTGCACAAACCCCACAGAGCAGAGCCGGAGGGTTTTGCTTGTTTCTGATACTCTGACAGGAAAGCCTTGACCCTCCCCACCCCCCCACCCCTCCAGTTTTTACCATGTGCTTCTAGGTACTGCTGCTGCCTTGTCAGAGCCAGGCACCACCAAAGCTGTTTTTTGCAACATGTGTTCCTAGAATTTGACCTGCCTGTTTTCTAACTATATATATGTATGAAAGTAACGTGTGCATATAATTAAAAATCAAACAGCACTGGGAGCCTCCTAATGAAAAGCAGCGGCTTCCCCCTGCAGCCCTCCCCACCTCGGAGTCTGTGTGTGCAGAGGCGCCCGCTCTCAGCACAGCGGGCGGTTTCTGCCGATAACCACCACGCTATTTATAGCTGCTGTGCACAGGCTGCTGTTTCTCCACTCGTTTCTTTGAGCATTGTCTTTAGTTCTCTGATGCCCTCACCCTTCCCTCTACTTCCTCCCTCCCCACCTCGCCCTCCCACTCGTCCTACTGTGGCAGTGACCGTGTTTTAGTTGCTCAGTCCCTGTTTGTACGACTGATTATATACATTTGTTTGTCACCGATCCAAATAGCATGCTGTCATCTTGTTTCATTTCTTGAATAATTTGTTGTTTTCTCTGGAATTAATTACTGCCTTGGGGTGTTTGGTTTTTGTTTGTTTGTTTTGTTTTCATTTGCTTAGATTTATTTATAACTCAAAATTTTCGTATATGCCATTAGTTCTGTGGTACACATATTACTTTTGATGTTTCTTTCAGTATTATTATTAGATAAGTAGATCCATTCCACTGACCCACCTCCCAGGACCACGCCCTTGCTCCACCAGAGCTCGGGCCTTCCTGTTTCAATTACTCAGATCCTCCTTTGGCAGCTTCCCTTGGGCACAGCTCTGTGGTCTCTTGAATCCCATGGATACTGTTTCTTGATTTATTAACTCATTTTATTCCAGAGTATTCCCAAGTTGCTTTCTGATCAAAGGTGCACGGGAGGGGGTGAATTCTCTGAATCACCGAATGTGTGGAGAACTCTAACTCTCGCGCTGAATGGCCATTTTGGCTGGTGCAGATTCCTTCACACACGCGTTCCGCTTTCCACTTCTTTTTCTCTGACTTTCTCGTGTTCTCTCTCTTTCTCCTGGGGTCTTCTATTTATTCCTTTCATGAAATTTTTAACAATATTATCAGTGTGCTGACTATGCAGTAGATACTTCTCAAGCTTGAAATGTACATTCTTTTAATTTCTGAGAATTTTTCTTGTCTTATTTCTTTTGAGATTTTATCACCACCCTTTTCTCTGTTTCATTTCTGGAATGCTGCTGATCAGATTTTAAGCCATAGGTTCATTCTTTCTATGCGCTTTATTATTTTTTTCTTCTCTTCTCTAATGTTCATGTCTTTTTTTTTAATCTCTTGAAGAGTTCCTGTTTGTATTCCTATCATTCTGTTGAATTTTTTTCTTTTCCAAGAACTCCTTTTAAACATTTTTTTTACATAACATCTTGTTTTAATTTATTAATGCAATACCACCTTAAATCTCTAAAAATGACAGAGATTTTTTTTTTTTCTTAAAAGAAAGGTTTTTATTCATCCCCTTTGTTATCTCTAACTATTCCAGGTTCCTCTTTACTTTTGGTTGGTTTGGGCCTCTTTTCAGTCCAAAGACTTCTTGTGGCAATCTTTGTCCAAATTTATCTCTGAGGGTGAGGTGCTAGAGAGCTGGTTAAAAGGGCTGAGCAATGGGAGAGGCCTATGACTACCAGCTTCTACTTGGGACGGCCACACGACACTAGAAGGTTTGCTGGGGGTGGAGGGAAGGAGTTGTTACTGAATGTAGGTCTTTTCTCTTTGGTGCTTTTTCAATTGCCCCACTGAGAAATTCCCCAAACATTTGCTTGGGGGGTGGGATATGAGGTGGGGTGGGGGAGTTGGGGATGCATCTGGTTGCTGCTGTGGCAACAGGAGCTGAAGATCCCCATTCACCCTACCAGTCACTGAATGGCCCTTATTTTAGCCCATGCCTCTCCTCTCTCTCCTCTGGGTCAGCAAGTCAGTCTGGAGCCTCTGCCCAAATTCCCTGGAGACTAATCCCATGACCGCCTGCTCCCGGCAATGGAGAATGGGAGGAAGCCTCCCAGGACACCTGGCTGCACGCAGCTGTGCGGGAACGTGGAGCTCAAAAGCTTCCTACCCAGACTGGCTGCCTCGTGCCCAGCTCTGCCCCTGGGACACTGGGTGCCACCCCTCCATGTCTCAGGGTTTCTGCAGGGGGGAGTTGTCCTTCCTGATGCCCCCTTCTGCCAACACTTCAGCTGTGCTTCCTCTGCTCTGCCACGTCAGATGTGCTCCTCCAGCCACTCTTCATCGTCCAGAAGTTGGCGGAAGTATGTCTTCCTCTGACATCCCTCTCCAATTCTTGTCCTTGTGATCTCGCAATCATTTATAAAATTATTATTCTTCACCGTCATTTTTGTGAAAATCTTCAGAAAAAAGAAGGCATGCAACTGGCCCACTGCATCTGGCTGGGAGTGCCCTAAGTACTTGGACTTAACGATTCCCGTGACCAGTTTTGTGTTTATAGCTCTTAGCTAGGTCTGTGGTACGTACTGCTTTCATGTGATCGTTGTGTTTGCACCTTCAGCGTCTGTGTCTGGGTGAAATAAAAGTCCTGGTGACATTTCAAAAGCAAAATGAACAAAAACAAGAGCCATTCATGATTATTTATGAATTAGACCCATTAGGTTCTTACTGAATAATGTTGTGATAATGAGGCTTAAAACTACTGTTTTTCAAATTACCTCCAAGACAAGCCAAGCCTGTATTAGCTATCTCTTTGATGGGAGAGAAGGTAAATGATGAGAACTGATGAAAAGACACTCTCGTGACCCGAGGCAGAGTTCACAACCCTCCAAAGACACATTTCTATGGAACTGGGTGGAAACATGTGTGTGCATTACATGTGCTCTCATGTGCCGATTCCCTGGCACAATGCAAGGATACCCACAACCCTGAGAGTCCAGGGCCTCAGTTGGAGAGCTCTGTCAGTCAGCCACTGGCCCCAAGAAAAAGCAGCCATGGAGAGGGCTTCTCGGCAGCAGCTGCCTTAGAAGCAGTAGCAGCAGCTCATATAACAAATGTTTCATGACGGAGGCAAACAAAAGCCAGCTCTGAAATTCCAGCCTCGCCATGGCCAAGCCCGCTCCAAATCCTAGAACCGCTCGGTGCGAGTTTTCCCCTCTCCAAATGCATTCCATATGAGGCGTGGTGTTGGGACTGCTGGGATCTCCTGTGTTCACTCAGAAAGTGGTTTTTAAAGCCCAGACTGAAAGGAAAGCCAGCCAGTGGGAAAACAGACTCAAAGTAAACACTGAGGCTCAGGTGTGGGAGGTGTGTTTGTTTTCCCAGCCAGGCACACCCCCTACAATGGGGCTGGAGGCTGAGAATGGGTTAACCAGCGGTTAGTGGAGCCCCTGCGTCTGCTTCTGGAAGTGGGATCTGAGGACCGGTGCCCATCCACAAGCCGTTTGCTATCAGCCCATGATGAGACCAGGGCACAAGGTGTGAATAAGCCTTCAGAAACCTGGATGATAATTTGGCATGGCTGCGATGATTTTTTTATTGACTAATTTTTTATGGATTGATTGATGAGAGAGAGAGAGAGAGAGAGAGAGAGAGAGAGAGAGAGAGAGAGAGAAGAAGAAGAAGAAGAAGAAGAAGAAGAAGAAGAAGAAGAAGCAGCAGAAGAAAGAGAAAGAGAAAAACAGAGAAACATCTATGTGTTGGTCCCCTTATATGTGCATGCATTGGTTGACTCTTGTGCATGTCCTAACAGAAGATTGAAGGCACAGCTTCAGGAGGAGCTGGCTCAATAGTGTGTGGAGAAGCTTCCTCTTAGACCTCCAGCCCAGGGAGATGGATCCAGCATGTCCTGCAGAAGAGCAGAGAAGTCACAGAGGGCATAAACCTGGACCATTTGCATACAGGCTTGAACTGGCTTCCTGAGGTCCCAGCCCAGGGGAAGGCCCAACACTGGGAGTTCCTGCCTTTTGCCCCCTTGCCCATGCTTCTTGCCCTTCAGGAGGGTGTCTCATCTCCTGGGGGCACCAGCCTTACGCTGAGTTCTAAAGGCTCCATGTATGGTGGAGAGCATTGGCACAGTCTCTGGTCACGGTGAAATGCACGCACCATGGTTTGGATGCCTGGTCTGTATTTGTTCTCTCCTCCAACTGAAGACCCAAGTCCCTCTGTTGGTCATGCTTTGCCCAAAACCAGAATGAATGTTGCTTATTGCGAGCAAATGATGTTTCTCTTCTGCTACTTTCTATTCCATCTTTCTAGAAAGATTTACCCCACTCCAACCCTGCCTCCCGACTCCCAGCATCCCTGTGGGGCATTCCCACACCCTAAACCACCCACTCCATGCCAACAGTCCTTGGCATCAGAACCACCATCTCCTAAAACTTTATCCTGTGGCCCACTCACTCCAAGACAATTTTAGAAATATGATGGTATTAACAGCTAACAGTCTTGTCCAAGGGAATTTCTATTAATAAATGACAATTATAATACCTCCTAGAACAGTGTTTTGCACATTAGGAATTCAATAAAAATTCGTTGAAATAATATTGAAGGCATGTACTATGATAAGCATTTTAGTGGATTCACTAACTTAATCTTCAGAACAACCCAATGACATAGATACTTTTATTATTCCCATTTTATATATGAGTAAATTAAATTTAAAGGTATATTACATGACACATCACTATTTTATGAGGAGATTCCTTAGAAAAAGAATCATTTCAGGTACGTTTTCTTATACGTATGTTTACAATGATTTAAAGCTTTTTAGGGGAAAATATGTTGCTATAGTCATCTAAATTTGGTGTACTAGAAATACAGGAAGGTGACATAAACCTTCGTTGGAGCTAGTCCATTATCTTGCCTCTTTGCTGCTTTCCTGCAGCATATAAGCAACAAGGACAGGGCATGAAATCTCGGTGGCCTTATTGGGTAGTAATACACTCTACACCCCAGTAGCCTACCCTGTGTCACACAGCACCAGGATTTGAACCCAGGCATAACCACCACACAACCTGCCACCTGTGGTCTAACGGAGTCATTCTGAGGTGTGACACTTCACTTCAAGGGAAGAAATTTTCAATAGCAGAAGTGCAGGCATGGGCCATGCTCTCAGAATGAGAGCTTTCTGCAGAGGAGTAGATTTTGAGCAACACCATTCCTCCTCACAGGAAACCATACCATTTCTACAGCTCTCTGTAGATGCTCTGAATCTGAAGGCCATCTCCTGGTCCTTGGGGAATCCTTACACTGGTTTGTCCCTCTTACTCTATATGGAAAAAAAAAAATGTTTGCACCTACTTTTTCCTGAGAGCAAAGTATTTTTAGATTTGTGTAGGCGTTCCCAACCCCCAGGCCAGAAAGAGTCACAGACCATGGAGAGACCAGCTCTCCAGGTCTCTCCCGCTCACACCTCCCCGCTTCCTTTCCAGTGGCTGGTGCTTAGAATGCCTGCCCACTGACAACATGCCCCTTCAGGGGGACTTTGAACCCCATCACAGAAGTGTAAGCGCTGTGGGTGTGAGCCTTGACACAGACAAGCCAGAGCTATGGAGACTGGCCAGGAGGGCTATTGAGCTGGCTCCCAGTCAAAACTGGCCCGATATGGACTGAGGTCAGCCATCTTTTTCAGAACCAGAATATAGAGCTGACACTCCAAATGGTGACGGAGTCTTGTGTTTGTTCAGGGTGATTTTTGGCTCTGCCATGCTTCTAGATTGCCACATTAGAGCTTAGGATATTGTTTGCCTAAGTATAATAGGGCATGTGAGTTGGTTCCTGGCATTGATCATGGAAGATTAGCTTACTTTCACCAACCCAGAATCAGCTCCAATGGCTATCAAGTAAGACCACACAACTCCCAGAGTGTCTATAAGTAGATACCAAACCACATGTGTTATGGGTCTTGATCTTAGACCAGATTATTATTAACTTTGCTTTGGTTGAAAGTGCGCCCCATCATATTGTTAAAATAGAGTTTCACAGCCTGTAAGTGACTAGGGTACGTCACTTTTAAGATGTTTTTCCAAAAGAAAATGTTAAATCCCAAATACATTTTTTGGCTGAAGAGGTGGTTTTAATGGTCCAGAGTCGAAAACTGTAACTTAATTCCTTGTAAAACTTAAATCAATTTCACAAGGGTTCTGCTAAACAGTTCCCTCTGTTCAGCTGGAGATTTCTACCAGTTCCTAACCCTTAAGATATATTAACATATTCTTTAAAAATGCCAATGTTTTTCCACTTTAAAAAATTCTGTTGTTAGTATCTGACTTCTGTTGACATGTAGTAGCTTATTTGTGGCCTCCATTGTGGTCCTGTGGTTAGAGTTTCCCCTTTCCCTCACTCCTTTTTTCCTTGGTATCAGGGAGGGAACACGGTGTCCAAATAACAATCTACATCTGCCGTTTCCCAAATCGTGCTTTCTGGAGGTGACGGGGGTGGGTGGGAGTACTGTTAAGGAGTCTGTATCGCTGAGTCGAACTTAATATTAAGTGTGACTGGGGTCTCCCATGCCTCTTTGGGCCATGGGATTTATTGGTGCAATGGCATCTGCTGCATGCCTGTGGCTCGCACTTAATACCACCAGAGACAAGAATGCTGAGCCCTGCTGAAAGGCAGTAATGCATCTGGAGAGCTCCAGAGAAAGATCCAAGTCGTTTTCAAATTTGCTTAATAATGTGCTCAGAGGTCTAATGTTTTGGGCTAAACTTCTTCCAATAACATGTGCTTTAGATATCAGGTTCATGAGGGGCAGAATGCACTTGCAAAAAGGAATCCACCCAGTAGAAAAAGGCCAGCATGCTCGCATCAGAGGCTTAGTGTTTCGTTTTGTGTCACAAAACAGAAAAGAATCTCACCCCAGTGAGTACCTTTTGCTGAAGTAATCAATGTCTCACCAAGAGGGGGCCAGGTTCTGTAAGGCGGTAATGCCATTCTTCAGTAAGCGTGTAGCCGATCTGGGACTATTTAGTTCTGAGGTGGAGTCCCAGGACACAGTCTTTAGATAAAGTGTGGATGTTTCAGCTTTTCTGGTTGTTGAAGAATATTTATAATTAGCTCTTTGAGCTCAGAAACTGAAAGATTAAGTTCATCTTTTTATGAAACTAATTTATTTTGAAAGGTACTCCTTATCTTCCTTATTTTTCCGTAAGTTCCCCTTCATCTTTTAGTAAATTTTATTTATTTATTTATTTATTTATTTATTTATTACTGAAGATATAGTGCTAGGGAGAAATATGAAGAACTTATTTGTTCTACGAACTCAATGTGGTGTAGCAAACAAGTTTTTGAGCACCTGTGTGTCCACCCCTGCTAAGGGCAGGAAGTGCTTCTTGGAGCTCCAGGGCCACCAATGAGCATCCTGGCTCTGTTGTCCAACACCCGAGTGATAGGAGATCCTGGCCTGGGAAGCCCCAAGGGGTTCTAGAGAGGTGTCGACACCTCCCACACTGAGTCGCTCTTGGGGTTGAAAAACCAGCTTAAAGTCTCCTGGATTCTCTCAGAAAAAGCAGTGGGGTCTTCAGAAGCAAAGCAACTCCTAGTTCTCTGCTTTCTTTAATCATCTTTGAGGCATTTCATGGTGTGTGTTTTAATTTATTTAAGGGAAATAGATCACCCTACTGCTCCATCATGTTGCCAGTCATCCAAGTTTGAAAGATTGAAGTCCTCTCAGTTATAATTAAAGATAACCACCACCCCAAATCCTGCCTGAAAGCATTATGTGGAATTTCCAGCTCACCCTAGACAGCACAAATGCCAGATTGCTGGGTGCCAGACACGTGTCTCTCAGTCACTACTATTTCCTGAAGGCCACAGTCAAGAAGTGTTCCATGGAAAGAGATTTCCCTCTTAAATCCATACAGAGCTTTAATACACTTAGGACATACATGTCCCTGGAGTGCATCATTGCAACACTATTTCTGGGGCTTGGAGTTTTTTACTTAGTGGACAGAGTCCACTGGTAAGCGGCAGTGGCTTCAACCCTATCCGGGAAGTTTAACGAACGTAGGCTCAGATCAGAGCTTCTTTCATGTGGGATTGTACAGGCTACACACAGTGGGTGTTATAAGCTGGTCCCAGTGCCAGCTGCTGAGTTCGAACCACCACTGCCCTTTAGCAGGCCACGAGGTTAGCTGGGCCTTTGGGAACCTAGTTCACTTCACCTTGTCCTTGACATTCTATCAGGAAGCTAATAGCTGCACTTTCGAAAAAGGCTTCTTCTGTTAATGAGGGTTTTTCTCTTTTCCTGAGATAAGAAAGCAGTAGCCTATATAGGTCATGGACCTGGACTTCTGAGCCAATGGACTTGGGTTTGAAATCAGCTCTAATTCATAGCACCTGTTTACTGCTGGGCCAGTTCCTTAACCTATCTGGGCTTCAGCTTCCTCCTGTCTGAAAGAGGAACAGAGTGACCTTACAGAGGTGGGCTAAGGTTTAATGGAGATAATGTACTAGTGCACAGAGGTACAGTTTCCAAGAGACTTTTCTAGTTGTTTTATTTGATTCCTCATTTTCAATCTCTAGCAGGGCAGCATTTTCAACAAGTTCTCAAGCTGGTCCAATCTTTGAGTCTGAAAGGAGAGTAACACAGTTGTTCCAAAGTCTATTTGTCTTAGGGTTGCGTTCCAGCGTTCCCTGGCATGAGGCATAGTGGTGTGTAGCACGAGAACGCCTCTGGCTTCAGCCTTTCTTGTGGTGGTGGAGCTGCCCGCTTCGTGCCTACCCATCTGGGCAGCTTGACTTCTTGGAAGTGATTCTGGAGTTCAGGAGAAATTCTTTTCCTTCTGCATTATTTTTGAAAATCGCCTTTGAAGTCAATAGAGTTGTTTTCTAATGCAAATGTAGAGGTCACTTGAAGTTGACCAACCACATCCTGTGAAACTTTCCCACTTGCTCTTCTAGTTTATTTTTAATATAAACCAAGAGTAAAACGACATCCGCACCCCATCTCAGATACAAATTGAAGCCAGGCTTTGTTTCCACATATCTGTGAAATAGAATAAGTAAACTCATTAGTCAACAGAGCCAAATATCAAAAGTACAACGATTGAAATTTCTTTTGAGAGACAAATTTTTTTAAACAAACTCCTTCTAATGCCACCTCTTCAAAATAGACTCACCCAGGCCGTGGTATTTTGTAGAAGAGCCACACTCAAGGGGCCAAAGAGCTCCAGTTTGCTGACCACATGTAGAATTTGAATTTTGGGAAAGTGTTATTTGTTTTAGAAAAATAATTGAACGATAGGATAAAAATTACATGTGACAGAGAGAAGCAGAAGCAATGTCCCCTGGACCCCTGTGGCATTGCTAGAATCACACAGAACTTGAACCCCTCTCTTCCGTGTACTTTTCTGCACATGCAGCAACATTGACTCCCCTGAATGGAGAATGTCACTCTCTAGGGGGCAGTGCAGATCCATGCAGATGCAATCCAGGGTTCCACTTTTTGTCTCTTGCCAGCCTCTCTCCCTAAAGACTTCCAGCTTCTTATCAGCAACTCTCCTTTATATTTCAACAAATTGCCTACCAAATTCTAGCCAATGGTCCTTTTAAAATCCATCTCTAGTAACACACACACACACACACACACACAGCCTTTTCTGGATGTATATAGGAGATGTGAACTCGTGTGACAGTTTCTAGCCCTAAGATAAGATACTAAAATTCTATGTCTCTACTTAATTTTTTAGTAGTCTAGAAGTTATTATCTTGATGTATGAACTATCGTGTAAACACCGTAAGGGCGGGAATTGGCTTCCTGGGTCTGAATCCTTGACCATTTGGGGTCACCATGAAGATACCTAGGATGGTTTAATCACATGAGCGTAGACTTGGGTCTTTTCTACCACAGAGTGACTGTCCTTCATCTGAAAACAAATGGACTTAACTCTGCAGTAGCTGACTTGCCTTCCTCTCCACAAGTCATCATAACATTAAGATTAAATGTCAGCATCACGGTTTAGCCAAACCAGATGTGAACTGTGCAACTAATTTCATGTCGGGGGATGCAGGTTGGACCAGGCACCCTTTACATGCTTTTTATTGAGTGACTACAGATGGCACCTGATAAAGTCTGCATCCTCTGGTATCTTGAGGTCATTGATTTGTTAGGTTTGTAGGTGTGGACACTCCAAATTCTGCTCAGACTCCCTCATGTTCCATAGCACAGTTCTAAAGGAATGTTAAAATGGCATTTGCCTGTTGACTTTTCCTCTTGGCTGATGGGGATTCTTCCTGAGAGGTAAACACAAGAATTTTCAGGGAGTAAAGTTTAGACTTTGTGGATATTTTTTTCAATAAATTATACTTTCAAAACTCCTTTAAAATTAAGTGGTAAAAGTAAGAGTCGTGGACTTTTCTTTGGAAATGTATTAGCCATAACCATCACACCTCTGGTGGATATAAATTGATTCTGAGTTTTATAGACATAATGATTAATTGTACAAAAATGTTGAGAGTCAGGAGATGTGGGAAAATGGAATGTGAAGTTGGATTGGTTTGCATTTTCTTCCATTTGACTTGGACTATTGAGTGACTGACTATTTGACTGTCTCTTCCTAATTATTTTCCACTTTATTTAGAATGTTTGTAAAGGCCCACAAGTCAAGGAGCTGAGCCAGGGCAACAGCTAGACAGGTGGTACAGCCAGGCTGGGGTGGCAACTGGGACAGAAGATGCAAGCAAACCAAACTCCAGGCACACCAGGTGGCTGCAGTTTGGAGACACAGATGAAGCAGGCAGCCGAGGGAAAATGATGTGTTGGGGGTGAGACAAAGACCAGAGTCTCCACCATGGAACAAGGATCCCACAGGCTAGGACTAGTTATCCAGGAAACTTCCATCATCAACAAGCTCTCCATTTCACATTGAGCAATAGGTCTTAAACAGCCATAATCTGGGGAAACGCTTATGTCTAAGAATAGAGAACCCCAAAACTGCCTTCAACCACATTGTGGTCAGCCCTAGGGAGTTGGGGGAGAGGAGTAATCAACTGATCAGAAAAGGTCCAGAAAGTCGGACAGCCCCCTCTGCATCCCTTGGGGGTTTCCACAAAGTAGTGGTGAATATTCTGGAAAAATTGGGGAAGCCAATGCAGAAAAGGAAAAGGCTTGAAAATGGACCTGATTTCCCTAACATCAATTCATTGTAGTGTTGGGACTTTTGACCCACAATGTCCTGTTGATGCTCTTTGTATTTTATTGTTTTGTTAAATAGCATTTTACACCATAAGAAAGGGAGTCTGAATTTGTATGGGCCAACTCAGGGGATTGGGCAGAGGGTTGAATGGCACCGCTGATCTCAGCAGGGCCATGATTTGTCCTTGTGTCTCAGCCATGGCGTGGACACCCCTTCACTTCCCCTCTACTCTAGTGATGGTTTCGGGAGTTTCTTACAAAACTTTACTCTCTTTTTTTTTCTTTCTTTTTTTAAGTGTTTTAGATGCTTCAGTCATGAGTTATTTTTTGAAACCTTTATTTGCCCAGCTTAGGCAATATGCAACAGAAGAGGAAACGAATAGAAAAAAACATAGTCCCTAACCAAATGGAACTTTGTAGAAAAATACATGAAACATCCAGAATATATTTCTGGTGTTTAAAGCATCACATAATCAATTCTAGATTGTGTGGCATTAGTAAGCAGAAGGCACATTAAGAAAGTTGTAAAGCTAGTGAATATGTAGGTGGGGAAAGTCTATAAACATATATGAATTCGAAATAGGATACAAATCTTTGCTTTTACTGAACCACCATCTTTTAAATGTTTGAAGGAGCTGAGCACCTTGAAGTCTTGATATCTGTAATTGCAGGAAGTATAATTTATCCACTAAGTGTTTAATTAAATTTGAGCTTAAATTATTTTACTTCAGTTGAGAAGATTAGCACTTCTCATTTTTGTGCCAGCATGCTGATATTCTAAGAGAACAGATTTTGAGGAAGATAATGATAATATTGTCATCATTACAGTTCACACTAATTGGGAATTTATTGTGCCCCAGATGCTTTTTAAACCCGTTGGCTTTGTCCTAGTAAAACCCTCTGAGATAGATACTGTTATTATACCCATTTTGTAAGGAATGTCATTCCCAGGTAAGAAAACCAACATCAGAGATGATTTGGAACTTTCCTAGGTCAACGAGCTGGTCATTGGCAGAGCCAACACTCAAACCCCAGCCTGGCTTATTTCCAACACCCCTTGCTCTTGACCATTGTGTTCTACTGCCTCTATCTGTAAATAGCAAAATCGAAAATATGAGGGTCTGAGAGAGATGGGGTAGCTATTAAGAGCTATGATTGTAGGCAATTTTATTTGGCTAAATCCTTAAGAACCTAATGTTTGTGGAAAGCTTAGGAATTCTGTTGAGATGATGTTCATTGATATTCTAGATATGTTACTTTGTTTACTTTTTCTGCAAGAAAGACTTTCATAGCTGAAGTTGACTACAATTGACTGCTTTAATAAAGTGGTTGCAAAGACTGTATCAGGATAACAGTAAAGCCATTGGTTTTAGTCATGTCAACAACTTTGGCTTTCATAGGATTTTAATGAATCGGGGAATGGAATTTAAGAAAGCAAACAATCCAAGGAAAACCGCTTATTTTTCTAAAGTCGCAAAGCAAAAATAGGAATCCTTTCCAGTCTAATTGCTGCAGTCTTAAACATCTTAGAGTCCATAATTTACCAGATAGGACAAAAAGGTGATTAATAAGCACTGCTTTGAAAATGTTTTAAGGATCTAGCATCATTATTCTAGTTGTTGAGATAAAGGACTTGCAGTGGTATACTCACTGTTAAAATTGTAGTGAGTTGACATTCAGTAATGTTTATTTTTTAAGTTATTTATTGAAATATATTATCTAGAAATAAATGGTGACCAGGTAATGAAATCAATTTAATATTAGTTTAGCCTTATCAGTTAAAGAGAATTATTGCCTTTCAAATATTTTTACAAAGCCCTTTGTTACTTGGGAATATCATTGAAATGATATGATTAAAGGCTGTGAATATCAATAAGCCTGAAAACAGCCCACACTAATGTTTAGCATTATATCTTTTTCTAATTCTACCATCCTTAAACTATTTGTTCTGTTGTCTACAGACCCAAGCTCATGGGGGTAGGGAGTGGGCCACAACAGATATGGAAATAATGTATTCACTGTCTGCTGCTCTAAGGTATAACCTTAGATGTCAACTGATTTCAGCTATTTGGCAGTATATGTCAATGTATTTATTGTACATTAGGAAATAAATAGCCATTCATATATCTATCCAATCATGAGATGAACTAATGGAATTGGAAACTAATTCCCTCACAAGCGTTCTAAGTTTGCATAAAGAATACGGGCTATTGTAACCATTGACTTATTAAAGAATTGGACCTAAATACCTCAGGAAATACACCGAGGGCATAGTGGTCTAAAAGCCTTCAGCCAAAAAGTGCAAGAATCGGGGCTTATGTCTAGTGCGAATTTTGGACAGCTAGTCATGTTGGCCAGAAACACAGGTTGTCAGGCTGAGCCCAGCTGTGATCACTGCCATGGACTTGGGGGGATGGGGGGCGGCAAGATTGGTGACTCCCAGCCCATGATGCATCACGCCTGCCCAGGGAACCACAGAATTTGAGAGCAGAAGTGATCCCCTACCTACTCTCACTCCATCATCTCCCTCCCCGTTCTCTGCAGCTTTGGACTTTGCTCCAGAGAGCTCTGCACTATTAAAAAAGGGAGAGTGGGAGTAATTCTACCTGAAGAAGAGCCAGGCAACTTTCTCTCACCTTCACGACTAGCCAAAAACTCAGGCCCTCATTTTATCGCAAGCAAACCCAAGAAGAGTTGCCTGAGTTAAGTAGCATTAAGTTAGACATTATTCTTTTAAAAATATATTTTTTTATTGACTTCAGAGAGGAAGGGAGAGAGAGACAGAAACATCAATGATGTGAGAGAATCATTGATCAGCTGCCTCCTGCACGCCCCCCACCTGGGATTGAGCCCGCCACCTGGGCAATGTGCCCTGACTGGGAACCAAAATGTGACCTTGTAGTTCATAGGTCAACGCTCAACCACTGAGCCACTCTGACTGGGCAAGAATTTACTCTTTTTTGGTAGAGTTGAGATAAAGGTTTTTAAGGAGGACTTGCTAATTTCTGTTCACATGTTTCACAACCCCTGATGTTCAATCATATCATCTCCTTGAGCTCCTAGTAAAAGGAGTCATATGCACCCTAGCACTGTCTTCATAACCTCTTGCAATTCTGGATATACTGCACACATCTTGAATGCTAGGGCCAGGAGGGACACCAGTGCTTATTGGGAAAGCTAAAGGCTTCATACAGATCTCAGTTTTAAAACCTTGACATTTTAGGTGACATTCACTAGATCCATTTTTGTAATCCATGAGAGGAAGTTGGTGAGTGAAGACAAGAACAAAAAGAACAGAATCATAAAGCTAGCAAAGATCAGGCACCTTGGCCAATTTACATGATTCATTGGGTCGGAATTTGTCAATACTTTTCTCTTTTCTCCAAAGAGAGATGATGGGGAAGAAGGGACATTTAAAAACAGAACTTAGAAGTCCTAATTTATCTGTGTGAGAACCCACAGTCCCCACAGAAACTCCAGGGATGAGTTAGTGAGGGGACTCAGTCCCTTAGACTGAGCTGTAATGGTTGCAGACAGGCCAGCCAGGAGGTTACCTCAGCATAGACCAAGTAAATAAACCATTTGGTGAAAGCCATTAGAGAGTAAATGTTACTGGAAAGTAATAAATCAACCAGCCTGTCTATGCATGGTTTTGCTAAAATGTAGGAGAAACTTGAAATTTCTAAAATGTCTTTCTGTGTATGATTTTGAAGCCAGTTTCTATTATTATATCAAAATAAGGTTTTAAAATATGGTAGGATTTAATGCCATTCTATGTATTCACTTTTACATAGTTAAGTTGTTGTTTTTAGGACATCATGAAACTACATTTCATGCTCCAATAAAACTGAGATGTAATGGGTTATAGCTCTTCTGTTTGTTTTCTTTTCTTCAAATACCTTTGATTTTTCCATCCTTTGAACAGATGTTTAAAGAATGCCTTGAATGTCACAGTAATTAACCTTTTCTCCTGTCCCCGCCCCGACCTGTCTGGACAACTGTTTCTAAAGTGAACGCATCCCGATAGAACCCAATGATGTGCTCCGAGCACATGTTTGAAAACAGTGGCACCTCTTTCTGGGCTGCTTCTAAGCCACAGCCTGGTCTTTCCAGCATTGAGAGACTTTCCTTTTAAGTGACTCCTCATCCTCCCCTCCCTCCACCCCCATCTTACCTAAGAGGAAGGCTGGTGCACAACTGCACACTTTCTGGCTTGGGAGGCATATACATGTTCCTGGCAATCTCCCTTTATCTAACTTCCCATGCGGTTTCTCACAGCCACTGGCCATGCATATTCAGCTCAAGACACACACCCCCCAAAAAATAAAAAAATAAAAATAAAACCTTCACATATAGCTTACTGTTGATATGTCAGTGCCTCCCATTATTTTCTTTCATATGTCAAAAGGAGGAAAAAAACTTAATTTTTCTCATCAGAAGAGGTTACATTTCTATTCTACCTTAATAAAACACTCCTCCCCCATTTCTATTTCTAATAGCAATGGCTGCCCAAAGGCAATTAATCATTTAAATGTGTTCTCTTAGAAACTTGTAACTGCTATTGCCCTACATCTTTTATAGGGCATGTTTCAGTAAAAACTCAAGTTTATACCACAACCAAGCCTTTTAAAAACTTACTGTAAAAAAAATTGGGGTTTTTTTCTTCCCAGATTACATTTATAAACTTTAATATGTGTGTAACATCTTTACAGTATTTAAATGTGCGTATCAAACATTTACCAGTGCTCTCCAAAGGAGTAGTCATGGACCCAGGCATGGGTGCGTGATGGTCTTAGCATCTACTAGCATTAGTCTGTCAATTTTAGACTTTCTTCAAGTAAACAATTGCATGTCCCAATCCCCCCAATACAAATGGACATTTTCACCTCATTATTCTTTCTTAGGGTTTTGTTTAAAGCAAAGCACTTCGGATGTGATCTTAGATATGCAACCTGTGTTGTAGAGAATGCAGTCGAAAATCTGATGTCTAATGGGGAAAGAAGGAGGAGGTGATGGGGCTGTTAATTTATAATCTCCTAAAACCTGGTCCTAGCAGCATGTTATAGGCTGCCAGATAAAGTAAAATTTAATTTTAAAGTATCATTACATGTCCCTGTGGAAGTGACAGCATCCTTGGAACTTCATTTCACACTTTCCTGACTTGCGAATGGTTATTTTTGAGTCGCACTTCTTAGGAACTTAACTTCTTAATGCCTGGACAAGTGGTTAAATAGCTCACTTATCTGCATGTTTGGTCTCCAGGAACAGCTACTTCCTTCAAAGCTTTTCAAGGGTCTATCAAACTCTCCCCATGTTTAACATTCCAGAGACAACATCCAGGTTGCTGGTTCTTGGGACTCACCATTGGTTCAGTCATCAAGACTGATCATGGTGATAAATATAATATTAAAACAACAAGAACAATGAGGTAGCTACATCCTGTTAAATGTATCCAGAATAAACTATAAAAAATAAAAATCTAGGTTCTGTGGTAGCCAGTTCTGAGTTCTGAGTACCTAGACTATAGGAATGAGGAACTATTTAATCACTGCCATTATTGTCATCACATGGTATAATTCACTAAAATTTTGTGCACAAAATGTTTTATAAACAACTATATCCCCATATTAAGTGCAGTACTGTAGACAGTAGATATAGGATCTCCAAAAGCCATGTGCATGTTAAAGATTAGATAAACTAGGTTATAGTTAGATTGACATCATGCAGCATTAAAGATAGTGTCTTAAAATTGAGGAAAATTGCATTATGCAAATTTCAGGATCTCTGGCAAAAGAAAGTAATTGTGTCTTAAAGCTGTCAGAACTGAAAGCCCTGTCAGCTATGTGAAGAGGAGTCACCACTCAATATCTAAAGTTGCCGTTTATCTTAGGGAGACCAGCAAAAAGGCACATGATCACTTATGAACAAGGATGCCTATCTCATATTATCCGGAGTCATAGAAACTGAAAAACAACTCCTTTATCTAAGTAGCAAACTGCTGCGTGACCTGTAAGGTGTTCATAGAATGGAGCACATAGCACAATGTGACTGGGGATAATTAATGCTATAGGAAAATGCTTACCGTAAGTTAAGTTTTAAAAGAATATAAGACTAAAGAAACAGTATTGCAGAGATCTATTTTATAATTCATGTATATAAATAAGAAAAAGACCATTTTTTAATGTAGAAGGAAATACATTACTAAAAGTAATAAATGTGGCTTGACTTAAAGTCAGTTCATCTTCTTAATCTGTTTTGCAAAAACATTACCATCTATATGTGTGTATATATAGTATGTAGATATTTATATGCATCATAATCAGAAAAAATGAATTTTTAAGTTAAGTACTTTCCTCAGAAATAAAATTTGAAGCTAAAAACTTATAAACTGCCCAAACACTTTATGATAACCTTTTACACAAGATAGGAAGCTTGATCTACCTGAAACCCTGGAGCAAAAAGAATAAGAGCAACATAAAAGAGAGAGAGAGAGAGAGAGAGAGAAAGAACTGTCCTGTGGGCATGTCTCTGTGAAATGCTCAAAATGACTCTGGGTGTCAACAATTGGTTTCCATGTCATCTAGGCAAGATGTAGAGATCTCAGTGTGATTCCCAGATAGGGGGGAGAGAGAGAGAGAGAGAGAGAGAGAGAGAGAGAGAGAGAGAGAGAGAGAGAGAGAGAGAGAGAGAGAGAGAGAGAGAGAGCGCCCCCCTAGGCCTCCTATGAGGAATAGAAATAAGAAGAACCTTGCATGTAAAGTACAGGCAAAGCTTACAAAATTGTCAGGTACCACAGAAATTTGGACAGAGCTCCTGGACAGATCTCTTGCATTTGATCAGGATGCCCTCATCAGTGATTGGTAAGGGCCTCCACTGTACGATTCCAAATAAAGTAGCCAAAGTATGAAAAGTAGCAAAACACTCATTTCTCAGTGATGATCTCAAATAAAAAATGTATTTCCAACAAAGAAGTACATGTTGTTAATAATGCCACCTAAGTCTTTCCAATGAGATTTTTTTTTTCTGAAGTAGATATTATAAAATAGAAACGTTTGTTCCAATGATTGCTGTGAAAATGAATGCCCCGGCATCACCATCGCCATGCCCAAGCCAGTATTGTAACGGTAGAAGCTACCTCAGGGAAAACCTAAGAGTGTAATGAGGGTCATATACACTCTCAAAGAAATAGACCAGCTTCTTGGTGAATTGGGCCCAAGTTGGGGAGAAAACAAACAGGAGTAGGTTGCTCTCTGGCCAGTGAACAGGGCAGCGGGGAGAGCAGGGGAGCTGGAGCAGCCAAACCCAGTGATGCTCCCAGCACAGACGGCCTGACAGCAGGGTCTGAGCTCTGGCGCCTCTTCAAACCCTGCTGATAAGTAATGCTAATAGGAGGGTGATTGTTCCCATGTTGACTTCTACGTTAGCCCCTGAGTTTGGTTGGACGGTAATAAAAAATGCAGGTTCCAACCCTTGGCGGGGTGGGGAGGGGGGGGGGGTGTCCTCATTTAGTTGGAGAGTAGTCCCCTACACCAAAAGGTTGTGGTTCAATTGCTGGTCAGGGCACATATCGAGGTTGAGGGTTTGATCCCCGGTTTTGTGTGCATGAAAGACAGCTAATTTCCCCCCCCCCCCCTCTCTCTCTCCTTTTTATATATATCCTTGGGTGAGGAATTTTTGAAAATGCAGGAGTGACTCATTGCACATTCAGTGTTTCTGTCAAGGTGTCCACCTGGCCCCCCCTCTGCGGTCTGCCCCTCCTCTGGTGCCCTCCTAGGAGAGACGCCCGCCCCAGGCTGCAGGGAAGCTTCGATCATGCCTTGCTAGGGAAGTGACGGGAAGAGTCATGCATTTGTTTCTCTCTTTAGGATGCACCTTCCTCTTGGGGGAGGAAGCCTGGTGTTCAGTTCCTAGCAGTTTTCTTATTCCCTGGAATCAGGCTTTGTGTTCGACACAGGGCTGATGAATGAGCGAGGGGAGGTTAGGCAGGAAGATATGAAGGACCAGCCCTCAGCCCCAGCAGTCTGGGCACAGGGGATAAGCAGTGTGGGGTGGATTGCCCAGGCAATAGCGGGAAGCCCCTCCGGAGGGGTGCCCTCACCCCGGCATTTGATGAGGTTAGGACCTGTCTGTGCACTCTTTCTGGGCGGCGCATGCCTCCTTCTGGGGCTGGTTGTCGGCTTCCCTTCAAAGGCCACAGTGCTCTGTCCTTTGTGGGCCCTCCTGACCCACCCCACGCAGTCTATCCCTTTTCTGCCCGGCTCCGCGTGTCCTGCTACTGCTTCCAGAAATCAAAGCAAATTGGGAGCGTTATAAAGGTTCATTCTCTTGTATCAAAGGAGCCTAGCACTTTCAGGCTTTTCTCTCTCTCTTTTTTAAAGTAAATTATGTAAATTTCACTTGGCTACATGGAGAAAAGAGCTCTCTTGAAATTCCAAGTGAGCTTGATTTATTTTTTAAATTATTTATGTTTCCAGATTTGAACAGAATATTGAAAAAAAAAAAAAAAAAAGAGGGGAAATACCTCTGTTTACTTTACCAACCCCAAGCACCAAGTCAGCCATGAAGTGCTTTTTGTTCTCTTCCCCCCTAATTGCCATGCCTCCGAGAAGCTGGTCTAAACATGCCATCGATCATCCGGGGGCGAATCAAACGCCGGCCTCTCAGCCCGGAGGCCCGCGCATCGCTGGGAGCCGGGGGGACACACATTCATTTCCGCGCAGGCAGCTGCCCGGCCGGCCGGCGTGTGTTTGAACCGCGCGGCCTCCCTGGGTGATGCAGGAAGTGAGCGCGCCCTATCTGTGACAGGCATCGTGTTCACACGGTGTCGGGTCACCCAGCGTGGTGTGGGACTCCGCGGGAGTGGCCCTCGGATGCCTACCCACTCTGCTTTCCCTCCACTCATTTCTGCCCCAGCCCCACCCCACCCGACCTTGACTTCCATCACACCTGCCACCTGAGAAAGTAGGCTTCATCCCGTGTGTGCTAGAAATGTCTGGGTGTGATCTCACCCGAGGTTAGGAAACCACAAGTCTTGACAGTGTGATTTTAAAAAAACAAACAAACAAAAAAAACCAGCAAGGCCTCTTGGTTGATCACCACTCAGGGCCCCTGAAGCTGAAGAGTTGATGCCTACCTTTTGGCAACGTTTGTGTGTGTGTGTGTGTGTGTGTGTGTGTGTGTGTGTGTGTGTTTTCAGTGGTAAAAGGTGGCCCCATTCTTCTGGTTGTTATTCAACTCTGATTCATTTCTCGCACATCATCTCTGCTGGACCGGGTTCAAACAGGCGGGGGCTGTTGGAGCAGGGGCTTGGTCCGTGTGGAGTGTGCATTCTCTTAGATCAAGGCTGGGAATGCTGAGACCACATCGGCCTCGCCTGCAGGCCCGTGCCGAGGTTTTGTTACTTTGCACATGGTTAACCATCTCAGAGGTCGTAAAGGGGGGCCTCTGTCCTCGGGTGCAGCAGCTGGGTTTACACAGTATTTCCAGATTGTTTGTTTTGACCCTGAGCCAGGGCTACATCGTTTTTCCATTATGCGTGTTGGACAGATGAAGAGCGGTGGGAAGGGGGACTTCACGGGGCAGGTCTGTGATTCCCTTTTTATTTACATTAAAGGGACTTTGTAGGGTTCTGAAAATTGTGAGCCAGTCCAACTATAAAGTCAATGCAGCAGAGGTAGAAGGAGCCATCACTTTTGTGAAAATGTCCAGGTCTTGGGCAGTAAAGAAACCTTGTCCATGGCCTCTACTTGAGGCCACGTTGGTGGCATCATGCTTGTCACAGCTCAGTCTTGCATACCAACAGGCTACAGGTAAATGATATTTATTACCACATTCAAGGGTTAAATTCCCAGAAATTGCTTGGGAGGGACAGAGTTAGCAACCAGAGTCTGCACGCCATCCACAGGCATATGCATTCCGTGCAGATGGGTATGCCTGGTGCTGGGCGAAGCTGTGTTTTCCAGGGGGCCATGGGAGTCTTCCTTTGCAGTCCTTTTCCTGAGACTTCTCCCAGTGTCCTTCCCCAAGTCCTTCCGCCAGGGAGCCTTCAAGATGGCCAAGGAGCCACGGTTTAAATTTCATCCACAGCAAAGCCCTTCGCATGTGGGTCGTGTGCATGTGAGCTGAATGAATGTACTTCGTGAAACATTTTCTCTTGCTAATGGAGAAACAGCATTTAAAAAATACCCAAAACGGTGGCAACTTATGTCATTGGACAGTATTATTAGGGCATGCAGATACCTTTGTGCCCAACAATGTTTGGGTTTCTTTAGTTACTGGCTGCAGTAAATAGCCCACGTGACATACATCCCGCAGCTACCAGGTCGCAGTGTATATTATGTCTTTCCACTCAGGTGTTTGTGGCAAATGTCCCCTATCGCAGTATTTCTTAAGCTTGGCTGAGACCGTGTAAGTGACCTGTCGCGGTAACACAGTGTTCTCCAGTGAAGTGGCTAAGAAAAGCAAGTATCCCTACCTGTCAGTCCTGGGACCCTAAACTCCTTATCAGCTTATCCTAAAGAAACTTAATTCCACCAGATGGAACGTTTGCTTAGGAAGGGCCCTCAACTATGAAAATAATTTATTTTTTTTTAATATATATAACCAAAAGTTGCCCTATATGTTAATCCAGTCTTACAGATGGATTTAACATACAGGTTTCAAATCAACAAACCGTTACGGAGGGTTATGTGCCAGGAGGTTAGGTGCTGGGAACGAAAACTGAATAAAGACACAGCCCCTTTCAGTGTGAAAACATTTTTACTGGCTTGCAGGTTTTTCACCAGATCCTCCTAGACATACTGAAGCGTTCCCCCCGACTTAGAACACTCAGCCCTTCTTTTCGGCCGATCCCCTTAATGCCAGAATATACACAGGGAAGGGAGAAGTGGGTGGTTATAGATTTCCACTCAATTTGTAGCAAAAAAGGTGCTAGACTGAGAATTAGAACTCCCACTTTCTAGGCTCAGGACTGTACCTTGCTGGTCATACAACCTTGAGCCAGTCTGTGACCTCTCAAACCCTGGGTACCCCCAGGTAAAATGGGTTGCTGTGAGGACTGTGTGAGACAAGCAGGGTGTGTGTGACGATACATTAACCCAGGGAGCTCTATGCAAATGCAGGGGGTGCTATTCTAATGGAAAGGGTAGGGGGACTTGAGCTGTTTAGACCGCTATCTATAAAGCTTCAATAATGCAGAAAGCTGACCCAATTCAGTTTTTAAAAAAATATATTTTATTGATTTTTTTACGGAGAGGAAGAGAAAGGGATAGAGAGTTAGAAACATCGATGAGAGAGAAACATTGACCAGCTGCCTCTTGCACACCCACTACCGGGGATGTGCTCGCAACCAAGGTACATGCTCTTGACTGGAATCGAACCTGGGACCCTTCAGTCCATAGGCCGGCGCTCTATCTACTGAGCCAGATTGGGTTTGGCCCAACTCAGTTTTATTCTTGTTTATGTTTTTTCCCCTACCAGCATTGGGTAACAGATTTTTTTAATGTTATTAGGGATCAGAGTTATAAAAAGAATCCCCATTCAGGGCCCCAGTGGCTCTGCGGGGTCTGCCACTGGTCTTTAGGGAGAGCACAGAGCCTTGGAGAAGCTGTCCCCACACAGTCCTTACTCCACAGCTGACTTTGAACATGTCCATATGGAAAAACAATCTTTATTTTGCTATTCAAATAGGAAGATCAGAAGTTGGATTTTGTTGTTGTTGTTTTTGTTTGCTTTCCCTTCTGATCATTTCACAGCTCAAAACCAGTGCTTACTTTGAGGAAATTTTCTACAATCATCATGAAAATAATTAAGAATATTCCCTGGCCAATCCCAAATGTTAATTAAGAAAACTGAAAGAAAAAAAAAAATCAAAAGTATCCTGAAACCACAGTTTCTCTTGACCAAAATGTGCTTATTAATTAAAGACCAGGCCAGAAGCACCTGATGTGGCCAACATTCTTACTCCAGACAAGCAATTGAACCCCAAAACGAAACACTGCAATTTACAGACCCCAGTGGGAGCTGAAAAATCCCAGATGTAAGGGTGGACCCCACATTCATTGGGAATTTTCTATTAAGAAATTACCTTTGTCCCTAGTTAGCTATGTCTGCACCTTACAGGCACAGCCAAGCCTTCTTTGGGTCTGACAGCACTCTCTTCCTTCTGTTAGCTTGTTTCACTCACTCAATGAGCATGCTCAGAGGGTGCCGTGTTTCCCCAGGTGCTAAGCTGTGGAAGCACAAAGATGAATGGGGTATGAGTCCTACCCTGAGCACTCTCAGCATAGCCAGCTTCTATAAGAGAACAGCTGGATGAAACCGGTGGGGAGATTGAGGAAAACATCCAGGGGGAAGATTTTAGAAGTTTGGTCATGCCTCTGAGGCCTCCTAAAAATTTTCTTTCTTTTGGTTGAAATATGTAAACCTGTCCTATACTCTCAGACTTACACACACAACAGACCTTATATGACCAAATAGTAGTTATATAAGACCCAATGCCATGCAGAGTATTTAACACAAGCCCTTTGAATTTGGTGTCCCCACAAGGGATTTCTGATCAAGGAGAGGAAATGTTGATGCCATCAAATCAGCTGGAGTGAAATGCCCTATCTGCCCCATGGTTGCTAGGTTGTAAAGAGGAATTCCCCCCTTATATGTGAGCCCCATCCAACCATAAGTAGTGTGAAGGGTAAAGAGCTTGGGCTCAATAGTCAGACTGTTTCAGACCCGACTTCTGGCTTCTCCTCATATCAGCTCTGTGACCTTGGGCAGGTTACTAAATTCCAGTATCACATCTGTGAAATGGTGATGTTGAGAGAACCCAACTCATTGGGGAGTTTTCTGAGAATTAAATGCATGTTAGCTATCTCATAGTCCTCAAAAATACTTATGATGCTGACGATAATATTCCAGTCATTGCTTATAACTCCTGTGTCAGCATAGAAAAGTTATTCAATAAGTGTGTGCAGGGGATAAAAAAAGGAAGGTGACATTGATCACACGAGTGAGGTCTAACTAAAGCCTTAATTTTGACGCCAAGCACCTACTTCTTAAATTTATGAAACCCAGAATTTCAAAACCTTTAGAGCAGAAACATAAAACTGAGATTTATGTGGCAGCCAGGCAGGTAACATAAAAGAATGAACTGACATTTGGAGTCGGAGACAGAATGGAGAGAGCTGGCCCCTCTCAGGGGAACAGCCATACTCAGCTCCAGAAGAATATTGCCTCACTTTGAGAGAAGCCAGAAATCCAGATTTCCATGTGAAATAGACCAAGCCTTACAACAACCAAGTCAAATTCTAAAAAAAATATCACACAGGCCAAATAACACAGTCTGCCAGTCAGATCTCGGGCAGCGTGCTTGCCATCCTGCCTGGCTCTGTATTTGTCTCTTCCTTTTGAAATGTTCACCTGTGGACACAAAAGACATGAGCCCCTTGAACTCTCAGTTCCTGCTCATTTCCAAGGATGCTCCTGGGGTGAGGGCTTCATTTCTTGATTGTTACATTCTACAGCGCATGCTCACCTTCTGAGGGCTACTTCTCTTCTCCGATGATGCTAATTGTAAGTATAGATTCTTAAAGCCTGATTGTTTTGTGGCTGAAATAACAACAGCCTCCAAAAAACCCTAACAACTTCCTGTAGAGCTGCTATTATGGCAATCTGGAGAGAGACTGGTTCCACAACTCACGTAATTTTGTTTTGTTTGGAGGGAAAGTCTGGCATTTTACAAAAATACTTAGCAATGGAATGACTTTTCCATAGCACTGATTATTGTACAGCAAGACACATAACCATATGTCTTCGAAATGTGACTTGAAAAATTCTCTGCTAACACTACAAGGAAAATTGCCCTCTAGTCTTTCCATATGAAGGGGATCATTTTCTACAAGCTTATGAAAGCTTCACTGGTTAAGACACATATTTAGTGAGTGGAAACCTCAACACGAATGCAAATTCGGGCTCAAATTCCAGCTCTCTCATTTACTTACTAGCTGTGTGATCTTGGGTAAGTCATTTAATCTCCCAGAGCTTTTATCTCCCCATCTGCAAAAGAGGGCTCATGATCCCTCACAGGGTTATTGGGAATATTAAAGTAACCATCAGATGCACATAATCCAAACCCGTAATAGGTGTTCACCATCCATCTTGGTTGACTCTGAGTCTCTGCTTCTTCTCTTTCTCTTTTATTTTATTTTTTCCATTGCCATTCATCCCCTCTATGCCATCTTCTACCCCCTCCCTGCAGCACTCCTATTTTAGACCATGACATAGCCCTCTGGCAATATCATTAACCTTCCTATTAAATGTGTCAGCTCTGTGAAAACAAAAGGACAGAAAAGCTATAATTATTTTACATAAACTTTTGGTTTTGTGTCCACAGTGGTATGAAAACTGAAGGGTGGAGGAGTGGATGATATCACTCAGAGAATAATGAAGGGAGAGGGAGAAAGGCTAGACTAGAATCCTGGGAAGTACTGGCATCTGAAGGACGGGCAGGAAAGAGGACTGGATGTAGAGAATGTAAGGGGGAAACCAGGACAACCAGATTAATGCTATCACAGATGCCAGAGAAGAGCTGGTTTCAAGATGGAGCCAGTGGCCGACCGTGTTGTGATATCATGCTAAGAAATGCTCACCAGCCAAAACCAGTTTGGCTCAATGGATAAAGCATCGGCCTGCGGACTGAAAGGTCCCGGGTTCGATTCCGTTCAAGGGCATGTACCTTGGTTGCGGACACATCCCCAGTAGGGGATGTGCAAGAGGCAGCTGATCAATGATTCTCTCTCATCTATGTTTCTAACTCTCTATCCCTCTCCTTTCCTCTTTGTAAAAAATCAATAAAATATAAAAAAAGAAAGAAAGAAGAAAGAAAGAAAGAAAGAAAGAAAGAAAGAAAGAAAGAAAGAAAGAAAGAAAGAAAAGAAAGAAAGAAAGGAATGCTCACCAAATTATCGGCAGGGAAGCAAGAATAATTTAAATGGGGAATTTGGGGAATTGAGGGAACATAAACCAGGTTTTGATGAGTTCAGTCATGTGTATAAGTTGAAATTTTATGATAACAAATTTAGAGAACTATTTAAGAAGTTTGGTTGTGATGGAGTGAAGAAAACAAAGATAAAATAAGAAAGGGGACATGGAGAATAGGATTTTATTTAAGACTAGAGGCCCGGTGCATGAAAATTGTGCACTCGAGGAGGTCCCTCAGCCCGGCCTGCACCATCTCACAGTCTGGGAGCCCTCGGGGGATATCTGGGGAGTGGGCCTAAACTGTCAGTTGGACATCCTTAGCGTTGCCACAAAGTCAGTAGTGGCTGCTTGCCACTTCTGGCTGAATGGTGCTCCCTGTAGTAGTGCACTGACCACAGGGGGCAGCTCCTGCATTGAGTTTCTGCCCCCTGGTGATCAGTGCACAACATAATGACCAGTCATTCAGCCATTCAGTCGATTTGCATATTAGCCTTTTATTTTATAGAAAGGGAGAGACTTTAGCACATTGGAATTTTGGTGGGATATATTTTAAAATCATAGCAATCTTTATTTTTTATGGTGTGAGAAAAAAGAACCTCACATAAATTAGAGTGCTCCAAGAGAGATTGTAGAAATATGGAAATGAGTAAATTATTTTTCTTGAGCTTCTCAATATTTAACTTAAAACTTTTTGTGCCTTGTCTGTCTTTAATATAACACTTTTAAAGCCTTGATTTTAAAAGCACAAAGGCGGTATCTATATTTAAAGCCTATGAACTTGTATTGCCTCAGATTAGCTATAGTTAATACCTATAGCAGAGAAGACAGACATTATAAAATGTTCTATCACAAACTTATTTCAGGAAAGACTATGCCAAGTTCTTTAACAACAATTCTAGAACTCATATATCAAAATGTGTTAAGCCTTTTAAGAGACTCCAGTTGAAAAGCAATATCCTTATTTCAATGAGGCCATTACTACTCGGATAACTTTTTAAAATTTCCTTCGTTAGCACTTCTATTGGAAGCTTCAGAAGTATCCCAGATATCCTCGAAAATGACAGGTTTTGTCCTGTAGCATGAATCTGACTTTGGAAACAGGCATTTGGAGCCATAATCACTAAATAATGTGCCTGTCAAATTTGATGACAAAAGTTTTAAATAAAATAAGGCGATAAACCGAGACCGGTTTGGCTCAATGGATAGAGCATCGGCTTGGAGACTGAAGGGTCCCGGGTTCGATTTCGGTCCAGGGCATGTACCTTGGTTGCGGGCATATCCCCAGGGGTGTGCAAGAGGCAGCTGATTGATGACTCTCTCTCATTGATGTTTCTATCTCTCTATCTCTCTCCCTTCCTCTCTGTACAAAAATCAATAAAATATATTTTAAATAAATAAATAAAATAAAATAAGGCGATAAAAGAAAATATCATGGCAAATCTATATGTTCTTGGGTTTCCAAAGATTTGTTAAATACAACATCAAAGTATAGGTAGCAAAAGAAAAGTAGATGAATTGGTCTTAATTAAAGTAAAAATTTTCATGCATCAAAAAAAAACTATCAGTAGGAAAAAGACAGCCTACAAAATGAAAGTATTTGCAAATCATATATCAAATATATATGTAGAATGTCCGGAATATGTAAAAAACTCCTAAACTCAATAAAAATTAAGTAATCCAGTTCAAAAAAGACAAAGAACTTAGATATACATTTCTCCAAAGAAGATATAAATGGCCAACAAGCACATGAAAACATGTTCTGCACTCAATAGTGAAATGAAAAATCAAAACTACAATGAGATACCACCTCACACTTACTAAGATGGCTATAATTTTTTAGAAAATGGAAACTGACTATTGTAGAAGAGGATTTGGAGAAATTGGAATCTTCATACAATGTACAGTGTTTCAGCCACTGAGAAAAAGTTTGATAGTTCCTCAAAAAGTTAAACAGAATTACCATATGAGCCAGCAATTCCATTCCTAAGTATATCTCCAAAAAGAACTGAAAATAGGGACTCAAACAAATACTCATTCACAAATGATCATAGCACCACTTTTCAAAATAATGAAAAGGTAGAAAAACCCCACGTGTCCATCAATGGATAAATGGATAAATAAATTGTGGTATAACTAACCATACAATGGAATATTGCTCAGCCATAAAAAAGAATGGAGTACTGATTCATGCAACAACATGAATGAATCTTGAAAACATTATGTTAGGTGAAAAAGCCAGACACAAAAGGGCAAATATTGTATGATTCCACTTATATGAAGTACCGAGAATAAGCAAATTATAGACAGAAGGAGGAGCAGGTAGAGGTGGGGTCATAGGAGTTACTATGTGTGGGGTGATGAAAGAATGTGGCAATAAGGGGGACAGTGGCACAGCATTCTGAATATAATTAATGCCATTAATATTTACACTTTAAAATGGTTGAAATTTTTATAAATATATATCACATATATATAACATGTTATTCATCATCAATATAAAGTTAAACAAATTTTAGTTATATATTTTACCACTATAAAAAATAATCATTGAAAATGTACAATTGCATTTAAGGAATCTAACAGTCTTTGTTTTGTTTTTCCTTGACAAATGCCTTTGGAGTAGTAAAATGCAAGTGGGTTTGCATCAAGTTAAATTATCATTCAAAGTTGTCAATATTTTAAGATAAAAAACCAAGATGATTAGAAAGTGATGATTCGGCTTTTGTCTGTGCTTCCTTCTGAAAGCAACACCCTTCCCATGGAATAAAAGGAAATAAAAGATGAAAAAATGGGTAGATTTTTGCTGTTCAAAGAATGTATCACTTGAGTTAACAATTGAATTGTGGTCAAATTGCATAGCTCATGAAAAGGATATTAGTTTATGTTCAGTCCACTGATGTTGATATTAACACCTAAACTATGGTGAAATCTTTCCAAATATTGTTGGGAATGCATTTCCCTTCTATTCCTTGATTGTTGAGTTTCTTTCTTTCGGAGCTGCCAGGATTATGCGGTCACAAGGCCTCACCATTATTCCCTTTAAGCTAAAGCATCACGGACGATTGCTCATGTGAGACTTGGTTCTTTTGCAGAGCACAGGAAACTTGGCAACATGACTGTGACCGTGAGAAAAACTGTCCCCTCGCCTGAGGCTGTGCAGATTCTCTACCAGCGAATGAGGTACGAGTACGAGTTCTACCACTACGTCAAGGAGCAGTTCCACCTGCTGAAGCGCAAGTTCGGACTGAAGTCACAGGTCAGCAAGCCCCCTCTGAGGCCCCAGTTCTTCATCCCATCTCCGCTGGAAACCGAGGAGCCCATTGGCGACGAGGAGCAGGATGACGAGAAGTGGCTCGAAGATATTTATAAGAGGTGATGCTGCCAGCCCTGTGTTGCCTCCAATGGCTTTATCTCCCTTTTCCGGAAAGATTTGTTGTTTGAAGAGGAAAAATCGTGAAGGGACTGAATTAATGCTCGGCTGCATTAAAAAGAACAAAACATTCCCACAGGTTGGGGGTCATTGGGAGATGCCCGGTTTTGCGGGTTTTATCTGTTTAATTTTATTCTGTGTTTTTCTGGCTCCTGGGGTCCTTCCCAGTTATGCTAAGATGGCTCCATCACAAGGCATCTCATCATAAAATAGCTTTTCCCTCCAGGTCACTGAGAGAAGGGGAAAATATAGCCCATGGGCCAATAACTTGTCATTTACAAGAGGAGTTGTAGAAGTATCACCTCAGTGGTAGGAAACATCCAGACTTGTATATTTCGCTAGAAATTCAAAACCACTTCAGAGACCGGGGAATCCACTCCAGAAGGACCTAAGAGGAGAAGGTAGGACAGATCAGGACATCAAAAGAGAGGATGCCCCTGGGTTAGTGGTCCATGCCCCCATGGGCCGGATTCTGCCTCTGGTCCATCTCAGGAGACACTTTTCCTCAAGAGCAGCCTATTTGTTATCTCTGAAGGGGACAGTCAGCCTGTGCCACACCCCCAACCAGTATCTCTCAAGGTCAAAGTGCATGACACATTCCATTCAGACATTCCATGTCCAAGCACCATTCTGACTAATTTCAAAGTAGCATGGCATGGAAAAGAATTTATTTGCTGAGTAAGGAGTGTAGGAAGACAAATCAGCCCTGGAGGTCATGTGGCATAGGCAAATGGTTCCGTCCTGCCTTTGCCCCCAAATAGGAAATGAATTTCTCGCCAGCATTGTTTTAACTGCATACCCAGGAACTAGTTTGGCTGTGATCACAGGCCATGCAAATCTATCAGGCACACCCCTGGCCAGTGGGGTCCCAGGGTAGCTGGTATCTTTCACCTTCTAGTCCCTTAAGAGGTGCCTGTTTTGAGTAAAAAGGGGTCCTGAGTTGTGTGCAGGCGGCAGGGAAACTATGGTCCCATTTCTCATGGAAGCAGCTCACTGCTGAGAACCCTCCAAGGATAGCAAGAAGAAGAGAAGCAAGAGCTTCTGGGTAAAAGACTGCTTGGCCAGTTTTATGAGTAGGTGACTGCTCCCCAAGTGATCCGAGTAAATGTCGGGTAGCATCGTGTCTCCAAAATATCTCCTCCCCATCGCTCTCCCATCACCTGCCAGCTATCCATGAAGCCTGGGTTCGGCCCGTGTCTTAGATTCTGAAATGGTTAGCCTTTAACGTCCCCTCCCCCACTGAAAAACCCATGCACTCCTGGGCTGAGACGCAGGGGTACAGGTGGTGGCGGCCGGCAGGACACATGCCACACATGTTGTCTCCTTCACTGTTTTCTCCCCTGGAGCCAGCCCTTCAAGAGCACTAGCAGATGGTGAGTTGGGAACAGTTAATAGTAAATAAGATGCTGACTTTACACAAGCTCCACATTTTCTACCTTTCAGAAACTAGCAAGTCTCTCTAGAATTTTCTGTTGTTGTGGTTGTTCACTAAAATTGGATGGTTGCCAAGATATAAAGCAAGTCATTTGGAACCTGTCAAGGGTGCACTAAAGCTACTTTATCATGAGATGCATTAAGAAGGCTCCGCCCACAGGAGTCAGTGAAGGCTGGGACCGCAGAGGCACAAAGTCCAGCTTTGGCCACTCGTGGGGCCTCCTTTCGGCCTCAGAGGACCAGGGCAGCGAAAGGGTGAAGGGAAATGCAGAACTGCGGTCAGTTCTAAGAGAAGAGGAAATATCCTTTGTCCCGTGTAGAGAGACCAGGGCCCTCCCAGTAGATATACCTTAACAAGCACCAGAAGAATAGTTAATGCTGTTCAAAAAACGAGAACAAGAACACCGCCTGGTACATTGTGAGCCATTTCTATGAAACCGCCTGGAGACAATGCTAGTTAGTTTACAAGCTGTGCCATCTCACCATCTGAAAATACAGTTGAGTTGGCTGAGAGTTCTCTGCTCTTGTCAGGACAGTGGGACAATTGGCCATTTGACAAGCGTATCTCTGAGTTCAAGTTCACAGGAGCACTCTGCCTGTGTGTTCAAAGGCATTTGTCAGCAGTGATCATTGTAGCATCACGACAGAAGATGCTGACTGACTGACTTGCAGGGCCTTAATGTTATTTTGTCACAAACAGACAGCCTTTTAGGTCCGTAAAGTCAAAGCACTTCATCAGTACAGTTGGCTCACATGACAATATTCCTTTGGCCCTGAGCCCAACACAGTTTGTACTTCATGAAATATATTGTACATTTTACATAGTTTAATTTAAAAAAAAAATACATTTTAAGCTGGTTGATCTTTAACTGCCTTATTTATTATAACCTTTCAGCACATTCCAAGGTTTTAGTTACTCAGGAAGGAGTTAATTAAAATGATTTTATTTTGGTCTGATGGATGTTTTTTAAAAGGAAAATTATTATTATGAACCTGCAGCCTACTTTCCTTGAGTGCCGTAAAAGTGCTTGTAAATCTTTTTTTTTTTTTTTTTTAAGAAGAATGAAAAAAAAATGGTGTTTGACATTGATGGAAACTGAAAAATATATATGGGACTGCAACACAAGCTGAGCTGAAATAAAAGCAATCTGTGTTTGAGATGAAGTATTCCTTAAGTTATTCATTACCCATGTAAATAAATGAATATAAATAAGTGGACATTTTTCTCATTCTGTGGATACCTGGAATAAAAGTGCCTGCCATTCCTCAGCCTCTTTAATTGGCCAAGCTTTTTTTCTTCAAGATGTCACTTTTTAGAAAGATATCTTTTTTAAAAAATCTGTAAACTCTCATTCTTGCAATTAGATGACACCAAAAAAAAAAAAAAAACTGGCTGAAAAAATTAAGCTAGTCATTCATTCATCTCATTGTGTATATAAATCACTAAGCAGCTGCTGACTTGATTGCTGTGCCTGCCGGTTGGTTAGATGTCAACCTCTCAGCAAGTTGGCGCTGACTGGGAAAGCAGGGATGTGCCACCTGCTGATCTCTTCCCCAGATGTGTGGAGCCTCAAAAGCTGATGATCCTAACCTCCCAGAAATGCTGTCCCTGAGCAAGTTCCCTGCTGCATCAAAGGGAGCTGACAGAGAGAGAAATCCCCCTGCTTTCTAGATGCTGAATTCCAACTACATTCCAGATACATGTGACTACTTTGTAGATGAAAAGAATAGAAATCTTGGTACTAAATGAAAGAGAAATCCGTTTTGGTCATCACATAGTTCACTTCAAGAATCTCTGAGAGTCTTAAACCACAAAATGATGCCTGGTTACCTTTCTTTATCACTCAGTTTGTTGTTCCGTAGCCCAGTCACGTGATGTTTGACTCTGCATGAACTTTAAAGGCAAAAGTACTAAACAAAACCTGGACTACACCCCCTCTGGAGCTGCTTCTGTGGTCTGAAGTTCTTTGTCAATTGTCCTGTTACCTGTGGGTTGGTCCAGTGAACTATTTGGCTTTAGGTTAATTTGATAGATGTTGGCAAAATGATGAGCCACAGCCATTCAGAAAAATTGTTCCGAAGATCAAAATGGTGAAATTCTCTTCAAGTAAAACGAAAGAGGATTCATTTTACTAAAATGATTTACTTCACATCTGATGACAAAGAAACAAGTTAAAAAAAAAAAAGTATTTTGAACATTCTGCAAAAGAAAAGACTATTTTAGCTAAAATCCAGATTAAGAGTCTGTTAAGGAAAACACATGGAACTTCTTTCGATGTGGTGTGACCCTGTGTATTAGTTTACGGGAGCTGTCATTACAAAGCTCCATAAACTGGCTTAAACAATAAACATTTATTTTCTCACGGTTCAGGAGGCATAAAGTCTGAGATCAAAGTGTCAGCAGGCTGATTTCCACTGAGGCCTCTTCCTTCTCTCATCACAAGGACTATTCTCTGTCATGCTCATATCTGTGTCCAATTTCCGCTTTTTAAAATATATGTATATATATTTTTATTGATTTTGGAGAGGAGCGGGGGGGGGGAGAGACTCATGGATTGGCTGCCTCCTGCATGCCCTACATTGGGAAATGAGCCCACAACCTCGGCATGTGCCCTGACCAGGAATGGAACCGTGACCTCCTGGTTCATAAATCACTGAGCCATGCTGGCTGGGCCAAATTTCCTTTTCATAAGGACACCAGTCATACTGGACTAAGGCCCATGCTACAGAGCTCATTTTAGCTTGATTACCTTTAAAAGGTCCTATCTTAAAATAATAGCCACATGCTGAGGTACTGGGTCCGACACCTCAACATAGGAATTTTTTAAATGCACAGTTCAGCCCGTCACACCAAGATCACAGCAGAAAAGTTAGAGCAAAGGAACAAAAATCTAACTAGGAGAAAAGCCAGCCTGAAATCACAGAGCCCTCGAGCTGCTGTGGGACTCAGCAGTTACCCAGTCCATTCCCTCGGTTACAGGAGAGGGGATCAAGTTCCAGATGGAAGACGCAAATTCATCACATTTTTTTTTCCATTGAAGGTTGATTAACTTTTGAGTATCTACCAAATTAAGACTTTTAAGAGTTGATAAAGTCAGGATCCATCTACTGTCCTAGAATCTACAGTGACAACGAGGCACCGTCAGCCACCCCCAGTGCCATCTGCCACACGGAAGCCCCCGCCCCACATGGCTCTCCTCCTCCGGCTGTTGGCTGTGGGGTCGCCTCCCGCACAGGAAGCCCTATTGGTTTTCAATTGCATAATCCTCAGAGAGAGATGTCAAAATAAATACGTTTTACTCTAGATTTTTCCTCTCTCTTGAAAGGACACAGAGAGGTTCTCATTTCTGGATAAACAGATCAGACCGAGTGTACCCATCTCGGATTGCAGGGTTTTATTTTTCTTAAAGGCGAAATGAAAATTCATGTCCTACTTCCTGCAAGGCATTTCAGATGGACCCATCCCAAAAAAAGAAAGTCAGATGCAGCTCGTAAAATGAGGTGAAGTCGAGTGCAGGCATGCCCCTGGAAAACCAGAACGAGGATGGCTGGGCCCGCGGGCTCTCCGGCCTCCTCGCTCATGGCCGGTTTCACTCACTTGAGAATTCCTTTCTGCAGAGGGTGGGCGGGCTTGCCTCCCAGCTCCCAGCACTGCTGGTTCCCGGGAACACCCAGGCCACAGATGTTCACGGGTCACAGAGCTGTGAACTGACCACTTGTGCACTTTGGATTTCCATGTGTAAACACGGGGATTCCCTTTTCAGAAAGAAAGGGGGAAAAAAGAAAGAAAGAAAAGGGGGGAAAGGAGGGGAAGAAAAATCACCATGCAAGGGAAAAATGTGAGCTAAGTTTTTCCTTTTGGAATCTTGGCATGTGACTGTAGCTATCTTCAATCTGGCTTTCGCCAGACGCTGTATGCTTTGAGCAGGCATGGAGCAATCTGCCTCGCCTGCGCTGCCAGAACGTTCAGACTTGACCTGTAACACGCTTCTGATTCCAGTCCTGAGCGGAGACAGCCGGAGGACAGGCTGTGGCAGACACAGCTTGCGGGCTGCATGGTGCAAACACGGAGGTGGCTGAACCAGGAAGCAGAGCGCTTGACTGACTAGGGCAAGGAATATGCATCGGCCAAGTCCCCAAGTTCAAGTCCCAGCTGGTCTGTTTCACTGGGTGCTTGAGTGAATCACTTGACCTCCTCATGCCTGAAGTCAACGCAGCTGGAAGGCCTTAGGAAGAAAATAGGACGTCCATCGAAAACCAAGAGCTGCTTCTGGGATAAAGCTTTCCCACCCTCCACCCCCGTATTGCTAAGAGACTAAAAACCACAATCCTGGGGCTAAAAAATATTCTTTCCCCCTCCCCCCACAAAATGCTGTGTCCCAAACAAGAAAAGACTAAAATTACAAGAAAGACTAGGCCCAGTGATGCACTAATCCCCCATATCTGCAAATATGATGCCCCGTGTACTGAGGGTCCGTGGGAAACAGCCCTCCTGTATTGTGATGTACGTTAGAATTATTATCCCATGCCATTATCCTCGAAAAACCACTCTGTGGATCCCCCCTTTTCTCTAACACTTCGCTCAGGAGGAGTTTATCTAACTGCGAGTTACAGGATTCATCTTTGCCTCGCAGTTTCTACTAAATCCAGGCTTCCTCCCACCTTCTGCAGGTTTTCCTGTGTGCATGTGACTCCGTTCATTATAAGAAGCCTCAGCACCCAGGGGATTCAGTACAGGTTGTGTGCAAGGAAAAGTCTTAATAAAAGTCCAAAACCTGGGCTTTGGGAGTCCTGTTTCATTCTCAGAAGCGCCATCGCTGCGTTGTGGGAGGAGTCTTGCAGTGATGTGGACCAGGATGTGGTCAGCAGGGCTGATCCCTCTGATCCCACCATAGGGTTGAAGCTTTCCTATATGGAATTTTAGTGTTTTGCCTAAGAAAAGAGTTATGACACTCCCCACAAACTTCCGCACAGCCACCCTATTGGCTGCTTGCATCCAATGTACTATTTTCTTCCTTCCTTTGACACACTTTCCTATCTGTTCCCCACCTTTGATGAAAGTGGATGAAATTCTAACCCAGTGCATATGCCCAAAGGATGATTCACAAACCAAATGTATGAGATAGAGATGGAGAAAAATGTCATTGTGTTTAACCAGTTGAGAAATGCTACAGTTCAAAATCTATTGTTACACAGCACTGTGGTATTTTAAGAGCACACTAAGGACTTGGAGGAGTATGGTAGTTTAAAAAAATAAGTTTATCTTTGTTGAAGCCCAGATTTCTCAAAACTATTTGACATGAAACCCTTGTTAAGACCTGTTAGCATCCTGGGGAAGGAGCATTCTGGAGATTATGCTTCGGAAAACATTGCTTTCATATAAGTCACTTTTCCCCATTAGAGCTACTTTCCTTCTGCTCTGTATGGTTCCATGTTTAGTCTTCCAAATGGTCCGTGTATCCTGCTTGAGGAAAATATATTCGCAGATGATTAACATTTTGTTAAGTATAAGATGGGGCAAATAACATTTATAGTAAAATAATTCCCAAAGAATCACCCTTCCATTGGGCTTATTCTCCCTAATCATATTCTTCTACCTCATGAGAGAGTAGACACTCGTCTTAAAATATCAATATTTTTGTGCTTAATATTTCTTGGGTATCTCTAATTCACTATGATGCTCAAATCAAATTGGATAAAGGACGTCTGCCCCTTTTCTTCCCTGACCTGAGGCTGGTTTTACAGTAGGAGGAGAACAATGGCAGCATAGACAGGTCAAGTTGTTCCGGTAAGATTGGTGATTGGAGATAATGCTTTTCTTTGCACACCATGGTACCTGTGTTGTTCAGTACACTAGGGGGAGCCGTACCCATTACAATTTACCCACCAAATCCCAAGCAAGGCCTTTCCAAACCTAACTTTTCTCCCAAACCTGCTTATTTTCCTCCCAAGCTTAAGAATAGTGTGGCCCTGAAGGAAATCATGGTTCGTGTACTTAAAACACAACATCCACACTGTCAGTAGATCAGTGAGTTATTATCTTTCCTAGGTTGTGTAACCTGCTTTAGTTTTGTTGTTATTATTTTTAAATTACTATAATATTATTAAAATCATTGTTTATCAGATCACCTTTCCTGAGTGTGTTGTATACAACATGATTGAAATTCCGATTCGATAATCAAGAGAGGACTCCTGTGTTGATTTGATGGTCATGAAAACCCTCAGGCAATATCACCATGGCAGCTGTAAGGTGAGTGGAAAGTGAGTACATGAAACAAAAAGGAGGTAGGAAGAAGTTAAGAATCACCTGTTAATCAGGGCGGTCTAAACTAGAAAAAGATTCAGATAACTCTTAGTTCATATTTTCTAACATATAAGAATTCACTAGCACGCATGGGAGCTAAGTATGGAGAAGGTGAGAGCTCAGTGAGGACTTGAATAAATAGGTTTCATGTAGGATTTGTACAACTCCAGAACATGGTATTTGCAGAAACTAGCAGGGCAGATTTAAAGCACAAAGAGGTGCACTCTGCTCTCTCAGCAGATTTGCACCCTGTTTGTGTAATGGAAATAAAGGCCCAGTGAAGTTACATAATGAGCCCACGGTAGTACAGTAAGTGGCAGAGCGAGGAGGCATGTTCAAAAAGGCAAAAGAAGACTGAACCTGACTGCCAAGGATTTTGAAAGCATTTTTTTATTTTTTATTTTACTCTAAGGGCAATGAGGCACCCTTAGACATTTCTGAATGAGAGAGGAACACGAGGAAATTATTTTTCTTTTTCTAAATTAATTCGCAAGGGAGCTGATTATTCTCCCTCTGCCCCCCCGCCCCCTCCTGTTCAGTACTCTCTATCTCCTGAGATGCTGATCCTGTGAATGGTATCACTGGATTTTCTGCCTATTACCTCTTCAGTGTGCTTGGCCAGTGAGTGGTGTGCAGAAGACGAGGAACATCTGAATGAATTCCACCTCAGATTATATAATGAGAGAAGAAATATAGACAACTCTCTGTCAATCATCCCCATGTGCACCTGGGGGATAAGCTGTCAGGAGCAGAAGAAGCAGGCAGAAGCCAGACCTTGAAGATGGCACCATTACAGCCATGACTGATTTTAATCAGTGGAAAGTAGTATCCTGCCCAAAGGTGCTTGGTAAATAGTTGTTGAGTTGAATGGACCAAAAGGAGCTAAAGAAAATACAGCATTAACTCAAGTATTTCCAGTGACATAAATGAGACAGTGGGATAAGAGAGCCGACTTAGTAGGCAGAGAAGTTTAGTTTGGATGTGTTGAGTCCACCGTACTTGCTCACTCTCACCTCTTCCTCTATTTCACCATCCTTAGAGGCAGGGTTCCCCGTGGGCATCACATCAATCCTTGCAGCATTCTACCTGGCCACTAGTGGCTGAGACTGGGTCCCAAATTCCTTCAAGAGAACACCAGAGCACTAATCAAATGTGCTGTGATAGGAGCAAAGGTTGGGAAACACAGTTCTAATTTATTGTACCTAAAATATGCTGAGTTTTTGTCTTGATTTATTTTCTCAAAACAAGTCTTCTTCCCAAGCCCCACAATTCCTTTCCATAAACACTAATCATTATCTGCCTTTCATGTGAATAATGACAGCAGAGCATTGATTCACTGTCAGTAAGATACCTGTTTAATTTTTCTAGGGAACATGATAGATGAGAAACCTTCCCATCTTGGACTTCTTCAGACCAATTAGGGTGAAAAATGTGGCAAAACTGACCTAAAATAAAATATTTGACCTCATGTTCATGAGCACAACTTTGAACAAGCTGGCCCATAACATATCCCAAGAAAAATAGGAATTAGACATTATTTACCATCCTTGTGCTAAAAATCATTAACCTATGCCCTACACTGAAGTGGTTTAAAGGTAAAAGTTTTCCATAATTATAAATGTTATTTAGTATTGACCAGCTCAACCCTAATCAATATCCAGTCTTGGTATTCATCCCCAAAGAGGGTTTTATGTGGATTATTGTCATTGAAATATAGATATGCTGCAATTAAAATATTTTAGAATTCATAAATTAAAAAATACAAAGGGTAATTTATTTGATTGGATAGTTTAGAAATCAGAGATATTATTTTACTTTAGTTGAACATACTAATGCTGTACATTTGTACAGTTCCATATGATGTTTTAAAATGCTGACATATATGTCATATCAAGTCTGTGTGTAGACAGTTACATGGATTAGGAAGCTGAAGCTCAAAGAGGAAATGGATTTACATAAAGTTACATAGATGCTGAATTGATTCTAGAATGATCTGATTCCTTGTTCAAAACTTCTTTGTCTAAACCTCCATAGCCAATTTATAGGAAATAATTTTATTTTTCTTTCATTCACCATATATACATGCTTATCACATAATAACTTTAGGGCTCTCCTAGGAGCATTTGAGCTTTTGGCCTGATTCATTATAATAAAAACTAGAGGCCCGATGCACGAAATTCGTGCAAGGGGCTTGGCCCTCACAGCCCTGGCTTCATCCAGAAGGTAGTCCAGAAGGATGTCTGGAAGGTTGTTCAGCTGTCTGGTTTAATTAGCATATTACACTTTTATTATTATAGATGGTGGCTCTTCATTGGGGGCATTTTTTGAAGTTCTAATTCCAGACACAAGCCTTTTATGTGGAGGTTCTACAGAGTAAGAGCTATATTTTACCTGGTTTGATCTTTACTACATTCTACATGTCACTTTTAGTGCAAATTTTACTTTCAAGGAAATAAAGAGAAAAATGGCACATTTGGTTAAATGAAAATCTAAAAAATGCCCCCTTTTCCCAGTCCTTGCAAATTTGTGTCCAAGTCGTGGGGCCAGAGGGTAAAAGTGAGGAAGGGGCAGGCAGCAGCAAAGGAAAAGATGTCAGGGTTCTAGCTTCTTCCTCTCCCTGGTTACCCCCTCCCTGCAAAGACTCCCCTTCATTTCATCCCTGGATCTCCAGGCAATTAATCCCGTGATGGTCAGGTGACATAGGAGAGGTGCATGCTCTGCCTACGTCTTGAGTTCAGCTGGCGATAATTAAGGAAAATTGCCCATGTGCCTTCCCAGGCGGCCCTCTACAACAATATGCACATCCTAGAAATGTAAACATAGTTTTTACTTGAATTAAAGTATGTAGGTTACCCTTTGTTGATTTTTAAAAAATTTGTTAGTCTCATTATCTTACTGTCAGTTGGATATAAACTCAAAACCCTTCCCTCTGTTCTGCCGGCATGGCTCAGTGTTTGATCATCGACGTATGAACCAGGAGGTCACAGTTCAATTTCCAGTCAGGGCTCAGGCCTGAGCAGCGGGCTCAATCCCCATTGTGGGGCATGCAGGAAGCAGCTGATCAATGATTCTCTCTCATCATTGATATTTCTATCTCTCTTTCCCTCTCTTCCTCTCTGAAATCAATAAAAATATATTTTTTTTAAAAAAAACTCTTCCTTCTGGCTATGTCACTCTAACCAGTCTCAGAGGTGGAATTGTCTCCATCATGGCCTGCTTACCACATTATCCTGGGCAGACCATTTCTATATTCAGTAAAAACACATGCTTGCCAATAAAAAAATATAATTTTCCACATTTGCAGTAGGATATGGATAGGATTGAGTATGAAGTTAGAGCTTTTTACTTGCATGAGTTATATTTTAATTAAGAAGGTTGTTCTAAAATTTCACTATGTCAAATATTCCTAGAATAATTAAGCCATGTCCAAGTATTTCTAACAACTTTCATTATAGTTAAACACTTGTTGAAATGAAATTGGCTATGGAATTGGCTATCACATGTAAAGTGATTATTTTTATAGACTATCTCTACCAGTTTGCTGAGGTTTTCTCTTTAGCAGAGCTCAGATATCTTCAGATTGCCAAATAATTGCAGGGTTACTTTCTAGCTTATTGAAATGGAAAATATATTTGTCTTTCACTCACTTGTAAATTTATTTTCCTGGACACTACAGGCATAAATCAGAGAAAGGAATTGTAATTTGTATGGTCATAATCAGGGTTTGAACAATCTCATTATAGCCTGTTTCTACATAGAGCCAGGAAGACAATGAACAGAATGATCTAAGGATCTGAACCAATGATCCTGATTTGCCTCTGCTTTTTTAATTCCCTCTGAACTGTACAGAGCCAGACACTGACAGCAAGCCACTTACTGTATCCAGATACATTGTTGATTTCATTTATTTCACAACTTGAGTCAAATTTTTTTCTTGAATATACTTTTGTAATTGTGTGGGCTTGTTGGTTTCAAGTGTCAGAAACCCAACTCTAACTAGTTCAGACAAGAAGGAAATTTATTGGAAGGGTAAACAGTATAAAATCAAAAGAAGAATTGAAATATGAAGATGCAAGATGGACTAGGGTACAGCTGGACTCAAGGGCAATTGGAACCAGGAACTATTTGGTGTTTCTCTGTCTCTCTTATTACAGTCCAGCAGAAAATGTGACACTCACCCCATGTGCACCCCCTGAAGCTGCCAGACCTCACTTGTAGCATCTCTCACCAGGCAGGAGCTGGCTCCTTGCTAGTCAGTTCTGGGAAATCTTGTGTTTAGCTGAGTCAGGCTCTCAAGCTCCCACTCCTGAACCAATCAGAATGCCAGGAGGAAGGTTCTCAGGATATAGATCACATGATCCCAGAGACTGGTAAATATTGTGAATGAATAGCTACCCGAAGGAGAGTCCAGGAGAGTCTATTTTTAGATTTTTTTTTAAAGTTCTTCTCATCATTTCCATAACAATTAAAAAACACACAACAGTTACTTTTGTGAAAATAAACTAGTGAAAATATCATTTTAAAACTGGAATAATATAACTAAATTCAGCAAGGAAAATTAAAATTAATTGCAATCTCATCAACCAAATATTTAGATTTTATTTCATATCCTCCCAGACTTTTCTATAGACATATGTTCTTTCCTATATATAGTATATCATTGAGATCATGTTAAAGATAAACTCTATATTCTGCTGCCCACTTAAATGTAAAAAGAATACTCTTAATCTAATTACATTTTGTATGTATGGGTCTCTTTATTTATTTATTTTTAAAATATATTTTATTGATTTTTCACAGAAAGGAAGGGAGACAGATAAAGAGCTAGAAATGTTGATGAGAGAGTAACATCGATCAGCTGCCTCTTGCACACCCCCTACCGGGGATGTGCCCCCAACCAAGGTACATGCCCTTGACCAGAGTCAAACTCGGGACCTTTCAGTTCACAGACCGATGCTCTACCACTGAGCCAAACTGGTTTCGGCTATGTATGAGTCTCTTTAGATCAGGGAATCAATGATACATCAGACGATCTGTGAACAACTTGAAAGTGCAAAAATATTGTAGTGATATGCACTTTAGTGTGTATTTCTCCTGGGAAGGGCTCCACCCATAGTTTTACCAGATTCTTAAAGTAGTCTGTGACCAGGAATTATGGCATTCAAGTTTTCAAAGCACTTCCACATCTTATATAATAAAAAGCTAATATGCAAATCAACTGAACAGCAGACAACCAGTCACTATGACGTGCACTGACCACCAGGGGCAGATGCTCAATGCAGGATATGCCCCCTCCCTCCTCCCCCTCCCCCCTTTCCCCTCCTTCCCGCTGTGGTCAGTGTGCTCCCACAGAAGCTGGCTCACTGCTGGGAGCTTCTCCCGCTTCCACAGCAGCACTAAGAATGTCCGGCTGCTGAGAGGGCACAGTTTGGGCTGAGGGACCTCCCTGAGTGCACAAACTTTGTGCACTGGACCTCTAGTAAGTAATAATAGGCTCAGAGCTGAATAATTAATATTCCACTTTCAACTAGTCTCAAGGGACATAAGGTTCATGATACATATCAAACTCTAACTTGCAAATGCATGAATTTGAGTCACCAATGTTCAAGCCAGATCCTTACTGTGTGGCTGAGCCTCTCCAGTGCCCAGTCTCTCATCTCAATCAAGTTCCCTTCTCCCCGCAGGACTAACTGTATGAATGGTCACAATAGCTTGTTTCTGTGAACTGTGGGGGCTTAGCAGCTAGAGGAGGCTGGCAGCTGCCAGGAGGTGAGCAGGGTACTATGGAGAAGAGATTATGAGAGACAATATATGCTCTGAGGGTCTTGCATTTTGGATATTGATGGTGAATTACAGAGGCACAGATAGAACTGACCAAAACGGCTTAGCAAGACTGAAGCTATTTCACTGCCTGACTCACTAGGGCTCCTGGGCACAGTGACTTCAGAGGAAGATCATGTAGATAATTCAAAACCAAAAGTGAATCTTTCAGGCAAATTATCAAGTTCACCTACACAAATTACACTGAATAGCCAGCTGTCATTCAATCTCCCCTCCGAGGTGGATGGTATACTATACAACTTGAGTGGATTTCCCCCTTCAGAGCCCTTGGATTGTGCTCTTACTTGATAGTAGCAAACTTCCCTTTTCACTTTGTGCAGCCTGGTTCTACCTCATAGAGGTCACATTCTCTGTTCCTAGGCACAGGTTTTTTTTTTGTTGTTCTTGTTTTTGAAATATACTTCTTTATTGATTTCAAAGAGGAAGGGAGAGGAAGAAGGAAATAGAAACATCAAAGATGGGAGAGAACCATTGATTGGCTGCCTCCTGTGTGCCCCCAACTGGGGATCAATCCGGGCACGTGCCCTTGGCCAGAATGAAACCTGGGACCCTTCAGTCCACAGGCCGACGCTCTATCCACTGAGCCAAACTGGCTAGGCCTAGGCACACGTTTTTATCTTAGTTTTTGTGTTCCCACTCAGCGATGGTGATCCACTGGGACACTCCTTCGCGTTGCATAAGCACTTTGAGCACAGAAACTCCCAGCCTCGCCATCTGGGTCAGCCCAGGGACCCCAGAAGCGGGAGCAAACCCAAGCTGCAGTGTCAATGGCACGTTCTCAGGTGAAGCCAGCATCTCTCCATCTGCTCTGCATCCTAGAGGCTCCACATTTTTCAGATCCATTCTTTGATTTGTCATATGTTAGGGGTCCATCACAAATAATCAATTCCCTCAAATGTGAAGATCCATGTCTCCATTACAAAATTCTTTTAAGCTTCTCAAGGCGAAACACACTCTGTTTCTCACTTTTACTTAGTTATTTTAAGGGGTGCTCCATGGATACTGTACTTAAACATTTTTAAAAAAAGAAAAAAATTGAAGAGAGAAAAAAAATCATTCAATATGGGCATGTTACTCGGAAAAAACCAAGCAGGTAGGTCTCATAAATCAGGCTTTTCCTCTGCTCCGTGGTGTGTGGAATGATTTACAGCGTCCATAAAGGAAATTAAAGGACTTCAGCTCAGAGACACCCCAGAGGCCCAAAGCTGGGATGGTGCAGACAGAGCTGTTTGAAGACATGGCTCTGAGGCTCAGGAAGGGGACGGCTCGCAGCTGCCCTGAGCCCATAGGTGACTGTTCAAAAGCAAGGAGGACCGCTCCTAGGCCTTCTGGCTGAGGTGGAGGACAACATCAAAGGAAGAGCAGTCACCAGCAGCTCTGTCCCAGGGCTGGTTAACGGGCGGAATGTAAAGTCAGCAGGGGGAAGGCTGCTGATCAAGCTGCGGATTTCTCAGCCTGCCTGAGTTTCAGGCCTTCCTTCTAGTGTAGGGGACTGTGTACTGAATATGGCTCAATACTCTTTCCTACTGTTTGCAAACATCCTTAGGATACCTGAAATAGAAATACCAGTGTGTGTGTGTGTGTGTGTGTGTGTGTGTGTGTGTGTGTGTATAGAGAGAGAGAGATTATATATATATGTATATAGAGAGATATATATGTATATCTATATCTATTATATCTATTATATCTATTATATCGATATATCTATACCTATATATCTATATCTAGAAAGAGAGAGAGAGAGAGGTGGGCTTCACCAGACAAAGAAAATAACTGCATAAAACAGAACTTAAAAAGTGGTTTCTGAAAAAAGTGAACTGATTTGTACATTCTATCAATTCAGAAAACCAGATATACATAGAATCCAGAAAGGAAAATAGAAATCCTAATGGAATAAGAGGCTTCAGCTTACAGGAGAGGTGACCTTTTACTGAGGTGTCCCTAGAAGTCCTAAAGTTTATCATTGAGCTTGAACTAAATATGCCATGTCAGTGGATCCTAAAGCAAATGTTCTGCATGTTCCTAGGCTGTGGCTGTGGCCCCGAATGCAGAGCAGTGCTGTTCCTCAGCCAGGAAGAGTTACTTCATATAAAGCAGAGGCCCCAGACTTTTGAAGTTTATGGACCAAGAAAAAATTTTAATGAAAACATGGAACCAAAACCAAACTGTCGGGTTTGTTTTTCCCCCCTTAGTTGAGTAAACAAGAAGGAGACAGAGGATAAGAAAATGAAAAAGAAGGGGTAGGGAACTCTCTACCATCATTATGATTTTGAGAAAAGAATGCACAGTTTAATACCAAAAAACTGAGAACACAGTCTCCAAATTAAAAAGGCAAGAATTTATATATTTTTTTAAAGTCACTCATTTTTATCTTCTCTCAGGCAGGCTTTGGAGCCAGTGGGTAGAGGAGTGTAGAATACAGCAACACTGGATTCAAATATCAACTCCACCACCTGCTCACTGACCAGCGCAGGCTGTTGCTTCAAGTCCCCGGGACTCTGTGCTCTTCTTTGAGGCAGGGATGCTCACTCAGGGACAGCGTGAGAAAAGTCCCACCCCCAGCATGAAGCTGCCCCTCTTTTGGACCACAAACCCCCTCGGCTCAGGTTTTGTGGGATCTTATCTTCTTCCCTTGTCAGAGACTCATTCAAACTGGATCTCACCTGACTAAAGATGATTCCTGAAGAGATACTTAGGTGGGGGTGCGTGCAGGCTCTGGGTCCTGCCCATCCCAGAATTTCCTGGGCCAGTGCTGGAAGCCCCTGACAGCTGCTAGGAAACACATCATTTTGATTTAGAATGAAATTGATTTGTTTGTCAATCATAAAGATGGATGGAGTAAGTAAAAAAAAAAAAAAAAAAAAAAAAAAAATAGAGGATTTGGCCATGACTGTTTCTTACATTCGCTAGACCTTTGAGCTGTAAGATTTATATCAGAGTGAAGCTCACGGCTGTGAAATGTAGAGAGAGCTAGGTGTGATCCCCCTCCTCCCTACTTCTTTCCTGCAAACAAATGGCATGCAGATTTTAAAGGGGAAAGCTAAGGCTCTGGATTTGGAGTCAGATGTTAAGGGCAAAATGGCTTAGGCTCCTCCCTGGGATATTCTGAAAGGCTGTTCTCAATGTTGGTTTGCTCAGGATTAGAATTGAACCCTGTAGCTGCCTCTCTGAAGAGAATAGTGCCAAGAACAAAGGCCCTCCCCAGGGTGGCCTTGGGGAGAGAAAGCTCCAAGGACCAGCTGTCAAGAGAACTGTGCTCTGCACCGTGGCTTTCTTGTTCATCTCTCTTTGTGCCTCAGTTTCCCAATGGGGAGATAAAACTAACACCGGCCTTTGCTCTCGGACAAGACTGTGGTAGAGATCAAAGAACACTAAATTTGGAAGAGTTTATAGCACTAGTACAATTGTGATTACAGCGATATTAATGGAACTTCAGCCTCATTCTTTCTTTAAAGGTCAAAAGTTTAAAATAAAAACACATGAAATAAAATAAATGCTTTGTCTAGATATTCAAGGCCTCGTGGAAAACTTGGCTTCCAGTCATGGATTAACCAGATGCCCTTCAGGGTCTCCCGCCCACTGTAACCCCAGGCGACATGGTTCCAGGGTTGCCCCGAATTCCAGGTGTGCAGTGGGGAGCCCCAAGACTCTCTGCAGGACTCCGATGCTATCCAGACCTCTATCCCCACCTTGACCTCTTCCCCCCTGCATTCCTGCTTCTTTGTGCTTGAGGAGGGAGGGTGGGGAACGGAGAGGGAACAGGAAGACAGGTTTTACAGCACACAACAACGAAAGCTTTGAAAGGAATGCCTGGCTCTGCACCTCACCTGCTCCTTTCTCTCTGGCCTTCCCTCTCCCCTCTTCCTTTATCTCCCCCCTCCCCTTCAGGAGCAAACAACCCCCACACATTCCTCGCATTGTCTCCTGAGGAGTGACTGGTATCTCGGGGCTGGCTGGCATCCAAAGGGTCTCACCATATCCAAGCAGGTTCACCCAGGCAATTTTTCACACAAAGGCTGATCCTTCCTTACGGGGAGCTCAGGTGTGGGCTGTTAAGATAGTAGCACCTGGAGAGCACGGGGCTGCCGCCGGCTGCTGTGAGAACAAACCGGTTCTCCAAAGGTGGCTGCTCCCACCGAGGGCTTCGGTCTCACCCGGCAACTTGTTAAAGATACAAACAGAAATCGGGGCTTTGCAGACCTATTAAATAAGAAACACCGAACGGGCAGTCCAGCGGCCTGTGCTCGAACAGCCACTGGGATACACTGATTGATGCCAACTGACTGTTGTAAGGATGAGTAGCGCCTCTATCTCGATTAGCAGTTCTATGGCAGCTGACGTAGTGCCTGGTGCAAAGGTTCAGTAAATGCTCCTCAAATAAATAAGTAGCAAAAGTTCAGTAAATGCTCCTTAGATACGTGAGCAGATGAAGCCCTGAGTGTCTAGCTCTCCGGTGCCTCATGAAGAGAAAGAGGGAATAGAATATAAAACAGAATTTCTGCTCCTGTGACTTGAAACCAGGGACAATGAGAAAGCACTGTGTGAGCTTGACACTCAGCAACAAGTCAACTTACACATATTTAGCCTGAGTTTTTAATGATGCAGATGAGAAAGCAGAGATGGCACAGGTGGATTGAGGTGTGAGGGAGCAGAGCTGGCCCACTGTCCTGACCCCCAGGTGTCCTGAGATTTCCCGGCTCCTGGTTCAGGCCTCAGATGTGCAGGGACTCAAAGGACAGAGTCAGTGTGGGCTGGAGAAGGTGCAGGAGGCCATGCCACAGCTGGGGGACTCAAGCTGGGCTTCTTTTCAGAGCAAAAAAGATCTGGATGAGCAGAGGTTTATGGGATTTTCTCTTCTGGTTTTGATAACATTCCAAAGCAAGGAGAGAAAGCACAGCATGCTTTTACTTGGTGGGCATAAGTTGTATTTGCCCATTGAAGGAACAGCCAAGCGGAGTGGCAGGCCAGGTCCCAAGGCCTAGCATAAGATTGTGCCTGTGGTTTTTGTGCAGCGGCTGGACAGGTGGGCTGGAAAAGGTGCATGTTCTCCTCCTGCCAAAACGTGCCCTTCGAGGGAGGTGAGACTGAGGTTATTCCTTCCCATCCCCACAATGCTGCTCTCAGTTTTCCTCATTTCTCTCTTCTTGGGCATGGCTGTCCCTCTTCTCTTGTCCACCGTTCTTGGTAAATTCAGCACCGACAACAAAGTGTGATGATTTCTCCGAATCAGAGTTTCCCCCACCCACATGTCTGTGTCACCGCCAGCAAAAGGTCCTCTAAGTAGTCATAACCTTGGAGGATCTGCGGTGTGGACGAAGGAGAGTAGGAGGTGTAAAAAAGCCAAGCGAAACTTTGACAACTTCCCTTCAAAGGAAGTAGGCTGGACAGGGGAAGTACAAAGGAAAGGATGGTAAATTCACCAATTTTGAAAAGAATGACTAATCTTCAACCTACAGCATTTTGGAAGCAGTAAAGCTCAGAAGCGACTGTTTTTACTTTTATTAAATGTATTGGGATGACCTTGGTTAATAGGGTTATATGGGTTTCAAGTGTACATTACCATGATGCATGATCTGTATATTGCATTGTGTAACCACCACCCAGTCAAACAATCTTCCATCACCACATGCTTGCCCCCCTTTACCCTCTACCATCTCCTACCCCCTTGCCTCTGCCAATTACCATGCTGTTGTTTGTATCTCTGAGTTTCAGTTTTATATCCCACATATGAATGAAATCACATGGTTCTTAGCTTTTTCTGACTTATTTATTTCACTTAGCATAATATTGTCACGAATAGCAGTATTTCATCCTTTCTTATGGATGAGTAGTATTCCATAGTATATATGTACCACATCTTCTTTTCCAGTCCTTTATCGAAGGACACCTTGGTTATCATGTCAAATACTGCAATGAATATAGGGGTGCATATATCTTTGCAAATAAATGTTTTTGAGTTGCTTGGCTAGATGCCCAGATTAGGGATTTCTGGGTCATATTCTTAATTTTTTGAAGAACAATCAGGCTGTTTTCCACAGTGGCTGTACCTGTTCACATGTCCACAAGCAGTGAATAAGAGTTCCTTTTTTTCCACAACCTCTCCAACACCTATCTTGTTGATAATAACAATTCTAACAGGTCTGAGGTGTATCTCATTGTAGTTTTTATTTGCATTTCCCTAATAGCTAGTGAAGCTTACCATCTTTTCATATACCTGATGGCCCATTATATGTCTTCTTGGGAGAGGTGTCTGTTCAAGTCCGCTGCCCATATTTTTAATTGGATTGTTTGTTTGTTTGGTGTTGAGTTGTATGAGTTCTTTATATATTTTGGATATTGACCCTTGTCTGAGCTGTTATTTAAAAACTAGAGGCCTGATGCAGGAAATTTGTGCACTTAAGAGGATGTCAGTCTGGCCTACCCTCTCATAGCCCAGGAGCCCTTGGGGGATGTCTGACTGATGGCTTAGGCCCACTCCTGGCCTAAGCCAGCAGTTGCATATCTTTAGTGCTGCCATGGAGGCAGGAGAGGCTCCCGACACCACCACTGCACTTGTTAGTTGTGAGCCGGGCTCAGGGCTTTTGGCTGAGCAGAACTCCCCCTGTGGGAGTGCACTGACCACTAGGGGGCAACTCCTGCATTGAGTGTCTGTCTCCTGGTTGTCAGAGTGCCTCATAGCAACTGGTTGTTCCATTGTTCAGTTGATTTTTATATTAGCCTTTTATCATATCGAATATGGAATATGTTTACATTTATTTTGATACATATATGTATATGTGCACATTATATGTACATATGCATACATATATGTATATTTCTATGTAAACCTATAAATTTATAAGTATATACACACATATGTATTCAAATGTACATAATTTTTAAATAACATATTAAGTAGACATCCTCAAGCAAAACTCTAAGTGAAAAATCTAAGTGTTTTGTTGAGCTTCGTCTATCAAAGCTGGTTGCTAAGAGATTTAAAAGGAAGTTGAACATTAACTATACAGGTACTAGGTTGCTGCCTACATCCCATTAGTTAAGGAAGAATTGGGCCTCAGGGAGTCAATAAATTCACATATTACCAATCACTGTCACCATATAAAGAAGAGGATACCATACAGGAAAGCTACTGTGACTTAGCTTGATATCATACATCATTGGATATCATTTGAATTTTTAAGTCAACATAGGAAAAAAGATGTGATAACTAAATTCTGAAATTTATTGAATCATTTTGGAGCAAGTGTCAGTGACCATATGCTTGGAAATGTTTTGTGAGATTATAAAATTTCCTATTGTTCCTAGGTAGGCTTAGTGTAGTTAATAAGGGTGGGTACCAGCTGTCTATTGATGTATATTTATAAAGCATCAAGATCAGACTGGCTGGTGCCCTGAGTAGACTCTGGCTTCCAATGTTGAGGGTTTAAAGAATGCTGAGTTAGGACTATGTGCTTTTTCCTCCTTGCTTAAAGAAGTTGCATACTAGTCCCATCTCCCTGCACATCTTCACATCTGCCTACACCTTCAGGAAAGGGACACTTTCATTATCCATTCAACTCTCCATTAAGCATAAGACAATGACCAGGTTTGGGGACGCTCCAGGACACTGTCTCTCTGATCTCCCTTCCATGGCTATGACAAACCTCAATAGCACTCAACAAAACAAAGAGTGGCATGGTAAGTAAGAGAGGGGGCATCCAAGACAGACTTTGAGCTGTAAGGAAGCTCTAATCATTGAGTTTTTAGGAACTAAACACGTTCAAATGAAAGTTCAAAAGAGATTCTTAGGATTTCTAACCAGTATGTATTCAGCTGTGTGCTGTTTAACGCTGGATCTCAATTATCCATGTGTCTTTGCCCATCGTCAGTGTGAAGAGCTCAGGGATTACAAAAAATAAACCCCCACTGATTCCAAATGATTGAGGGAAGAAGCAGACTGTGAATTCATTTCAATAGTTATCTACTCATCTCTACCCGCCTCATAATTTGTGTTCATGTCTGGTTGCCCCAACTATCCTGTGAACACCTTGTAGGGCATGCTTCCTCATTGCCCTTCTCAGTGCCTAACATTATGAGATATTTAATAAATGTGTAGTAAATGAATGTTTATTTTTTACATTTTACAGGAATATAATGCATATTAAAAATTTTAAACTATTATTTTATCTTTGCTTATTCAAGTTATTTCAAGGAAGTAAGATATTCTCTATCTGGTTATTCATGCATATTCTCTATCTGGTTATTCAAAAACATTCTATTCTATGGCAATTATTTGCGTTAGATTCTGGTAAGTTTTTAAAAAGCAATAAAACTCTTAAGAGCTCTGCATCTAGACATAATAATAACTAGCATTTTCCTATGTTTTCAATATGCCCTATATCATTTGAGTTCTCACAGCAATTCTCATGGGAAGACATTAGTCATTTTCCACAGGTGTCCATCAAGGCTCAAGAGGAGAAGCAAATTATCTGGATTCACATTAGAGAGAAGCAGACTTGGGATTTGAATCAAAGCCTTCTGATTCTTAATCCCACCATAAGCCCTTCTAATTTAATACCCTTAAGGACAGAAGACACCAATATTAGAGTAAGGGAGTTGACTAAAATCAATTTTCATCTCAAAGAACATTGTGGAAGCTGCTTTCTCACAGTAAGTCCCATATGTGGATTTGTCTGCTCACTGTTTCTCTTCTCTCCTCTTCTGTTCTCATCTCTTCCCTCTTCTCCTCCCCTCCCTGCTCCTATGTCCTTCAACCATCAGCACACATCTCTGACACATACCAAGCAGTAGGCCACAGAGGGAAAAGCATTTTATGTCATGGTGACAGTTATTTGGATTCATGATAAATGACAGTTTCCCGCTGAAAGTAATATTGAAACACACTCATTTTAGTGTTATCACAGAATTTGCAATGAATTTTTTTTTAAATAATATTGATGGCTTGATAGTGCACTTGAGAAAGTGACTTGATATCATTTTACAGGACTGAGCTGAATTCAGGGCAATGTTCCTGATGTTGGTTCCCATTTGTTAGCCAAGCTACAGTGGTTGCAGGAGAGTGAGGTTGGACGTGGGCCTGGGATCTCTGGGACACTCACTCTAAAGGACAGACACATTCTTACATTTCTTCTTCTACCCAGTGTGAGTCAAACTTCTCTGACCACATCTGCCAGGTCCTAAAGCTTTGGTGCTCTGTTATTTGAAAGGAAATGCTTATTATTATTATTATTATTATTATCATTATTATTATTATTATTATTATTACCACCAGAGGCCTGGTGCATGAAATTCATACATGGGGCTGGGGGAAGACCCTTTCCAATCCAGGACCACTTAGGGGATGTCTGACTGCCAGTTTAAGCCCAATCCCAGGTATCCAACCTACACCAGCAGCTGGATATCCCTCTCATAATCTGGGACTGCTAGCTTCTAACTATTCACCTGCTTGCCAGCCTAATCATCTCTAATCACCTCTGCCTGCAGGCCTGGTCACCCCCAACTGCTTCCCCCTGCCGACCTGGTCACCCCTGACTGCTCCCCTGCCAGCCTGATCGCCCCCAACTGCCCCCCTGCTAGCCTGGTCACTTCACACAGCCTGCTGTTCAATCATTTGGTCATCCCTCACTAACCCCCCTGCTGGCCTGGTTGTCCCGCACAGCCTGCTGATTGGTTGTCCATCCAGTTGTTTAGGTCGTGATGGCCCTGGCTTTTTATATATTAGGATTATTCTCAGATTAGTCACCAAGGAACAGAAATAATGGTTCCTGAACCAAATGTTTATTCAATTGAGAGTAAGAAAATTCAAGTCTCAGAGAAGAGAACTCTTAATCTTGCCAAGGGGATGGGCAATGTCTTCAAAAATAAGATATTGCAATTCTTACATCATAGATTAAAGTATATATATTTTTTTAATTTCTCAAACTCTACCCTAAGTCACCATTATCTAATTGTAGTTGATCTGCCAATGGATCCCATTATGCATTTTATATATTCAGCAGTAAATTTATTTCTAAGTGATCCTCAAGAGACCCCTAACCTTGATAGTTAGAGAAGCAGGAACAGGGAAATGGGTTATCTTTAGTTCTATTTAACTAAAGTGTCATTGGAAACATAGGCCCAGTTAGTTTCCTGTGTGAGACCCAGAAATCCATTCTTGGTAGGGAAATAGAATACCTAGGAAAACTAAAAGATCCAATAGTGTCTGTTCCAGAAAAGTAGCAATCTAGGTAAAATCTAAACAGAAGAAAAATAAAATAATATAAGGTTCAAGTGACAAGAAAGCCAACAAAATGAAAATAATCCAGAACAGCTGCCATACGTTCAGGAAAGAGAGAAAAGACCCTATTAAATATATATATATATATATATATATATATATATATATATATATACACACACACACACACACACACACACACACACATATATATTGCACCCTATTTAAAACACACACACACACACACACACACACACACACACAATGTTAGCAGCTTTAATCATAGCCAAATAGTTCACTCCTGTGCAGAGTTTAGGTTTTGATAAAGAGCTGTAAGAACATCATATATTGTTTACATTGCAGTGAGACCTAGGTTTTGAGTTCAGTCTACAAGCTGAGCCTGCTGCTTGAGCTATGGGGGACACCATATCACTATATACTATTGCTTTCCTATTGCTACTAACCATAGAAATGGCTAAATTAGTTACCTGATCCTCCTTCATTCCAAGCCAGCATCCCAAAAAGACCCCCCCCCCATTTTTTTTATTTTACATGTCATGAGAGAAAGAAGCAAAAGTGTTTCCTATGTCCTGTTTTGGTGACAGGAGGTTAAAAAGGCAGTTTCCACATGGTTGGTTGACAACGTGCCAGGTGGTTCCTGTGAGGGCGGGCCCTGCTCCAGGGAGGAGCAGGGGGAAACTTCCTGGCCTCCCGACAGCCATGATGGTCTTCAGGGGCCACTCCCATGGTACTGCTCAGGCCTCCAGTGCTGCAGGTTCTTGACCCGCTTTCCTCTCTCAGACCCTCCCCCGAGTCTCCTGTAGTTTAGATGAATGTATTTACTTTTAAGACCCTGAGCCTGAAGCATGACTGGCTGCCCTCTCTAAAGCAGAAATGTGGGTTAAACAGGGCCTACCCAGAGAAAAATGCATGACTTTAATAACTAAAAAAATGCAGAGTTGGTTGCAAATGCTAACATACTAGGATGTTTTCAAGTTACTTCAAGACATTTCTCCGTTGGAAGACTGACTACCTTGGCTATTTATCAGGTCCAATTGCAAGTAAAAAACACTTTTGAAAAAAAAAAAAACACAAAAAAACTACAGCTGTCCATAGTCCAAAACCATGGAAACAGCTCTGCCTGCAAACAATGAGCCTGCTTCCAGCCAAGGCAGGAGGGGAATCTCATTTCTCATGATTTTCTTCCAAATCCCAAACAGCAAATGCCTTTAAAATGCACAAAAGAGCAAGGAGCCTACTGAATTGGCAATTATTCCTATTCCCTTTTAGTAAAGGAGAGAAAGGCATTAAAAAAAAAAAAATCTGTGTTTTGCTACTTTGGGGCTTCCAAGGGCAAAATGGCCTTGGGACAAGTTAACCTTCAGCACGGAGGAACGCTTGGAGCTGCAGAGGGAGAGTGAGCTTGCATTTTCATCCCCAAGGCATGTTTTCTTTTTCGGCAAAGGCATTGCTTGTTCCAGGGGGAAGCTGAAGTGTACTAGCTTCAGAACGAATCCCGGAGAAACCGCACTGCTTTTCAACGTGGTTACAGTCAGCACATAGTTTCCCGTTACAAACCACCCTCCCCCCCTCGTTCTCCAACCCCAGCTAGTCCACATCTGATTTCCAAACACACTCTTGCAACAGATAGCAAGAGTCCATATAAGTTGGGATTTTAAATAAGCATCCGTGTCATTCTCTAAGGCCTGACCTGTTCCTCCAGAGGCTGAGCCAAGCAAAACTGGGGGACAGCCGAAACCGGTTTGGCTCAGTGGATAGAGCGTCGGCTTGGGGACTGAAGGGTCCCGGGGTCGATTCCGGTCAAGAGCATGTACCTTGGTTGCGGGCACATCCCCAGTAGGGGGGGTGCAAGAGGCAGCTGATCAATGACTCTCTCTCATTGATGTTTCTAACTTGCTATCTCTCTCCCTTCCTCTCTGTACAAAATCAATAAAATATAAAAAACACACACAAAAAAACAAACTGGGGGATAGCTGAGGCTGATGCTGGTGGAGGCTGCCACCACTTGGCCTCCCCATGTCCCTAGGCCCAAGGCTCTTTCTACCAAAGAGGAAGACTTTCTCCAGAAGCTCCAGGAAAGACTTCCTTTCTGGTTTGATTCACCAAGATTCAACTTAAAGCCCACGAAACTGAATTCGATGTCTATGGCTGCAAGGGAAGCTGAGAAAGCCAGCCTTTTCAGTATTAGACAGAGGTGGGCTCTGCGGACAAGGTTATTGGTGAAGGTTAGCTATGGGTTATAATCAAAACTGCTCCACATCGTGGCACAATTGCTCATGCACAAAAACAAACAAGAGAAAATGGTAGCTTTTGGGATGTTGGATCTAATATTTATACTTCAACCAGAAGTGTGTCAAGATTGTGGAACCAGACCAGATGCCATAACTTGATTCCAACTCAAAGTAACACATTTTGTGTTCATAAAAATGATTCAAACTCTGCCAACTACCTTTGGTGTAGGTATCAAATGAGAATAGATTCCATCATACCAAATTCTTTACAGAAGTAAGATATTCTTTATCTGATAGCATCGATCCCCAAAAAATATTTTTAAGGCATGGGTGTCCGGGCTTGCCAGAGAAAGACCCAATTACTTTCGCCCTAACTATGAATAGTCCTTCTTTCATTCTCCAAAGAGCTCTGGCTTAGGTGATAAATTATAAAGGGCCACCCTACTAACGAACTTCAAATTTCTAGATTATAAATTTCAGCGCATGCCCAGTTAAGGGTTGAAGAAAGAAAAAACTAAAAGGAGAACATTGTAGGGTTAGGGAATTGGAGCATGAGAAGATTAAACTGGGATGGGGGGAGGGCAGAAATAGTCCATTCAAACAATAAAAGCTCATGCCTTCTATTAGGAGGAACAACACTGAATGCCGTTCCTGCAGGTATTGTCTTCCTTGGCTCTGAGGGCTGAAGGGCCGGGAACATTTCACAAGGGCCCCGTGAATGGGTGGCTTGTTTCCCTCCAAAGAGCTTACAGATGGACACCAGGAGTGGGAATAGTAGCCTTGTTTCTCAGGCAGGCTTCCAGGGCCTCTGAGTGTTACAAGTCCTTCATAGAGCAGCAGATTTTAAAGGTGAATTGAAACTATTTTAAGATCCCTCTAGGGCGGCAGATGGACAGAATGACGGATTGTTCCTGCGGAGTAGTTGTTTTCGTTTCTGGCCCAACTGTGCACACAGCACCGTGTTCGTGACTGGCGCCGTTTGTTCTCTCTGCAAACAAGATGCGTTGTAGGAAATGTGCAAAGAAGGGAGGGTGGGAACCAGATTACAGGTTCTTCTAAATAAAACAGAAAAATATTGACTGGGCCATAAAAAGACTAGGCAAGCCCAAGCGGAATCTTGTTTTGATACTGCCTTTGCCATCCAGTTAGGAGATGGGGGAGTGACATAGGTGTGAAATTATCCTTTTAGAAGTTTCATTCAATAAGTCAAAACTGATATTTTTTTGGATTGGACTGATGTCACCAAATTCTTTGGCCAACATACTAATAAATGTTAGTATAGCTCAGTGGTTAAGGGTACCTCGATTCAAATCTCAGCTTCACCAGTTAACAGAAACTGTCAGCAAGTTTCTTCCCCTCTTTGTATCTCAGTTTCCTCATCTGTAAAAAGGGAATAATTGTCTCACTTAGCTCAGAGGTTGTTGAGATGAGGTGATGAGTGAAATGCTTAAAATAGTGCTTGTTAATGGCAGTTGTGGTGGCCATAGTCATTATTAAAAAGTACAATAGCAAGGTTTTATTGTAATCTCTTAAATGTACAACTTGCTATGCTCAACTTGAAGAGCCAGGAAAAAAATTTTTCCAGACACAAGCCAGTGCTATTTTGATAAGGGTCCCAGTTTCCCTCTGTTAAATGGGCCTGGGAGAAGGTTTGTGGGAGATGAGAGCTATTATAGTCACAGGATGAAATAGCTTTAGGGACCTCCGGACCTGCCCTGGCCTCAAAACACTGAGAGAAGGAATGATAAGAAATCTATATCAATTAGAGAGAGCTTCCCAAAAGCTGGGAAATGAGGACTGACATGTGTTCATTCTAAAAGCATCATTGCATTTGCACCTTCCCAGGACCTCCCTGTGCAATGATGATGGATATATTGCTCCAAGTTCCCTCTTTCATTCATTCACTCTGCTCATTAATTCCACAAATATGTGGTATTTATGATGAGCCAAGAACTGTTTAGGGACTGGGGTTAGAATGACAAATACAACAAGCTCGTAAATTCAAGAGCCTCTCAGAATGTGGAATGCAGGATGCTAACCAGTAACAATCCGGAGATCGGGACTAGATAAGAGCAGCTCAGGGGAACTCAGGGAGCACAGAGGAAGAGTGCCAAACTCAGTCACTTGATGCGTGAAAAGTCACTCACTCTCAGGTTCTGGCGTAGCCAGAAACGGTGGCAGGATTTCAAAGTGGTAATTCCTGATTTGATGTCAGATTGAAAAGAGCAGGAAAATCTCAGAGGCAATTTAGCAGGAGCAGCAAGGGAAGAAAATGGCCAGCGTTGGAAGAGGCAGGGAACACATGATACACACCACCGGCTCTTTGCTGACCAGCCAAATCGGGGTGACTGCTGTCTTTTGAAAGATAAGGGATCTTCAGCTGAGCTGCTTAGCCCTGTGGCTGGGTTAAGCAGGCGGGTGTGACTCCAAGCCTTGGTTTTTCCACTGCCCACTGGGGCTGTTCCCGGAAGGTTAGTGGAGCTCAGCCAGGACATTGTGGGAGAAAAACTAAGAGCACATTGTTACATGCAGGGTGATAGTAATATGTTTAAAGTTAGGTTGTTTTAGAAAACTGGCAATGCTAGGTGTCCCTAGCGGCGATCAAGCCTGGATGACGGATTCGGGCAAATTAAATTCATTAGTGATAGCCTGATAAGCCCAGAAACAAAGCATTCATTCACTGGGAAGAACAGACCTTGCTCAATCAACTGAACTACTTGTGACTTCTCTCTTCCTGAGACACCCATCTGCGCAGGGAATTAGGCAAATGAGCTCTGGACATTCATAAAATCTCCATCTCCCTTTAAACGCAGGCTGACACCTGTCTGCCTCTTCCAACCCAGTTCTTCTCATTCTAATCCCTTTGTCTTTGATTGGTTTTGCTCTTCCATTTCTAGGACTTCCTTCACCACCACCCCGCTCTAGGTTAGTTAAGATTTATGTCCAAATCCAAGTAACAGAAAACTGTACTAAACAATGACGTCAACAAACCAGGAGGTTTAATTTTCCTTATTGGCAGTGCGAGCACTGGTTGAGAAGTTCAGGGAGGTAAGGCTGAGATCTCTGACCGTTTTTGCTGAAATCTTGTTATACATACTAAAGGCTCAGTGCATGACATTTGTGTGCTAGAGCGTGTGTGTGTGTGTGTGTGTGTGTGTGTGTGTGTGTGTGAAGAAGGGGGGGGGGCGCGAAGGGGGAGAGAGGGGTGTCCCTCAGCCCAACCTGCACCCTCTCACAGTCTGGGATCCCTTGGGGGATGTCGCTTGCCAGCTTAGGTGAACATCCTCCGAGGGGTCCTTAGTGCTGCCACGGAGGCGGGAGAAGCTCCTGCCACCACCACTGAGCTCACCAGCCATGAGCCTGGCTTCTGGCTGAACAGAGCTCCCCCTATGGGAGTGCACTAACCACTCGGGAACAGCTCCTGCATTGAGCATCTGCTCCCTGGTGGTCAGTGTGTGTCATAACGACCAGTCTTTCAGCTGTTAAGTTGATTTGCATATTAGGGTTTTATTATAAAGAACTAGAGGCCCAGTGCACGGGTGGGGTCCCTTGACCTGGCTGGCAATTGAGGCCTATTGGGGGGCCAACTGGGGTGGCAAGGAGGGGCCATGGAAGGTTGGCCAGCAGCCTCCCCATTGGGGCAGATGGGGTAGGCGAGCTGGGCTGGAAGCTGCCTGCATTGAGCATCTGCCCTCTGGTGGTCAGTGTGTATCATAGCAACTAGTCAACCAGCCGTTCTGGTCATTCGGTCATAATGGCTGCTTAGGCTTCTATATATATAGATATTCCAGGCAGAGAGAGCCGGAAACACCAAGGGGAAGAGAAGAGATTGGCATTTGGAAAACAAAACTTGTCCAAAACTGTCCAATAGGACTTTCCTTATGTCTCATTGGTCAGAGCTGAGTTTCAAGTCTCCCTAATGGAAAGAGAGGCTGGGAAGTGAATGTTTTCAACTGGCCATGGGGCTGCCTCATTCAGTAAGAAAGACCTTCTTGGAAACTAGCATCAAACCAAAATAGCTACAAACAAAACAAAACAAAACTTACCAACAGAAATCACAAATGTGTGCTGGGAGAATGCACTTCCTTGCAGAGCACTGAAGTTTCTCTTCCACTCACCACGCATGTCCTAAGGCCTACTGTGTGCCAGGCACTGTGCCAGGGTCCTTGCAAAAGCAGTGACCCTTGAGGAGCTTGCAGCCCAGTGGGAAGATGCACACATTCACAAGTATCACAATATCCCTTGGTTCTGACTTGCAATCCATAGAAATGTCAGGCAGTCCAGAGATTTAACTCGAAATTTCTTCTTTCACAAAAAAAAAAAAATTAACAAAAAGCTGGGATACATTTGAGCAGGCTGACAATGTCAGTTGTTTATTTGATCATCACATTATCATGAATAGTAGGTAAATCATTTATGGAAAACATGAGTATGGAAAACTTTTGCTTACAGAATAAGCATCTGAATTTACTAGCAATGTCTTGACCCCATCACCCATCTTCCTTCAACTGCTGCTGGGCTGTTCCCCATGTTCTCGGTTCCTGGAGAGTTTTCATCGAGGATTCGGTGTTCTTCCGACTCTCCCTTTCACCTTGGTGGTGTCTTTCAAAGAGGTGAACTGGCAGGCCCAAGTCAGAATCCGTTTGCCTTTCTCGGTGCAAAACCTGTACTGACTCTGGTCATTATTGTTTTTCACTGCTTTTTAATCTGGAAACCCTCCATATAGTGTTCACTGGCATTTTCTGGTTATATAGTCACTCAAAAATGCAAAGGAAAAAATGTAAAAACCCTCAAGAAACATACATTCATGGAGCGTAGGCTCAGGCTCCTGACAGGGCCAGCGACATTGTCATGAGAGGCCCTCGAAGTGGACCCAGGCCAGGTGGTCGCCCTACTATGCTGGCCAGTCTTTTTCTCCAAGGTTGCTTCCTCATCCTGCACCAGGAAGCTAAGCAGAGACAATAAAACCTTTGCCATTTAAATTATATGGCCCTTGGGTGTGAGTGTGTGTGTGTTTGTGTGTGCGCACGCATATCTGTGTGTGCATGTCCATGTGCTTATTTAAAATTCTTACCTTTCTTAAAAAAATAAAAGGGAACACATGGTGTGATTACTGCCATAGGGATCAGCAGTGCTACGGGAACATGAAGGAGGTGCGTTCAGTCTGAGGGGTCAGCCAAGGTCCCTCAGGGGACGTGACGTCTAGGCGAACACTTGAAGGATTTTCAGCTGCCTCACGTTGACCCCCACCCACCTCCTGTTTCTGCAGCCTCGTCCTGGAAGCGGCACTAAGCCTCTTTGATGGAGACCCGGGCAGAATGCCGGCCTGCCATGTAACAGATCTTCTCTTGGTACAGTTCATCCCACTTTGTGTTGACGGCTGCAGCCTGAAGTTCATGTAGTGACTTTTCTGAGCCCTCCCGGGGCTGGGCCTTCCTGCGTAGACCAAGGAATTGTGAGATCCCATCTTTCCATCTGAAAGACTAAGAATTTTTTTTTTCCTTCTGTACTGGCACCGCCTCAAGTCATTATCAAGATTTCCATGACAGCTTTTAAATGTCAGTTTTGTGAGTTTCAATGCAAAACATTTGAAAACAGTTTTCTGTTTGGCTTATCTACTGTGGTTCGAAATTAGTTTGGTATTTTTACTGTTTTCGACCATGTTAGCTTTAGGCCTTGCTGCGGATTTCTTTTCATGTTACCCTGTGTATTTCAAAGAGTTTAAATATAGGCTCGAGCTATGATCTAAAGATTGTTTGAAAAGCAAACACATTCCTGGTTCCAGCACTGCAACCACCACTGTAGTCAGACCGAGGCCCTGGACTCAAGGCTAGGAAGTGAGGCCATGAGGGGTAGGAGAAGCCCCAGACAAGCATTAGCAGTACCAAAGGCAAGGCCAAGCTCACAGCAAGCTGCCCTTGGGGCTCCCCCACATGTTCAGAATTGCAAAGAATTGAAGGATTCTTCAAGAATCTTTTAATTCCTGCCCAGCCAGTGTGGCTCAGTAGTTGACATCGACTTATGAACCAGGAGGTCAAGGTTCAATTCCCTGTTGGGGTACACACCCAGGTTTGGGGCTTGATCCCCATTGTGGGGCATGCAGGAGGCAGTCGATCAATGATTCTCTCTCAGCATTGATGTTTCTATCTCTCTCTCCTCTTCCTTCCTCTCTTAAATCAATAAAAAATATTTTTTATAAAAGAATCTTTTCATTCCTCACTGCACATCCTGCTAACTGATTCTCTTGCTACTTACTTACCTTACCCCAGGCTCTCCCTGTTTGTAATAAGCAGCCACGGTTCTGGGGCCATTGTCCAGCTGAGTGACTTCCTAAGGAGATAATGAGGAGAAATGATCTCGCCCATCGCCAAAGAGCCTTGGGTCCTCTGGTTTACTTTTTTATTGATTTGCTGGTCATCTGTCACAAGTTGGATGTTTGCTGGTTTATAATTTCTTCCTTTAATATTTAACCTACAGGATTGAAAAGTGGTAATGCTATCCAAATGATATGCTCCTACGGAGATCATTTTCAAGAAGCTGTAAGGATATTCAAGTGGAATTGTTGATCTTATCAGAAAGTGTGAATTGCTCCCTTGGATGGGAGGGCATTCAACGCTGCCCTGGGCCTCTGGTTATTAGTCACTGCACTAGATGGGGTCCTTTGGTGATGGTGATAGGCCACTGACCTTGCTGGTCACTGTGCTCCTTTGGCTGGCCTGGCTCCATTCTAGCTTCACTGAATTTTGGCTTTTATTGGGCCAACATGGAGCTTCTGCAGGAAGCCACTCCACTTGCTGATGGTTCAGGATGTGGGTTCTGGGTCCGTTCTGAGCTGCCCTCAGTGTTGAGAAGCTTGAGTAGGGTTCTAATCGCCCTTCATTTTTCTCTCTCTTATCCTCACTCCCCAGGTTATACCAAGAACACAGAGAAACTGTGACATAGGAACATGGCATTATTGAAAGCCTACTATGTGTCAGGCTCTGAGCTAGATGCTGTAGACACAGTTCCTCTAAGAAACAACATAAAAATCTAGAAAATGGATTCTATTGGAGATGAGACCACAGGTTCAGAAAAGATAAGTTAGGGTTTGTACTGCTAGTAAGGGTTGGTCTTGTTCCAAAACCTGTGATCTTTCCAGTCACGCTGTGCTGAGCCTGGAAGTTCTAAATAGTCCTCAATTCTTTAGCTATCCCCATCAAGGGTGGATAGGGGTGGAGCAAAGGCAGATCTTAGGGCACCTTAGAGCAGGCCAGGACACCAGAGACTAGTGCTACTGAAAGGCATTTTCCTGGAGTTTGTTAGTGAGCCAACAAGGATCGCTGGTGGTTACACAACAGCTCTGGTTCTGCCAGAGGGCTACTGTCCATGATGACAGTAACAGGGCATCCCTTAGCTGGTTTAGACATTTGATAAGAGCTAAGAGAAATTATCCTTGCTGTGGACTAAGGTCAGGCAAATAAGGTTAAAGCGCTGAGTTACTTTGCTCCTGATGAAATTCACATCAACTCCACATGTCTTCCACAGGTTATCTTGTGTTCCTCAAAACCGCCTTTGGTAGTTATCTCTTTCTCTCATTTCCCCCCCACAAATGACTTAGATGTAATCATTAGAAGCAAATGAATTGTTACAATAGAGAAGAGAACAAGAGAACACATCAGTGACTATTGCCAATGGCACTGGGACAGAAAGGGCCTATACAATGCCTCCCCAAACTGGTCCCCACCAAGCAAAGACGCCACAGCGGCTTTAACCGTCTGTCCCAAGAAATGGGAGATGGGCATCTGCTGGTCTTGTGGGATCAGGTCTTCTTGCTCATCACTCACTCCTGACCAACTTTAAGAGCCCTTCATCCCATGCCCTCTCTGGACATCATTCTTGATTTATGTCTTGGAGCAATGTCATCAACCTGAAGAACAGGGCAGCCGTGTCCATGATGGTCTTTGAAAATTCTCTGCTAGTGATTTCCAGATGCCCAGTTCTTTCCTGTCCTCCAAGGTAGCTGTCCCTTAGGTCTCACAGTTCTCCTCTGGAGGGGTTGGCCCTAAAGGAGGTAAGCATGAGGATTATCTATACCACTCTTATTGACAAAAAAAGATTTGATGTGGGGCACAGTGGAGAAGAAGATATAATACAAGAGAACATTCTATGCATAGAGCCTCTGAAAAGGGGTGACAATGAAACCTGGCCTCTTTCAGAAGAGTTTTGGAGTGGATTGGACCACTTAACTTGAGAGAATATGGCCCATAATAGTGCTTCCTGTCGTCTTCGCTGTCATTGTATACAAAGAATATGATCATGTTTGAACCGCTCACTGGAGAACAAAATAAAGAGGTGTGGCTACTCACAGCCAGAAGCAAAAGGCCAGGGAGCTCTGGGTGCCTCAGACCTTACCCAGCCACCCAAGCACTGAGGGGCCAATGTCTGGGCACACCTTTTGGGGCCTCTGAACTTGTCAATAGAATGGTCTATCGATAATAAGAAGTCAGAGGAGCCGAAACCGGTTTGGCTCAGTGGATAGAGCGTCAGCCTGCGGACTGAAGGGTCCTGGGTTCGATTCCGGTTGGGGGCATGTGCCTTGGTTGTGGGTGCATCCTCAGTAGGGGGTGTGCAGGAGGCAGCTGATCAATGATTCTCTCTCATCGATGTTTCTGGCTCTGTAAAAACTCAATTATATATATATATATATTTTATTTTTATTTATTTTTATTTTTTTATTAAGAAGTCAGAGGAGCCCAGTCTTAATAACACTAATGTAGGTATTTCCTCCTTGAGCAGCTCAGAAACCAACCCAACTATTTAGTGTCTGGAACAATCTCCTAAACTATTCCTTTTCTGAGCCTAGTCCCCCCCTCAGTCTAACCCCCAGCAATATTGAACCCTTGTTAAAGAAAGGTCATTTTGATGATGTGTTCTCAGTCCTGCTTTTCTCAAATAGCCAGAATGTCAGCAGTACTCCAGAGAAAACATATAAAGGAAGAGAATTTGCCTCTGATTCATGCCATTAGTAGGCATTTTTGTACATAAAATCTTCCATTAAATCTTTGGAAGACAGCTGTTTTATTTTGAAATGTGACATCCCACATAAAGGTCTCAAGATATATCTTCTATTTATTTTGTATAATCCCACCTTGCCACATCCCAGATTTAATGTAAAATGTTGATCTATACATTTTTAAGTGAGCATATATTTTTATAATTTATTGTAACTTCAGTTAAATTTATGATATAAATGGGTATCACAAAGAAAGGATATCCCAGTCTGAAGTCCATAGAACCACTAATAAAAATAACCTAACCAAAGAAAAAAGTGACTTAAATTTGCTTGTATCTGTTTATCAAATTTAATTTAATAAGTGGTTTTGATATGACCCAGCAATCCTATTTCTAGATTTATATACCCAAGAGCAATTTGTGTATACGTCTGTCAAAAGACATATACAAAAATGTTCATAACAGTTTTATTCATAATAATTCCAAATTGGAAACAACCCACATCCCCATTAACAAAAGAATGGATAAATAAAGTGTGCTATATCCATATAATGGGATATTACTCAGCAATAAAGGTTATGAACTACCCATATTTGCAAAAATGTGGATGAACCTCATAGACATTATGTTGATTAGTAGAAGCCAGACATATATTGTATGTCATTTATATGACATTCAATAAGAGGTGTCTGGAGTGGTTACTTTCACGTGGAGAAGTAGGGACTGACTAGAGAAAGAACAAAGAATTTTTTGGACACATGTGCTGGACATGTGCTAGGTCTTGATCTGAGTGGTGGTTACAAAGATGTACATATATTTAAACACTGAGCAGCATACTTCAGATTGGTACATTTTCTGCTCTTTATTATATAACTAGAGGTCTGGTGCACAAAATTTGTGCACTGGGGGTGGGGGGTGTCCCTCAGTCCAGCATGCACCTTCTCCAAGCTGAGACCCATTGGGGAATGTATGACTGCTGATTTAGGCCCCATCCTAGATGGGGCCTAAATCAGCAGTCAGACATCCCTCTCATAATTCGGAACTGCTGGCTCCCAACTGCTTGCCTGCCTGCCAGCCTGATCACCTCCTAACCACTCCCCTGCCAGCCTAGTCACCCCCAACTGCCCTCCTCTTCCAGCCTGGACACCCCTAACTGCCTTCCCTGCTAGCCTGATCACCCACAACTACCCTCCCCTGCCAGCCATCTTGTGTTGGCCATCTTTGACCACATGGGGTAGCCATCTTGTGTGAGGGTGTGAGGGTCAATTTGCATATTACATCTTTATTATATAGGATATAGGGTATTCCCAAAATATACACACACTTTGAATAATTATAAAGGCAGTGTTTATTAAAATACATTTTATTTTCAAAATGTAATAGAATCTATATACATTGTTTAATTGTATATACATTTTTTGGAGGACACTCCTATATTACAGCTCAATAAAAATGTAAAAGGAGCCCAGCCAGGTGCCTCAGTGGTTGAGTGTCAACAGATGAGCCAAGAGGTCACCAGTTTGATTCTGGTCAAGGCACATACTGAGGTTGTGGGCTCAGTCCCCAGGAGGAGGCATGCAGAAGGCAGTCAACCAATGATTTTTCATTGATGTTTCTATATATCTCTCCCTCTCCCTTCCTTTCTGAAATCAATAAGTAAATATTTTTAAAGGAAAATGAAAAAAATAGATTTGACATGCATGTAGTACCTAGGAAAACTTCCCTAGGGACCTAACTTCCTCTTGTATTAAAAAAAAAAAAAGTTAGAAATTGACCTATGAAATGCCTGGATTCTCTGGGAGAGAAGCAAAATTAAGGATCAATCAGGGTCAGCTGGAAAAAACATTCAGTGAAATCACTAGATATTTCCTGTGCTGACCTGGCCCATCCTCAAGTCCCAACAATAGGATTCACCCTATCCTTTCTGCTTTACCTTTCTCCTTATCCCATCTGGGGCTTGTTATAGGGTGAATAGTGTCTCCAAAATTCATATGTTGAAACCCTAACCTAAATCTGAATGTATTTGGAGACAGGGTCTTTAAAGAGGTAATTAAGATTAAAGAAGGTCATTAGGATGGGCCCTAACCCAAGCTGACTGGTGTCCCTATAATAAGCAGAGATTAGTCCCTAGCTGGTTTGGCTCAGTGAATAGAGCATAGGCCTGCAAACTGAAGGGTCCCAGGTTCAATTCCTGTCAAGGACACATGCCTAGGTCATGGGCTGGATTCCCAGTAGAGAGTATGCAGGAGGCAGCTGATCAATGATTCTCTCTCATTTTAAATGTTTCTACACCCCTTATCCCTTTCTCTTTAAAATCAATAAAAAATATATTATTTAAGAAGAAGAAGAGGAAATTAGGACACAGATACACACAAGGGAAGGACCATGTGAAGACACAGGGAGAACATGACCACCTGCAAGCCAAGGAGAGGCCTCAAAGAAACCAATCCTGACCACACCTGACCTCCAACTTCTAATCTCCTAAACTGTGAGAAAATAAATTTTCATTGTTTCACACCAAGAATGTTGTACTTCAATTATGTCAGGCCAAGCTAACTAGGAGAGGTTCTCCCTTAGTTGAGGTAATTCACTTTCCCACTCCTACTTCCAGCTGCCTGTGGCTGCTTCACCTACATAGCCCTAACTTTACCCTTAATCTGTGTCCAGACCTCAGTTCCAGAAGTTATTTGGCATTATGGACCCAGGATGTACTCCAAGAACAAACCACTTTAAACAAACACAGGAAGCTCAACCCTCATTTTCCAAAAGAGGAAAAAAAAAAAAAAAAGAAAAAACACAAAAGTTAGAGGGACAAAGTTGAACAAACTTACAATAACCCAAGCAAGATCTGTCTCCTTAACTTCAAGCTTCTCCCGAAGAGAAGAAATTGTTTTTGCTGGATTTGGGCCTTAAAAAAGAAGTGAGAGCTGAAGCAAATGAGGTCTAGAGCATCAAAGAGCTGTGTTCTTTATGTTGACATTGTTAATACCAAGAGAGACTTATTTCTACTCCCAGGAAGATGAGGTAGATGTAATATTCCCAATTCCTAATGCTGAGCATAACTAGAAACTCTGGACATTGTGTATAAAACCATAAAAGGTGGAAAGATGAGGGAGGGTAGATTGGCTAGAAAGACCTTAGGAACCAAAGATTGCCACAGTGGTGAATTTCCTAGGTTTTCTTTTTGCCTCAAATATCCCAGTTTGGAGCTAAAGAAGTGAACAACTGGGAATGGACTATGGACACTAAAATTAAAAATGCAATACCATTTACAATTGCTAAAAAAATGAAATAGGTGTAAATCTATTGTAGCAAACCATGCATACGATCTGTATGAACAATACACAATGCTGATGAGAGACATCAAAGAGGATTTAAATAAATGGAGAGACATACATTGTTCCTGAGTTGGAAGAACCAACAAAGTAAAGAAATCATTTCTCCCCAAGTTTATATACAGGTTTAACATAATTTCTATCAAAATCCAAGCAAGATTTTTTTAGATGCATGCAAAATATTATTTCAAAATGTACATGAAAAAGCAAAAGTAGAATAGCTTTTAAAAAGTTTGAGAAAGAAAAGTAGAGTGGAGGGAATCTGTCTGATTTCAAGCTTATGTAATAAGTAATGTTATAAAACATGCAATATTGGAGGCGTGGTAGACACTTAGATCAGTGGAATAAAATAGAGAACCCAGAAATAGACTCACAAATATATCTACTGACTTTTGACAATGATGTAAAAACAATTCAGTGGACTAAAGGCAGCCATTCTCAGCAAATGGTGCTGGATCTATTGAACAACCTGAACCTAGATCTGTCTCACACCTTCTACAAAAATTAACTCAAAATGAACCACAGACTTAGCCGAAACCGGTTTGGCTCAATGGATAGAGCATCGGCCTGCAGACTGAAAGGTCCCAGGTTCGATTCCGGTCAAGGGCATGTACCTCGGTTGCGGGCACATCCCTAGTAGGGGGTGTTACAAGAGGCAGCTGATGGATGATTCTCTCTCATCGATGTTTCTAATTATCCCTCTCTTCCTCTCTGTAAAAAATCAATAAAATATATTTTAAAAAATAAACCACAGACTTAGATAAAAAAGTATCAAAATTTTAGTAAAAAAAAAAAAGAAAATCTTTGAACTCTAGAGATAGGCAATGACTTCTTAGACTTGACACCAAAAGCACAATCCATAAAATTAAATTAAAAAAAAAAAGATAAATTGGATTTCATGAAATTTTTAACTTTTACACTACAAAAGACCATATCAAAAAGATGAAAAGACAGGCTGCAGATGGTGTGAAAATCACATACCTAACAAAAGACTACTATTTAGAATATATAAATTCAACAATAAAAAAATTCAACAATAAAAAATATCATTATAAAATGGGCAAATACACGAAGATATATTTCATAGAGGAGATATACAGATGACAAATAAGCACATGAAAAGACATTCAACATCTTTAGCCATCGGAGAAATGCAAATTAAAACCAGAGTGAGATATGACTATACACCTACTAGGATAGCCAGGATGTGGATAAATTCGTACATTTCTGGGAATGTGAAAGAGTAGGGGCACTTTGGGAAACAGTTTGGCAGCTTCTTTTTAAAAAATAAACCTGCAGCTACTGTATGACTCAGCAATTACCCTTCTGGGCATTTATCCCAGAGAAATGAAACTGCACACACACAAAAACCTGGCCACACATTTTTATAGCGCCAAACTGAAAACAACCTATATGTCCTTCAAGGAGTGAATGGTCAAACAAACTGTGATACATTCTTAGCAAGGAATACTTGGCAATGAAAAGGAAGGAACTACTGATACACATAACAACCAGGATGAATCACTGGAGAACTGAACTGAGTGAAAAAAGGCAATCCTATTTATGATTCCAAATACAACATTATTTTTTAAATTATAGAAATGGAAAGTAGATTCATGGCTCACAGCGAGTCAGGAGGGAGGAAGTTAATTTGGCTATAAAAGGTCAACAGGAGGGAGTCTTGTGACAATGGAAGTGTTCCATATCTTGACAGTATCAATATCCTGGTTGTGATATTGTTCTACAGTTCTCTGGACTGTTACCCCTGGGGGAAACTGTGTAAAGAGTGCGTGGGATCTCTCTGTATTATCAATATTTCTTACAATTGCATGTGAATCTGTAATTATTTCAGAATTAAAATTTTAAAAAAGCACGAGGGGAAAAGGTCAAGCAAAGAGGTCAAGAAGAAAATTTGCTGGAATTTTTGTGATTATGATGCATTTTATGAACAGTCTTCCTTATAGGTTAGTTTGTAAGGAAAGGGAATAAAATGACATCAGCAGAGTGCAACTGTTTTTGCTAAGGTAAACTTGCTGCTCACAGTAGTTATTCCTCAATGAGAAATGGAGGGCAGCCCTGGGTGGTTCTCAGTCTACCCAGAAAGGGTCCTTCAGTTGTGTGTTGGTTTCTCTTTCTAAATGTGCACCAAAGGAGAATCTTCATTGAGTCCTGCTTTTCTGTGTCTCTGAATCTCAAAAAGGGGGGAAGTATGTCATGGACATATTTCAAGATCTGAAAAGACTTTATCAGCCAAACATCCAGCCCATCTTTGCTCCTTTAAATGATAGAAGGAGTTCGTCTTTTGACTTCTTCCTTGTTTCATGGGATCATCAGCAGACTGATGGAACATAGATAAGCATAGATGCATAATAGTTCCTCCTTTCTGCCCAGAGCACTGGGGAGGAAGTGCAGCCCACCCAGGGGTGGGGCATCAGGAAGACACCCTGGAAGGACACCGGAGAGATTATCCAGTGACAGTGCACCAACCTTCCTTCTGGGCTGTTGGACCGAAGGAATGCTCCCGAGATAATGATTTTCTAATCCTTAGTTTTAAGTCTTACATATGTGTTTTGAAAAATAACTTAATATTGTCCTAAAAACTCTTGCCATGTCACCAGTTGAATAAAACTACAAGGCTTAAAAAAAAAAAAAAGTTTGTAATAAATATAATGAAAGACTGAAAAAAAATACATAAAGGAATGCTCCTTACTTGCCCTGCAAGTAAGGCCATGGGTATGTTCTACTTCTCCCCTCTCCCTACCCCTGACATTGCCACGAGGGAAGAAGGTCTAAGAAAAATGAGGAGAAATTCTACGATCAGCACCTAACATCTGACCTTTGACCTATGGCTTCAGTGCAGGAGAACTGAAACCAGAAAGAGATGAGGTATACCACACTACCTCTTACATGTTTCTCCGAAGTACCTGCCCCAGTCATGAAGGAGAGGAAGTACATACCCCTGGAAGATTCCCGGAGTACAGTGTGAGGCCATCCACTACGCACTAACATTTCTTTGAGGCTGCCTGTTTGCACAAGATGTTCCACCTTAGCTGCTTATCGTTGTAAAAAATCACAGGCTGAATTACCCACCATCAAGCAGCCTGGCCTTTCAGAGAGATGGCTGCGCTCAGCTCATTGCTTTGGACATAGAGGTCATTTTGGTGGTTGAGGATCTGGGCTCTGGAACCAAACTGTCTGAATTCAAGTTTTGCCTCTATCTCTTGCAAAACTGGGGACCTAAGGCAAATTCCCAATCTTCCTGTGCCTCCTTTTTCTTATTTCTATAATGAGAACAACAGCAGTGCCTACTTCATAGTACTGTAGGGAGGATTGAAAGAGTTCATCCACACATGAAAACATGCTCAAAGTCACTAATTGTCTGAGAGATGCAAATCAAAACAACAATGCAGTACCATCTCACACCTGTCAGAATGGCCAACATCAACAAATCAACAAACGACAAGTGTTGGCGAGGTTGCAGAGAAAAAGGAACCCTCGTGCACTGCTGGTGGGAATGCAGACTGGTGCAACCACTGTGGAGAACAGTGTGGAGTTTCCTCAAAAAACTGAAAATGGAACTCCCATTTGACCCAGTAATCCCACTTCTAGGAATATATCCCAAGAAACTATTGGTAGAAACACCAATCAGAAAGGATATATGCACCCCTATGTTCATAGCAGCACAATCTACAATAGCCAGAATTTGGAAACAGCCTAAGTGTCCGTCAGCAGATGATTGGATCCAAAAACTATGGTACATCTACACAATGGAATACTATGCTGCCATAAAAAAGAAGGAATTCTCATCATTTGCAGCAACCTGGATGGAATTGGAGAACATCATGCTGAGTGAAATAAGCCAATCAATGAAAGAGAAACACCACATGACCTCACTCATTTGTGGATAATAAAGAGCATTATAACTGATGAACCAAAAGATAGATATAGAGACAGTATATCAACAAGTAGACTGTCGAATTACAGCGGGGAGGGGAGGAAGATCTGGGGGAGATAATAGATCAACCAAAGGACTTTTATACATGCATATAAGTACAACTAATGGACACAAAACTCTGGGGAGGGAGGGGATGTGTGGGAGGGAGGGAGGGGGGCAAAAAAAAATCAATAAAATATATTTTAAAAAATAAAATAAAATAAAATAAAATCCCTTAAGATTAAAAAAAAAAAAAAGAGTTCATCCATATCAAATACTGGGTAGACACACTCAGTAAATGTTTGTTTCCATCCTTATGAGTTACTCTCTAGGATGTCACACCAGGACACAGCTCCCACTTGAAGAGCAGTTGGGAATACAGCAGAGATCAACTTGCAAAGTAAAAAAAAAAAAAAAAAAATTGTTTTGATCTATAAAATTGTTTCAATTTCAGGATAGTGAATTGAGAGAAAAGCTGTATGTTTTGTTGTGCTGGCAAGCATGTTTGGGCATAGACTTGTACTACAGCCACTGTAAAGTGAGAGTTCTGAATCCACCCGGTAATTAATCCTGTCTCCTTATCCCCCCACCCCACCCACCCCCAAGCAGTAGAAGGATTTGTGCTCCAGGAATCGCTGAATAATATAAATGAGACGGGCTCAGCGTTTGGGACCTGCAGTTTTGCATGTCAACACCTTCCATACTCCTCCTTCTTAATGAGTGGAGAAATACTCCGTTTTGAGAAAGGTGACACTCTCCATGCCCTCCACGTTGACGGGGGCCACCACGCTCAGGAAGTCTGAGAGGCTGTGGGGAATGTTCACCGGGTCAAACGCGGGCCTATTGTGGAGCCTCTTAGTCGGAATGTGGTGCCACGAGAACCTTCTGAAGCTCGCCCAAGCTAAACACGGGATTTGTCACACACATGGCAATGACATAAAACTTCTGTGTGATGGTGCCCTGGCTTTTCTGAAGTGTGACACCCTAGCCCCACCCTCTGAGTTGGGGCTGAGAGGTCTGTATTGGGGCCGGCTGCTCCAGCAAGTTACCTTTTAATCAAACGTCCTTAGAAGCCAGAATCCTTTGTTGTGTGCAGGGAACAGTCACCAGCTGTTTTCTGTTTCCACCGAGGGCAGGACAGGAGGAAATAAAATGGATCAAACAACACAGACAGGATTTAGCTTGCATACGAGGGAAAGCGTCCTGTCAGTGAGAATTACCGAACAGTCGGGGAGAGCTGTGTGGGAAGCATAAAACCCTCTTCTCTGAATATCCTTCTTTTTCATCTCAACAGGGGCTCAGGGTGGAGAAGACTCTGTCTGGATTAGTGATTGGCAACCAACATTACAGCAAAGGGGCTGCCTCTTTACCAATGTCCAAGTATCTGCAATATTGCTGGAGAATGAGAGGCCCCCCAGACTGAAAACTGGAGCACATGCTCCCGTAATCTTGGTTAATGGCCTTCTCTTTTAAAATGTAAATACTGCCAAGTGGTCACATATATCAGCCATTCCTATTGGGGTGAATCACCAGAACCGGATAACTTTCTAAAACCCCACCGCCACTTAGTGCTTCTCCCAGGATTGAAGCTTAATGAACTCAGAAGGCATGGCCTTTGGTGCATCCTGGACGACAAGCCGAGAGCCCTGGGTGCCAGAGGGGAACTTATGAAACCCACAAGGATGAGAGAAACTCGGGAAGCCTGGCTGGTGTAGCTCAGTTGATTGAGCGTTGTCCTGTGCATCAAAAGGTTGCTGCGGTCAGGGCATATACCTGGGGTGCAGGTTCGATCCCTGCTCAGAGCACACACAGAAGAAGCACATGATGTTTCTCTCTCTAAGCAGGTGTTCAGGTGAGGACTTTAAAAAGTAGAGTGGAAAGAAAAGTGGGAAGACCCAAAAATCACTCATCATCTTCTTCATGGTTTTCTCAATGTTTCTATCAACCTCTACAACTGCCTCTCCTGCCTGCCTCTGACAGGAAGCTATCAATTCCTAATGTGGGAATGAGAAGATGGTCAAGATTCCCTCTAGACTTATCATTTCCTGACCCTGGGATACCTGTTTCCCAAAATGCCACCTGCTCTACTTTCAAGAGAAGCTCAGAGAGTCCCAAAGGAGAGGAACTTTGACATGAATAAGGACAAAATGGAATCATGAAGGAATACATAGTATTGAACAACCATAGATGTAGTAAGACTTTTAGTAGGAAAATAAAGAGATTATATATCACTTAATAACAATAGCTGACATGTATAGAGAACTTACTATGTGCCAGAAAAACATTTCAAGTGCTTTTTATGGACTATCCCATTTAGTCCTCATAACAATGCTTTATTATCCCCATTCTAGGAAACTATTATGCCAAGAGGTTAGGAATTGTTCAGTTGCCCAGCTGAGTGATGATGGCCTGGGAAGTGGAGGAGCTGGACTTGCAATCATTACACTCCTTAGGGTGTCCCAGATCAGTCTCTCTTATGTCTTTCTTGAAACACTTCTCCCTCAGTTCTCTCTTCACTGGTCTCTTGTACTCAGCTTGTGGAATGAGACTGGATATGTCCCCATTAGGAGTTACCAAAGGAGCCCCAGGAGAGAGAGCAAGGTGTAACAGACTTAGAGCAGCTCAGTTCTGGGCATCGGAAGAGAAGGCTGAAACCTGAGTCTTTCTACCACTTCCTCCTCTGGCAGTAGAAGGAGTAAGACTTAAAGGCAAAAAACTCTTGCTGCCACTTCTGTCCCCAAGCCCACCGTAGATGAGCCCCTCTCGGTGAGCCAGAAGTAAGCCTCGAAATCTTTGTCAGCACAGTACTGAAACTGGCAATCAAAATGAAACCTGTTTGCTATTCCTGACCTGACACACAGCCTGTTTGCTTTTAAAACGTCTCAAACTCATTTTACAACTCGGGTATAACATTCATCCTAACAGAACTGCCCAATCAGTAAATCACAAAAACAACAACAAAACCATGACCAGCTGGTCCCACGTAGCTCTGCAGCTTCTTCAGTCCTTAGTGCATCCCCTGATAACACTCAGAATGCTTTTTCAAAGAGCATCTCCTTTGCTGCCTGGGTCAATTAATGATAGAGATAGGAGCAAACCACTGTGTAAAGAGAGGGGTGCTGGATAGAGAGTTAGAGATCTGGGGTGCTTCTCCCAACCCAGGCTAAGATGGAGAACAGAGCCTTACAAAAGATCTTATCACCAACCAGAAAGAATGTCTGGGACCCTACTCTAGGAACTCTCGACTTTTCAAACACGGTGTTCCCCTTTCAAAAGGCCATTCAGCCCCAGCGAAACCAAGCTGGGATTTGCAGCCTTCTCTTCTGCTCTATGCTTATCTCCTTATCTCAAGAAGGAAAAGTTGAAGAATGCTCACCCACAGGATTATCAAAAGGACTGGAAATTGGTTTGCAGAATGAGTGTGCAGAAGTGTCTGAAAAGTAATTCTAGACATTGAAGAGGAAGCAGTTTCAGAAGAATGAAGGATCTAGAAGGAAAGAATATAGAAGACAGAAAAAAAGGGTTAGCAACCATCCATGGTCACAACAGGCCACAGCAGGATTCTCTCTTTCTCTGTCTTCTTAAAAAGACAGAAGTGTCCTGGAAGCTGAGGTATTTCTTAGGTAGACAAAGCAGAAGTATATACATTGCTTTGCCTTTTAACTATTTCCTCACAAATAAAAATGTTAAGAAAGCACTTGTGGTGGGTTTTGAGTTTTTATTTATTTTATTTTATTTTTTACATATGCTACACATAGGGATTTAACTCCAAATTCACCTTCTCACATGAATTCCAGAATGGTAACAATCATGCTTTGCAGGGGGAAAAAGACATTTTTCTACCCTTGGATAGGGAGTAAATAAAACTGCATAAAAAGAATATGATATGGGAAGAGATGAGTTGCCATGATGCTAAAAATGAGAAAAAGAGACATGAGCAAGAACCCACCACAAGTTCAAGAAAAATCTTAGAAGAACAACAAGAACAGGATCATGGAGTATATCTGAACATTAGGATCCACCATTTGTTTATATTTTCTTTTATCTCTCCCATTAAGCAAAGTTGAATCCAAGAGAATTTGATGAATAAAATGGTTAAGCACTAAGGTTTTAACTACTAGATGGAACCTAGTATTTCTTCTTCATCATCTTCTTCTAGATTCAAGTGTCAATTTGCTAACTCAACCCGAAATTTGTGTCACAATAATTGAAGAGAAGAGAAAAGATCCCAGGAGGAATCTCAGGAGATGCTGCTGGGTTAATTTCTTCTGACTCTTGAAAGTCAGTGATGAGATGAACTTCCTACAATTTACAGGGAGACTTGGTGAGAACTACTCAAGAAGAAAACACCCTTTGGCATTCTTTCTGAAGCTTATGAGTAGGTTTCTAGTTTGAAGTCCTCAATTTTCAGATAAGTAAAATGTTGCTTGTACAAGTAGCCTGACTATCCATTAGACATCTTTCATGGGTATACAGTTCATTAGGAGAAGAAAGTCACTAAACAGTGTCTTGACATGATCTAGGGGCCTCAAGAATGCAAAACGATCTATGTACTAGGTTATGCTTGGCTCTTGGGTAGAAGAACAGCTTGGGGATTCTGGGAAGATGAGAGAGCACCAATAGGCAATAAAAGCTGAGTTTCTGAAATTTATACAGGGGCTTTTACATTCTATATGTATACAAAGATGTTGAACAAAGTCGTTGAGTTTTCTACCAATGACTTCTTAACCTATAATAAAACAATTAATGAGAAACAAAGCTGTATGAACAAAACTTCTTTTAGACATTAGAGAAAGAGCTCTACATTTAATAATAGCCGTGCACCAATAATTATTAAAAGAAAAGAAAGATCTCCCCCCAAAAAAGGGGAGGGAGCTGGACACATTCTAGATAGAAAGCCATATTTCCGACAAACAAGTATGCAAACAAAACAGAGCAAGCAAAAGGCACAAGAGAAAAAGAGAAGGAAGCTAAACAATGGCTTTATTGATTTAAGACATGTGGATTTCATTAGGAAAGCTGAATGCATAAAAATGGGTTGTGATAACTGAAACAGGCAAGGAGCAAAATTAGGTCACAGAGCTCCTCGGACAAAAGGAATGATGAATCTTTATTAGGTAATTGGGCTCGGCTCGGAGGTAGGAGAAAGAAGAACACTCTCCCTCCCCCAACCACCCCTCCCCCTCCCCATGTTAGATAGTTTTAAGCCTTCAAAGGTACATCATGAACTGAAATGGCAAATCCCAGGGCCCCTCTCCTTGACACAGCATCTGCCACTGCCAAAGAATCCCCAAGCCAGAAACCAGAGATTCCCCAGGAAAAGCACTCACGCTGATATGGAAATAAATAATGTGGAGATCAAAGCGGTGCGTGTAAGATGTTCCAATGGGCCCAACTCGAAGCTTTGGCTAAATTTGAAAGTAATAAAGTAGCAATAATAATTTTTTTTTAACTTAGATAGACATTTTCCTCTTCAGAGTCCATCCCCTATCGTACCTTATGTCAAGCTGATATGCTATTCATATAGGAGCTTCCTTGTAATAATAGTGGACACAAAAGCAATTATCACTGAACTGTTCAAAGGAGGGACTTTGTACTTCATCAAGTACATAGGAAGTGCGATGATAATCTTTTGGTAGAAACCACTTAGTTCAAAGATGTTCCTTTGGCTTGGCATGGGAAGCCAGGACAAAATGTCCAATTATGAGAAAATATATTTTAAACACATCTTTTTTCCTGTCCCCTTCCCTCTGTGCATTCCTTTTTCTAGAACATTCTCACTTTTAACTAACCACCTTTATCTGCTTCCCACCAAGACCTATGATCCCTTCCTAAGATGCCTTCCCTTACACTTTTGCACAGCCCATTTTCTCAGGATCCTGGTCCCCAAGAACCAGCCCAGGAAGGGCTCTTCAAATCAACCAATGTGGGAAGAGATTAGTATTGGCTTAGTGTTTTACCCCTATCAGATAATACTTACATTTAGATACACTTGCTTTAGATACAGTTGAATACTCAGTGTTATTATTTGAGCTAAATAATTATGGGTGAATTTACTGACCATAAAAATGTAATCACCTTTTATATCCTGCAAGGGTACCTGCGTTTTTAGCGCACCGAATTGTGCAAGTAATATTGCTAAATTCTTTGAAACTACACTCACAACTATAACGCTTCACCAGCCTGTCTCCAAGGATCTAAGACACAATGAGGGAAGTAAGTCAAGTGATTGTAATGGAAGGCTGGTATGTGGCTCGTGGGAGGAACACAGAGACCTGTGGTTGGGAAGGCTTCTCCTCTCGGTGAAGGGACTGGGGGCAGAAGCACAAAATAGTGCTTTTGTCTCTGCTTTCAGGAAAGGTCAGATTCCAACAGGTAGGACAGCAAGGACTGGGGAAGGCAAACACTTGAGTAAAGATGGAAAGAGTCTTCATTGGGCTTGTTCCCCAGACAGCCCCCAGGGTGTACCATGACGGAAGGTAAGGAAAGAGGGGCCCAGAGTCAGGCGTCCACCTCATAGCCTCTCTGCCCACCGACGAGGCCACTCACTGGACTCCCAATGGAGACTGAAGAGAGAGAGGTGTGGGAGAAGGAAGGCTGCATAAACGTGTTGGAATTCCACGTGGCAGCCGGGTCCCCAATGCCAAGCCAAGGAGTTTGAACCTAACTCCAAGAGAATTAGAGAGCCTCAGAAATCATAATAAATAACTTTCCCAGACTTACATATGTGCAAGTGTGTGTGACTGCATGGGTTGTGTGTATTCAGGTGTGAGTGTCCGGTTGTGTGTGAGAGCATATGTATGTGTGTGACCCTGTGTGAGTTCATGGGAATGTGTGGATGTGGATTGCGTGGCTTGCGTATGAACCTGTGTGATGGGTGAAAATATCTGTATGTGTGGGTGTGTGGGTGTCATGAGTCTGAGGGCAGGTGTTGGTATATAAGTGTGAATGTGTGGGTGTCATGAGTCTGAGTGTGCATGTTAACATGTGAGCATGAATGTGTGTGGAGGGATGTATTAATGTGGGAGTGTGTGAATGGGGTGAGGGACAGTAATGGGGAAGTCAGAGTGGAGGGAACACTGAGCTTCATGCAGTGGCCACTCGATGGGCTTGAATATGAGACAATAGTCCCAGTGGTCCCCCTGACCCTGGACCTAGCCCACCTGCACTGGTCCTCCCTGACATCTCCTGCCCATCAGTGAAGGAGGACGATCAGGGAAGGACCAGCGCCCTTCCCTCTGTGTGCTTCCCCTTTAAGGAAATGCAAGTCTTCCTTTTCTCATCCTTTTCTCTTTTCTCTTCCTTGTGCCCCCCCTGTTTTTTTTTTTTAATATATTTTATTGATGGTTTACAGAGAGGAAGGGAGAGAGATAGAGAGATAGAAACATTGATGAGAGAGAAACATCGACCAATTGCCTCCTGCACACCCCCCACCGGGGATATGCCTGCAACCAATGTACATGCCCTTGACCGGAATCGAATCCAGGACCTCTCAGTCCGCAAACCGATGCTCTACCACTGAGCCAAACTGGTTTTGCACCCCCCCCCCTTTTTTTAATACTGTGTGTGTGTGTGTGTGTGTGCACCTATATAATTTTTAAAACATTAAGCACAAGGAGGACATGTGTTAGAAAACCCCTAGAGGGTTTTATTTGGGCCTCTTCTTCAACCTGTCTCTTCTTAACAATGTGACCTTGGACAAGTTATGCAACTCATTTCCTCATTCTGCAAATGTTTGGGAAATGCCTAATTTATACCTTAGCACCGAGCTTCTGGCTGGAGTGATTTAGGAACAAAGCAGGGGTGGAAGTTTCTGTCTAGCAGGGGAGCTGGACATTCACACAAATCATACCAATCCGTAGCTCCATGATGAGAAAAGTGCTGAATCAAACATCCAGGGTGCTTGGAGCGGGCGTGTTTGGAGCCCTTTTTCCTTTGGGGAAATCGGAGGAAGTGTACACATCTGTTGGTTGGAGTATTGGCCCTGAGCCAGTGGGGTTGCTGAGAAGATTAAATGTGATTGCATGTGTAACACAGTGCCTGACAAAACTGTGGTTATTATTATATTATGGTGGTGGAGGTTGGAACATTCGAGAATGTATCCTTTTGACCCAGGTTTGGATAAAGGAGAATTGACATTGGATGCCAATGGTTTCTCCCTCGAACAGAGAAAGACTGACCACCTGGTAGGGTGGGCCCACAAGGCCTGGGAGACCATAGAGCTGTGACACATTGGAGAACACAGCAGCCACAGGAGCTGCTGGGGAGAACCAGTCTCAGAGCCTAGCCAGGAGACCTGTTAAGATTATAGATGAGTGGCAGATGGATCAGACACTGCTCAGATCTTGTCCACCCTACACAGCACCTTCTTGAAACACAGTGGGTGAAGCGTGCATGACAGAATCCAATGCACACATACTTCTCCAAATCCTAAGTAGCTCTAGGGTCAATCCCCAGCTTCTTCTGAAGTATTCCAAGAAGTTGAACACAATTTTCCCATTACCTGGCTGCTCCTACTGACAAGCAAACAGTCTATTCACTGAGTCACTATCTCTTTAAAGAAAATCCTAGAGGTGTTTGTTGTTGTTGGGATTTTTTTTTTTTTTGGGGGGGGGAGGGTGCGGGGGAAGATAGAGGTTTGCATTTCTTATTGCAGTAAAATATACATAACATAAATTTAACATGTTCACCATTTTTAAGGGCACAGTTCAGTGGCCTTTAATACAATCAATTGTGCAATCATCACCACCATCCATCTCCAGAACTCCTTTGATTTTGCAAAACTGAAACTCTGTACTTATTAAACAGCAACTCCCCATTCTTCCCTCCCTCTGTCCCTGCCACCCACCGTGTTCATTTCTGCCTCGATGAGTGTAATTATTCTCAGTACCCAATATAAGTGGAATCATACCGTATCTGTGTCTGGCTTAGCTTAGTGTAAAGTCCTAGTGGTTTTTAGAAGGGAATGCAGCTCCCACATGTGTATGAGTCTGGGAAACAGGTTAAATACAGAGCACATCTGGCCAGAGAGGTTTCACAGCGGAGCGTGGGAGAGTGGGCATCGGAGGCAGACTGCTGAGTTTGGGGCCTGGGGCCAGCATTACAAGCTGTGTGATTTGGGGCAAGTCACTTAAACTCTCTGGGCCTGGAAATAATGACGGTGCATATTCATGGGGCTATTGTGAGATCAAATACATTAATATGGCTAAAACCCTTACAACAATGCCTAGGACTAGTCATCATTGGACAAGTAATAATATAATTTAAAAGACATACAGAAACATATGTCTAAATGTAAAATTATAAAATTTACATTCTCAGGAAAAAATATTTTGAACTGGTTATAAAAGAAATAAAAAATGTTCACCCTCAAAAAGCATGCCTTCTATTTATTTGGAAATAAAACATGAGTTTTTTTATTGAAACAAAGGAAGAAATATTTGTTGAATACAGCAGCCCTTAATCTTTTTAAAAAAAAAATATATTTTATTGATTTTACACAGAGAGGAATTGAGAGAGACAGAGACTTAGAAACGTCGATGAGAGAGAAACATCGACCAGCTGCCTCTTGCACACCCCCCACTGGGGATGTGCCTGCAACCAAGGTACATGCCCTTGAGCAGAATCGAACCCGGGACCTTTCAGTCCGCAGGCCAACGCTCTACCACTGAGCCAAACCGGTCCCGGCAGCAGCCCTTAATCTTAAGAATATATGAGATTTAAAAGAATTCTGGAAAGGTTTACAAAATAATATGCCCCCAAACCTCCACAACCAGAAGAGTGGCTGAAGCAGATCCCATTCAAGAAGTAAAAAGTAGTCCTAGGTGGTTTGGCTCAGTGGATAGAGCGTCCACCTATGGACCAAAGGGTCCCGGGTTCAATTCTAGCCAAGGGCACATACCTTGGTTGCAGGCTCCTCCCTGACCTGGCCCTGGTCAGGGCTGGTGAAGGAGGCGACCAATCGATGTGTTTCTCTCACATCGATATTCCTCTCTGTCTTTCCTCTCTCCCACTCTCCCTAAAAATCAATGGAAAAATATCTTCAGGAGAGGATTAACAAAACAAACGAATAAAAAAAAAAAGTAAAAAGTAGAATTTTAAACACTGGATGATGAAACAAAATATCGTAACATTGCTAATGTTCAAAGGTTGAGATTTGGAAGTAGGATAAGCAGTGGATCCTCAGAGAGAAAAAAAATTCTCTGTTAATGCATATTTATAGAAGTTACTCCATTATTGAACAAAGAGATGGCTGTTTATCTTAGAAAAGCTCCTACATAGGATCTTAAAAATCCAAAAAAGAACCTGTTGAGTGTAGATTTTGCAAACAGAATTTCTTGTCCACGTATTAACCTTCTCTGCCCAGTTTTCTCTTCCTCATCAGGGGCTTCACTTTGCAGATACGTCTCCCAACGTCTCCTTGCCTTCTCTCCTACAACTTCTGCAGGAAAGCCACTCTGCCCTCCCCTCGGGGCCTGCTTGGTGGGGTCTTCCTGATAGGATAGCCACGTGAGGTTTGCACCTGCTCTCAGCCTGGCTGTCTTTCCCCCACCGCTTCTGTGAATCTGACATGCAATCAGCTTTGGGGTAGACCAAAATCAGAAGAGCCTAATACAGCTTACAGGGGAAACACAGAGAGGGTCAACTGAGTCAGGCCATGGGGTGCAGAGCGGGGCAGCCAGAGGTCAAGGCTGTGCTCCTGGACAGTCTGAAATCCGGTGTTGCTTCTCTCACAGCAGGGCTGTAAGGAAAAAGAATTAAATTGCTCTGACCCTACGCAAACCGGTTCAGAAATACAGCTTTGCTTTTCGAGAGAATTCTCCTAATGCACTCTCATCATAAGCTTTTCCTTGGCCTCCTTTTGTGCTGCGTTGGCCCAGGAGAGTGTGCTGTCTTAAAGAGTTTTTCCGGAATGTGTGCTCAGAAAGCACATGGGATGCGCTCCGACAAGTAGCCCCAGGTTCCACTATGTACTGAGGCTCTTTGTTTTCACGTATCAGGTGTCTGGTGCCTGGACCCAGATACTTTATTTGCCAGTAAAGATTCAAGACGGCAGCTGCAGGGAAGGGCAAGGGGAACCAGTGGAGAGTCATGGAATCCAGTAAAAAGGGGAAATAGTTTATTGATTTTATTTTTAAAAACAGGTTTCTGAAAGTACTAGAAAATTCCCCTAAAGATGTTTCAGTAGAAAGAAAGCACGGTGTGTCGGCATGAAAACAGGAAAGGGGTGAGAGAGTAGACACTATTTGATCACCGCAATCAAGGGGAAATTTGTCTGAGGTAAACAGTTCTCAGAAGCAGCAATGATTTCTTGAATTGGATTTGAAATGGTCGTGGTGACCTCCGAGACCGGCTGGGGCTAGAAATAAAACCACGCAGCTTATGGCTATGAAAGCGTGTGTGAGTGAGTGGGACTAGCTATGAACTTGAATGAATTAACTTGGGGCCCAAAGTGATGGTGATTTTACTATTAGGGAGAAACAGAGACAATAATATCTCATTTGTAGGGATTGGAAAATAAAAATAAGACAGAATTAAATACCTGACAATAATAACATGGAAACTGATAGAGAGGTCATTGTACCTAAAACATATGGAGATATTTGGGTTATTCAGAAGAATAAAATATTAACATTAGCCACTAAAAACCTAGAAATAAAATGTATAACTTCCAGACTAGTAGAGGGGGGGAAAAAACAATACGAGAAGAAATTTTATTTTATAAATTGATATCACCAGTATATTTTTTATAGTCAAAAATAAAAATTGCTGAATTAAGTGTTCAATTTAACTATGAAAAACACAATAGAATCCACCCAAAGGGAGAAAAATAATAAAGACAAGAACAGGAATTAATAAAATGGGAAATATAAAAACAATAAAGAGTATCAAAATGACAAAAGTTGGATCTCTATAAAGACTAAAATGGATAAATATCTAGCAAAACTGATCAAGTAAAAGATAAAAAATAAATAAGACTGAAGGGAGAGAAAGAACCAAACCCCAGACGTAGCAGAGGTTATAGAGATTATAAATATTATATGAAGAAGTTTTTAAAAAAAATAAATAAGAACTTAGATGAAATAAACAAATTATTAGAAAAAATATAAGTTACCAAAAATGACTCTAGCGGTAATAGAAAATCTGGATGGTTTGATTACTACAAATAAAATTAAATCAGTAGTTTAACTCTTCCCATAATAAAACTTTAAGCCTACATGTTTTATAGGTGAATTCTCCCCAAATACAGAAACAGATACTTTCAATCTTACCAAATTCTTTCAGAAAGCAGAAATATCACCTCAACTTACTTTGCAAAATTATTATAATTATTTTACCAAAAACCAAAACTAAAGCCTCACACATGAAAATGGAGGCAAACATTTTAAACAAAATATTAGTAAATTGGGTTCTGCATATGTATTATATTATAATCAAGTTAGGTATATTTTAGGAATGCAAAGTTAGTTCCACCTTAGAAACTCTATCAACATAATTGACATAACAAATTAAAGGGAAGAGGGGATATGATTATTTTAATAGATTCAGAAAAAGCATTCATTGAAACTCAGTATGCAGTAGACCAAGAATAAAAGAGAAATTCCTTAATCTGATCAAAAGTGCTCATAAAAATAACAGTAAATATTTAATGTCAAGATGTTAAAAAGTATTTTTCCTTTGAAATGAGGAACAATTCAAGGATATTAATTCTCACTTCTATTCAGTATTGTTCTGGAGAGACTAGTCATCCTAGATAAGCAAGAAAAGGAAAAAATATAAAGATGGAAAGGAAGAAACAACATTATTACTGATCATTTAACTGCCTACATAAGAGACCTGAAAAAATTATTACATTAGACCTTCTAGCAAGGTTACTAAATATAATGCCAATTTGTAAAAGTCAATTGTACTCTATACCAATAACACTTTAAGAGTTTTAAATTTTAAAAAGATACCATTTACAATATCAAAAATTATACACAATATTTAGTAATAAATTCAAAAGAAATATGCAATACTTTTCTGCAAACAAAAAAAAATCTATAAATGTGTACTAAAAGATATTTTAAAATGCCTAAATAAATGGAAAGACATACTCACTTCACAAAGCACATAGCTCAATTTTGCAAAGATGTCAGTTTTTACAAAATTGACTTATAGGTTTAATGAAATTGCAATAAAAATTCCTAAATGATTTTTCTTGCAAGTCAACAAACTGATTCTAATATTTATATGAAAGGTAAAATAGCTTATTGTAGTCAAAACACTCTTAAAGAAGATAAAGTAAGTGACTTTATTAACCATATAGCATGGCTTCTACAATGCTTTCATAATTAAGATAGTGAGTTGTAGGTTACTTAATAGCACATAGACAAACAGACCAATGGGAGAAACTAGTGGACCAGACCCAGACCTACACCTGTGCAAAAACTTGATATTTATTGGAAGTGACATTACAGAGGAAAGCATGAACTATTTTCAGATAGTGAGGGATTCTAATTTATCTCTGTAAGAAACTGAATTGAATTATACCTCACAACTTATTCAAAAGAAAATTCCTGAAGTATTTAAATGGGAAAAGCAACATTTAAAAACTATTCTTAGGAAATATACATTGTAGTATTTAGGAGTAAAAAGTCATTTTATTTAACTTACTTTTAAAAGTCTTGAGAGAGAATGTGAAAGGAAATGGAAGTAAAATGTAAGCAACATATGAATCTGGGTGCAGTGTATACTGGGATCCTTTGTATTGTTTTTATCCCTTCAATGAAATAAACTTGAAGCTACTTCAAAATAAAAAGATAATTTTTGATCAAGAATTTTTTTAGAAGAAAATATGAGACAATCTTTAACATTTAAGGATCCAGAAGCCATTCTTCAACACAATTTAAAGGATAAAAATATAAAGAAAAATGTTGACAAAATTAATTAGATTAAAATAATTCTGTTCATTTAAAGATACCATAAACGGAGTGAAAAACAAATACATGCCACCAATTGGGAAAGGGTATTTGCCATGCACAAAACTGATAAAGAATTAGATCATGAATGTGTAAAGAACTACTCTAAATAGTTCTTTATATATTCAAAAATAAATGCCTATTTATATATCTTCCTATGTGCTAAACTCTATTAAAAAATAATAAACAACACAATGGGAAAACAGGCAAAAAATCATGAGCATGTATTTTACAAAGGAAAGAAACCAAAAATTAATAAACATTCAGAGACGCTCAACTCATTTATAATAAAAGATGCTAATTAAAACCCCAATGAGACATAATTCCAGACTCATATGATTGGCAAATATTAAAAGTCCTGATAATGCAGTGCAGTAGAAAATAAGATGTCTCATACTGCAGTGTAGTAGAAATAGGACATATTAGAGCTGACTCATCAATTCTACTTCTAAATACTTAGGGACCCTAGCAAAATTCTTATAAGTGTATACCAGGTGACCAGTATAAGATTATGTATAACAGTATTGCTTGTAACAATTAAAAAAGACTGAAAGCCTCCTAAGATGTCCATCAATAATGAAATAATGAACAGAATGGAATAGCAGTATCTACATACAGCAACAGAAATGATTCTCAATCATGCTGAGGGGAAACAAAGGAAGTCTTGAAAAAATATATTCAAGGAGCCATGAAAAGATGAGATTTTTTAAAATGAGGAGTGAATTAGACCCAGAAGAAAGGGCATCAGTCCCAGAGATGAGGAATAGCGTGACCCCCTTAGGAACAGCCAAGCACAAGGCCTCCTCCGTCACCTGTGGAACGCTGGCACCCCTGAAGGCACATCTGGATACTCCTGTATGACCCTGAGAAATTCTGTATAAAGTAAATTGCTTCTCAGGTATAGTTGCAGAAGAAGAGTGAGGTCAGAAGCCAATAAAAGAGGTGAAGTAGGAAAGGAACAGAAATATTTGCAATTAATTCCTCTCTAGGAAGCCAGCTGGGGGAAATTAAATTTCATGCTTCTGCCTGCCCTCCAGTGGCATCCCCAAGGGGGAAGAAGTGAAGGTTAAAGGAAGGCCTGCTTCAATGTGAAACTAACCTGGATATTGACTGGAAAGGGATTCTAAAAGTCAAAGACAACAATATTAAGGTTTTTCCTGAGCTTTTTGCAACTCAGAAACTTAAGTTACCCTGTGTCTCTGAGATCAAAATGGGAATAATCAGTTGAGTTTTTAAAAATTTGGAGAGTTTTTCTGTCCAGAAAGAAGGTTTTATTTTAGTAGGGCTTAATGTTAGTATTTAATTTATTAAAGCTATAAATTATGGACCTCAGTTTTTATTAATGTTAAATTTCAGCTTGCAAATCTTGTTTCTTTTTCACTTAGAAATATAGTAATTGCCCCAAACTAAGAAAAGCCATTTTCACAGTCTGTGGTTAATGTTTAAATTAACATATAAATTTAAAGAACTAAATTCTCCTCCCTTAAATGACAAAATTTTCTTGACATTTCATACTACAATTACATATTTAATACATCTATATTTAATACATCCTGTCAAATGCCTTTTAAGTAAATTTAACAAATTTAGTAAGTACATCTTTTCTAACGTTTAATCAACTCTTGTGACTCGAATAAACTTTAAAATACAATAAAGCTAGTCATTTTAATCTCATAGGCCTTAAAATCCAATAAAGCATAATGACAAAACTTACTACATTGATATGATCTTTACAAATACATACCTTGCCTATCAATATCCATGTTACATCAATTTTTTTAATCCTGGATTTACAAAATTATTTAATAACACCAGTATTAGCACTTCTGGCTGGATGTAGCAACCAGGGTAGAGTCCATTTATAGATCTTGCCATTGGGCTAGCTCGGACGATACTGCCCAAGCCATAAGCCAACAGAAGGCACCCTGGTTTAACCTTGGGCTCTGTCTGCTTACCTAATCATTTACTGAAAAACTTTCATAACATTTTTCTGCATTCTTACACTTCCCTCTAATTTTCTGCCCCACCCAGATTGCAACTTTTTTTTTTTTTTAACCTAATAAGAGATCATGGAGAATTTTTTTCAGATCAGTTTACAAAGAATTTCCTTAATCTTTTTAATGACTACATTGATTTTCATTGTGTGAATATATTTACCATAATTTATTTAAGTACTCTTCCACTAGTAAATACTTACATTGCTTCTATTCTTTCATTATTACAAGCCATGATGCAATATAAAGCCTTATTCGTATATAATTTGTGTGTTTCTTCTAGCTTTATTGAGATGTGACTGACAAATAAAAATTGCATATACTTAAGGTATACAATGTGATATATGTATACATTGTGAAGTGATTAGCACAATCAAGCTAATTAACACATCTGTCACCTCACATAGTTACCACTGAGTGTGTGGGGGGGGGAGGAAAGGGGGAGTGTAAGAACACTCAAGATCTATGCTGTACGTTAGGTCTTCAGAACTTATTCATCTTATAACTGAAAGTTTACACTCTTTGACCAGCATCAGATGGCAATATTTTTATGTATTTTCATTTGTAAAATTCTGCTTCCTCTTAATATTTTACTTTGTCATCTGTTTTACCTTTCTATAATCTTTTTTTTTTTTTTTTTTTTTTTTTTTTACACAAAACAAACTCAGGGTGGGGAAATTAAGGCTTTGAATCATAAAATTAGAAAATACTTCATTAGAAGATGAGCCAGAGGGGAGAAAATTAGTCTAGAATATGAAATATATACAATAAAAATGAAAGGATTTACAAACATCTTAAAACTATGGGTGATGTAGTTTTTCAATTGTTTCTGACAAGAGGGGTTGTTAAATAAAAATTACTTCAGTGCTGGGTCTTAGTCAGTTGGGGCTTCCCTAACAAAATACCATGGACTGGGAGGCTTATACAGCAGAAGCTTATTTCTCACAGGTCCCCAGACTGTGATTCCAAGAGCAAGTCAGTGTTCCAAAGAGTCTGATGAAGGCCCACTCCCTGACTTGTAGAAGGCCACCTTCTCACTGTACATTATCTGGGTAGCACTGAGGGGAAGCTGACATCCTCATCATCTCAGCTGCCCATGTCCAGATTCACTGTCTTCTACACATGGATCCCTTCTCAGGAAAACATGAATAAAGAGAGCCCTGCTCTAACAAGTACTTTTGAGCCCCCTGCCGGGTTAAAATCACACCAAACCAGACAGTATGCAGTTTATTACGACTCTATTCCCACTGGGGGAGCAGAAACAGCTAATATTATTATTTTAAATATATTGAAGCCAGATTTTGCGGTTATTTTTGTTAGTAAAAGCCAATGAGACCAACTTGTTCTTTTTCTTAATCCTTCAGAACAATTGGGAGGTGTTTGAGTTTTTTGTTTTTTAAAATCTCAACTGACTCATTTGGTAGAAATAAATTCCCATGTCAGCATGTGGTCTGACCAATATGACCTAGCCATTTACAAAAAAAAAAAAAAAAAAAAAAAAAAAAAGAACATAACATAACATTTTCAAATTAAGGTGTATTCAGCAGCTACACATTCTTGTTTTAATTTTTCCTTTTTCTTTAAATTTTCCTGATCACAAAAAGCAAAGAACATGTGCCCAAGATTGCTATGGTAGGAAGATTGGTCAACATCAGTCTCATTGTTTGAGTTGGGATAATTTGGTCATTTTTAAAAAACTTACTAACATTAGGAAAATGTTCAAAAAAGCAAAATACAAAATAACATATCTGCTCCTAACTTTATCTTTTTTTTTTCTAACTTTATCTTAAATTATTTGCATACAATTGATTTAAAGACGATGAGAAGGGAATGCATCAAAATTTTAACTGATTATCTCTGAATGGTGGAGATCTGGGCAATTTCAAATTTCTTCTTGCTTATTAACTTATTTCCTTAATTGTCTAAGGTGGATGTATATTGTTTTTGTAATTCGGAATATGGTTATAATACCTATTCTAAGGGCCTTGTTGCTTGAATTTTCTGATTAGTTACTTCAGCCTTCCACCTCACAACAGTGGGTTCAATAAAATGAACACTAAACGGGGAGAGAGAGAAGAAGATAATTGTGAGCTATACTGAAACATGAGCAGAGCTGGCTTTCAGTTCATCTCTTGTTCTTGTGGGAAGGGCCCCGTGGAAGCCAGCAATTTTTGTGGACTAGCCATCTGACTGTAGTGTTTATTTTCTTATTCTTCATTATGAACTACAAATGCCCCTGACTAATGTATGTGATCGCCAAAAGTCATTTGTGCCATTTCTGTTCCCGCTGATACTTGGGGAGGCCGATAAGGTTTTTGAAAATGGTCCCGTCCATCATTTTTTTCAATAAATGGCTAGGTTTATTATTATAGTAGAGTGTTGACAAGCATGGCAATGATTAAATTTTTAGTTCCTTTTTGAAATAAATTATTCAGCATTTAGACTGGCTGAAGTTTAGTTGGCAGTAATTTCTTGGTGAAAATTCCCTGAGGTTTGTTTATATGGCTATTTTGGTTCTTTATTTTAAGCATATCAGCATTTTTCCATAGCTTCAAGCTATTCTCTTCTCAGCATGTAGGAAGTTAATAGGTAGCACAGAAGCTCATTATTTTAAGGAAAAATTATGTTTTCAGTAAAAACATAATTGGCTGAAGAGGCAAAGGTACTAACGCCATCCCTTCTGGTGTCCTGAAGGACCAACAAGGATAGCCACAAACTGAAACTCCTCATGGCAATTGGGAGCACTGATTCAGGTCCCTGAAGGAACCGGGTGGGCCACACTCAAATGCTAATAATGCACAGACACCACCTGGGGATATGAAATAAGGATCACTTGGAATTTTGTTTCCCTAATGTGACAAAAACTCACAAGATATTTTTAAGAAGTACATACGGAAAGTAGCTCTATGTAAGGCCGTTGCCCACCTATATTTTATATTTTCAGTGGTACCACCATTCTTCAAAACATCTGTGGAATTCCTGTTTGGAACTTCTCTCAGATAGAGTTTATGAAATGCATCAGAAAATTAATCTCGTTAGTTTCTAATCACATATGAATGAGATTAAAAGTTAGATTGCTCAATTTATTTACTAGACTGGGCTCCAGATGCCTTTTGCATTTTCTAAATAGCAGATGCTCTCACAAAACCTGTTTGCCACCAATAAATCCTTCAAAACAACATTCCTTGGTCTAAGAGAGGAATTCCAATAAGAGAATTCCAAAAGGGATTAAAACAATGGCTAAATCACTAGACCGTGTGTACACCCTTCCTACTTTACAACTCTGAACTGCGGGCGTTTGGATCTGTAAGATCAGGTACACTGTAATTAAAAAAAAAAAATCTTTCATTCAAGTGGTAGTGAGTGAGTGTCAGGCAGTGTTCCAGGGGTTGCAGCAGAAAATATACAATGGGAAATATACAATTCTTTAGCCTTAAAGAATATGCCATTGGTATATAAACTCACCTTTAAAGTTACCACTTATATACAGGAGTAGTGGCTGTAACTGAAATTTCAGGATCTAATTGGTACTGTCTATTCTGTTCATTAAATTAATTGGAAATAAGAAGTGTACTTTTAGTAAACTTAAATTACTAGGGTTAGTGGTTCAAGTTGGTAAGAAATAAAATGACATCTTCTTTATGTTAAAAGGGACATGACCTTCCAGGGAAAGGTAGAACTATATTTTTTTCAACTAAGTAGGAAGAAACTCATTTGAATTTATGCAATTTTAAGAGTGATCTTTAGAAAATTGGTTATAATGGCTAATACTTTATAGTTGTCTTCTCATTTAGGAATTATTTGTGAGCAAAAAGAGAGAATTTAAATAGATTTGTGCCACTGGCTTTTCCTGTGACCTTATTAATATCCCTCAGAGCTTTAGAAATATATTTTTAAATCATGAATCTTAGTGTGGTGATTTACTTCTCCAAAGTATCTTGTAACTGCACAATCAGAATTAGATAAATATTAATCATTGGGGTTTTTTATGCTTTTACTCTTTAAACATTTTATAGTGTCTGATATATATCAGCATTTCATTTGGATTGAGGAAAATAAAGATGAAGACAATCTCTACACTCAAGGAACTTAAAGTCTACCTGGGAAGATAGAGGGGTAAATGACTAATTATGACAGAATATGAAGAATACACTAGTGAAAATATGGACAAAGCGCACTTTGGAAACAGAGAGGAGGTAGTGAATAGCATATTCTTGAAAAATGAAGAATTAGATAAAGTTATATTTGCTACCTCTAGACTGGAATGGCAATTGCAAAGCGGTTAAGTTGAGTACACTCCACACACAACTGTTAGGAGTACAATTTCAGGCTTCAGCATGAAGATGTATTATGTTCCTCTTTCACAGTTGAGGACATCAAGACAATCTTGTCATTTTCAGGGCCATCTGTGTTGACCCTGCCATAATCTGGGATGTTTACTTGTTTTCTCTGCCCTGTTTGCGAGAGAATATTTTGCAACAGTGAATCTTCGTGACTTCCAAGCTCTCAGAAAAATGCCATTTGACCACTGAACAAATTCTTCTTGAATGCTCTGGATTAGAACTGCTACTCTGCTGAAACTAAGCCAAAACAGCATTTAGGAAGCAAGGTGTTTTGTCTGAACAGAACATAAATGAAGGCTGCAGATGGGGGCTGCTTAAGTGCCCTGTCCAAAGCCCTCTGCTTCCAGGCCTCCGGAACATGGCTTCACAGGTCTGCCCACTCCAAACTCAAGCTTCCCATTGCTTTTCTTCTGTGGCTCCTAGGCTTTTTCCCAGAATCCTATCTAAGAAAAGGGTAATATGCAAATTGATTGTTACTCCAACACACAAGATGGCAGCCCCATGTAGTCAAAGATGGCTGCCCCCATGTGGACACAAGATGGCTGCCACAAGATGGCCGACAGGGGAGGGTAGTTGGGAGCTATCAGACCTGCAGAGGAGGGCAGTTGGGGGCAACTAAGCCTGCAGGGGAGGGCAGTTAGGGGAAATTAGGCTGGCAGGAGAGTAGGTAAGGGGTGATTAGGCTGGCAGGCAGGTGAGTGGTTGGGAGCCAGCAGTCCTGGATTTGAGAGGAATGTCCCAGATTAGAGAGGATACATGCTGGGCTGAGGGACTCACATACCCTCCTCCCCATGCACAAATTTCATGCACTGGGCCTCTAGTGCAATATAAGACTATATGGAATGTTCTGTAATTCTTTCCAATGGAAAATCACAAAAATTATCAAATTTCATTAATTGACATGGCATGTAAATAAAACTGGCCAATGGCTACAATTTGAATGGTTCATAAAGGGCTAATCAATGGAATGATTTCAAACTGACAGGTCCCTTCATGGCCCTTGATACTGTGATAGGGTTCTCCCACTTGGGACAGTTATGTAAAGAACTGAATGATGATTGAGGAATGAGAAGCACTATTCCCTCTGTGATGTGTCTCTTGGATAAATAAACTCTCCTGAGGTGACAATGGTCAGTCAGGTCTCACAACTGTGTTAACTCACTGTGGAATCTTGGTTGAACTACTTTAACTTTTTCCTAGCTTAGATAAACCACCCATAAAAATAAATTAAGAAAAATATATTCAAATTTAAGCATTCCTATAAAAGATAATATAAGAGTAAAGAAAATTCATTTTAATTTCATTGAGATATTTTATTGCTATGGACTGAATGTTTGTGTCCCCCAAAAATAGATATGTTGAAGCCCTATGTCATGGTCTCTGGAGCTGGGGCCTTTAAGAGGTAATTACGTCATGAGGGTGGGACCTCCATGGTGGGATTAGTGCCCTATAAGAAGAGGAAGAGTGCCGGTCCTCTCTCCATCTGAGGACCAATTGGAAGATGGCAGCTGCAAACCAGGTATTAGGTTCACACCTGACATCAGATCTGCTGGTACCCTGATCATCCCAGCCTCCAGAACTATGAGAAATAAATCATTTTGTTTCAAGCCAACCAGTCTATAGAAATTTGTTATAACAGTCTGACATAAGATAAATATTATTTAGAAAACAAAATGATATATTAGTCAGAGATTTTCACACTTTTGAAATTAGAACTCTTTGTTTTGGGTTTGTGTTATCTTTACATTTATATATATATGCGTGCATTATATATATGCATCATATATGTATATACATATATATACACATATACACACACATATGTATACACACACACACACACACACACACACACACACACACACACACTAGAGGCCCAGTGCACAAAATTCATGCATGGGTAAGGTCCCTAGTGGCTGCCGACTGCTACCCAGGGCTTCCCTTCACTCCCGCCTTGGCCTGATGCCACCTGTTCACATGCTCCAGGATCCCACTGCAGTCCCACTCTCGTTGGGGCTCATTGGGAAACAGTGACTCCACAGCCACCTGATGCCAACACCAGCCATGTTCCATGCCACTCCCTGGTGGTCAGTGCAATCTAACTCCTGGTTGGTCAGTCAAACTCCTACCTGTGGGGACAATTTGCATATTAGCCTTTTATTATATAGGATAGATACACTTTGAACAGAAACAGCACATGTTGGGCACTCTGTCTTACCTGTACCTCTCCCACCACAGACAAGAAGCTCTGCTGAAGCTGAGGCCCCACATTGGACCTATCTCCCATTATAGCATGTACAATGAGATATGAGTTTGTCATCTTTTGAACTTGCAACATTATTTTTTTTTTGTAGCTTTCCTATGGCACTAACCATATGTTGCCTTCTCCTATAGTACTTTGTAGATTTGTCCTACAAAGAGGGGAGGAGCTCATAGCCATCTAGAACCCTCTGCAATACTAGCATAATATTGTACATAACATCAGTCCAATGAATATTTACTGAATTTAATTAAGTGGAGTATGTTAAGCTCTCAGCAGTCAGGAAACCATGCAGGCTTTGAAAATGAAGAAAAATAAAGGGGGGGGGAATGGCAAAGTAGAGCTAAATCAGCAGTTTCAGAGGTATGCTCCACAGAACACAAATTCTATAAAACACTACCTGAATAAAGGGTCCTGGGTCAAATAATTTTGGAGAGTACCATATAAAATACCTGCAGCCACCCAACTCCACTGGGAATCTTTAGCAGTGTTGTGCTGGAGTCAGCTTGTTCCAGAGTCCATTGCTAAATTTTTAAGAATATTCTGGGCCAACTGTTAGACATGGTCATTACTAAATATTAAATCATATAACTTATAATAAAATAGATTATTTTTTAAAAGGATAATAATTATTCAAGACATCACTTCCTAATTATTTTATTATGGTTTTGCATACCGTTGAGGTTGGGTACATCTGTCGTATGTATTGTGGAAGTACTCTTTAATGGCGTCCTACTGGGCATTTCATCCCAACTTCACAATCACTGATGTGTTGGGAGCTTGAAATCGACCTTGGTGGGAATATTTATACCACAGAAATTAGCAGATGCTTCAAAGCAAGGTTTTTCTCCAGAGAACTGGTTGTTGAACATTTAGCAGCCTGGTCACAGCCCTACAGTAAAGACACCTGCTTAACTGTCTAAATCACATGTGTCAAACACAAGGCCCATGGGCCAAATCCGTCCCTCCAGGCCTTGCAATGTGGCCCGCACCGCGCTGTCATCACTGCACTCCCCTGCGTTACCATCACAATGACAGTTTATGACTGTTCAGTAAACCATTCGGCCCGAGATTTAGGCTGGATTTGAGATTTTGGCCCCTTCTCTGATTGAGTTCGACACCCCTAATCACTGCTCTAAACTTTATTTGATAATGAAATTATTTTAATGCACAGAATTTATTAACATCCCGAGACACATAATTTGGGAAAAACTGGACTAGATGATCTCCAAGGCCTTCTTTAGTTCTCACAACATATGTAAATACCAATCTTTCACATGCGGACTCACTGTTCCCATTTCCTAGCTTTTCAATATATTGATGATTATCAATGAGGTTAATCAATGCTACCTTTAAAAATAAAGTCACAATGTTTTAAAAGAATTCCTCCTCATTGATTTATTTATGATCCCTCCATTCAAAGAAATTTGGTTAAGGGCATACTATAGTATAGAAAGATTTAATGTTTATCCCATCTGTGAGAAAGGAATTCAATGTCTTTAAATCTCTTTTTCTTCATCTGTAAAATGGGGTTGCTATACCAGATTTTTAAGAATAAAGACAAGGTTACTTATGAGCAGTTTATGGAAAGCTGTGCAGTTATTATACATGAAAGGAAATACGATTCGAGTGTTTCTCTCTGTAAGTGGTATGATTAACATGGTTTACGAACTATCTTTAGCTGAGTTTGCCAGATCTCAGAAGTCTTCTCCCAAATTCCCATAACAAAGTAAATAAAATTCTGGCTCAGACTCCAAAGTAACCTAACCACGCTCCAACAGTCAGCTCAAAGGTGATTCTTAAGATGCCTCCTGGCTTCATGGTCCAGCTCACAGGAAACTGCAGATATCTTTTCAAAAGATCGAATCGAAGCCAACTGTATCCAGAGCTATAGTCAACGTGCAAGGGGCTGGGTGGTCCCCGGGCAGATGGAACTCATGGCAGGGTGTTTGCATGAAGTGGCCCTTATCTTACGAGCAGTTACAGTTTAGAGAGGCCACACGCGATCAGACTGCGGCGCAGAAAAGGGTGATTTTATCTCTCAGGTCAGCTGAATGGGCACCGATCCAATTTAGCGTAGCGTTTTCATAAACATGGGCATTTTTCAGTTTTTTGCTGAGCGTCTAAAAATGTTAACCTGCCACTCGGGGTCACTTTCAGAGGTGAGGATGAGGACAGGGGAGGAGAGGAAGGAGGGAAAACTGTAGCTTGCTCTTTGTCTCTCTTTGATCCCCAAACACATAAAGGGATGGCCAGGTGCCCAGCACGTGCTTCCTGTTTGGGCTGGCCCCCACCCAGGGATCTGGGTCTTCATCGGAGGGCCACAGCGCGGCCTTGCTGCTGCCCTTGCCTGTGGTGGTGACATTCTAGATGCTTCACAACCGGAGCTGCATGGGCGCCAGCTGATGGACACCCGCCCTGGTGCTGCGAGGAGCATCCTGGAGGCCTGGCCTGCTGGGTGCCTAGAGCGACAGAGGCCATGGCAGGGATGAGTTTCAGGGAAACAGCTAATTATCAACACAAGTGGACATATTTCTTATTTTAACAACTGCTCTGAGCACACTAGAGCATACGAGCTGAATGTCAGCCCTGTGTGCCTGTACCCCTCTTCAGAAGAAGGACTTTGCTAGTGACGTGTTTCCCAGTTTCTGGAATCTACTCACGTGGAATAAATCAGGCCTGAGCAACTACAGAATCATTGGGGTAGTGTCATAATGCAGTGACCAGCTGTGTCTTGCTCAGGAATGAAAGGGGCACTGATATCATCTACTGCTTATTTATGTACCATTGTGCTCAATGCTTTCCTTTTGTGACTATTATTTTACCCTAAGAATAGTCCTATTGGTTAAGGATTATCACCCTTATATTACAGATGAATAATCTATAGATGACTAACACATGTCAAATCATATTAATATTATAATAATAGATAGACAAGTTACTAACAAACACAATTAATAATGGGTAGGGTCAAATTCACACATGGGGGCTCTTTGTGCTATACAAGACAGCAGAGTGGTTGAAAATACAGCCCCTGGAGTCACAATACCTGGATTTGAACCCCATCTCTGTCACTTAGCTATCTGTGTGACCTCATTAGGCAAGTCATTCAGCTCCCGTGTGCCTCAGTCGTCTCATCTTCAAAATGAAATAATAACACTTTTCTCAGAGTTTTGTTGGCATACTAAACACTTTGTAAAGACTTTGGAATAGTGCTGGCACATGACAATCACCCAATAAATATTTGACTTTTCTTGTTCTTGCATCTTTCAAAACTGCTACCCATGTCCAGCCCACTTATGGCCTGGATCTTTCTAAGTTAATAGATCTAAAATCGACTTAATTCCACTTAATTTCCAACTCCCAGGCCAAACTTTGCTTATCTGAGAAAATAGATTCTTTAGGCTTTAGTTCAGCCTTAAATATATAATTTCAAGGATAATATTAGGCTACTGACTAACTCTTAGTTACACTTTAATTTCACTTAAAGGCTTACTTATCAACTAGATGAAGTCTCTAGTGCTAAGATAGTGAAGAGAACTGGAAACAAGGGTGATGACTTAGGAGTATGGGGATTTAGGGAACAGGCTGAGTTGGGTAAGGCACTGGCTTATTTGATTTATTTTTTTTAACTGAATGCCTTAATAAGCTTTATTATTATTTGGGTATGGTGACACCAACAGATTAAGAAATGGTCACCATTGAAAAGACAGTTTGTTACTTACAGTTCTCAAAAGGAGGGGGCACGTCCTGCCTCCCATGAGGGGCCAATGGGAAAGCATCAGGGCTGGTCATGGGGAAGAGGCAGGTGGGCAGCTGCAGGCAAGAACTTCTACAGTGGTTTCTGCAGGAAGGACCAAGTGAGGCAGGGTAAGTTAGTGAGGACTGGCTAATTTGAATAATTCCTGGGGCTCTGGGACATTGGGCCTATCCTGCCTATCTGGTACCTGACATTGGGGTGAATAAAACAGGTGGGTAGTGGCCCAGAATGTGAGAGCTCTATAAAGAGGTTGTTGGAGTGTGGAGTCTGGATTAGTTGGTTTGTACTGAAAAGCGCACTTGTGGGCAAGTTGTTTATGATCTCTAGGAATTGGCTATAGCCCTGGGAGAGCCAATTCCTCCCGAGTTGGCAAAGCCCCATATGTCAAATCATCAGCAAATAAAAGACATGGTTAATAGACAGAAACACTGGGCAGTAGACCCCTGTGGTAGACGAAGAGACAAAATTAGAAAAGAGAAGAAAAGGAGCTTTGCCTCCTGAAGCACCTGTGTGTGCAGGTGCGCTCAGCCTGACTCTTGTCCCTCTCCCTCCATCATCACCCCATCTCCAGTGGGTCCCCCGGGCACTAGTGCTTCATACTCCCCCACCCTTTCTTCTCCGTGGTCTGTGTCTCACTACTCTTCCCACCCCTCCACAATCACCTCGTCATCAAGGCCCTGGTCTCCCCTGGTTGGACCCTGGAAAGCCTTCTTGTGTGGGATGTCTCTGTCACACTCAAATCCTTTCCATTAGCATACACAAGCAGGCTTTCCACAGAATACCCCGGGCAGCAAAGATACATGCAGTACACAATGGGGCATATTCATCAGTAACATAAGACATTCTGGGTATGGGCTTACATGTCAATGGGCTTTGTCCAGCAGTGATCTGTGCCCTCCTAAAAGGCCAGGGCAGAGCTCTGAAGCTGACCAGGCTGTTTGGGGGCAAATAGCCTAAATGCCTTTTGGGGATAATGGAAGCCCTCTGAGTCACTCTGTGCTCACCAGCTTAGGCAGCAGCCCAGAGACCCCAAGGCCACACCCAGATGTGCCGGTGCATTGCTCACTTCGAGGTGCTGGGAAACTACTACCGGTAGTATGTGAATCATCCACAAAGTTAACTGGAGAAGGACAGTCCCTTCAGGTCAGGATGGCAAGCAGTTTTCGTGGATTCTGGGGCCTTTACCAGGTCTGTCGGCTAGAAGCCAGTGTAACACGGAGCCATGGTCCACTCCCATGGACCCTTGTAAACCAAAATAAAGCCCTGGATCTAAAACCTTTCATTTTCTCCCTTTTGGTAACATTCTGAAGTTCTGTCGAAGAATTGGAGAGTTTTCTGGGACGTTCCCTCAGCTAGAAGCATTGCTTCTAGTAAATTAAAGTGTACAGAAGTGAGGCAAACATAATTGTCTTCTCATTGAGAAACTTTCCCATTTGACATATTTCAAATATTATAACTGTGGCCAATTCAACATTTCCTTCTATGTTGTAAAGAAAAAAGAAGAGCCCTGGCCAGTGTGGCTCAGTGGATAGAGCATCAGCCTGCAGACTGAAAGGTCCCAGGTTCAATTCCAGTCAAGGGCATGTACCTTGCTTGTGGGCACATTCCCAGTAAGGGGGTGTGCAGGAGGCAGCTGATTGATGTTTCTAACTCTCTGTCCCTCTCCCTTCCTCTCTGTAAAAAAAAAATTAATAAAATATATTTTAAAAAAAAATAAAATAGAAGAGAAAGTCTGACCCAAAAAGTTCTAGCTGAGAAACTGTACAATAATTGTCCTTTAAAATTCTGGTTTTTGTAGTTTACACCTCAGCATTGCTCTCTATGATGTGAATGTGAAGTTTTATAAGAAATTTGATGTTTGGACATCTCTATAGCAAGTAAGCCCCAATTATCAGCATTTATTATAAAACCCAGACTTCATAGAATAGGTTGTGTGTGTTTTTTCTCTTCCCATCTCTCTCAGAGGGTTTGTAAAATGTGAAGTCCAAATACATGAGTTTTCCCCAACATTCCTACACAATTTCTGCCTCTCGGAGCACATCTTTCAACTCCCCCCCTGCCTGGGCCTACTGATCCTGCCCCCGGAAAAACGGCCCCATCCCTTCCTCTCCCGGCCTCCTCCCTCTCACCCCTGTGGCTGAGCTCTGGCTTGTCTGAGACTCAGTCTGAAGCCATGGCTCCTCCTTCCAGTGCAGAACAGTGTCTGTTGAGAGGGTGGCTTTGGCATTTCGCCCAGGGTTACCATCGCTCTCTTCACATGTCACTTAGACACCTTTCTTGCTGCTTAGTTTTTCTCTAAGTTACATCTTATCTCCCCGAGTGGAGATACGTCCATATTTTTTTTTTTTTTCAGAGACCCTGGCAGAGTGGTCCTGGGAGGTTGGTTAATTGCTGAGAAGTCTTGGGTTGGCCATTTAACCCCTTCCTGCCTGTTTTCCGAGTCTCTGTAAACTTTCCTTACACGCCAACGGCTGTACTTCTTTCTAATCATCTGAAACTCCCAGCTGTTTGTTTTGGAACCTGGAGCACATGTAAACTGTGCTGTGACGGACTTTCTTTAAAATGGGAAGATTAGAATGTCTGAGTAAACAAGTTGATTCCCATCAAAGACTTCCAAAGATTTATAGACCTATATATGTTATGGCTTGGTCAATGTTACTTCTCAGATATGTCCAACTCATATTTCCGTATCCTGTTGTAATCAAGCTTTCTTGTGCAGCAAAAGGAGCCAGGACCTTTCCACAGCTGTGGCTCTGTGGAGGCAAGCAAGACGCTATTGGGCTGGCAAGGCTGAATTGCTCCTATTCATTTCATCTCCAGCGATATTAGAGGGTTCAGCTAGCTGCACTTACTTGAAATATACCAGAGAGACCCCATCTATGAAATTGTGAGAAAGATTTTTGTTTTATTGCCAAACTTGAAACCAGACCTGAGTGGTACTTAAAATTTCAGTTACATGAGCAAAGGGGTTTCTTTACGCTGGAGGAGGGGCTGTTCCAGCTCCGAGTTGGAATGGGTTCAACAAAAGAGGGCTAGAAGCCATATGCTGGCTGCCTCAACTCATCAGGAAACTGTGTGTGTGCTTCAGCAGCTTAAACACCAGGGTAAAACACGCAAGCATAAACCCTCAGAGCTGCAATGAGTGTCCGAGGGCTGTTAGTACACCCTCCCTCCATAAATGTGCCAACCCTGCCAGCATGCGCCTCTGCACCAGCACAGAATGCCTCTAACATCGCAGGAGTAGCCGGCAGGAGAGTAGAGAATGCCTCTGAGCTCTGTAACCTGGTGGGTGCTCCATCCCAGAAGAACTGAGGCAGCTCTTTGTTATATTATATTTTGAGACCTCTTGGGGTGTCTCAGCAGCTTGTAATCAAGCTTCTAATACCACCATTACAATAGAGGCCCTTTTGGTTAGGCCACCATTTCCTATTAAAATGTAACACACACACACACACACACACACACACACACACACACACGAGCATACATGGCCCTGGGACCTGAGGAGATTAACACGCAGAGCTGATACCCAAGGCCTGACCTTCACAAGGCCTGTTCTCGAACCTGCCTCAGAAAGAGGGCCCAAGTCATGCGGAATCTCTTCATAGAGCATGTGTCTTAGTCAGCCCGGAGCACGAATTTGTGCACCAGTGAAGTCCCTCGGCCTGGCCTGTGGGATTGAGCTGAAAACGGCTCTCCAACATCCCCCAAGGGGTCCCTGATTGCAAGAGAGTGCAGGCCAGGCCAAGGAACCCCACTGGTGCATGATCGGGGCCAGAGAGGGACTCGGGAGGTTGGCCAGCTGGGGAGGGACTACAAGAGGGCTCCAAGGCATGTCTGACCCATTTTCCTCAGTCCCGATAGGCCAGATCCCAGCAGCAAGTTAACCTACCGACTGGTCAACTGTCTGCCCCCAGGTGGTCAGTGTATGTCATAGCGAGCGGTTGAGCAGCCTTAGCATATCACTAGCATATCATGCTTTGATTGGTTGAACAGACATAGCATATTAGGCTTTTATTAGGACACTTAGCATTAGGCTTTCATTATATAGGATACCCCAGGCTGGGGGCTTCAATAGCAGATATTTACTTCTCATAGTTCTTGAGCCTGGGAAATCTAAGATCAGGGTATGGGAAGATTTGGTTTCTAGTGAGCGTACTCTTCCTGGCTTGCAAATAGATACCTTCTTATTGTGTCTTCACATGTGAGAGAGAGAGAGGAGAGAGCGAGCCAGTGAGCACAAGATCATGCTCTGGTGTCTTTCTCTTTTTATATAGGGGCTTATCTCATGATGAGGGCCCCATTCTCATGACCTAATTTAAACCTAATCACCCATCAAGGGCCTCATCTACAACTACCACCTCATTCAGGGTTAGGGCTTTAACATGTGAATTTGGGCAAAAGAGGACAGAACATAAGCATACAGTCCATAACAGCATGAGAACTAAGAAGCATGACAAGAACTGAAGCCACCCAGTTTTGTTAATTTCTTACTTTATTACAGCAATCCTAGGAAATTAACATAGGTATTCCTAGAAAGGAAGATCAAAATAGTCCCAGAATCCTGGGTTTTGCCCCTAAAAGGGCTAGTGTGAACAGGAGGAAGAGGAGGAGGAAGGAGACAGAGGAGGTTGAGGAGAGGGGGAAAGAGTTGGAAGGGAAGAAAGAGGGGAGAAAGGGAGAGAAAAGGAATGGAAGAAGAAGGGGGTAGGGATAAGAAGGACCTTTCCCATATAAGGTAGCATCTTCCCTGGTGCCTGGGATTAGAATTTAGATGTCTTTGGGGGCCATTGTTCAATTTACCGTGGAGTCTTTAAGTAATATTGCACAGGTACATAAACGTGTCTTTGTCTATAACAACTCGAAAAAGAATTGCTTTTAAATTGGGGAGGTCATGAAATGAAACCTGCTTTCCACATTTATTCTCTTGCTTTGTCCCTTCAACTGCTGTATAATGTCCTGGAAGAAAAAACAGTCACCCGATAACCTGGGTAATTAAACCACCTCCATCACTGACTGCAGCAGGCGTGTGCTGAGCCAGCACCCTGGCTGAGCAGAGGTACTTGCGTCATTGTTCGCCCAGGAGCCTCAGCACCCTGTAATCACCAGGCAGTCACATTGCCTGATACCGGCAGTTGGCACCTAGCGCTGCATCACCAAACAAAAGGTCGATTCAGAGGAGAAAGACTTCAGTCCAATTTGCTATTTGACTTTCATGTGGGCAACACAACCCTTTGATTGATGGACTCCTTCATTTTTCATAGTTAATTTAGTGTCTTAAGACGACAAGCTAAGTGTGCCATTTATATAACTGTACACTTGAGTGTTTTCAGGGTTATCAAATGTCTTAATCCATCTATGAAATCAACATTAACCACTCCCAACACTCATATTTGTTTATGGCACACCCAACCCACACTCACCCCCATTCCTGTCTCCTGCTTTTCTCTCTTAGCCCAAGGCAGAATTCTCCATCTAATTGGGTCACTAGTTTTTTGTGGGGGTTTTTTTATGTTTTAAATCAAACTATAATATATTCCCCAAGTGCCTATTATGTTCCAGGCACTGAGCTGGGCCCAAAGGCAAAAAAAAATTGTAGCAGGGTATGTAACGAGACAGATTGAACACTTTTTAGCAAGAAAGTGTGATGGTCCCCTACTAGTCTGGTGAACCACACAGTTTGGAGGGGGTTTCAGGAGGCTTGCTGGGAGTTCAGGGAGGAGCCATTTGAGTGGCCTTCTCTCCGTGTTCTTAGGGCACTGTAAGGTGCGTAGGCACCATTCATAGGGGGAAGGCAATACTAGATCTCACTGTGGTTTGGTCCAGCTGCACCTCACAGAAACCTCCTGGGTATGCAAATAGGGAAATTTGCCTAAGTGTCTCAGGGGCCTATCCCAAGCATCTGCAGGAAAGAAAATTGACAAAACAACTACTGAAAGTCTAGACCCATGACCTATTTCTTGCTGTGGTATTTTCGAGCTTGGACAGGTCCAGCTCTGAGGTAAGGGAAGAAAACTAGCTACAGAGCCTGAGAAGAAAATCCAAAGAACAAATCAGAAATAAGATTCTACATGAAGCCTGGCTGGCATGGTTCAGTGGTTGAGCGTCGACCTATGACACAGGAGATCACAGTTCGATTCCTGGTCAGGGCACATACCCAAGTTGTGGGCTCCATCCTCAGTGTGGGGTGGGCAGGAGGCAGCTGATCAATGATTCTCTCTCATCACTGATGATTCTCTCTCTCTCTCTCCCTCCCTGTCTGAAATCAATTACATATATATATATAATGTATGTATGTATTTTTTTTCTTTTTAAGATTTTACATGAAGAGGTATCAGGGGATAGCAATTCATCAGTACTTTCAATCTGTCATCTCAGCAACCTCAGTGGTTTGGGTCCAATTCATGGAAGCAGATGTCTTAGAGCAGTGGTTGGCAAACTCATTAGTCAACAGAGCCAAATATCAACAGTACAACGATTAAAATCTCTTTGGAGAGCCACATTTTTTAAACTTAAACTTCTTCTAACGCCACTTCTTCAAAATAGACTCTCCCAGGCCATGGTATTTTGTGGAAGAGCCACACTCAAGGAGCCAAAGAGTCGCATGTAGCTCGCAAGCAAGCCGCAGTTTGCCGGATGAGGGTTTTAGAGGAATCCACTCAGCACAGGCTAGCCAAGTTATTGTGTGAGCATTTGCATGGTAGGGCCACAACACAACACCTTCTAGGCTCTAGGATTTGCAGGGTCCTCTGCATAACAAGGGCCTGCAAGTGCTTTGGGGCCAGAACTATGGGTTATAACACCATTAAAGTAGCCAGTCTCCTGTGGATAATTTGCATTTCTGAAGACCTCAAAATAGACAAGTATTTATCTCAAAGATTCCAAGATCTCCATATGAGATAAATTACAGAGGGCATTTATACTTGCTCCTCAATTTCCTAAATGACTGTAATGCCAAATTTCTCTTGAGTAAAAAGAAACAGTCGCACAATTGGTTAAAAGGTCAGTTAAAGGGAATCCTTTTAAAATGAGGACCACAATTTTACACTAAATATAAAACCAGCTTAGAAAGTTAATCTTAAATAATAAAATTAAAATTTTATAAAGGATAAATTTATATTTCATTTAATACAATTAAGTGAAATTGCAATTATGTGTTAATTTTTAAAAAAAGATAAATTGCATGAGAAAGTTGTTAGGGGGAGAGGTTACTGCTTTTCAAATAAATTGCATGATAACATAGTAAGACATAGTTCATCTTTATGTTTGGTTTTCTCAGTGTGCTCATAAAGACAGTAATTAGAAAAACAATTTCCTCCATGCTTCCCATAATCCTTTGATAATCAAATCATTGTCTGCCTAGGAATATATCTGGACCTGACCTAGACTAGATTTTTCTCCTTCAGTTGTTCACCAGGTTAACTCTGCCAGACTCTCCTTGTTCAAAATTGTGAGTGTGATGCCAACAGCTCTCCATTACTTTCATCCGCTTTATGAGTTCCTGAATATTTTGTATGTATTTGTCCTTTATTGTTGTATGTTAACAACATTTGAACATTAGCAAGAGACGAGCTACAAAAGGCCTTGATGAGATGAGCTGAGAGATATCCTAGTGTTAAGCTGAGACAGTGTTTTGTCTAAGGACCCTTTTCTCAAGCGGTCAGATCATTAGTGAATATTTTCGGGCTTTGATGGTTTTTGCTTCTCTCTGACTTTGGCTTCCCTGTGCGTCCTAAATCCTCATAACTACAGAAACTCCTCTAATGAATATGGGGATAGCAAGGACCCCCTAGAGTTTGAAATTCATATTGTCTTAAACTAAGTTTCTTATCAAGCAGAATGCCAATTTCGCTCATAATACATGCAAACTGGGGTACAATCATTTGTGAATGACTTTTATGAAAAATGCATCTGGGTTGTGAGTATAACAGGAACATATCTTCTCTTCCAGTTACAAGGCAACAGCTATGATGGCAGCCTCTGGGCACCAAAAAATTATTGACTCGACTATAACATGAAGCAGAGCACTGATTGTACAATTCTGTCTAGCACTGATGTTTCAAGGTGACTCTACATTAGCAGAAGACACCTCTCTGCTTGGGTTGACCCAAGTGTGCTGCCATGAGTAGCCATAGGAATTGATAGAAACACTGACAGACCCTTTTCATGGGCAGAAATGGTGTATACTAATCATTACCTGGTTATTTATCAGGGAGACCAAGGCTGCTGGATTTATTTAGATGTGCAATGGTTTGCTTTAAAGCACTGGGAACATGGGCAACTAATTATTTATGATTGGGAACATTATTAAGTAAAATAAGGGAACTCGCCTATACCTGGTGTGATCTCTCTATGCCCAAGTGGAAAATAAATATTGAAAATCCACTAGCTTTTTTATTGGCATTAATTAATCAGCTATAAAATATAATTTAAAAAATCACAATCAAATAACAAAAAATACATAAAATACCTAGAAATAATGATAAGAAGGCAAGTGTTAACATATATTTATAGCTCTATTAGAAGTCATTTTAAAAGATGTGAACAAATGGAGGACAATATATTATTCTTATATTAAAAAAACTTTATCTTGATAAAGAAAGTTATTCTTCCTAAACTAATCTATAAATTCAATGTAGTCCAGATTTGAATACTGATAAGAATGATACAAAGTTTATGTAGAAGAATAAACATAGAAAAATGAGGGGGGAAAAACATTTTTAAAGAATTGGAATGGGGGGATGGGAGAGAGGAAGCCTGAGCTGTCAACCATTGCAATATAAAACTTCGGCAATTTCCTCCAGGATCCTTTCTCCTTCCCAGGCCCCAGGCCCAGAGGAATCTCTATTGTCCTTTTCCACCTCTCTGCTTGCCTGCTGTATAGCAACTACCTTTTATTTTGTCTTCCCCATTTTGCTGTAATCTCATAAAAGAACAATTTGAGCTTTTCAACCTATCTCTTCAATCCCCATCACAGTACTTGCACAAAGTGTTGAATTAATGCATGAAGAAAGGGCCAACTCAAAGGATAATAAAGTCAAATATAAAACTGGCTCCTGGGGGATACCCAGGAGCTACTGATATTATAATCCAAGCTAATACTGATGCATTAATAATAAGTACTTATTTGCTGCAGATATTAAAATAATACATGCATTTGTAAACATGCCCATGTATAAACAATTAAACTGCATGTGAGATTACATTCCTAAGTCCACCCAGCAATGGGGACCTTTAAAGACCAATATCTCAACCTCCTTTATGAGAAAAGATGCTTTAGAAGCTGTAGTTGAGAAATGAAAGTCAATGTGATGAGATCTGTTTGTGGCCTTGGGAGAGTCAAGGAAGGGCACTGCATTTACACCAGAACGTGTTGACAATGTCTAACTACGTTGAATGTTATCTACATGAGCAGTAAATCCCTCCACCCATCCAGCTGGTAAGAGGTCAGGTTTGCTCCAGTGCTGCTGCCAGCCAAGGTGTCAGCCCTTTCCGCTACCTAAGAGGTTTCATTTCAGAATGGAGATGATAAAGCGCCCACGTAGTACAACCCAAGTCCCAAGGAATTGGAACAATAACCGCCTTTGCAAAGCAGGGGAGAGAACACACTGTCTCCCTGTAAGCTTCCTGGAGATCTACACAGTAATTTGACTACCTGTTCCCACACCCATTACCAGAGGGCAGGACTCACCCAGTTAATGAAAGGTTAAAGCTGGACCTAACGTTACACACACCCCAAAACACATTTCATTTGGAGTTGTTGAATATAGGCCTCGTCTACCAACTGATTGCTGGGTAGATTTTAAATTTCAGCTTTGATCAGTGTACAGCTCAGAGTTATGGAATGCCAATTGGGAAAATGATTCAATGCAAACAGGATGGATGCACAGGCTCGAATACTACTGAAAGAAGCAAGGGGATTTGTTTTTTAAGGAAGAGATGTACGTTTAATGAAAAAAATTGTAGTTAGAGTATCCCAACAATAAAATCACAAATTCTCCCAAGTTAGAAGTATACACATTTGGGTCTTTCACCATCTAACCTTTACATCCTTGTAACTTTAGGCCCCTGTAACCCTAGTCCAGATGTGCTGGGCCACAGATTTGATCTGAATACAGCAATGAAGATTCTATGGCCCTAAATCTTGGAGCTACTATTCCAGAAGTATGGGTCTTCTAAGGAAAACATCCTATTGGGGTTGATCTCTGTTTCCTTTGGCCCAAATTACCTCATTAAAAGGCTTGAAAGAACATGCATAAGACTTGCATAACATGCAGGAAAGACCTTAAAAAACATGCATGTTGGAAAAACATTCATAGAATTTAAACAAGGCTGATGTCTTTTGAAATCTTCATAACTCTATCTGGGAGGATCGTTACCACCGTAACAACCCTCAAGATTCAAAAGGAAAATGTCTGAGGAAAAGGTATGGCTGAGTTATCCCAGGGAAAGAAAAAGGTAAAAGTTCTCTGATTTCCCAGGAGGTGGAGGAAAGCTTCCCATCTCCCAGAAATCTCTTCAAGTCTGAGATGTCTAGAAATAGCTGTTTCTGGGTAAAACAACCGGGCGGTATCAAAAGTAACGCACCAATTCTAAACCCTCGCAATTACATGTTGAGAGCTTGCCTAGATATTCTCGATGCCACCTTGCTATAGGCCGGTTGTGTCGCTGACAGCTCAGGGCATATCAGAGAAAAGACACACTCTCAGTTGGTGCCTCTTCTAGCTGCATTAATCCAACTGAAGAGTGGCTCTGGAGCACAGCCAGTCTACCCACTGAGGCCAGGCTCTATGGAGCACCAGGCTAGCCTGGGTGACCTGATCAGCTCAGAGGAGGAAGGAAGGGGCAAGCAAGGTAGTTAAACATCTGGTGGTGAGTTTTCACACATCACTAATGCTAAGGAGACACGTGGAGCCCCAGCATCCCATCACATGACTGAGAAGGGCTGACAGTGCTCTGAAATAAGGCCATGGCACAGGGAAGGGTAACCTTTGTGGAGCCCAGCAGGTTCCCCAAAATGAGGAGGTGAAGCTGAGAGTTCAGGGAGACCACGGCTGTAGAGTTCATAGGACACACCACCAGGGAGCAAAGAGCTGTACTGAGAGAGAACCCCAAAGATCTGAGAAGATCTCCCTTGAGTATTCAGTAGAGGGCGGATCCATGCCTGTGCACAAGGACACTCCCCGAGGCTGGGGAAAGACCTCCTAAAGGAACCTGATGATGACAGGCCACCAGCCAGACGGAAATCCTCATGGGCCCCCGGGTGAAGAATGCAGAGGGGTCTCACTTTTGTAGTGGCACCAAATTAACTCAGGTGAATGCTGTTCTGGGCCCATCTTACTATCTGAAAAGCATGGCCCAAAAGGACCAAACTGTTACCAAGTACTTTAGCTGCATCCCAGAACAGAGCTCAAGGAAATTTATAGGAAACAAAAATATCCAGCACCCAACTAAGTAAAACCCACCGTGTTGTGTCTGGCCACACAGTTCACTATCTTTTCTGAAGTGTGTCTGCCTCCAAAGTCCACATCTTTTCTGCCACAAATGTGGGGAAGGGTTTTGTTATCTTGGATCGGGGCCAAAATACCCTTTCTTTCTGCTGGTCAGTTGAAAACTCACTAAAAGAGATATGTCTCCTGATGTCTTTGGTAGAAAGTACCAGCTCCTGCTATGAAGTTTTCCTGCTTAAAATAATTGATTCCGGATATTATAAACACTCTAGATTTAACTATCAGTTAGAGGAAATATAGGGGATTAAGTCTATGTTAAATGAGACAAAAAAATTCAATCAGCCAAATCAAAATTATGGGAAATTCTCCAACACAATTTATTTGGTTTCTTTAACAAAAAGAATTGCATGGGTGGTGGGGACAGGAAGGAGGAATTGTATAGATTAAAAAAAGAGTGAAGAAAAATATCAACCACATACAATGTATGGATCTTATTTGGATCCTGATTCAAGCAAGTCAACTTTAAAAAGAAGTTTTGGGGGACAATCTGAGTATTTGAGTCCTGAGTGGATACTGAAAAAAAATGTAAGGAAGTATAAGGAATAAGGAATTATTTTAAAAATTTTATTAGATATGATAATACTAATGTGGTTAAATAAAATAAAAATCATATCTAACAGATAAATATCTGTTAGAAAAATAACTAAGTTATGAGATCTGAAATTTGCATTTTGTTGTTGTTAATCCTCACCCATTGTACCAGTTTCAAATCACATAATTTCTAACTTTATTCCATATACAGGGTAATTCTTTTGCGGCAGAAAAGAATTTCGGTATTTTTCAAAGTCATAAGATGAGCCTTTTCAGCATCACAAATGGAAGTTGTTGTTTCTCCCACCCCTTTCTTTTTACTCCTGGGAGCTTAGACAGGGTTACTAAAAAGGACAGGAACTCTTTCAGCACAAGGAAAGCAGGCAGACACCACAGAACTGTGAATGTGAGCAGTAGCCCACCTGATTATCCTTCCCACCCCACCTCCGCACCCCTAGGTTCTGAGAACAGGCCACTGAGAAAGCCTCTTTTCCTTTCTCTCTTCCATCCCACAGGATTCAATGCCCCAGCACCCATCCATGGGGCACCAGATTAATCTGAAGAAGAGGATGGAGAGCTGAAGAGCAAAGAGAACTGTGTGTGTGGAAGGGGTGGGTCCCTGAGGTTAAGGGTTGTAAAAAGAAATTATTCTGACACATGTTAAATACAGCAAGAAAGACTTGACTTGAGACTATTGTAATAGGGGAGAGAGACTGAGCTTACCTCTGAATAATAGGAGCATGTGGGAATTTAGAGCCAATGGGCATGGTCAATGAGTGGATGGAAAATTATTGTGAGGAACTTGGTTAGGCATTAACGGTGGGTAGAAGGAAGAGGAGCTTAATGGATATCAAGGGTGGGGCAATTCTTAACAAACTGCTTTAGCAGGATTCTTTGCTAAAACTGGACTCAGCCTGCCAAGGACAGAATCAAGGATGAGGCCTACTCAAAAGAACACATAGAAGTTCCTTATTGAAGTTCACTCAAGGAGAGAGTCTTTGCCTTGATGGAAAAAAGAGAGGAAAAGAGTAAAAGAGATTCCAAGATTTGAGAGGCCAGGAAGAAGGGGTGAAGATAAAAGTCAGAGACAGTGCCTGGCTACTAGGGATTGGCCAGATGACACTCAGGGAATCAATTATCGGGCCTGCCAGGGAGAAACCAGAAGCACCTGCAATAGGATAAGGAAATGCCAGAAAGTAGAATGCATAATTCATATAAAAATGAAGGTTTATTTTACATGGTGTGTGTGTGTGTGTGTGTGTGTGTGTGTGTGTGTGTGTGTTGTGTGTGTACTTGACCTACTGGCAGTCACTTAGAGGACACTGGCTTCCAAACTCAGGGTGTCATGTTAGGCTAATATGTTGAAAGGTTACTTACCTTATTTTTCCAATTGATCTCTTTCCAGACTCCTTTCCTTAAAAGTTTGTAAGCTGTTTATAGATAATAGCTAGACCGTTTTAAAGAGCATGCTAGAGTTACTGGACATAGTTACATATAACGGGTAATGGAGGAACCGATTTCCAATCTGCAATGCCATTGGACTGCACCCAATATCTCCAGTCTGAGATGGTGGCCTGGCTAATACCTAAAGGTGAAAATGTTATCATTTGGTACATGTGCCTGTGTCAACTCCTGTATTCCTAACTCCAGGTTATCTTAACTTGTTCGACCATTGATAATATTCTCTTGGAAAATAGCTAATGAATCAATATACAAGTGTTTTGTCGAGCCGCTATTGCAGGTTGGTGTTTGGGTAGATTAAGTTAAGCTAAACCCTGAGAAGTGCCCCTCCATCTACCAACGAAATAGATAAGCTACTGAATAACAAATGGCACCTTGGAACTTTCATTCCCCACCCAGTCATTTAAAGTTTGTCAATGAAGTAGATTATAGGGCTAAATCAGAAATCCCACAGGTTCCAAATTCCTTTAAATGGACTTTTATTTATTAGCAATAGCTAACTTTAGTGAGTTATTTATATTAATAATAAGGAAAAAAAAAGACTATAATTAGTGTTGAACTGATCTGAATTTAGTGGAGAATTTTTGTGTCGATGTTTTTGTTTTTTTTAGAAAGCCTTATTCCAAGCAATGCAGCTGAGGACCTGGTTCAAACAATTCCCCCCAAAATGCACTTCGAAACTATTGTTTCCAGAGCTAAGCAGAGAAGCTCTAAGGGAATGAAATTTTCCTCCTTCCCACTGTTCTGTTGTCTTTCAAAATAGCAGAACTGCCAAGATCAGCAGTTTGAAAGCCTCCTTTGAGGCATTCCTCATGCCGCTTGCACTGGCTTGAGCAAAACAAGTACCTAGACTGCATGCCCGGTTCCCAAGGGGACACCCTGGAGGCCACACCGCCAGGGGAGTGTAACAGACAATGGCCCAATGAAGGCGGGGAAGCTGCAGACTGCCAGGGGTTAGATCAGGAACTCAGAAAAACGGGCTTAAGCCACTATAAATACCTTTGAAAAATCAACAGGGGTTTGGGAGAGAATAGACACAGGTGGGGGCGGAGGGGGCGATAGTTGCACCACTGTCCTAGAACAATCAATCTGGGGACGTGAGCCCTGTGGGCCGTATTCACAAAAAGGGATACTTTTCTCTTTTTGAGGCTTGTTATACTTTTTTTCTCATTCCAAGAAATAATTTATGTTTTCACAAAAGTCTAGCATGATATTTTTTTTTTTTACACTATGTTATGTGCACCTTTGTTGGGAGCCAGCAGAGTTGAGGCAAGCAACTCAGTCTTAAGGAAATAGAATTAAGTTCCTTCTAGCAGAAGTTATGCGGTGCCCTGAGGGCTTGGCCAGAAGATAAGATTAACCTGGGGCTTAGCGTCTCCTGTCTTCCTGCCTCTTCCCCTTCCTGATCCTCCCCCCTAGATAGCCCACCCTTGGAATGTTGCACCTTGGAATGTTAACATCTTTGCAACTTCCCCTTCCTGATCCTCCCCCATGGACACTGCCAGGGACCCCTCTGCATGGGCGGCCCTGCCCCTCTTTGTCTCTGCTGTATAAATACAGCCATTTCAGAGAATAAAACTGAGGCTTGATCAGAACCTTGTCTTGCCTTCATTCTTTCGCGTTCCTTGTTTGTTTCATTCTCTTAGGTGGTTCCTGCGTGCCCCCGTTGTTGTCCCTCGGGTCAGGACACACCTTTGCAATTTAAAGGTCACTTATGCCAGGCTGGCTTCTTGGGTTGCTCATTAGAGATAAAGGTCTTGGTTTCCCAGGCAGTTTGCAGGTCAGAGTTCTGTTTTCTTCTGTGGTCTGGCCACTGGCCACTTGTATCTCCAGTCTCTCAAATGTACCCTGAAATGGGACACCAGCAAATGTACCCTGAAATGGGACAAGAGCAGCTTATGAGTTGCTCTCTGTGAGGACTCTATGACTGGGATTTCATAGAGTTGGATTTAAGTTAAAGCCATTCTATTGGCCAGTGAGATGACCCTCAATTGTTCTTAATTAAATTAATAACATCTACATCCCTACAAATAAAGATTCAGAAATTCAAATTGTAGGGTTTAGTTTTGTTTAAAGACCAAATACATTTTTTATTATGAGACAAAATTCTTCATCTAAAATCAGATGTAGACCTATAGAATTATCACACTCTAACCAAGTCACAATAACAATGTGATCGTGTTTAAGAGGAGCTATCATTTTTTCTTGAGATAAAATTTTTGAGACAAACATACATAAATATAAATATGGCATTTGGGGAACCATGATCGGTCCTTTAAGAGAGATTAAGTCTTATTAAACATCGATTATTCCATATTACACCTCTGCTACCAAACTTTCTATTCCCTACAGATTAAAGTTGAGTCTCTTTAACACCAGCCTATCCTTCTAAAATCCTCTCCTACTTTTTCTGCACTAATAACAATAGTTATCACTGGCTGTATGCTAAACCCTCTGCTAAATGCTTTACATGCATTTGTTGTTAGTTGTTAGTATTTGCACTAAGCAAATGAAGTAGGTACTAAAACTCCCTTCTACAGAAGAGGAGATTGCATAACTTGATAAAATCCCAGCAGTTACTCACCCAGAACTCCCACCAAAGAAATGGAATGCACACACTCAGAACCATCTGACTTCCATGCTCTTAACCACTATTTCCCATCTACAGTGTTGCCTCTACAAATATTCCTCTTGCTCTCTTTGAGATTGATAGACCTCATACTGCAGGCTCTCAGAAGTGTAAGTTCCTGAAATAAAATGTTGAACCAAACTCAGAAAATAAATTTCTTAAAGTGGGGTAGTCTTTTCAATGCAAGAAAGTCAGCAAAGAAAGGCATGTTTTATAATAGTCATTGTTTAAAACAAATAAACAAACAAACAAACAAACAAATCTGATCATATATCTTGCCATTTAAAGGAAAAGAGTAGACTGGAAAAATATTTGCTATACACCTGGCAGGCATAGTCTTGAACACACAAAAAAAAAAAAAAAAAAAAAAAAAAAAAAAAGGTGCCTTCCAGCCAATAAGAAAAAGAACAAACCAATAGAAAAAAATGGTATCAAAGATACAAATAGGCAATTCACAGACAATGATCTCCAAATGGACACTAAATATATGATGAACAATTTCAAATGGATTCAGAGAAATTAAAATTAAAGCAATACTAATGATCTTTTTTTGTTTGTTATATTGGCAAAAACTGAAAAGACAAAAAAAGAAAGAAAAGAAATAACTTCCAGTGCTGATAAGGGCGTAGAGAAGTAAGCAAACTTATACATAGCTACTGAGAAGTGAAATTGCTATGTTTTTGAAAAAATCACCTGACGATTTTTTTTTGAAATTTAAATATGTATGTATTTTGACCAAGTAATATAGCATTTGGGGCTGTGTTCTAAATGAAATAAAGCACCAGTACATTAGACTATATCAAAAGAAAAGTTTACCGTAGCATTGTTATATTGGGAACAATAGGAAAAACCTATCATCGCTTGTAAAGTAGTTGGGTAAATGTAGTGCATACGTACATGAAATATCAGGCAAATATTAAAAACAATAAGTTAGCTATAGCTCTGATCTGGAAGGAATAGTGGAGATGCTGGCCCTGCTTGATCAAATAATTCTGTCTCCATTGTGTCACATGGCCGCTATTAGTGGCAAAGGGGCTAGGGAAACAAATATTTGTTTTTCCAGAATCTAAAGTGGATGTAAACAAGGAAAAGAGGATTTAGGCATGGGTGTTGAATTAACCAATCAAGTGCTTATGCAGGCACCATATAACAGATTGCCTAGAAACTCTCCCATGATTTAGCAAAGGGCAACACACAAGGTTAGCACTCTTTAAACTTGTATTAAATGACTGATTAAGAAAATTTTAGAGCCAACGGTGAGACAACTTGAGCCTATGGGCATGGAAGGTCATGAGAAAGTATCAGAGGGAAGCTGGAGTTCTAGGCACAGGAGAAACAGAGTGTACGTGAGGAAGAATATGAGGTCAAAGCCCCAGGACTCTGAACTCTGTCACCAGCATTTGCACGGGGCAATGGGTGAATCTGGAGCCCTGGAGTCCATCTAGAACTTAGTAGTTCTAGGCCAGTGGTTGGCAAACTGCGGCTCTTTGGCCCCTTGAGAGTGACTCTTCCACAAAATACCACATGCAAGCGCGCACGTCCAGTGCGATTGAAACTTCGTGGCCCATGCACAGAAGTTGGTTTTTGGCTCTCAAAAGAAATTTCAGTCATTGTGCTGTTGATATTTGGCTCTGTTGACTAGTGAGTTTGCCGACCACTGTTCTAGGTGGACATGCTTCTCCCATAAGCAAAGAGCCTGTACATTGGCATGAACTGGGATGAGGACTGGGGATGGCACGAGAACACATAGGAACACGCTGTGGGGAACCAAGCCTCAGTTCGCCCAGGGGCCGGAAAGCTACCCCAGGCCACATTTTCCCAGAGCTCTCATTCACAGAATATTACAGGCCTTCAGATACAGCACCACAGAAGCCAGACAGCAATTCCCATTCCAGGGAACACACAAGTATTGTAAAGATCACAACTTTCAAATAAAATCAAGCATATTTAACCAAATACATTCTGCACAAAGCCAGGGAAAAAGAGAAAATATGTGTAGACCTCTCTGGGGTCACAATCTAGGAAGACTTGCTGAGAGAATCCTTAAAATAATTTCCTGCTTTTCTCCTTTCCCCACAAGCAAAAAAACAAAATGGAGCTTTTTTAAGGAGTGTTTCCACTGGAATTCATCTTACTGCCATGGAGGTAGAGGAAAATAATTTAAAACAGCTAAGAGAATGGATCTGGATAACTCTTTTTTTTCTTTTAGATCTTAAAAACTATGCACTTTAATACCATGAGCCTGTGTAAGAATGCCATTCAAAATAATGGTTTTATATTCTCTAAATCCTTGGTATTAGTTATTTTGAGGGAATATCGTATATCAGAAACCTACTTTTATTTTTTTTCCCATCAGACAAGAATATGCTAAGTAATTATTAAATAGCTGATTCAGTGCCTGTGATAAGAACATATGGGGGTTTTAAAAGCTGTGGTCCCATAGCCCTGTTGAACCTGGTGAACAATTTCAAATGGATTCAGAGAAATTAAAATTAAAGCAATACTAATTATCTCTTTTTGTTTGTTGTATTGGCAAAAACTGAAAGAAAGGGGGAAAAGCAACTTCTAGTGCTGATAAGGGTGTAGAGAAGTGAGCAAACTTATTAATTAATTTCTATATTAATTAGAAATAGATCATCCTCCCAAAGTTCTGAAAGCTAGAAATATGAAATCAAGGTGTCCACAGGATTGGTTCCCTCTGAGGGGTATGAGGGAGAATCTGTTTCACGCCTCTGATGACAAACACCAATTAATATAGAAATTAATTAATAAGTCTGTAGGCTCATAACTAGTTTTTCTCAGTGCCAGTGGTTTGTCATGTTTCCAGCTGCTGGTACCACGTGGTTTTGTGTTTGTTGCTATTATTGCTGTTTGCTTTCTAAGAACTCTTAGTAGTTTTAGGAATACAGGATTTGATTAGCTGAAGAAGCAGAACATATTTAAAGGAGCATTAAATAATATTGTGCTCAAAACGTTACTAATGAACCATGTGAGGTTAATAATATCAACCTTAAGGAAAGACTTATCAGATCTCTTCATAGGTCAGGTAAGATATCTTTATAGATAAGCCCAGCATTCCAATTAATGTGATCATTTATATCAATCAGTAAATCAAAATTCAAACATCCCATCTTCAGTAAAGAGAATATAGAGCTTTCTTTCATCTAAAGCCTTGTTTTGTATTTGATATGCCACATACTCACTGTACATGTGATTAGGAGGAGATATGGGAGCCCTCAACATTGAACCTGACCCACACTTGGCTGGCTGTAGGGCTCTGCTTATGGATGGCATGTTGAACGCTTATGTTTACTTGCTCTCCTTCATGGAATTCCTTTAAAATTACACTTAGATAAGATGGAATACATACATAACAGAACTGAGTTCAGTCGACCAGAGGTTTTGACATATTTTTGAAAATCAAGAAGTATTATATAGGATCATATTGATATCAAATCATTGCTGAGAAGCTTGTCTCCAAGAGAACATGAAAAAGGAAGAAGAAGGAAAAAGAGGAGGAGGAAGAGGAGAATGAGGAGAAGGAGGAGGAGGAAGAGGAGGAGGAGGAGAGAGGAAAAAGTGAAGGAGAAGAAGGAGAGGGAGAAAAGTGAGTGCACTCTCCCCAGAAAAACCCTGTGCCCAACTGTATTTGTTTCCCAGGACTGCAATAACAAAGTACACAAACTGAGTGGCTTACATCAACACAAATACATCCTCCCAAAGTTCTGAAAGCTAGAAATATGAAATTAAGGTGTCCACAGGATTGGTTCCCTCTAAGGGGTATGAGGGAGAATCTGTTTCACGCCTCTGATGACAAACACCAACCCTTAGTATCTCTTGCCTTGTAAATGCATCACTCCAATCTCTGCCTCTGCTGTTACGTGGTGTTCTTCTGTGTCTCTGTGTCTCCCTCTACTTATAAAGATGCTAGTCATACTAGATTAAAGACTACTACAGTATGACTTCATCTTAGCCCAACTAATTACATCTTCAGTGACCCAGAAGATCACATTCTGGGGTACTGAGGCTTAGAACTTCAGCATATCTTTTGGGGGAACACAACTTATAACATCTTCATTCACTTGCTGGCTCTCAGATTCATTTCCAGTCCTTTCCCTGCTCCTTCTGTCTCTCAAACAACTGACCTCTACAATCTACATTTTCCAGACTCCCTTGCCAAACTGGCTTCAGGCTAGTTTCAAACAATGGGAGACACCAGCAAGAGTCTGGCAGATGGGAAGAAAGAAGAAGCCAGAGTATGCCTCAACCTTTTTCTCAGCCTTGTGCAGTGTCTCCAATCATAGCTATAGCTACCCCATGGTTCCAGTTCCTATCTGGAGGCTTTGCCCCAGCTGGGTGACCCTACTCTGAATTTCTATCAGCCAGGAAGGGGGAGTCTGAGCTGCTAAACTCTGGGAACCTAAACTCTGAATTGCTTCATCATCCTGTTTTCTCTGTCAGCTCTTCCAAGACCTTTGTAATTAATTCTTCTAATTAAAGATCCTCCATTGAACTTCCTGGCATGAGTTCTGTTTTCCTGACAAGACCCTTGACAAGCTTCAAGAGATGCCAAGCTCTGAGTCAGCTAGTAGAGAATAGGAGTGGGCCAGGGGGCAGGCATCAGGGTAATTGTTGAAAGGATCTCCAGTGGGATAGGTGGGCAGATACCAGTTTTCTCCTCTCCCTTCTCCCTTCAGCAAATGCAATACAACTGTTCGGAAGAGGGCATACAGAAAATAATAGTTCTAAGTATGCAAATCCTTCATCTTTCTTAGTGGGCACAATAGATACTACCCAAATTTGAGAAATTAAGAAAAAGGCATAAGCATAGTGTTAGTGTAATGCTAGTAGCCACCTAAAGAATGAAAACATCAATAAATAAAAGTAGTATCTCTCAGGACTTAGACTTGGGTTAGGATGAGCTTATTTTGTTTTTATTTTATCTCTTTCTATATTAATTTTGTAAAGTGCCTGCCTCTGTTACTTCCATTATTAGGGAATAATTTCAAAGATTTGACCAGATCTTTGAATAAGAAGCAAGTGATTTTTTTTATCAGTCCAATTTCTATCATCTGGTTGGATAGAGCAGGAGAAGGTGAAGAATAAAAAAGTAGGAAAGTTTGAAAGCAAGCACATGAAAAAAAGAAGCTAATGACACTAGTCATTAATTAAATAATTGCTTTACATGTAGATTGTGGATGAGAAAAATCCATGCAGAATATATTTCAAGTTGGGAAATGCCTCGTTTTTTTTAAACATGGATGTTTCTAAGAAATTTTTTTTTTTATCTTAGGAGATGTGATATATCAGATGTGATATATCAGATTCTGTTTCTAATTCCCCGCTCCTATTCTGCAACCCAAGATCTTCAGAATAAGAGGCAGAGACTGGATGGGACCAGAACTGATGGGGCTCATCTACTCTGACCTTTGTAGCCAACCCAGGCATGGTTGCATCGGCTGGAAACATTCTTTACAATAGTACAGTATATGAGTGTTTTTTAAGGGAGTGGTGAGCATAGGCTTTAGACAACTACAGTTTACTCTTTGCTAGTGTGGCTTCTAGCACTTGAGAACATTTTACATAAATATTCATTCTTTTGATTGCCATCAATTTGTGGCCACAGTCTCATTATTATTATTATTATTATTATTTGTCAGAAGCCTATTATTCCTCAATAATAACTAAATGCAAAAACCTCTGGAAATTTCCACAGATATATAGATTATGATCCTAAGACCAAGGCAGATCTCTGCCTAGACAGCTCTGAAATAGGAAACCCTCCTGTCTCACGGCAATTTCTGATACCTTGAGGAACTTGTAAAAGACACTGTCTTTCCTGATAAGGTGATGTCATCTGATTTGTGAATTAGTCAGGTTAGGATAGGCTTTGCTACAATAACAGTAAAACCCAAAAAACTCCATGATGTACCACAATGGAAGTTTATTTCTTGATCACATAATGCTTGATACAGAATAAATGGCCCTCCTACATTTTAATTACATGCCAAATGGAATATAACCTTGACTTCCATGATTATCACAGAAGGAAAAAGGGAACTAGAGAATCCTGTGGGATAATTTTAAGTGTCAGGCCTAGAAATAACTTACATCACCTCTGTCCATCTTCCTATTGGCCAGTTACTCAATGACCCTGCCTGGTGCATGAGAGCTGGGAAATGCAGAGGAGAACCTGACCTTGGTTGAACACTCAGAACTTCGCCACATGTTTCTTTAATTTGTTCATTTCTCTAATTAGTTACCTTTATTTAAATTTCCATTGTTAAATATATTTGTTTCTTTCAGACTGAATGAGTCAAGAAAGGAGAAATTTATCAAATCATCACTTTGTACACTTTATATTACAATTTTATTTGTTAATTATACATCCATAGTACTGGGGGGAAAAAGAAAGAAAGAAAAAATGTATTAATCAATGTTTAAAAAAATGAAAAACCAATACTGACACCTCTTTTCCTAAGCTATCTCAGGGTGACCTATCTAGTCATGAGTTAAATGCTTGCTGTATATTTACCACAGGGAAAGACAGAGCAGCCTTTATGTTCTCAGCAACAGCTCAGAAGGCTGCCAACATTAGAACCTATTTGTTTTACTGAGAAGAGGGATTGTTGGCTGGAACACCAGGGCTCCCCATTACTCTTTCTGGAAAAAGCAATGGGAACTTTAACTTTTCTCTGGACAGCTACCAGCATCTATCAGGAGAAACACAAGTTTAGCATCTCTTTCTGAAGGATAGCACTTAGAATCCTAACAGTCCTCCCTCCCTGGCTTCTACTGGTGTCAGCAATGGTTAAGGGTCTCAAATTCAAGCTCTTCTGTGTTTAATGGAAGTGTTAAAGCAAACTGAAAACAACCAACTGGCTTTCCTTGGAATTCTAAATGAAACTGAAGTCCGATGGTGCTAAGTTAAGTAGCAAGAGCCAAGGCTACACTTGTAGGATTAATTCTGACTTCTGACAGAGATTCATTCCGTGACCAGAACTAGAAGAGTTCACATCTCAGCACTTCAGTTAATTCAAGTTCAAACTTGAATCTCTTGAGCAAAGAGGTTTTTCCTTGAAGGATAATTCTAGAGGCCAGGATGAGAGAAAAATGAATATCGAAGTCTTCTGTTTCTCCAAGTTGAGTGTTTAAAAATCCCTGTCTTTACAATTCACCACCGATCTTAATTTCCCATGCTGCCTCTGTTGGGTTCGGGACATTATCTGCCTCCTTCTGATTCACAGGGAAAACAAAGAAAATTGAGTGAGGAATCTCAATTCTATGTTCACACTACCCACAAGATTTTTAGTGGAGTATTTTCCACTTCTTGTCCTGTTTGTTCCTTCATCCGTCCCCACCGGATATCTCCCTTCACCACATCACTGAAAATGATCTCTATGCTATTGCTGATGCTCTAATCTGAAGAATACTTGTCTTTATCTCACTTGAACTTTCCTAAGTACAGAGTACTGCTCTTGACCACCCCCTCGTTTTCTACTCTGCTGGTTGCTGGTTCCTATGATTTCTGGTTCTCCTACCATTTGCTAAGTCTCCTTTATGCCTACCTCTTGCATGTCATGTTCTTCCCAGGTCCACCCTTAGCTCTCTTCTAATGTACCCAACAAGACTTCCTTGAGTGAGAAAACACTTCGTGGAAAAGCTGAAGCAAATGGCTCCTCAGACTAAAAAGAGGCACGGAGTTGGTACAGAAACAACAGAATAGAGTCACATTCATCCCACCCTTGAAGATCTCTGCTCCAGATCTCACTGAATGGCCCATCTACCCAGGCACCCAGGCTAACAGACCAAGTCAGTGCAGATTCTTCCTTCACTCTCACAGCCCAAAATCCCCCCAGTACAGTTAAATCTATCCTTTGGAAATCTTTTGAATTTACTCCCTCTTCCTCTGCAGGATCACTGGCTGAGTGCCAGCTTTCATCATCAACCTGGACTGTTAGCAGTAAATTTTCATTATCTACCTTGATTCCAGCCTCACTCCCCTCTCATCGTCCTTGCATAATGCTTCCACATTTCTTTGAAAACTTCAATCTGATCACATCATTCTCCATTCAAATCCCTTCAGTAGTTCCCCATCGTCTCCTTACAAGGCCTTTCATGAGCCAACTCTTGCCTACTTCTCCCATCCATCTTCTACTCCTCTCCTGGCACAGATGTTAGGCTCCAAAATTAATAATCATCTTAAAGTTTCCTTTGATGTTCATACATTAGCACATGTCCAGAATGATAGCCTTAAGAAATCCTCTCAAATCTTATGACCAGGATTCTGTATGCTAAGCATGTACTTAACCTTGCATACCATGGGCCTTGAATATAAAAGACTAAATGCCCAACAGGGACCTCAAACTTAACATGTCCAACACAGAACTTCATGCAAAGACTGTTTTTCCCCCAGACTACTCCATCTCCGTTGCTCAGACCAAAAACCTAGGAGGCAAACATGATTCCCCTCTTTCTTCAACATGTCCAAGTTACCTGTCAACTTTATACACAGAATATATCTCAAAGCAGCCACTTCCCTCCCTGGCTGTGGCTATCTCCACAATCCATGTCATCAGTCTCCAGAACAATGTAAAAATTTCTCAGCAAGTATCCCTGCCTCTAGTCCTGCTCAGTTAGAATTCATTCTTCACCCAGCAACCAGCCTGACCTTTGAAGAACATAAATCAGATCATGTTTCTCCCCTGTTTATAGCCCTCCACTAGCTTCCTTGGAACTTACAATAAAATGCAAACCTTTCCAGAGGCATGCAGGAATCAGCCATGACCTTTCTTCTGATCTCCCATGTACACTTGTCTCTCCCTTACCCACTGCTCTCCAGGCACACTGGGCTTCTTTCTGTTCCCCAGACACACCAACCTCAGGGCCTTCACCGTGGCTGTTCCCTCACCAATGGATGCCATTCTCTCAGAGGCTGGGTCCTTCCTGACATTAGGTCCCAATTTACATATGAGCTTTTCAGAAACGCCTTTCCGGATCACCATGCTTAAAGTTGCTTCCATCCTGGGTTTTTTTATTATTGTTGTTTTGTTGTAAAATTTGTTATTTTTACAAGTTTGGATCTAATTTCTATTTATATTCATTCAATTCAAAATCAAATACCTTACTACAGTAAACGAAATAAAAGAAGAAAAGCCAAAAAGCTGTTACCCTCATACCATCACCCTCTTTTATTTGTATTATGGTTCTTATCACTGCCTGACTTCTTTATTAAGTTGATTTTTTTTTTTCAATTGACCCTCTCCTCTCATGAAGATGTAAGGCCCATGAGAGCAAGAACTGGCTTACTGCTGTATCCAGTGGTGGTATTCACATTCTTTAACAACAGGTACCACAAGGACACCCATCCATCACAATGGATGTCCATCTTTAGGCACTCCTATGGCATTGATGATAAGTCGTGGCTAATGTCCTTCCTATTCCTATCCCTGGCATCTAAGCAGAGCCTTGTTTTAAATAATTGGTGGTGTCAAACATATGACTGAATAAGTCAACAAATGTGTCTTGATTAATTTCATTGTTCTAGCATGAACGCAAGTCTACCTTAGTAAGATGGATTTATTGGCCAGCCACCATGTGTCCATGCCAGATTTGCAGCCTTAGGAGGCCCCTTGGTTTTCTTCCACCAGTAAATTCTCTTTGTGAACTGCTGCTGCTGCTGCAGCTGCTGCCACTGCTTCTACTTTTCAATTTCATTTGGACTCGTAGCTCCGGTGTTTGGATAGCATCTGTTTTCTTCAGAAGATCCTGACTTACACCGGTATTGACTTTCTTGACACATTACCACTGGGACCCACAACTGAACAGTAGTGAAGATGGGTGGTGAAGCTGATTTCAGAAAGTCCAGCAATATCACATACCAGTTGTGAGTTGTCAGGGAAGTTACTTCACTCCTCTGAATCTGCTGCTCCCTCTGGAAACAAGGTAATATATGTAATGTGGTTCACACGTGTGCTCACCAATGATCTCTATGGGATACCTTCTTTCCATTTTAGCTATTCTTGCTAACTAGGTGCTAAGATTTTCAACTTATTGTGCAAGTCTTTGTGCCCTCTAAATCCACTGCCATGGAGCAAATCTCTGTTCACAAGGTTCTGGTTACCTGCTTGCCCAGTTTTCTTGAGGAACAGGATAAGAGTGGGCTGTAGAATCAGTTTCTCCATTCAAAAGCCCATCTGCCTCTTACCAGCCAAGTGACCTTGAGCAAGTCACTTCATTTCTCAGAGTCTCCATTTCCTCATAGACTAAACTGATGATGATGATGATGCCTACCTCATAGAGTTTTTATAGGGAAGAGTTAAGAAAATGCCCATGAGGTGCTCAGCATAGTGCCCAATATTTGTAAGTGGAGAATAAATGTTAATTTTGGTATTATTGATTAGCCCAGGAGAAGACAAAATAAGCCCAAGTGCCAAATACAGCTGCACACATTTACATACTAGTATTGTCTGTGCATGCTTTCACTGCAATAGCGCAATTTTTCTGAGTAGTTGCAACAGGGACACTATGGCTGCAGAGTCTATAATATTTGTTATCTTGTGTTTACAGCAAAGCCTCCCAACCTTTGCTTGAGCCCATAGCACCCCAGCCTGATTGCCTGTTCTGATATCCGCATCAGAACTACTGGTGGCAGCCAGTGTGGCTCAGTGTTGGAACGTCAACCTATGAACCAAGCAAGAGGTCACTGTTTGATTCTTGGTCAGGGCACATGCCTGGGTTGCAGGCTCGGTTCCCAGCAGGGAGCATGCAGGGGGCAGTCAATCAATAATTCTCTCCTATCATTGATATTTCTATCCCTCTTTCCCTCTCCCTTCCTCTCTGAAATTATATATATATATATATATATATATATATATATATATATATATATATATATATATATATATATATTTGGGGGGGTGCTGGGGGATGTGGGAGGGAGACTAGTGGCTGCTACTTGCTTTCCAATACCCATTTTCCCTTCTCCTATAGTAATAGGGCCCTCTCCCATTTTCGGTCTGCACATGATTGCCTGGCATGTAAACTGCATTTTCCATACTCTCTTGATACTAGATGTAGCCATGTGACTGAGACCTTATCAAGGGGTTTTAATATAAAGAGCTTTATGCAACTTCTGGAAAGAATCCTTATAGGGCTTCCCTTTCCCCCTTTCTGTCACCTAGAGTGCAAATGTGAAGTCTAAGGCTGGAGCTGGAATCTTTGCATGTACTAGCCATTCCCATTTAGAAGAATAGAAAGCTATCATTGGCCTTCAATGGCTCTTATTTCATCCACTCCTTAAAACACTCTGTAGTAAATTTGGTACTTGAATAAATTGGTTCTTGGCCACACAGAACACATATTCTTGCAGAATGCCAAGAGAACATTGCACGTGTTTTATATTTACTCAGGAAAAAAGAATAATGTTCATTCCGGGGGAATAATATTTATTAAAATGCTTATTCAGGAAAACACACACACACACACACACACACACACACACACACACACACACCAAGATAAATCTGGAATCAAGGTTTAAAAGGAGATTTTGAAAAGCAGAGTGACATTAAGCCTGAAAAAGCACCCAGGACCTGTGCCTATACTGGTTCAAGTTGGGTCTCTGATCCTTGCAGCAACAGAGGCTAAAACACGGCCAGACTCCCATTCCCTGACGGAGCTGACCCCTCAGAAGCAAGCGATTCATGTTGGTGGTGTTGGGGTTGGAGGACACTGCTTTCATTTTCTACAGATGAGAAGACTGAGGCTCAGGAAAGTTAGCTTATTTGAGATCACACATGGTAAAGATCTGACCCCGCCTGCTGGGCTGCAGATACGGCCCTGTAACCACCACATTGTTTGGAGCAGGGAGAACTGGCTGCTCACTTTGCTTGTCCAGAGCAAGCTGACCTAGGTCGTAAGAAGGCAGGAAATAGTCAATGTTTCTGGAAAAGGGATCTTCCATGATCTTGTGTCCTAAGTCGGTAGAGAGGCCTGGGAAATGTACTGGTATCCTAATGAGTAGAGGAGGGAAACCTAGTACTTTTTAAAATGTCATTAAAATCCCTGACTGCAAAGGAAAGAGACCGCTAGCATCCTGCCAGCAGAAACCAGACTTAGAAAAGAAAGAGCTTTTCGGTTCGCTCATCTTTTCTTTACAAACCATCCTTTAGGGTAACATCTTTCAGGGTCACTTGCTCAGTCACTAACTACATTAGTCTCTGGGGAGCATTTGGGGGGGGGGGGTGCATCAGTGACAGCGGAGGGTAAAGGGCCCACAGAGCCCTTCCCAAAACTCAAATCACTGGGCCCGGAAGCTTCACAGTCAGAAAATCTCTGTTTTAGATGAGACAGGGCCACCAGATCTTGTGTCAGCATTAACTTTTTATTTTCCTAAGTGTCTCATATTCTCCATGTGTGTGCGTGTGTGTGTGTGTGTGTGTGTGTGTGTGTGTGTATAATTGACCTGCTAATATCTACTGAACATGTACCATATGCCAGGCACAGGGTCAGGTGCATAAAAATGCAATGCCACATTTTATACCTAACAACTCTATGTGTTATCATCCCATTTTACAGATAAGGAAACTACGATGATCCCTAAGATTTGCCTAGATTACATAGCTAGCGAAGCAGCCTTGCTGAGATTCTAACCGAGTTTCTATTCCTTTAGATTCTGCTCTTTTCATCTCTATTCTCTTTTAACAATAGAGAGCTGGGAAGGTGTTTAGGTCCAACTGAGGGAGGGAGAATCTTTTTAAGCACAATGTTCTTTATGTTACCTTTCTTTTCCACCAGTGGCCTGACTCACCCCTGTATCTTAGGTATTTATGTGTTATCGTGGTACAGTTCACCCCTGTTTCAAAGAAACTTTACTCTCTCCCCACTCCCCGGATGCTTCTCTGCCTTTTGATAGTTCCCCAGTGTTAGGCCTAAGAGCCCCAAGACACCCTTACTCTGAAGCTCAGGCCGGCTTTACTGTCTCAAAACTTATCGAGGACCCCAAAGAGCTTTTGTTTCTGTGGCTCATATTAATGATGTTTGCCACTGTGGAATTTAAAACTGGGAAATTGTTCAACTATCTATTAATTCCTTTAAAAGTAATAATTACTCTGTTGCAGGTTTATATACATAACATTTTCACAAAGTATAACTATGATTTTAAAGGATTCGTGAAAGATGTGCATTTTTACAAATCTCTGTAGTAACTGCCCAGGTTCTCATATCTTCTTCCATCTTCAATCTGTTGAGATGTATTATTTTGGTTGAAATAAGTATAAAAAAAAATCCAGCTCTATAACTGTGTAGTTAGAAAAGGAGGCATATTTTCATTCCTCTTCAGATAACTGGATCTCCTTTTCAATACCGTAGCAACTCAACAAGTGGTAGTTTTAAAAAGAAAAAAAAGAAAAGGTTAGCTACAAATAGACCCTGAGTTCATTGTTAATGATCTTTTCACTCCGTGTTACTTTCAACTCCATCGGACTAGATTTCACTGTGAGCCCATGCATGATTTCATAACATGCACTGGTCATTTGGAAACTTACTGAGTTCTTCAGATCTTCCCAATGTTGGCACAGTTTAGTATAAAGTATCCCCCCAAATTATATTTGTTAATATCACAACAATTCTCATGAGAAAACTACTGGAGTTTGGGCAGCTGTCAAGCCCACAGTGGGAGATGTTTCTTTTAAACATTTAATTTTCCCTTGAAAGCTTACATTTTATCATTGGCAACAAATATTGTCCATTATTTTTCTTGAAATGACAGCTCGCTTAGTTCATTTTCAAGAAAACCTCTGCCATATATCCAAGTCAGAATAACCAGTGTGCCTGTCAGTCATTCTTCCAAGTAAAAATGGTGTTCCCTGAAAAAGCAGCTAGCTGAGCTCATGACTAAAGCAAACAGCTCCACAGGTGTTTTTCCTCGTAGGTCGTATGTATACAGCGACATGCTTCGTGTGTACTTCCCTGTTGTCAAAATGTGGGAAAGGCCTGTACCGGAGGATCAAGATTAAAGCAATCAGTGCTTTTTACTGCTTCCTAAGGCCATTCCTAAGTGAAACCAGCATGTTTTACAATCAGGTGTGTGGCAATGAAGAACACAATGGCTGCTGGTACAATTTGGGGCCATTGCCTTGACTTAGCAGGCGTCTTCAAACTACAGCCCGCGGGCCACATGCGGCCCGCAGAGAAGTCTGATCCGGCCCGCCAGGTTTTTTGGGCAGTGAGCGCAGCCGAGGTGTTACAGTAGGAATTAGTAGTTCATATAGTCCAGCCCTCCAGCTCTCTGAGGGACCGTGATCTGGCCCCCACTTTAAAAAGTTTGAGGACCCCTGAAAGGTATCAGTAATCTCAGCCCCATTGTTACTGCATTATCAGTGCAAAAGTCAACCCACTGAAAAAGGTGAATAACATCAGTTTATCAACATAGTTTTGACCTCATGAATCTCCCTTAAAGGGACTGGGAACCCTCAAGGGTCTGCAAGTCACACTTTGAGGGCCACTGCTGCATCAAGCCGGGGAGAGCCTTCAGAGAGCAGACTTTGTCTCTGTCTCTCTCTCTCTCTCTCACACACACACACACACACACTCACACTAACTGCAGCATTTTACTCATTGAGTAACAGCCTATTTATTCTAGGGAGGAGTTAGTAAAACAGTTCCTTATAAAGTATACTTAGAATAGGTTTTGCTAGGTAATTAACCCTAGAGAAGTGATTTCCTGATTACCTGAGCTTAGGTCTGACATTCAGAAATGCCATTTCCCAGTTCCTGGTTTCCATTCCCATCATCAGATTTGAGGGGGTTACTCACTTCCCTCTTGGTCACATGAGTGTGTGTAACAGTTACTCCATTTGCAAATAGGGAACTCATGGATGATTAGAAGAGTTATCCATACTTGTCTTGCTGATGGCTGGCCACAGGCTGCAGTGTAATGCTCCCTGCCACCCCATCTCTCTCTCTCTCTCTCTCTCTCTCTCTCTCTCTCTCTCTCTCTCTCTCTCTCTCTCTCTCTCTCTCTCTCTCTCATACACACACACACACACACACACTTATCTCAGGTTTTGTACAATTAGAAAAGCTATTTTGCTGGAATCATTTTTCCTCAGTAATTCATATCACATCTGTTAGGAATTACTAATTAAAAAGCAAAGCTAACAAGAAGATCAAAAGGATTATAAATCCATAATTTCTGTTAGATGGTGACAACTACCCCTTCCATTCATTAATTCCTGCAACAGTCTCATATTCTGGACCAAGATCAAATCTAATAAGAAAAAAATTTATTTTTTGCTGAGAAGCAACCACCATGCAACATAAATTATAAACTAAAAAAAAAAAAAAAACTGTCTTATTAATAACAAGAGGAATATTTCATCACTAAAAGCTTTAGGGTAAGGAAATAGGGCTTCACCCACACTGTGTTAGTACAAACAGAGCTGGTTCTGTGTGTCTGCTGAGAAACTTGTTTCAGAACTTCCTGGCCTGTCAGTGAGGCCATCTCAGCATCTCAGATGACCCTTCCCTGCACCTCCTTTGTTGCACAGAATCATGGGAAATTAAAGCAACTGGTCTCTTAAAGCCCTGGTACCCAATGGTTCTTTTGAAACAGTTTCCCAACTGGAGCCTGTGTTTCTTGCTCTTCATCGTCCGGCCATTTCACCAAGGAAGGTCCAGATTCCCTGCTCCATCCTAGTCCGCTGGATCATACTTCCAATTTGTTAGTAATGGTTAGAAATGACCATTTTCTCAGCTCAAATCTCCATGATGCAGGTTTTCTGTGACTTGGGTAATCCCAAGATTCTGTCGTTCTAAAGTTCTTCTGATGTTGGTTCAGCTGCGTATGTAAAAAAACAAAAAACAAAAATGTTAAGCTGTGTGATTCTTTGAGAACTTGATTTAGTGATGTTTTAGATGAATGCTTTCCATCTTTGGGACCCTTAATTTAGTTTCTTATACACCACACCTCCTTGAAGTCTTCAAGGCCCTGTGTCAATGCCTCAGTAGCTGAGGCTGAGTGCAAATAATCCCTTCAACCTGGCTGAGATTGCACTTCTCCCCCTTTAGGAAAAGGAAAAAAACACACAAAGCTGTAGGGACTGTCATAAATAATTTTACTGAAGTGAATGCTGAAATCAGGCACCACACTGCCTGGCTCCTAGGAACCAATTGGCAGCCAGATATGTCGAGTACCCACTGGCCAAAGCCTCGCCTTCTCAGAAATGGAAAGCAGGGAAAACAATACGATCATCTCTTAAAGTGGCATGCTGGGCCTATCCCCAAAGTTAAATATACCTAGACAGTTCTCAGTGTAGTAACTACAGCTGACCTTGGAAGAAAACGACGTTGATAGCAGCCCATGAGCTGCGGAAGGTGATAACGAACGAGATGTAATCATGTGTTTCTGGCACACACTTCGAACAGGACAAGGAGCTAATTGCATTTAAGTATTATCTTACAATATAGCAACCCGGGCATTTTGGAAGACAACCAAACTCTCCCTTTTTTGGAAGGGATTCTCTATTTCTAGCAAAAAGAAATCTATGAACGTTGCTCTCGGAACCTCTAAAAACTTCTTTCCTAGATCAAGTCCAATTGTGCATGGGTCTTTCCCGTAAATCTTCCTATCTGTCCTGCCCAGTGCTGACTGCTTAGCAGTGGTTGCTGGGCTGAACTCTGAACGCTGGGTCCTGTTTTCCTTTTGCTCCTGGTAATCCTCCGTCTAGTGTAACTCGCAGCACCACTTACTGCGGTTCTCACTCAGATTACATGAAAGAAACACTCATCCCGCTGGAGTCTGGTGCCCATCCAGGGAAGCGTGCCAGCCCACGGTGCCACAGGAGTGAGGGAGAACACACATGTCTCCAACAAAAGAGCAACAGGAAGAAACTCGTCTGAAAATGGCAGGGTGAGAGGGTTCTTTGCTGTGCCTTTTAAAACTGTGGACAGGTTGATACATAGATTAGCACTGCCCTACATACCTTTATGTGGGAGTTAAGCAGGCTCTTGAAAAATAAAAGGAGAGCTGACAAAGGAATTAAGGTATTTTCTTCTACTTACATTTTTTTTTTCTTTCAGAAAATGTCAGTTTAATGGATAGCATACGATGCTTGTTGGCCATTTTTCAGTTCTTTGTAGACACAGGATGTTGGGGTTAATTGGTCTCTTTCTGAAATTTGGGTTTTAATTAATCTAGTGCTTATAATTTCTATAAATACTTAATGTAAGGCTGAAGTTTTCAGCTAAAATATATTAATAACCTTAACTTGCTACATACAAACAGAACAGCACTGTCCCTAATCATTGTCCCTACTTTCAGGAGTGAATGTGCTAAGCAATGGATATGGAGAATTTAAAATGACTGTAAAGTTACTTGGAAAAGTAGGTCACAGGGACATGAATCCTTTGAAAAATCAGAAGTACCAACTTAAGAAGCTGCTTATAGGCCTTCAACATCCATCCATGTTTTAAAGCTTTACCAGTTCATATATCAGAAAACTGGAAAGGAAAAGAGTATACAGATCCATGAATAAAAAGAAGTAGGATTCCGGGTGTTAGGGAAACTTCTTGGAATCTGGCAGATTTCAATGCGATCTAAAGGTTTTTGACATGACCCAGAGCACAGCAGGCCGAGCCAGAAAGTCTTTGTTTCTTCCTGAAGTTGGCAGCAGGCTCAGAGCTGGGCTGTGTGGGACCTGGGACCTACCTCTGGGCATCTCTCCCTCTGACCATCAATCACCCCGTTAAAATAGTGATGGGAATTTTATTTGTTCCATGGCTGATGACAGAGAACACCATTTTTAAACTGCAAGGGGCCTACTCATCCTCCCAATAAACTTTATCTAAGTATTAAAATCACCACGCAGTCAGCAAAAAGCAGGACATGCTCCCAGAGGAAGCCTGAGAATGAAAAAGTATGTTTTTGGTCTTAGGTAGTCGCATTGCTTAGGAATCTCGAGAAAATAGAGCATAGCATTTCAACTATTCCAAAAACAAGCAGAATTTGAGAAGCAGAATATTAACAGCTAAGAATCCAAGATCAAAGCACTAAGAGTTCAAGGAGGGTAAGCAAGGAAAATAAGCAGGCCCTGGGCCCAGGGTGGCCACGGAAGTGAAAAGGACTTGAGTTCTATTGAGGTCTTTCCTCTGAGAAGCTCCAAAGCCAAGGCTTGGGTTCAAGCTGACCAAGTGCAAAAGCAATTGATAAAAGTACAAAAGGAAGTTACAGAGTTCTAATTAAATCAGGTTTAGATTCAACAAAAAGAGAAGGGCATTATGGGCTCCAGCCGTCCTAGATTGACATTATTGTTTGGGACAGCATGGAGTCCTGGCTTTGCAACCTGTTAGTGCCTGCCCTTTCCTCGGGGATACAGGAAATATGCCCAGCTAAGGCCTGGCTAATGGCTGAGAGTGGATCAAAAAGCAAAGTATGAAGGGAAGTGTTAGGACCCATCTGCTTCCATTCTTCGGTGACTCCAAAGAATGCTGTCCTATTAGTCTTCAGGTGTGTGTGTGTGTGTGTGTGTGTGTGTCCATGCATAAGCATGGTAACTGACATTCATGATTCTTTTCAGTCCTTGTGTCTATGTTCAGTCCCCACTGCTCCCACTCTCTGCTCTGTTATGCTCACCCAACCTGCTACACTTAGGATAACTTGCTATTTTAGAAATATACAATAATACCAGCTATTTATCTTAGTTGCTTTACTGGAAAAGTAGAGAGATATAGACAGAGGAGACCTTTGACCCTTCAAATCCACAGAGCAGTGTCTTCTCACTTACCACTGTTTTTGGTAAGACAATAAGTATAACAGCAAATGTAAGGCATTTCTCCCAGTGTGATCAATGTCAGTAATTGGATTCATTGAGTCCATTGTTTAGAAAAACAGAATGCCAACTTGATAATGATAGATGCACCCAAATCCAACTTTATAAAATGTGCAAGTCAACGAGGTAAGTGGAGCTCAAAGGGTTTGAGGGATGAATGAATGGAGGTGTTTACTCATTTTTTTAAGAGTTCTTTGCTTCTCATATAGACTTATTTCAAAATACCTGTGGAGAACAACAGACTCAACAGAAAATATTTAGTACTGCCTTTCCCTCTCCCTCACAAAAAAAGCAAAACAAAACAGTGTATACAGTGCTCACTTCGGCAGCACATATACAAAACAGTGTATACATAGTTGTGTGTTTTTTTTTCAGGAGCATGTATATTATAGGAAGCAAGGCTCACCTCTTGTAAGCATCGTTTAATATTAAATTTAGAGGATTGTTTTTTTCCCTACCATGTTCTCAGAATTACAGAGATTAGAAATGGTAAACAAATACTTCAACCTTTTCCTGTGCATGACTATGTATTATGTCCAGGGTCAGTTTCTTAATATGACACTTGTATCTTTGGTCCAGTAAGCTTTGATCATCCTAACCACAACTTTTATAATCTATTTTGTTTTGAAAATATGAAAAATGAGAGAAGCTTGCTTGTGAAAAATCTGGCTCCTTGATGTCCCAGCTGTAGGCTAATAGGAGAGACTTAAAAAACTTGATATGGGCTCAAAGAGAAAGAGAGTCAAGTTACCACCAACAAGCAGACAAGGCAAATTCCCATGATGCCAGGCCACTGCCTGAGGGGTGGAGGGAAGAGGAGGCACTTCAGGGCATTCCTTCAAGGGATTGGTTTCCTATGTGATGTCACATGTCACCGGGGGTGAGGTCAGGTTGCTACTTGCCCTCCACTTCCATGAAACTATAATTGCCCCCACGGAGCATGTCACCAAGGAGGAGTCTTCTGGGACTTTGGGTATGATATGGACCATAGGGGTCATTCTTCCTAAAAGTCTACAAGAACTGCTAACATGGCGAAGTGTGTTGGATGAAACAGATAAAGTAATTTTTTTTAATGTAGGCTTTGCTTTAAAGAAGTCTATGGAAATGAAAGGGGGTATAATTGTTCTTACTGGGTTTTGAGTACATAGGGGGTCATTGTACAAGTCTCTTTTTTGTGTGTGGTTGAAAGCCTTCATAATCAAATGTCATTGTGTGTGTGTGTGTGTGTGTGTGTGTGTGTGTGTGGTGTGTGTGTGTGTGTGTTTAATCCACTAACATAGTTGTGGCAGGAAGTAGACATGGCCATGGAGCGAGAACAAATAGAATGTCTACACTAACTTCATTTCTCAGGAGAAAAAAAGCAACTCGGTACTTGCTATTGAGTGGAATATCCCAACTATAAGCCCTGCCCTATCTGATCAACACTGTGGTGAAGCCAGTAAGCCCAGCACCAATTCAGATAAAACAGCTGCAAAAATACAGGCTGCTCCAACTTTGAAACCTAAGGAAAATAGTAATTTAACATTTTTTATAAAAATCTCTGAAATTAATCCATTCTCCCCCCCACATTTACAATAACAACTTTTCCCTTGAATTATGCATCACAGTGACTATTTGAATTACAAATGTATGAATTATTCATGATCTGCAAATGTGACAGAGTGTTTTGGTCCCTTGTGTTGAGAGCCAGTGAGAAGCTGGTCCCGGGACCTGGTTGGCAAGGGGAGGGTGGCATCTGGGGACCCGGGGAGGCAGGCTGCCCTTCAGAACCCTCCTCCACTGAGGTGGAAGAATGGAAGGGTGCCTTGGTACTGTACGGAGGTCAACTCTGACCTCCTTGTCCCCACTGTCTCCTGGCTCCCCATCCTGTAACAGCTGCTACCCACTGGCACCACCTACGTTTTAAACCAGCTGGAGACAGAGTTCTACGTGATAAGCCTGTTATATTTGCAGAGTAAGCAGGAACACCTAATGGCTTGGCCCCCTAACGATTCTGGGACGGCCTCTGACAGGCTATAGCAGTACGTCCTGGCAAAGCAGAGGAAAGCATAATTAAAAGAGCTTTTGTCTAAGCTCTCTCTAAATCAACCTTTTAAATGTGCTCAGTTTAAGAGTCCCCAAATGCCAATTCAATCACACTGGCCTCTAAGAACCGCAGAAACCCACAGGACAGCTCTGGCCAATTAGTCAAGCAAGAAGGGAGTGTGTGTGTGTGTGTGTGTGTGTGTGTGTGTGTGTGTTCAGAGAATCAACACAGATGCTGAAAGAACCCCCCGGAGAGAGGGCAGAATGGCCCCCAAACAGAACTCAGCTGACTCCGGTAATACAATAGAGGGAGAGGTGAGCACACAGGGGGCCTTCCAAGGAGTCAAGAGAACTCTCATATTCTTCACGTAATTCACAAAGAAAGCCAGCCAGCCAGCTGTCTAACACTGGAGAGCATGCACTGTGGTGAGGCAGGGGAGCAGGGAGAGACAGATAAAAAAAGAAAACACAAGACATGCCAAAACCCAGAGGGAAGAAAAAAATGTCAGAAACCAACCAGAAGAGCAAGAATGAAAGTTGCAATAGTGCAAAGTAAAACCCTGAACAGGCGATGTGCTTTTGCTAACAAAGAAAGCATGTGCTTTTTGTAAGACAGCACAGCAAACGTGTGTGTGTGTGTGTGTGTGTGTGTGTGTGTGTGTGTGTAGGGGGCTGACAACAGTGGGCAGCCTTTGCCACCACCCTGGCACACACCTTTTCCTCCTGAGACCTGCAGACCCACTGTGTGCAGCAGGAGGCAGGCCATCGGTGCACAGAGGTGTTGTTTGGTTGCTGGGGACGCTGGGAGCCACATCAATGCTGCACGGGCTTCGTTCCACCAGGGAAACTGGAGCCTGCACAGAGTCAGCAAGGCACCGAAAGGCAATGGGTGGCCATCCAAAGCAGCCGAGACCTAGGACTTAGTGGGAGCTGTGGACAATTGGACTAGACGTCTCCTGCGCTGCTGGCTCAGAAAGACTCTGGTCTGAGCCCTTGCAAGTTCTTCTGATCTCCAGTTTCTTGCTTGCATTGCTGGGGTCTTAGAATGTCATCCTTGACTTCAATGCTGTCCTTGTAGGTTAAGTTTTCAAACCACCAAGCAGAGTGCCTTTGGGTTGGTTTACTTGCTCTTTCAGGGGTCATGTTATTATTTGGGCCCATGTGTTAAATTTCCCTAATTCAGGACATTGGCTGGTTTCAAGTTCTGGAAATACATTTGAACACCTTTCACAGAAATGGGTGAGAAGTTAGAATAACAGAAATTCTTGGCTCTGAGTTCAGTCAAATGCAAAAGACCCATGTTTTGCTTTGTTCAATGAAATCCCAGCTTCCCTTTCTGCTCTTCTAGGCCAAACCCATCCTGGATGGAATTAAACAAAGTGAGAGGCTTTGGAGCATTTATTGCAAGATCCTATTGATAAGCAGTATGGTTGCAATATGCTGCTGATGAGCAACAATGGCTAACCCTTGGCTTCATTCTGCATGAACTTTCATAACCATCCACTGATTCATCTACTCATGACTAGCCCATCCCATATGCGAGTCATGACAGAAAGAGTAATGAGCCCCTCATCAATGATGAACTTTCCTCCTCTCATCTCAAGAGTGCTGGCCTATGGCAACCCCTAAAGCTCTGCAAACATAAGGAGTTGTTCCATTCTGTCCTCCCAGTGAGGGCATCTTCTCAGCTTTCCTACTCTCCCAATTGTCAGAGAGGCTTGAGTTGTTCTACCAAAGGGATTAATAAATTGGTCTTTGGTTCGCCTTAGAACAATAATAAATATTTCCCAGATCAAGTGCCTGGGGCAAGGAATAGAGTTTAAAAATAAATTTATCATGTTCTCAGCTAGGGATCAGAGCAAAGCTCACTGATCCACAGGATGGCTGACTCTATTTCCTTGATGATAAGCTAACTGACCATCCAGCCAGCCATAATCCATACAGCACAGGGAACTCTGCACATGGAATTGGCTGTGCCTTCTCACCAGGACACAAACAAGCTGGTCTCCATGACAGTCTCTTTGCACAACAAGGCCTTCAGGATGAGCTGTAGAGAACGAGAAGGCCTATTTCCATCCTAGGAATTTGACCCTACTTTTGACACAGTGGCATTCACAATGGAGTTTAGGAAATGATATTAAGTAGTTTTCCGTGGTCAGGTTGATATTCTGGCATGTCCAGGGAACTGAAAACAGACCACTCAGCTCCCTGAAGCTCTTTGTGTATTCACTGCCTGTGGTTTTGCTGCAAGAGAGAGAAGTGTTATGGAATAGAAATGAGGCAAACCCACCAACTGGGCATGCGGGCTCACTTCCAAGTGGGTATGCACAGAAGGACCGCTTCTGTGAGAAACAGAAGACCAGGCTCTACCTTTAGGTCACCTCCACTCCAACCCAGGCTGCCACGCTACACTCGGAGCCTTGATGTCACAATTCAGTTCTTGTGCTTCTGAGCTTTTACACTAGTATTTGGGGAGCATTCGGAAGAAGAGATAAAGTGTGGACAATGATTCCCTTTTATTACTTATTCAGAAAGGGCAATGGAGCCAATGATGCACTACCACAGGCTTTGTGAACTTGAACAGTCACCCCATTTAATATCAAGACCATTGTCTGTTCCACAGAAAAAGCTAGGAGAAGTAGTAAGAAGCAGCCGGGCATGTGTGGTTATATACTCATGCAATTAGGGCTTAATTGCCTTCTATAAATTGCATGTAGGTAGTTAGAGTTTAACAACTGTTTGTAGTGTTTTCATTTTCCGACAAATTAAATTTCTCATCTGATTTGGTGATTATATTCAAAGTAAGTGTAATTTGCCTTAAAAATAGTGTTTTTATGTAATATTGATAGTGTGAGAACAATTACTACATATGATAATACATAAATGAGTTTAATTTCTCTTGAAAGACAAAATTTAAATCAGCTTACTTAGAACCCCTGCATTAAAACAATTAAAATTGCTCTGGCCAGTTTTCTCAGTGGCTACAACATTGGTCCACGGATAGAAGGGTCTATAGCCCTTGCTTTTAGCCGCTACGCTAAATGCCGTCTGAGAAAGCTTCCCAGAGCAGAACAGGCCTCAGCATGCCCTTCCTACCCACAGCCCCATGTCCTCTGCATCTCCCACCGAGACCTGGGCTGGAGCTGAAGCTGGATGGGAGCCACAGCTAAGATCCCACAGGGAGTACCCACGCCTCTGCCAGTCCAGAGTAAGTAGCTCTACAATAAGTCCCATTTATCCTGAGGCAACCCTAGATTAGGAGAGGGGTGTCCTGTATAGAAAGCCATTAACTCGAAGGTGGAGATGGACAAGAGAATCTGTGGCTGAGGATAAATAGGGAGCAAAAATAACCAATCAAGTAATGAATGCTATAGTGACTACCCAGTCAGGAGAGACCAAAACAGGACTTTTCCTGCATAAATTATAATTAGGCCACTTATGCAGTGACAGAATCTCAGCCACCCAGGTGTCCTCGGTAGTCTTGTTTGTTCACTGTCCCTGCTCTGCTTTTCCATCAAGAGACTCTTTCTGTTCACCAAGGAGGCCAATCCTGGGAGCTCTGCCCCCTGAGAGAAGCAGACTAGCCTCTCTTCCTACCTTGACCTAGAGTTGCCCAAAGTCCAGCAACCTGCTCTTATCTCTGTGTCAGATTTGGCACACGTAAATGTCATGGTTGAGTCACTTGTCTGTCTCCTCCATTATACTGTGATCCTCTGAAAGGCCAGAACTGGTGTTTAGCCCTGAATCACCATCAAGGAATTTGCCCTAACACAAGCAAGCACTAATTCCATGGTTGTTTATTGAATGACCTGTGGATCTTACTTTTTCTCCAGATCCCCTCTGGGAGGCTTTCCTGATTGATCAGTCCTGCTTCCCTGTGAACTACCAGAACACGGTTGTTTATTAGATTATCAACTACTCAGCCTTGATCTATATCAAATGCCTGATCCATAGCAGGCTCTTTATATAAGTGGTAGCATAATTTTCCACCACTCTGGTCTGGAACTCTCCCCTCAAAAGGCAAAATGCCATTGGCTCTCAATGCTAGCCTTCCATAATTCATTTTTTTAACATTTTGAAACCTAAATGTGGCATTTTTACATTTATTCTTATAAAATTTCCAATAGTCCATCACTTCAGTTTTCAAAGATTTTGTTTTTGGGTAGTAATAATTACTCACACTTTTGTCCTCTTTAATAAATGCATTGACCAGGATACCCACGACTCACCAACAGCCTCTGGCACAAAGCTTTTCACTAGGAAGTTTTTAATAACATTTTTAACATAAATAGAAACATATAAAAGCAGACTGTCTGATAAAATCTTTTTCTGATGACTCAAAGGCAGAGGAAATAATAAAAAGGAACAATTGCTAATCATGGTGTTTTAAATCAGAAAGTTAAAACCGGAGCACTTAGAGGTCATTTCTTTCTGAAGAGATGGAAGAGAATGGGGATATGGTGAGGGCTTGTCTAAAGGATACTGGGGCCAACCACTACCCAGCCCATATCCACTTTACCCTGAGCTAACCTGCTGTCATCAACTGTGTCTGGAGGTTTTGCCCAAGGCTTTGTTTGGAGGTAACTGGTGCAAATCTGGAAAAAAGATGGAAAACAACTTCCTCGTTTCAGATGCCCAGCTCCCACATGCATACGTTGTATATGGCACTTTCAGTATCACAGTCTGTGAAAAATAGGGTGTACTTAAGTTGGACTCTCAGCAATCAATACACCGTGCTAAGATGATAATAGACTGATTTCTACCTGGAGGAAAATCACGATAGCCAAATCACTGAACTGAGCAGCACTTTCCCCAATGACGTGAAGGAAACATCAGAGGCATGTTTACCAAATGAATAGATGATAAAAAGATGTGAGAAACGGTTAAGATTATAAAGTATCAAAAAATGTTTTAATGACATTGGCCTAAAAATAGACTAAACACAAAAGGCACAACATATAACAAGAATAAATGCTGCCGAAACCGGTTTGGCACAGTGGTAGAGCGTCGGTCTGTGGACTGAAAGGTCCCAGGTTCAATTCCAGTCGGGAGCATGTACATTGGTTGCGGGCACATTCCCGGTAGGGGGTGTGCAAGAGGCAGCTGGTCGATGTTTCTCTCTCATTGACGTTTCTGGCTCTCTATCTCTCTCCCTTCCTTTCTATAAAAAAAATTAATAAAATATTTTTTTTAAAGAATAAATGCTAAGTCCCACTTTTAGAGTTTCAAAATCAATTGCAAAAATACAAGAGAGGGGACCTGACTTCAACATTTCCTATGAAAAAGCCAGAGGTGTATTATTAAGAATAACTCCAGCTTTTTAAATGCCCACTATGTGTTATTCTATCTGAATTAAAGGTGTAACACGAAATTAATAAAATCTACTGCAAATTGTATTTGCAATCATAGAAATAAGCATCTAAGTTAAAGAAAGGGAAAATGTGACCATAATCTGAGCTGGTCAAAGTACCAAGTAAAGATTATGGTTTCAATTCTGGATGACACGCTGTAAGAGGAACCTTGATAAAGAACTGGGCTGTATGCCAAGGAAAACAGAATGGTTAAGGCTCTGTGAACCATAACAGGTGAGGAAGCATTTGAGGAAATGGGCATGTTTATTTGAGAAAGGAAATCTTAGGAGGGATTTGATAAATATCTTAAAATTTCAGAGGCCATATTGGCAGGAGGTCAGATATACTTTATCTAACAGCAGAGAGTGGAACTAGAATCAATAGGGTAAAGTTAGAGGTAGCAGATTAGGTCAGCATTCTTCGGTTATGAGCAACAGAAACCACCTGACTTGGATAAGGGAGGTCACCAGTTACTAGAAAGGCCAAGAAATAAGTTAAGACCAACAAGAAAGAGGTGGCACCAGAAGAGTTTGGTATCAGGACCTTCTTGACTATCATCTTGCCTGGCACCCCCTTTAGATTAAAAGAATTCTAACCCTTAACTTGGTCTTTGTATCTAATAAAATCCCAGAGCCATGATTTTATTAGATACTGGTTGGGTCATGTGCCTGCTCATTGATTGTCCCAGAGAAGTGACAGGAAGAGTCTGGCAGTGGGAACTTAGAGAGATCTCTTTGACTTCCATAGCTGGAGGACATCTAGATTTATTTTTCCAACCTAGGCTTCTCCAATGGGAGGCAAATTGTGCCCCAAAAGAAAATCATGGTGCTGTTAGGGAGGGAGAATGAAGTTAAGGCAGCCATAAAAAGAAAAATGGCTACTGTACAGAGCTCAAGATGGAGAAATCATTTCTAAATATCAAAGTGTTTAAAATGCAAGGTCCAGTGAGGCCATTCTCATTCAAGGTATTCAAGTATAGATCCCAGGATCAAACAGAGGAGGTTCTCACGTGAAGCAGGAGGTATGGTTGGCTGAACTGAGAGATCTCTTCAATTCTAAGATTCAACAACTCTAAGTAGCTTTCAAATTGGGGACATATCAGAATCCTAAAAAGAGCTTTTTCTAATTATTTCTGCTTAGTTCTCCTCCCTGTCTCTGAAGACTCTCATGCCCCCTTCCCACCCCTCATCCCTCATCTCTATTTGAGAGCCCCAAACCACACTACCTCAGAAGTTTCTACTCTGTCAGTACTTTATAGAGGTGAAAGAGTCTGGGATGAGAGACAGGATGCTAATTAAATGGGAAAATTCTTTTTTTACTTAAAAAAATCTTTTTAAGTGTTACAAATGTCTAACTTGTAGATTGAAGCAGTGTAAGAAATATCTGTGAAAAAATGAAAAGGGACTTAGCTAAAGAAAATTAATAGTTGGAGTTATCTCACAATGCTGCAAATGTTGGCTTTCTCCTGCTACTGCTATTTTGCTTGGAGTGGGTCCAAGTTTCCCCTTGCATAAAAGGAGACAAGATCTATTTGAAGCCATTAACAGTACCAATAGGGGGGACATTTGAATTAATAACCAGGAGGCCAGTCAGCCAGGAGCAATTTTGAGCATAATCTTTTCCTTTGACTTTTTTTGTAAAGACTGATATTTTGCTCTATTAAACTTAGTTCGACATGCCACTGCAGAGCCAAATAATTTATCTTTCTAACTCTACTTTTTTTAAACTGACCTAAGTAAAGTATTTTAATTTACTTGAATGGAGATTCTTTCTGTGGATTGTGCTAGGTGCTATGAAGCATTATTCCTGAACTTAAAGTATTCTTAGGAATTTAGCTTTTAAAAATATATATATTTTAGGGCATAAGCAAATGCTCTTGGATTAAAACTAAGGGAACAGAGTAAATTAAAAAAAAACATATATATATAATGCATGATCTTCTTTTTGTTTCTTTGAAAGAAAATTTATACAAAAATTAAATTCTTTTCTCACTCTTTTTTATTCATCCCAACTTGCTATTATACTACTGAAGTCTTATAATGTCTTCCTGGAGGCCTCGGGGGAATCAAATGTGCTCAGTCCCCAAAGATGCTATGTGGTTTCCTTGCTGTTTCCTTTCCTCCAGCTCTGGGCCACCTTCTACCAACAGGCCCTGCATCTGCCTAGCATTCCTATTGCTTATTTAGGAACTCAGAGGCCCTCCAGCAACACCCTGTCCACTACCCACACCCTTGATGCAATGGAGCTACAAAGGTGCCGAGTCTGGACCAAATTCTGTGCTTTGTCCTGCCTTTCCTTGGGCCATGTACTGCAACCTCCTCCCCCCATTCTACTCCACAGCCTAGGCTGAGCTTCCTAAAACTCGGGTTGGAATCCAGGTCTCTCCTGCTTATGCAGCCTTCAGTGGCTTTTCCAAGACCTACACTACAAAACCAAAACCCATTAGCCATAACTATCAGTATGTGGCCCAATCAGCTTTCTGGCAGGAACTCTTTTTGGAACTCACCCTCTCATCTCAGGGAACATCTTAGCACCCCCTCCCCCCCTTACTGTGTGCCAGGCCCTGGTGGGCTTAGAGGTGAGTACTCATCCCCATTCCCAGAGGCTGGTGCTGTCCTGCCTCCAGTACCTCTACTACCAAACCCAGTTGCCTGACAAATGTTCACTTCTTTCGAATTTGGATCAAACATCTCTTCCCTGTGAAGTTGTCCTCAACACTCCCCATGCACGCAATGTTCTCATAGCATGTGGTTCTCCTTTTCCCTCTTGATTTCTGTAGAACTTAGCTCTGCTTCTGCTAGCATTTCCTCACATTTGCTAAACTCCCTCCTTTACTAACTAGTGAGCTCCTGTGTGTAGGGATTTCCTCGTCACTGCAATATCCCCAACACCCAAGAAGGTGCCTAATACCTACCACACACAGTCCATGGCCTAACAGGAACATAACTGAACAACCATGAAACTCCACGTTGGAACTTTAAAATTTCCAAGAGCATCCATTTCCTTTCTCTTATTTTAGAGGGTAAGAACCCTTTCCTTCACCCAACAAGGGAGTTACAAGATGTGTTTGGTTTCTGGCCTGTGCTCCTCCAGGATTCCTAACGTAGGTGCATGTGTACAAGGCACAGCTCATTAACTGGGTTCAAACTGACTGCAATTAGCAACTGACCCTACATGGCCCAGCCCAGTGACCCAGTGCAGAGAGAGAGACAAATGCTCATCACACTGGTCCCTGGCCTTCCAGGGTGGCATGCTGTCTTGGCTCCCCACCCCTTTCAAGGGCAATGTAGTGTCCACTATGCTACAACAGTTCACCCAACCCTGTCAATCAGAGTAATTCTCTCCATGAGAAGAGGACCTGAAATACACAAGCCTGCAGAGCCCAGGAGCTGTCTGAGGCTTCCAAGGACACAGTATCATTTCCTCTTAAGAGACAGGTTTGCCTTTGCTACCTCACATAGGCTTTGTGAACCCAGCCAGATTTCCCGCTAAAGGAAGCTTCTTTACTTACTATCACATTTTTGATGACATAGCCAAGATTTCCCCTCCTTTCACTTCTTTAATGCTCATGGTCAGAACCACCCCAGTTTACAGAGCTAGGGCTGAGGGAATATCTAATCTTAGCAGTAAAACTCGCATTTACCATATTCAGATGACCAGTTTAGAAGAAAGGACAGCAGCAGTGGAAATATCTCTGGGACCTCTACAAGGGATTAACTCAACGGGCTGTGGAATGTCAGTGCCTCACCAACTGATACGCAGCTATGAACGCATTTCTCTGTCTAAAACTCAAGTGACTCTCAGGAAGGGATCACGGCAGATATCACACACGTAGGGCATTTGTGTTTCCAGCGAGCCTGGCATGTCTGACTGCTATCAACACGTCATATGATCACTTGATAGACAAGCCCAAGCTAACACTAGGCCTAGCCTCTGAGTCGCCATTACTTTAAACCTCTCCCGGAACTGCCATAACCAGAGCTTCCTGGGATTACATGGTGAGGTCACCTGGGCCAATAACTGAGTCAAGAAGCAGAGGCTCAGCCATCTGATGGGCAGGCGAAGGCTGCAGCCACAACATCACCGTCAAAACAATGTCATGAACAAGCCTAGAATTTGTGATGATCAAAAGGTGCTGTAAACATGCTAAGGCCTTGCTGAGACCCTAGGCTTTTGATTAGAAAAGCATGTGTAAGTGTTTTGACATAGTGTCGGGATGTTTCACTTAAATCTAGTGAAGACAAGAAAACTCAGTCTGCCTTTTATTCATGCTGCTTCTACAGGCTTCTTTGGTTTGTTCTCTTGTTTGTTTGTTTACAGTAATGTCAACAAAGGGTGAGGATCCTCCTGGACTTGGCATTTGGTTGCCTCTTCGAGGATCAGAATTACAAAGGAAGAGTCCTTGCTCAACAAATACTCATTGAGCTTATATTACACGCCAGATACTGAGCTAGTCACTAGGAATACAATGCTGAGCATGGCAGAGGTACCTCCTGTCCAGTCAGGGGTGACAGGCTCATGGACAGCAACCTACTGTCAGGTTTATCATCTGCACAGAGGCAAAGCCAATCTATTCCAATCCTCAGTTACAGGGCTAGTAGTAGCCTCAAAATGGAAAGAGGGCACCTGTGACCCTCACCTGCCTGTAGCTCAGCTATAGACATCCCTGAGTTGAAAGTGGTGGGAAGTGGCAAGAATTTCAGGCCTGGACTGGCCAGGTTGACCCTGCCCATGGTCCTGCCAATTAATTCTATTTACTACATTCTATTGAAGGTTCTCTAGGCCTAGAACTTTGGCTAAGGGCCTCATGCATGTGACCTGGTTGTGACATGGATCTTCCTTATCTCTGTTGCAAGAATCTTCCAGCTTGGTTTAAGAGGAAGGGATGAGGAGGAAAAAAAAAAAAAAAAAGAAGAAGAAGAATGAAAGAAAAGAGGAAGGGAAGAAAAATCTGAGAGTTCAGTCTTACTGTCCCTTTTGCTAGAGAAGTCATCTAGCTTGTAACCTCCTTTGGTGATGGCTGGATTCCTCCAGGCTGTGAAGCAGTGGAGACACTCCCTGGATCCACAGGGAGACTTCCCTCTCTACTGGAACCCTACCACCACAGGACATAGGCATTCGGGGAGAACTTCTGGAATGCCAGTGCAAACAAAGTCAGGTGGATCAAAATGTTTTGTAAACTGTAAAATGCTGTAAAACTATTGAATATTATTATTACTGTTACTATAATTGTTAGTTAGGCTTACTGACTACTAGATTCAAATCCCAAACCATTACCTTTATTTTTCTTCTCTTTCCATTATCTTTTTATTCTTTCTTTATTGAAAGACTACAAAGGACATATTCTAAGTGCAATATCTGTTGTTTTATTCATTTCTTTTTCAGTAATGTAAAGTCAAATAGTAGTATTTTAACACATAATACAAAGTCAACTAGTTATTTTTTTAATATATTTTATTATTTTTTACAGAGAGGAAGGGAGAGAGATAGTTAGAAACATCGATGAGTCATCGATCAGCTACCTCTTGCACGCCCCCTACTGGGGATGTGCCCGCAACCAGGGTACATGCCCTTGACCGGAATCGAACCCGGGACCCTTCAGTCCGCAGGCTGACACTCTATCCACTGAGCCAAACCGGTTTCGGCAACTAGTAATATTTTAACTAATGCAAATATTTAGAACTATACATTGCTAATTATGACACATGTTATGGACTGAATTTTTGTGCTACTACCCTTGTCTCCCCACCCACCATCCCACTCAAATGTCGAAGCCCTAACTCTCACTGTGACTACATATGGAGATAATATGTATGAGGAGCTAATAAAGGGTAAATGAGGTCATAAGGGTGAGTTCCTAATTGGGTTTTTGCCCTCTGAAGAAGAGGGAAAGACACAAGAGTTCTCTCCTCACACCACAAATGAGAGGTCAGGTGAACACACGGTGAGGTGGCAGCCATTTACAAGCCAGAGCCAATTAAAACAATCAATTTTATGCCACATTTAATACTTACATTTGATAATATATGTAGGCCACTTATCACAAAGCACTTTCATATATACTGTACTGAAATTCCAGTAATAAATAATATATGGTGTTGGGCAAACGTAGGATAAATTACCAGCCAATATTACCTAAAAGATAAATCATAAGAAAGGATATGAGATAACAAAAAGAAAAAGAAGAAGAGAAAAAATAAGAAGAAAATATAATAATGAATAAATAATAATACAAGAATAAACTGTGTTTCTCATACTCACAGCTATAAACCTACTTTTGCCAATCCCTGTACATAACAGTTTTTCCTTTTTTTTCCAAGTGGTGACTTTTTTCCTAAACTCTTTTCTCCAATAGAATGTTGATCGTATGTACAGTAAATTATGTTAATGTTTTTAAATTGTCCTTACAAGTTAATTATAATATATTCCCTGTATCTGTGCTGTCAGAGACTGTTTAATAAATGTTTGAAAGGGTTAAATATATGCAAAAGTGTATTAGTTTGAATGTGCACTTTTTTAAAATCTGCTTGCAAACTAATTCCTTTCACAAGCCACTGTTTCAACACTGCAGATAATGAAATGCAATGCAAATGAGATTAAGTCAAAGAGGAAGACCACTGGCTGCAATCTTCAAGAGAACATAAGGGATACGTAAGCAAATATTGCCAGAAATTAATTCCACACGATGCTATCTGGAGCGATTTACAAACCAAATTATGGTTTATATTTTAGCTTAGGAATTAGACTGATAGCATCTATGCGTAGCCACTGAATCAGGCTTCAGAATGGTTTCCCTGAACACATGCGTACAAGTGAAAAGCAAGAAGCATTGGGGAGGAGCAAACTTGAACTGAAGCTGACTGCCCTGCTGCCCAGCAAGCAGCCCCCTGGAGGCCTGGAGGTCTCCCTCAGGTACTGCCTCTGCAGCTGCCTTGCCCAAGCTTCTCCACCCCTCTCTCTCTCCAGCAAACCTTATCTGCCTTGTGCCCTCAGGCTAGTTTTCTGTTCGGAAACTGATAAACTCATCTCTCTACAATGGGGAAGTCACTGCTTATTATCACTCCTTCCTGCCAATTAAACATGTCTATATTTAAACAATGCTCTTACAGAGACCATGCTTAAATTAAACGTGTGCAATAATTTTGACGATGTCAATGCTAGTCTTTGGTCTCTAGTTGTATTGGCTTTATTGATACCTATCAAGTTTGATTAATGATTTTCTCCAAAGGAATATAATGTCACAAGAGTCTCTTAAGGTTCATGATAATTCAGTATCACCCTTAGACCCATTAATACAATTATCAGTAAGGAGTAATTTTTAGCTACAAATCAAAACCTAGTCTCTTTCTATTTTTGGTTAGTATCTGGTTAGCACAGGCTGCTATAACAAAATACCACAGACTAGGTGGTTTAAACAACAAATATTGCTTTCTCACAGTTCTGGGGGCTGGGAAGTCTTAAGACCAAGGTGCCAAGAGATTCAGGTCTGATGAGACCCACTTCCTGGCTTGCTGATGGCAGCCTTCTTGTTGTGTCTTTACATAGTGGATAGAGAAAAGAGAGAGAGAGGGAATGGGAGAGAGAGAGAAAGAGAGTTGTGCTCCTCTTACAAAGATACTAATCCCATCATATAATCTTTACCCTCTTTACTTCATCTAAACCTCATTACTTCCCAAAGATCCTACCTCCAAATACCATTACTTTGGGGTTAGGGCTTCAACATATGAATTCAGACAGGACACATTTAGTCCAACACAGTTAGTATGTGTTATTACAAGGCACATAGGATAAGAAATAATTCCTCCCAATGGATGAAAAGTCAAGACTTAATCACCGACTCACCATGTCCAGGAGACATGCCCTCTGGGGTTGAACTACCAACAAAATGGGAGTGTGCCCAAGGTATGGTTTAAGAGAAATTCCAATGTGAAACAACACTTTCCATGAAGTGCATGTAACTCTTCATTATTGGCAATCCCCCATGAACCCCAAAGCCACGTCTGGTTCTGGGATGCTTTGCCAGGGATAAAAAGATGTGATATAAGGATAGTCCATCTACTCTTCATGGGGCTGTGAGACTCATCCCCAAACACCCTCAAATCCCTCCCATCCCTCCCCCAGAGCTTGACCCCTGGATACACCATCCTACAATGAGAGTCTGTGCAAGTCTTTGCTCACCAGGGAATTACCAATGCATCATGTCAGGAAGTGCTTCAAAAATGCTAGCCCTGGGAACCCCGCTCTCTCATCACTTTGTAATAAACTGGAATGTCCAGAAATTAGAACCTAAATCTATATTTCCATGTTCTTGAAATCTAAAAAGAGAGAAGAAATCAGTGAGGCCTGCTGTTGGTCTCAGCATCTAAAATAGTTCCCTGCTGACTCATAATGTAGACACAGGGGTTAATTTCCTCCTTTCAGAAATCTGCTTGTGCGCACCCAAAATTATTATTATCTGTGTTCAACCATGAGAGCGTGACAAGCTGACTGGCTGCCAGCTTGGCCCTTTGTCTTTCCCGATTTAAATAAATAGATCTGGCTTTGGGCAGGTTTTCCAGACTGACGGGCGCTCCAGACATGAATGTTATTGTATTAAGATATATAGCGGCATAAAAATATTTGTATAATCAATATATCTTGCTCAGCTTTAAAATCCAGGACAGGTTTTTCAAGTAATCTCATTTTCATAGGTCAAGGAGGCTAGTCAGAAGCAATGACGAATGTTGGAAGAGATGGCATGTTTATTTATAACAGATTGATATTATATCTAGTTTCTGTGTACTAGGAAACGGAAATAAGTTTGTACAAACCTTTCCCAGCCCCCATAACCTAAACACAGGAGGCACCTCATTGGATCCCTTTTACTATATAATGTAATATTTTATCTTTACACAGGGTTATCAATGGCCTATATTCTCAGCTATTGGCTTATCCCAGGCTCTTTTGCTCAACTGAAAACATTCCCTGTTAGAGTAAGGCTGTTCTTTAAAATAGACATTTCCCGCCCTAGCTGGTTTGGCTCAGTGGATAGAGCATCGGCCTGTGAACTGAAAGGTCCCAGGTTTGATTCTGGTCAAGGGCACATGCCTGGGTTGCAGGCTCGATCCCCAGTGGGGGACTTGCAAGAGGCAGCTGATCCATGATTCTCTCTCATCATGGATGTTTCTATCTTTCTCTCCCTTTTCTTTCCTCTCTGAAATCAATAAAAATATATTTTTTAAAATAAAATAAAATATGCCGAAACCAGTTTGGCTCAGTGGATAGAGCCTCGGTCTGCAGACTGAAGGTTCCCAGGTTTGATTCCGGTCAAGGGCATGTACCTCGGTTGCGGACACATCCCCAGTGGGGTGTGTGCAGGAGGCAGCTGATCGATGATTCTCTCTCTTCGATGTTTCTAACTCTCTCTCCCTCTCTGTAAAAAAATCAATAAAATATATTTTTAAAAATAAAATATATCTTTTCCTAACATGGTCCCTTTAACTGGTCCCTTTGAAGTATCTTACCTTTCCTAATTGTTTAATTTAGTGTACCACCAAAGGGGAGAAGTGAACAAAAACAAATGAAATTGAAATTGGGACCTGGCTAGGGGTGCTGAAGGCTCTTTATTTAAGAGAGTGGTTTCTTTTCTCTTATGTTGTAGAATCTGAAAATACCCCTTGAAATTTGGTCAGCCCAACAGGATCTACTTCCACACTTCCTTCTTCCTAGATTCTCCCATCTCATTGGCAAAAAACTGTCAGGCTCAGACTCTTGGAGTGGATAACTGAAAAAAGACACTAAAGAAAGCAAATAGTTGGGCCTGCTGTGGCTCGGTGGTTGAACATGAGCCTATGAACCAGTTCATGGTTCACAGTTCGATTCCCAATCAGGGCTCATGCCCAGGTAGCAGGCTTGATCCCCAATGTGGGACATGCAGGTGGCAGCCGGTCAATGATTCTTTCTCATCATTGATGTTTCTATCTCTAGCTCTCTCCTTTCATCTCTGAAATCAATAAAAATATAATTTCTAAAAAGATAGCAAATACATGCTACGAACCCAGTAGCACATGATTTAAGTTGGAATATGACTGATATAAAGAAAGATACATTAGACAATGCACGCCAATAAGATATAAGCACTCACAGGTGCTACCAAATGCAAACACCAATACTGAGGCTTTCGGGAGTATTTGGAAATGGCCTAAATAAGGAAGCATCTCAGGAGTGGATTTATTCATCCTTTGTTCCTTGCATTTCTCCAATATCAATTTAGTCCTCACTCCATGGCCAGAGAACTCATGGCCATTGGGTGAACATGATTTGTTATTTAATTCTCCCAAAGATTCATGAGTGGAGAGCTTGGATCCTTTTTTTCTCACTTCAGATGGCTTTAAGAGAAATTCTTATTGTACTAAGATATACAGTGACATAAAAATATTTTTTATAAAAGTTTTATATTCTAGAATAGGATGTCAAATCACCATGACATTTTTCCTTGTTTCTTCTTCCTTTTGAGACCTGGTTCAAATTGTTTCTCTAACGTACTTAAAAATCAAATTTCAAGTTTCAAAAGTAATTCAGACTTATTTAACTAAGTAAAACAATCCATGATGAAATTAAACATTAGTTCTCTTCCTAACCTCCCTCCATTTTCCTTTCCTGAGGTAATATCCCTATCCATGCTTATACAATTAGATATAATACATATGCATGAAATTAGGGTGTTGGTTGTTTCTTTTTACAAATATGAAAGCAGTGCACACTTTATTCCACTGCTTACTTGGCTCACTCAGTATGTGTCATGGACAATCCTCCTTAGGGGTGTCGAACTCAATCAGAGAAGGGGCCAAAATCTAAAATCCAGCCTAAATCGCGGGCTGAATGGTTTACTGAACAGTCATAAACTGTCATTGTGATGGAAACGCAGCGGAGTGCAGTGATGACAGCGCGGTGCGGGCCACATTGCAAGGCCTGGCGGGACGGATTTGGCCCGCGGGCCTTGTGTTTGACACATGTGCTCTAGCTTCTTTTGCTGGTCACACAGTATTCCACACCATCTCCCTTCCTCTACTGATTCCTGCTTTCTACTTTTGTGTCTCTCCAAACAATGCTAAAATAAATATTTCTCTATATCCATCCCTTTTTCTACACACTAGGCTTTAAAAATTTTAACAGTGGTTAGTGGACTTTTAACCTAAGATGTACTCCTACCTCAGAGGAAAATGGCTGCCTAGAATTTGCTCCTAAATCAAATAGCCTGTCCAGACCCAAAAATTCAATTGGGATCATTAATAGCTTAGTTCTTCTAGTCCTGTGGTCTGCAAACTGCAGCTCGCGAGCCACATGCTACTCTTTGGCCCCTTGAGTGTGGCTCTTCCACAAACTATAATACCACGGCCTGGGTGAGTCTATTTTGAAGAAGTGGCGTTAGAAGAAGTTTAAGTCTAAAAGATTTGGGTCTCAAAAGAAATTTCAATCATTGTACTGTTGATATTTGGCTCTGTTGACTAATGAGTTTGCGGACCACTGGCCTAGGTAGGACACTGTTTTCCCAGCAGGTTTCATCAAACCATTTCCGGTAAATGAAAACTCAGATTTTTTTTCAATCTACTTAATTTGCACCATTCAAACAAAACTTTTTATAAAACCACTCAATGGATGTTCTTATGTTGTTTTCTGCTATACCTGTGCTTTTAAACATAAAAGTTGAAGGGTCAAACAGGTCACAAGGTAGCAGTAGGTGCTCCTGAAAGGGCCATTAACCCTAAACTCTTTGGCATGGGACCCCCAGAAATGAAGAAGTTAGGAGCCAATGGCTCAAGAGGAAGGCCTTGCTCTCATTCTGAAGAGTTAGGTCTTCTTTTTTCACCCCTTTCCAATATTTCAACCTTAAATGTATCCTTATTGACCAAAAAAACTAAGACAAAACAGAAAGTTCAAGGGTTCTGCTTTCTCTACACCACTTGCTCAGCTCTCCATGTCCCAAGGTCATGGCCAACTTTCGGTTCCTTAACGGGGTGGGCTTCCATCTCCTGCTGCTCTCTGCCCTCTCCATCCTCCTCTTCCAGTCCTAGTCTAAGTAGCTCTTCCTCAGGTCAGCCTTCCCTCTCCCCTCTAGCCCCTATGCTGGCTCATTTGGGATTTTGAGATTTCTGACACTATTCTTATGCTGACCATGCTCCTTATTGATTTTTATCTTGATTACATGTTTTTCACACCAGTGTTTGTACCTGTCCCTTGAGATCTAAAGCTCATTGGAGAGCTCCTAGTACATTCATTCTGTTGGGTGTGGCATGGGAGTATGGGCTCCCTTTTATTTTCAATTATACCAGTTGTAATTATACAATGTGAGCCCCAGTTATGAGGTCGTCAGGCTTTCTTGAGCCTCCCTCTCTTCCAAATCCTGGGCCATGGATTCTATCCATCTTTCCCCAGAATTTTAAGAAATCAGCACTCTGAAAATTTAGAGTACATAAACACCAGACACAGCTGAGTTTCCCTTGCCAGCTATGCCACGCTTTCTCCCAAGGTGCCCATAAGTAGCTCTGTGTGAATTTAAGTGTTGCCTTGTTCAGTGAAGTTTATTGAAGGCAACAGTCTCCCTAGCGCCTTCTGCATCAGCTGGGAAATGAAATTATCAACAAGCTAAGTCAGGAGTTTTTCTGGAGCTCTGCTCTAAAAGGAATGAGATGTCCAGAGGAGACTACTGTTTTTCTTGACCTGTGCCTGGGAGTTTCTGCCATTTCCTCTGTCTTGTTCCCACCCCGTCACTATCACTTCTTCTCACTTTCTGCCATAGTGCTGCCTCCTTAAGGACATGTGCCAACCCTCCACTGTTCCTTACCCCATCTTCCCAAATACACGCACAACCACACATGCGTACACACACACACACACACACACACACACACACACATGCACTCACACATGCCTAATCTCACAGAAGAGGAATGCCAAATGACACAGACACGTTTGCCAGATTCCACCCTGTATTTTCTTTGTCTCTTTGCTCACCTAGTTTCAAACTTAGCTGTGCTATAGCCTCTTCTCCCTGTTCTCTGTCGCTTACACATATTCACATTCACACACACAAAAGCACTTATTCTACTAAACACAATGCCAGTCACATCTGAGAGTTTAGCATGGTGCCTACGGCATGGCTGATGTCCTAAGCAGATAGTACTCTGCTCCTGAGGGGTTCAAATCACCTCCTAGTTTATCTTCCATATTCTCCTCTTCAGCACTGAGTCCTCCAAAACACTCCACCCAGAGCTATAACTGTTTGGAAGTCTCTCTATCATCTATCTATCTATCTATCTATCTATCTATCTATCTATCTATCTATCTATCTATCTACCTATCTATCTATCTATCTCTCCTTCACTCATCAATCCCATTCACCCTGTGCCCTCACTTTTCAGGATTGTGTTTGTCCATGCAGATGTGTCTCCTTCATTCATTTCTTTGCTCATTTACTTCCATGAGTAGCTGCCTTCTCTGTTTCTAGCTCACTCCCCATCACTGATTTTACAAACCAATTCGAACTATAGATAAAAAATGATAATAAATTCTAAGTCCTATACTTGAAATACGAACTATCAGTTATTTGACAACAGAGAAGGAGGCAACTATTCCTGCCTGTCCTGTGAGGGAAGACTGTGGAGAAGAGCTACATGTGAGTTGGGTCCTAAAGAATGGGTAGGAGTTCTGAGACAAAGGTCATGGTAAGGCTCAATATGGGAATAAGCAGGGACCTGTGTGCTACAATGTGGGAAGCATGTGTGGGCAATGCTTTGTTCACCAGTGTCATGGAGATCCTGGAAGAGCACTCAGTGGGCCCTCAGTAAGTATTTATCTAGGATTTTGGATGAAGTAGAATGAAGCAAAAGTTTTAAAGAATATTTGTGCCATGCAGGGAAGTCTAAATTTTAGTTTATAGACAGTGAGAATTTACAAAACGGTTTAACTGTAAATCAAGGAAATGGCATAATTACATCTGGATTTTTAGAACGGGGTAACTCAAGTCTGTTTATAAAATAGATTTCTAAGGGAGAATTTAGGGGGTTGGGAATAAAGCATCATGCTAGCTAATTATTTTTAACACCTATATTGATTTGTATAAAGTTTATCCCTTCCTTTGCTGTATTTATTCCAAATCTTGGTTATTCTTGGGAAATCATACTTACCACCCTGTGTTAGTCTCTTAACATTGATGTTTAGGTCTGTCACCACACAGTTACCTGGAACCAATTTTGTTTCCACCCCTTCCAATAGTTTTCTCTAAAAATCTCACTCATGTTCACACTTTTTTCAAATGATACTTGCTTTCCTCCATAATATCCAGCTTTTAAGGATTTACACTCACTCTCTGTCTCCATTTTTAATCCCCTTGGCTGCTCTGTCACTACAAATCTGTCACTCTCTGAGTTAACTGTTAGCATGTTGGCCTTTTGACAAACCTCTGGGAGATGCAATGCCTTAAGTACTTACATACAAAGCTGTAAATGAATATTTTAAGCTCCATATCAGGCCATCATGGGAAATGTTTGGAGGCTAACAGTTCACTTAGCAATTGGTCAGTTCTCACCACATAACAAAATTCTTATTTCTCCCTGGTTTGGCTTCAGCCCCCACCCAACCCCTTCTTTCTGGATTTGGGGGAGGTAGTGTCAGATGAGGTGGCAAGGTGATTGTCACCGCCATATGACCCAGCATATGATACCCACTAGGATACATTTAAGAAGAAATAAATTACAGCTCTAGCATTTCAAGCTAGAGAAGAGATTTGCTTTTTAACTAAAACAATCCTAGAATTTTGGATCCAATCTTTTTTTCCTTCTGGTTTCTCTGAAAAGTATTTCCCGCATAATCCTGTGGCAGCCCACGGGCCCATGGCAGTCTTTGCTCACACAATGAGCGCTATGAACTTGGGACGTCTTCCCTTCCCGCTGGCATCCTCAGTGCTCGGATCAGCACATCACTCACCACACAAGACAGGAGAAAGGTTTTCCTGCACCAACATACGGTCTTGAATTCCTAAGCCAATCTCATTTATAAAAAGCTAAGCACCCATGGCATAACTTGTGATTGATCCAAAAAGACTTTCCCTGCACTTTGTCAAGACAAGTAGTGCAAATCACATCAAAAAAACATTATCAGACATGGTCTCTAGACACTCCCCGTGCTACCCCATTACTTTTAATTTTTCTGGAACTTGTACCAACTGTCAGACTAGCAAAAGAGAAATTAAATGGAACAAGAGCCATTGAATGAAACTTGATTTTTGTTTCTTATTTCTTTTTTCTTTTTAACAAAGAAATCTAAAGAAATATTTTATTCATCGAGATCTCTTATGGATATTTTTCCTATTAAACTTCTTGAAGATTTCCAGGATAACTGGGTACTTGAGCTGCAGACCTAGAAGGAAACAGGCAGACAAACCTCAAGAGGGCAGAGTTATTTTTATGCCTCGTAAGGCTGAAGCCTGAGAGTCCTATAAAGGGAACATTGTGAGTGGTGGTCTATGGTAAAGTAAGCTGTTGGCCCTGATTCTTTACCCTTCTCTATACAGATCCTGTCTTTGAAATTTTGTATTTTGCTTATAATGGATATTTTTTGCATTGTTTTTTGTGGGATTTTTTTTTAAAACTCATTTTATTAAGATACCATTTATCTTGATTAAATATCTTGGAGCAACGTTGAACTTTACACTGAAGTCAAGTGCTTACTTGCCACCTCTCCCTCCTCTTTGCACTGCCCACAGCCTGGGCCATGGGATTTTGAAGTTCCTCCACCTACTAGACACAGTGTATTTCTTCTCCTCTTTAAGTTCAGCTGGGTGACATGCTGTGGCCAATAAAATGAGACAGAAGCAATGGTGTGTCCCTTCAAAACCTGAGCCTGAAGAGGCCTTGCACACTTCCATTTGCCTTCTCTCTCTTCTGCCATCACCGTGAGATGAAGTTGCCTCTGGTCCCAGGAGAAGAGGCTACATGGAGCAGCGAAGAAGAGATATGTGAGCAGAGGCAACCCAGCCAAGTCTCATCAGCTGGGCCCATTCTATACCGGACAACCTCCAGGCAATGCACAGACCTATGAGCTAAACAAATGTTCATTGTTAAGCCTTTGTGATTGTTTGTGACACCAAAATGCAGTACACATAATAATTATTTCACCCTGGCTGTTTAGTGTGAGTTAGTCCTATTGACCATTATCAGTAATTGGCTTCACATTGGAAATGTCTAGGCTCATTGCAGACAACAAAACATAGGAGAAACTTCTGGAACCTTCAGGAGAAATTACTCCTTTCTTTTATGAGACATATCAAGTCCACTCTTTATTCTCTTCCTTACTTCTTTGTGGATAAGAAAGCATTGTAGCTCTGATGGCCAATAGCAGTCATCCACATCCAAAGACCTCCAGTGGAACTAGCCTGAAAACAGAATCAGGCAATAGAGGAATACAGAGCTGTGACAATAACAGGAAAAATAAAACAAAACCTTAATCAAACCACACCTGAAGTCTGAGCTACCTCTGGATTTTCACTCATGTGATTCAGTCCTTATTGTTTAAGCCAGTTTGAGTTGGGCTTATGTTTCTTGCAGCTGAAAGCATTCTTACTAGAGAATTCAGATCGTATGACTACTGGACTCATTTTAGGACCTTTCTTTACATCAGTCCAGGCTTAATAAATGAAGCTTCTAAATTCCATAAATTATTGAAAGTTCCGTGTTCCTTCCCTCAGGCCTTCCTCCATAGAGAGCTTTACATGGCTTAACTGCCTTCATTGCAGAGCATGTCTCTCCCTGTTTTGATGTGGCCATAATTTCTCACCATTCCCCGTGCTATTTCTACTTTAAAATGGAAAAGAGAGGGAACTTATTAAATCAATTATAATATTTTCATATGATAGAATATTTTGCATGCATTAAAAATAATTTAACTCAGCAAATATTTATTCAACATCTACTCTGTTCCAGGAACTGTACTATGGAAGAATACTTGATGATATAGTGAGTATTAAGTATCGACTATAATACATACTTACAATATGGTCTTACATACTGCAAGTGAAAAAGGAGTGTGTGCACATATGTACACAGACCTACAAAGAAAATAAGACTGGAAAGGTATCCTAAAAATAAAATAAGGATTATCTCTGAATAGTGGATTAATGGACAGCTTGTTTCTTCTTTGTGCTTTTCCTTATTTATTTATCATATTTTTATGATTAACTTCTATTATTTCTGTAAACAGAAAAAGTACCCTCAAAAGAAGATTACGCTACATTTTTAAATAAATCTTGAAGTGTTTATTATCTAGACTAGCTAACATTTCTTTCCTTTTTTTAATGAGCCTTGATGTTTAATAGATACTTACACAGGGTTGCTGTGTGTCAAAACTAGAGACAGAAAAAAGGAAAGGAATATTTTTGAGTAATCTAAGAGTCATATTTAGTTTTATAATTGTGTCTCTTTTCATGCCAGATTTGAAATTTGGAAAAGGGGAGAAGAACCAGACAGATGCTGCAGACTATGTTTTCTGCTCTGATCCCCTCAGAAGCCTGAGTACACCTCTAAAGGAGAAATAGAGAGGGTGTCATGAGACTCGGCAATCTGAGGGCTACAGAGACAGTGCAACTAACTCCTTCCATCCCAGTTAGCAGGAAGCACTGAGTACCTTTCACCCTCTGAGGACCAGCGAGGGGAAAACCCACATTCTGCTGATACACTTCCAGGGCCAGCCTGCTTACTATTGAAGGGAAACACCATTTTTAAAAGAAAGGGAAGTAGAAAGGAAGATGAAACCTTTTTATGATTTCACGTCAAAATGATAATACAATAAGTTATCCTAAAATATAATACATTATTGTATTATATTTTAGGATAACTTATTGTGTTATCAAAATGATAATACAATACTGCTATTGTACTACTAGAAGGAATTGGAATAAAGGAAGATAAATTTGAATTGTCAAGGCTAGAATGCTTTACTTGCATATAGAATTGAGTACTTATAAACTACATTCAAAAATTATATTATTACAAATACATTATCTTATTCTTATTGATTTTTAAAACTCTTTCACAGATGTTATTACATTTGATTCTCACAGCCTCCCTAAGGAGGACTTAAGATAAATATCCTTCTCCCTATTTTTTATTTCCCACAAATGAGAACCATAGAGACAGGACTAGGATTCAAGCCCAAGTCTTACATGGTCCAGGATCTTTTCTGCTAAATAACTCAAATATATTTGTTCTGCTGATTAGACATTAAAAAATACTTCACTTCTCTCTTTTTAACATGTGTATTGAACTAAAAAAAAATTGATCACACTGGGTAAAATTTTCCACACATGGAGGCACCCAGTACAGTCCCCACTTTCAGTGGCTATTCCAAAAATATAAGATGACTGACATGCACTTGATCTTAATAAGGAACAGACCTCTTTAGAAAATTATAGCCTTTGTATCACATTTTTTTATTACTTTTTTCTCTACTTGAAAATCGCCTACATGCTACTGAAAGATTGCATCCTGGGGTATAAAAAAAAAAATTGTCTCAAATATCAAAGGACTTGAGACCAGTCTTTTAAGGTAGCAATTTCTCCCTTTTTTTTTTAATCAACTCAGTAGAAATTAATTTGAATCATACTTTTTAAGAAAACCAATCTGATCTCAAATAGCTCATGTGTAAAATGAAAAAGAATAAACTTAGGAACCACACAACCCTTCGAAATCGGTCCTGCTACGAAAATTGCCACAGTCAGAATGGTTTGCTGCTAAGAAACAACTTGGGCTGGGTTTGATGAAGACCGAAACCTGCTCTCAGACAATCAACAAAAGATCCTGGACCATGTTTACTGTGGCTGCACGACAAACAGTAAACACACCGTGGATGTGTTTATTGAAAAGTTTAATAAACCATTCAGATGGTTTCAAAAATCAGAATAGTTGGGCCCAATCTTGGCAGATGTGTGAATTATTCATATTTCTACTTGATAAAGTTCTCAAGGAAGGTGTCCTCCTCTCTGGGAACCTGGGAATGTGCTGTTCTGCACCACCTGCCTGCGTCAGAATCATAAACTTTGCATGCCAGATGGGAAATCACTTCTTAGAGACTAGGATCTATGTTTCTTTGAAACGACTTTGTTAATTTCCCACGGAGAACCCACGGTGTGCAGACAGAAAGAATGCAACCACAGGCTTCCAGGCACTTCCAAGCTGGGCAGTTGGGTGTGGCCATGAACTTCCTGCCTCTGAATCACCTGGTACTTGTCGATAATGCGGATCCTCGGGCCTCACCCAGACCTTCTGAACCAGAAGCTCTTGAGGAAGAGCCTTGGAATATGTATTTTAACAAGCTCCCTGATGATTCCCATGAATTTTGAGTGCCACCAATCTCCTAGCTACTGAAGGAGTAAGATCAATCCAAGCAAGAGTAAGTTAATGTAATTCAGAAAAAGGGGCCCGGGCCCAGCGAGAATGGAGTACAAACAAAGGGATTGGATTGGCCAGGCAAAACACCTAAGCACATGCTAGACAGAGAGAGGTTCAAATAGTAATAAATAGCAAAGAAACAACCTTTTTCCCACAGGAGAGTAAGCTGAACTCCTCATTTAGACCACACCTATGATAGAGGCTAAAGAGGTCCAGACAGTATTAACAGAGCCACCAGCTTGTCCTGATGCATTGTGGGATCTGCCCCTTCTCCAACACCAGGCCTGTATTGCCACACAGTGTTGTTGTGTGCATAAACTGAAAACAGTGAGGTTCTACCCCCAATGGAGTGCTGATTAATGTTTCACAAAGGGTTCTCCGGGAAGAATGAAACCCTAACTTACAGCATTTGTCCATTTCCATGGTATAAATTCTCCCACAATGGCTAATTTCAAGCCATTTAACATGTTAATGAATATACACTTAGGAATCTAGTTATATAATTATATCATAAGCCAATGTAAGCCAGCACACATACCACATACACATATACCACATATTTCTCACATAAGGAGAGTCACCACTTTTATATCATTTTGACCTTCTCACATTCCTATATCTAAAAGAAGTGTCCATCCTGTCCTATAATTGAATATATAACTATTCTTTGCTAATAATGCGTTTAAAAAGGTATCCATTTCTATACAAAAGATTTTTCCTCTAATTAAATAAAAAGTCTGAATTCAGAAAACATTTACTACAGCTAACATATCCATTTGAAACAAATAAAGAAATTACCATGTGTCTGTGTGGTAGCAGAATAAGGACCCCACACCAAAAATGTCCACATCCTAATCTCTAAAACCTGTGACTCAGCTAAATTACATGGCAAAGGGAAATTACAGTAGAAGATGGAATTAAGTTTGCTAATGATCTGACTTTAAGGTAGATTGTCCTGGATTAACTACTAGATGGGCCCAGTGTTATCACCAAAATCCTTAAATGTGGAAGCAGGAGGCAGAAGAGTCAGGGTCAGGGTGACGGGATGCAAGAAAGACTTAAGGCCATTGCTGGTTTCGAAAGTGGAGGAAGCAGCCAGGAGCTGAGTAGCATGCATAGGCCTCCTCTAGAAGCTGGGAAAGGCAAGACAATGGATGCTCCCCTGGAGTCTTCAGAGAGAAATATATGCTGCCGACACCTAGATTTCAGCCCAGTGAGACCCATGTTGGACTCCTGACTTCCATGATTTATTACTCAAGAAAATAAATCTGTGCTGTGTTCGGCCACTATGTTTGTGGTCATTTTTGACAGTAGCAATAGGAAACTAATACAGCCTGTTTTTCAGGAATGAGGCAAACTAACTCAAGAACAATATATAACTAGAAAGCCATAAATGGCCCTGGAAATCCTGATCCCTTTTGCCTGTAGTGCAGAAATCTCTAATTTGTTGCCTTTACATTTTCTCTAAGTGCTAAGGGACTCATTGGTCAAAATGACACATATTGCAAGTGAGGTCTAAGAGAGATGAAGCGAGTGGCCCAAAGCCACCCTTTGAGTTCGCTGGCATCAGAGCCAAGACTCAGAGCCTGAAACCCTTGGTTTCTCCACTTAACAGCTCATGATTTGGATTCTGTGAAGGACAAAGACATAGAGCTTCATTTTATCCTCAGGAGTCAAAGGACAGCTATTGATTGTTGTTGTTTTTTTTTGGGGGGGGGGGTGGGGAGAATAAGCAGAAATTATATAGGATTACAAAAGATAGGAAAGGGCTCCTAGTCCCTTATCCCCTTATTTTGGCCTCCTTACCTATCCTCTTTCTCAATCTTTCTCAAGATGAAGAAACACTAATATGGCTTTTGAATGTAAATATTGACTGGGTCACATTTGTTCTGGGAAAGGATCACTGGATTTTAAAATGTCAGGCACATTACCTTCTATCATGTTTTCATTTCCACATGACAAAGAGGTAACTAGCCCAGAATCCACCTCCTTGGGACAGATCCTGGCATCATTCTCCTTTTCCTGAGCATTCCAGTCTTGGTATCACATGCTGGTTGGATAATGGTACATCCAAGATGTGGTTTGGGGTTGGGAGGAGAAAGGTAAGCTAGAGGGCTGACCTGCCATGACCTCCAGCTCAGACTTATCAGAGCTCTGCTTTTGAGTGGAGATGTGAGGTAAGAGGTCTTACTGGGCACTTGTTCAATGAATAGTAAAGTAACATGATTTTTGTTTGTTATGGCTCCTTATACATATGGCTTCCTTCACCTCTCAAGAGGAGAGGCACTGCAGAAAGCCATCTTTAGGAAAGCCAAGGAGGAAAAAAGAAAAAAGAATGAACTACTGCTATACACCACATAAACAAAGCATCCTACAGACATTATGTTGACAGAAAGACGCCAGACACAAAAGAACATGTATAGTTCTGTTTCCATGTATATGAAGATCAAGAACAGGCAAAACTAATTTATGGTGGATGACGTCAGAAGAGTGGTTGGTTACAAGGAGAGTTGAGAGAGTGGAATGATACTAAGAAGAGCCTAAAGGGAGCATTCGGTGTGCTTAAAATATGCTGTGTTTTGATTTAAATGGTAGTCACACAGGTGCATATATATATGAAAAATATTTGTTGACCTGTGGCTAAGGGTTGGGAACACTAACACAAAATTCTGTTTTCCACTTGAAATGCTAATTTTCAAATAGTTCTGTAAATGAAAGTGCATTTCTAGCTTTAGAGCTCTCTGATATCCTTAAAATTAGAAACATAGAAGCTACATATACTCCTGTTCGGTATAAAAGTCTTTCATTTAAGTCATGTTAAATGGCAGTTTTCAGCTTAAATTTTCTTTGTAATGAGAAAGATCAGTGGGGAGGCCCCACATCATCCAGTGTCCCCAAAGGGTCCTTTTTTGTTTAAGGAAAGGCAAGGCAAGAATTAGACATTTTAAAGAGTTACCACATTTGGGTTTATCTGTAGAAAGCCAAAGTGTTTGCCAACATTTGAGATTGTTCACTGTGTCCTCTTTGCTGCATAAAGTTTATGCCCTAAACCTCTTTTTATAAAAAAGGAAATGAAGAGGCATATAAAAGTCATTGCAGAGAGGTGACTGTGGTATACAAAAATTTTTTAATCATCTTGTTGAAGAGTTTAGAGGCGATGTTATAAAATATGCATTTACTGGTATTGGAACAGATGAAAACAGTATTTTAATTTTTAAAGACGAAAAGAGCTATTTAAAAAAAAAAAGCATGTGTTTTTCATAGCATACTTTATACCAATGATTCTAAGGTTTCTATTAAACAGAAAAACAAATTACAAGTTTGGCAACCACAAAGATGGAAGGGGGGAGAAGTCTCCATAAGTGAAAAGGATGGTAACCAATAGTACAGTGATGACAAAATACCACGGCATATTGACAGCATTGTTAGAGCTCCAAATTATATTTAATGATAGCTAGCTGATGTCTGGGGGTATGAGAGCCCATAGATGTCTGACTGTTGACGAAAAGAGGAAAAAAGAGAAATGAGGGCTCATGTCTTCTCCAGAGAACAGCTAAGTTAACCCAATCCAGCTGAGACACAGCAGCTTCCAGGGTAAAATAACTTCTATTCTAATCAAGTAGGTACATGGATCAAGCCTGGCCCTCCCTTGCATGCACAACCCGGGCTACTTTATCAGCCCGAGGGGAATAAATTTAGCACCCCAACAGTAGGTCTGGATCCAAATTCCAGAAACACCAGTTCAGGTCAGGACTCTTGTCTCTAAGCAGGTGGAACTTTGCTTGTCAGAGGCAATTTAAATGTGGTATTGAGTGTCAGCTGAAGCTCAGCGAAATCCCTGTTCCTTAGAAATGTAATATTTACCAGGAAATTGTGAGCTAAGTAGACTGGGTCTGGTGGAAGGGTGTGAGTGTTTAAGGGTGTCTACACTTTTAATAGAGAAACTTAATATTTGCATAAGCAGAGAAGATTATTAGGCTAACTGATGGCCACATTCATATGCCAAGCATCAAAGTCAGACATTATAAGGTCTGCTTTTCTAGGTAACGATTGCAAATGCTAGACTTGTCACCTGGCAAAACATATTTGGAGCTAATGGAGGGAACTTGAGAGGACTGTGTTCCCTGGCTGAATAAAGATCCTGCCATTTGAGGAAACAACAGGATATCAAGAAGAAGCAAACCTTCATCACTATCCATCATTTCAGCATCAACCGGAGGATCCCGCTGTGAACTGGTCCCATTTGTAAAAATGAAACCCAAGAGAGAGAAAAAAAAGAATTAAATATTTAAGGCAATATTCTCTTAGCTCTTTCGAAGAGTTCAACATTCTTTTGTGAAAGAAATAGTCAACTGACCAAAGTTTAATTATGTGCTTTTCTCCGGTTTTAGACAAAGCACAAACACTGAGAAGTTTTGATAATGATGTCTATTTCTCAGAGCTGTTAAAATGTTGTTACTCATTAGGAGAAAGGAGTCATGCTATCATTGTTACAGAAAAAAAAGATAAAGATGTTTTTAATTAGGATTAAATGGGTAGTTTCTATATCAAAACTTTTTTTTTTTTTTTTTACCTAAATTTAACGAATTCCTATGACTATCCAGACACAGAAACCTGAATTTAATTTGGCCACCTACCATGCACAAAACATGATGTTGATGCTGAGTGGAAGCCAAGATTTTTACCCGACACCACCCTCCAGAAATTTACAGCATGAAAGCTGGGTGCAGGCGGTAAGTTCAGGGGGAAGAACTGCCATTTTTGCCAAACCAAAGGATTGGTAGGATATCAACATATGAAGATTGACAGAATTTTCCAAATGAATGTCATGACAAAGTTCCCTCCGAATGCTGGAAAATACTCCCTCCACGGCCCTGAAAATGCAGAGTAACTTAATAGCTTCATTTCTACAAACCCCTAAAAGAGCATACAATTTCCCTAAAAGGAATTACTAAAGTCCCTATGGGGCAGGCAGTGTTGTTCATACAAGGAGCTCCCCAAGTTCCAAATGGACACGCTTCTCAGGTGGATCCATCTCTGCAGGCTGTTAGGTGGGCAGTCAGTTCTGGGGCACCAACCAGACCTCTCCTTGACTTTGGACACTAACGAATCTGGCAGGGTTGACCTCTTCTTTCCATGGCATAGTCCCAGCCTGCCTCTTGCCCACTTCAGGGAGGGTCAAGTGAACGCTGTGCAGTGTGCACTGAGAGAGGGACCTGTTCTGCAAGCCCATCACAGGAGTTCAGAGGTGCGAAGGCGACTGCTGTGGGTTGTGTTGGCCTAAGCACCCAGTAGAATGAGCAAATGGCACCCGGTCTGAGCCGGTTAATCGAGGGAGAGGAACGAAGGCTACACTGGAGCTTCTTTGGTAGGGTTTGGAGACCAAGGAACCTCCTGGCCTCACAGGGAGGTGGAAATGGATGGGCTTGGTGCAGGGACTGTTGGTGACCGTGGACAAGAAAGAACTTCCACTGTAAAGAGGCAACAGCTGTCCATTCCCTGAGGGAGTGTGTCCCCACAGAGGGACTTTATGAAAACAAAGACTATGTCAAATGAGAGTTCTGACATGAATGCTGAGGATTGTCACGTTAGTTATTTGTGGCTGCCCGGAGCAGTCTTCTATCTACATCAGGAGCCTGCAACACTGCGGGAGGGAGTTCTTATTCCATCCAGTAACTGCTGAAGATGCAGGGAACTGGGAAGCAGAGTGGGAAAGGAAGCCATGGGACCATCATTGCACCTGCAGAGATGGGGACAAGAACAATGTTGGTATGGCAATCACATCCCATGACGTAGTGAGGTGAGCCATAGCAGAAACCTGCAGAGGTGAAAAAGTGAGTCAGGTATGTATGGCACTGGCCTCAGAAAAGAACTTCATGACCAAAGAGAAAGTGTGAACCATGACGGGAAGGCCATGACGTGGCTATGTTTCCCTTGATTTCCTTGGTAGAGGGAGAGTTAGCCCCAAGGGTTAATATTTTCTTGTTTTTACCCAAATATGTTGCTCCAGTGCAAGCTGGAGTAGTTTGGGAATTTAGGATATACCTGTCTTTAGAATTGTATCATTTCTAAGTCTGATTTAGACAAAGTTAATAGGTTGGAGCCTTAATAAAGGGGGTGGGGGTGTAAGGGGAGGGAGAGTTTTGACTCATTTGAAATAAAGCTGGAAAAAATGCATCTTAAATGACAAGGGTTCAGAGCCCTGTTTTAAAACACAGTAGTTTCCAAGGTTTACAATTTTGTGGGTCTCTAATGGCGAAGACCCTACAAAGCAAAGCCAGCTTTGCCAGCATTCTCTTTTAGAACGTTCTTGGAATTTGGTTGAGGTTAAGGATATTTCCATAACGTAAGTCTACACCTTCGCTGTTTTTCAACATCTGAACATCACTGTTACTGCGACTGCTTCTCTTAGATTTTACTGTGGCCTTTCTCAGCTTCCCACAATTGGGATAGTATTTCATATCCACAGGAATGGAAATAATAACCAATAGCTCACTTTCCTCTTCTGCGGTTTCTGTTTGTGTTTTTCTCCTGCTTTCTTGAGCCTCCTCAGCACCCCCTCCTCCCCAACCACTTACCCCTTCAAGCATCTTTACTGAAAGCAACTGTTTTATGAAGAGTAAGATAAAAAGGACTATAATGAGGGCTAGTGCCTAGAGGCTGACATCTGAGGAGCACTGAACTTGAAGCCAGAAGGCCAAGGTTTCATGCTAATCCCCAAGCTCCACACCGAGTCTGCAAGATTCCCTAATGTCTATAAAAGGTACAAACTCCTTCGCCTGGAATTCAATGTTTTCCCCAACTTGACATTGACCTGCATCAGTGTGCTACCACAGTACCCACATGAATTCCCTTCTCCTGCCAGCTGGGAAGCCGCCCCTGAGCAAGGCATGCTCATCCCTGATGTCTGTGCTGTGCTCAGGGCTCCACTTGCCCAGGACTCCAGCCACATCCTTGCCCACACAGCTCTTATTGATCTGGAACCCGCCCGCAATGGGTCACCACGCTCAGCTGCTGAAATAAGGTTATACCTCCCGTCAAACGCAGAGTGTATTAGGTGATATTAGCTTTCGGTGAAGTCACCTTAAAAAATCGTTAAGTCAAAAGAATAAAAGGAACCGAAAATAGCATCTGGTGTTACTTGAATATAAAAGGGAGCAGTAGTCAAATCCCAGTGCTGAAAGGATGTGTCAACAAAAGAGGGACCGGCCTGCGTGAAATCTAGAAAAAGGAAACCCGACAGTCTGTCTACCTGGCAGACTGCCCTTTAGCAGGGAGGAATATGCTGAAATCTCATAATCCGGTCACCTCACTGCTGAAACCACCCCGACTCCTTACTTTTTTTAAAAACATATATTTTTTAATTGATTTCAGAGAGAAAGGGAGAGAGAGCTAAAAACATCAATAATGAGAGAGAATCATTGATCCACTGCCTCCCACATGCCCCCTACTGGGGATTGAGCCCGCAACCCGTGCATGTGCCCTTGACCGAAATGGAACCTGGGACCCTTCAGTCTACAGGCCTAGGCTCTATCCACTGAACCAAGCCAGCTAAGGCCTCACTCCTTACTTTTGCTCAGATTTCATGCTCACCCGGAATCTTTGGTCACATTTGCTGTATATTCCCATGCAGGTTTCCTTACAGAAGAGAAAGGCTAATTGGAGAGCATGAATATCCCAAAGCTATGTCATTGGTTTTGAACTTCGCACCTTCATCTTCTGTGCGTTCGTTTCGCAGGCAGCCATCACTGAGAACCTAGCCAATGTGAGGCACACCAACCAAATCAAGTCTGTGAGCCTCGCAAGCGAAAAACCTGAGCACAAATGTGGTAACTCCTGGAGGCAAGGCTTTCAGGAAGCCCTGTATGGGAGGCCAGTCTGATCCCTGCAGCCTCACCCCACTGTCCCTATACCTGCCTCACAATCACCCCTGACCAGTCAGGGTCTGGAGAAGAGGAACCCACACCAGGCACCTTAACAGAGAGAACTTAATATAAAGAATTGGGCACTAGGTAGTGACCAAAAATGCAGAAAAGGAACACCAAGTTGTCATGGCTTTAACCAGTGCAGAAAGTAGTGCCCACTCCTAGGGGTTGGGGGAACAAAGAAAGAGGTTTGGATTATTACAATCTAGAAAGTTAGAATAATGGTATGGGCTAAATTGTGTCTCCTCCCACTCCGCCAAAAATCATATGTTGAAGTCATAATTCCCAGCACCCAGAAGGTAACCATATTTGGAGATGGGTAAAGAGCTAACTAAGTTAAAATAAGGCGTTATGGTGGGCCCTGGTCCAGTATGATTGGTGTCCTTATAAGAGGAGGAGCTTTGCACACAGATGGGCATAGAGGGAAGACCAGGTGAAGACAAAGGAGAAGATAGACATCTACACACTCAGGAGAGAGGCCGCGGAAGGAGCCAACGATACCTACACCTTATTTTTGGACTTGTAGCCTGCAGAGCCATGAGAAAATAAGTTTCTGCTGTCTCAGCCACCCAGTCTGCATACAGCACTGTGTTAGAAAACTAACACAAATAGAGGGGAGGGGACCCCTGCAAAGCTGGAACTCAGAAAACCAAGAGGGAGGCATGAGCTGCTGGCATTGGCGTTTCTGAGAGAATGCAGGCAAGCAGAAAGAGCGCACATACCCTTTTTCTACTTCCTGTAGTCCAAGTTCTCTGTGGTGCCCCCTATTGGAAGAACCTAGCAAGGATCCAACAGGCAAAGCAGAAAAGTGGTTTGCTGAGTCCCAGCTCCATTATAGTAAAGCAGAGGAAGAAGGATGGTTTGAAACTAAGACAATAGCTTAATAACTGACATCATATTGTATTTATAGATATTTGTCATCATCTCTCTCCTCCAGTCGGAAGTGAGCTCCACAGGGTAGAGATTTTATTTTGTTCACTGTTATGCCACCAACATCTAGAATCATCTCTGGCAAATAGCAAGAATTCAATAAATGCACGTCAAATAGCTAAGTGAATTTGTATCATCACTCAAAAGAAAAAGTAAAAAATCAAAGACTATAGTGACATATGCCCTCCAAAATACCTCAGAATCAGTGCATTAGTTAGGATTAGGTTGGTCACTACTTTCTGCACTGGTTATACCCTTCATAAGGTGGTTATTAATATTTCCTAGCATATGGGTTATTGAATCTTGAATATGTGCATTGGGTTTTGTTTTTTTTCTAAGGACAAAGTGCATTTTTCATGGCACAGGCTTCCGTTGGACTTTGGCCAAGGCTTTGCTTTATTTCCATGTAGATACTGGAAAGCTCAAGACCAAAAGCATGTTGGCTGCTATTACGGTAGCTGAGGGTGATTCTCCCTTTCTGTAGGGCCAAAAGGAGGAAAATGTTCACTTCTCAGTTCCGGAAAAGAATTTGCTGGGGCTATTTTGAATGTAGACAGGTTACTTTGCCCCCGTGATTACAGAAGCAAATCTGCCTTCTGCATTCACTATAAATGATATGCATCTGCAATTGCTTGTATCTGGTTATCTATAATTTCTAATTTCCTTATAATGAATATGTATTTCTTATGTAATAAAAACTTTTTCAAAAAGCACAGTACAGTAGCTGTTTCCAATTCTCATGGTTACAGAGTGAGTCAATCTTTTTAATGTCTTCCCCCCCCCCCCCTCTTTCTTTTGGAGAGTGACCTAGTAGAAGGAGCATGAGTCTAGGAGATGGAAACTTCCAAGTTCTTGTCAAAGCATGGAGAATCCCTTGCTGTGCAGACCTTGCGATTCCTTTGACCTCTCTGAATCTTGGGTTTCTTGTGCAATAAATAGGGATACTCAGGGACATGGAAAAGTACAATTGGTTAGTGTTCACTATATCTATAAAGGCACAACAACTTTTTTACTTAGAATAAGTTGAGAATTGAGTCAGAGGCATAACATCTAAATAAAAGCTGCTTTTATCAGCTCTGTGCTGTGAAAAAAAAATGATGCATCCTTTGATTATATTGTAAAGATCAAGTGTTTCAGTAAGGCCAAAGCCTCCCAATTCAAAACCTGCTTTAGTTGCCACGGAGAAAGAAGATTGAACACATTGCTTGTGTACTTTACTCGTTTGCCAAGTACTTACTAAAAGCAGTCTATGAACACAGCTCACTTGTAGTAAAGGTAGCCTCCCCCATGTTTCTTCTTAAATAATCCAGTGTATGCCCAAAGACAGCCCTGGTGTCTCCGTTCATTACACAAGCTCTCTCCAACCACAGCGGACTCACTAAAGGGAAGAGCAGGCCATGAGGAACTGAGCCGGTCAGATTCCTGTGGACCAAGATGGAGTCAGGGGTCACTTAGAATTTGGGGTGGCTGCCATCGTGGGCCAGGGACTAGCAAAAGAGCATGGGTGCAGCCAGGGCAGGGGAACATGTAGAGTGGAGAGACCTTGAAACCAAGGAGAGAAGAAATGGGGGTGGGGAAGAGAAAACTGCCTGAGGCTGGGTGGTTTCCACAGATCAGGAAGAGCTCTCCAGTAAACTCTTTTCTCAGTACGATTGGAGCGGGTTCTATTTTATTGCACCAACAACCCCTGATTAAATTTATAGAACCTCGCCTTTCATGGCAGTGAGTCCTAAGCTAAAATTGCATTCACCAGGAAAAAGTCCACCAAAATCCGGGAACTAGTAGAAAGTTGCCAACTTCTTATTCTGCCAAATAAGAAATAAGAAATGTTACATTGTACTATCATCAACACAGTGCAATAAATTATAATGTATGTGTACCATATAACATTTTAAAGTTGAATAGTTTTATTTAAAACTCATTGCAATGTTCTTTTTTCTATTTTTTATTAAAGTACAGATTGCATATAGTAAATGTCACCCTTTGGAGTGTATAGTTCTTCAAGTTTTGAAAAATGCATATAATCCCACCACAATGGAACAGTTAAATAGAATAGTTCCATTATCCTAAAAGATTTGTATGCGCCCTTTTACAATCCACCCCTATCACCACCCTCACCTCCTTGAAACCATTGATCTATTTTTCATCATTATAGTTTTGAATGGGAAGATCTATAACAATAAAAGAGTAATATGCTAATTAGACCTGACAGCCAAACGACCTTCCAGACATCCTTCCGGACCAAGTCACCATGGTGGGGTCCAAGGCAGAGACAGTTAGGAGTGATCAGGCAGACAGGTGAGCAGTTAGGGGTGATCAGGCAGGCAAGTGGTTAGGGGTGATCAGGCAGGCAAGTAGGCAAGCGGTTAGGAGCCAGTGGTCCTGGACTGGGAGAGGGATATCTGACTGCCAGTTTAGGCCTGATCCCAGAGGTCCCAGATTGCAAAAGGGTACAGGCTGGGCTGAGGACACCCCCATGCATGAATTTTGTGCACTGGGCCTCTAGTTAGTATATAAGTGTGATGATATGTGTAGACTTTGAGTATGACTGCTTTCACTTATTGTAATGTATCTGATACTTAGCCATTACTGATCCTGGTATATGCATCAGTAATTCACTTTTTATAACTGTGTAGTATTCCATTACATAATTGCATTGCATTTTACTTCTCTGTTACTCAGTTGGGAGACATTTGGTTTGTTTCTGGTTTGGGGTGATTATGCATAAAGCCACTGTAAACATTCACATACAGGTTTTTGTGTGAACATAGGGTTTCATGTAACTTGGGTAAATACCTAGGAGAGGAATTGCTGGATCTTACAGTGAGTGTATATTTAACTTTACAAGAAACTACCATACAGTTTTTCCAACATGGCAGTTCCATTTTGTAGCATACCAGCAATAGATGAGAGTTCTAATTGCTCCTATCCTATCCAATGCTTGATAATGTCTATTTTTTGTTTATTTTAGCTAATAAATATTTTATAGTAATTGTGGTTTTTTGCATTTCCCTAATGATTAGTGATGTTAAACATATTTTTATGTGCTCATTTGCCATCTATGTATCTTCTGTGATGAAATGCCAATTGAATTCTTTTCCCCATTTTTTAATTGATTTGTTTGGTTTTCCTATTCTTGATTTTTGAGAGTTCTTTATATAGTCTGAGAATAATTCTTTTATCAGATATATACTTTGCAAATGTCATCTGCCAGTCTGTGGTTTTTATTTTTTATTTTTTTAACTGCTGCATTATTCCTCCTTTTTTATTTTAACTTAAACAGTTGAAAATATTGTCAAGTATATCATTGGCATGACAGTGTTTGGGAATCCTTACTATGTGGAACACAGAAAATAATGACAATAATGTGAATAATTTTGTTTGTGAGCTAGTGCACGCATACCCTTACTTTAGATGGGTAGGTCTTTCAGAGACCCAAGTTTTATCTATCTTGTGGCTCCATCATCTTCTGGCATACTGTCTTCATCTATTTAATTGACACTAATTCACCATCCTTTAATTGCATTCCTACCCTAGGGAAAAGAGGAAGTGGAGGGCAACTACTTCCTTTTCAGGACATAACCCGGAAGTTACTAGACCTTAGTCATTAATTCCAGCTAGCTGCTGGGAAGGCTTGACAGCATACCCATGATCAAGGCAGTGAAGTGCTCTCCTTAATTCTTTACAATGGAAGAGTATATATTGGAGGACAAGCACAGTTCACCAGAGATAAGAAATGGATCTATTGTACCTCAAATCAGATTTTCTTATTCATACTCAGACAACCAGAAAGCGGTTCCTTTTTAAGAGCTAAAAAATGCTTTGCCCAAAGCTACTTTTAAGGTAAATATAAAGTGGAATGTGATTTTCCTTTGCCTTGGAATTCAAAAAAGGAGTTGGCAAAAACTGAGGACAGAAAAGGAGCCAAGCATCAATTGTGTCAGACACTCCCAGGAAACCAATGCCGCACACCTCCAGCCCTCCCCCCAACCTCCCAAAGGCTGAGTTAGTGAAGAGGTTAGAGGAAGTTGTTGAGTAATTGCCCTGTGGGAATGCAATTTTCTGTAGTAAGAGATTATTTCTTCCTCTTCCTAGGAGAAGGGAAAAGAATGTGTCCCTTCTCAAAGCTAAGTGAGCAAGGCTCAAGAAAACCACTCTTAAAAATGTCTTATCCAGAGGAAATTTTGCCCCCCGGGTAAGATGGCCTATAATGCTGGTTTGAGTTGGGACTGAGGAGTTTTCTAGATGTCTTAGTATCCTATTGCTGCTATAACAAACAAGCATAAACTTGGTGGCTTACGCTATGAAAATTTATCATCATACAGTTCTGGAGATAATCTTTCTTTACTAGAATCAAGGTATTGATAGGATTGTGTTCCATTTCTTGCTTTTTCCAATTTCTGGAGGCTGACTGCTTTTCTTGGTTCGTGGTATCCTTCCATCTTCAAAGCCACCAATTGCATCACTCTGATCTCTGTTCTTGTAGTCACGTCTCCTCCTCTGACTCTAGCACTCCTGCTTCTTTCTTACAAGGCCCTTCGTTATTTACAGTCATCCAGGATAATCTTCCCATCTCAAGACACTTCACTAAGGGACTTTATCTGCAAAGTCTCTTTTGCCAAGTGAAATAACATACTCATAAGTTTGTGGAATTTGCACGTAGATCACTTTGGGGTTGACATTATTTTGTGTACCATACCAGGCCAGGGGGCTTTCGGGAAAATTGATCACCGGGAGACATTTGGCAATATTTGGGTATGTTTCTATTTGTCACAACTAGCAGTGTTTCCCAAACTTTTGACATATGTGTACCCCTTCTATAATTTTCATAACGCTGAGTACCCCTCGTACTCATGAGAATGTAGAATTAGGCACAGCTAAGCACGGTGCAGTGAATATCCCCACCAAATTCCAGTGCAACGCATACCCCCACCAAACTCTTCCCGTATCTCTGGGGGTACGCATACCACACTTTGGGAAACACTGATCTAGAGGATAGAGGCAAAGGGTGCTGCTAAATATCCCACAATACACAGAGAGGTCCTTCCCAACAAAGAATTCTTCAGCCCAAAATGTCAAAAAGGTTGAAAAACTAGATTAGAGGTACCTACAAAAGTCATGAATAGCACGCTAAGTGGTGAAATTAATGATTTTCTCTCTGCCTACCTGAACTGGGCAAATTGAAGACAGATATACGAGATTTTTGCTGAATACCTTTTTATAACTTTTGATGTTAAAACTACATAAATATAGTACCTATTCAAAAAAAATCAAATGTTTTAAAACTCTACCTCGTAAGACATAGAAGATCGCTATCTATGACACATCATTCTTACTCAGATAAGAGTCTAAATGCACGTACCATATATTACATAAGTTAATTATTATACTTTCTATTTCCTTTAAGTGAGTCAGAACAGAAACATCAGCATTAAAGTCATGAAATTAGTATTTGCTACAGCTTTTACTTGCAAGCAGCCTAAAGGTAGTTTTAGAGACATGATTTGCAATACATTACAACACTCTCAAATGCATCGTAAGTTAAAGGATACAGAAGTTAAATGATACCAGATAAAAATATAGACCTACATAGAGCAATAAAGAGCATTATAAATGATAACTGCTTGGGTAAATATATAAGATTTTTTCTATTATTATTTAAATTTCCTTAAAAGAAAATTGATTTACTGTTTAAGTAAAAACAATAACATGAAATTTTAAAGTATATAAAAAGCCATGTAGAAATATAATAACATAAAAAAGGGGAGAGGTAGAAATGAAAGTAACTATTGTAAGGTTCTATGATTCTATGTAAAATGATAAAATGTGACTTCAAGGTAAACTATGATAAATTAAAGATGTTTACCAAAACCCTAAAGCAACCACTGAAATAATAAAGAAAAGAGTTAGAACTAATAAGTCAGCAAAGGAGATAAAATAAAATAATAAAAAAAATAGTTATTAATTCAAAAGAAGACAAGAAAAGAAAAAAGAGGGAATAAAGAACAGCTAGGTCAATCAAAATAAATAATAAGATGACCAATTTAAACCTAACCTTATCAGTAATCATATTAATGTTAATGGAACCTAAACATACCAATTAAAAGGCAAAGATTGTTCATAATGAGTAAAAAAGTGAAACTCTAATGTATATTTTCTAAAAGAAATACACTTATATAAAAAGACAAAAAAGGATTAAAAGTAAAAGGATGGGAAAATATACCATGTTAACACTAATCAAAAGAAAACTGAAATAGGCATACTAATATCTGACAAAGTAGACTGCAAAACACAAAAAATAATCAAAGGTTTAAAAAAGTAATTTTATAATCTAAAGATGTCAATTCGTTAGGAGAACATAATAAATGCTTATGCCCCTTATAACAAAATGTCAAAATATACAAAGCAATTGCTGGTAGAATTGTAAAGAGAAATAGACAAATACATAATTGTAGCTGAAGTATTCAATAATCTCTCTCAGTAACTGGTAGAACAAACAGAAAATCAGTAAGAACATAGAGACTCAAATATATCCACCAATTTGACCTAGTTGACATTTATAGGACATCACAAAATATTCTTTTTCAGAACACTTACCATCTTAGATTATAATCTGAGCCATAAAACAAATCTCAAAAAAATCTAAAGGGTTCAAGTCATACAAAGTATATTCTCCAACTACAATGGAATTAAATTAGAAATTAAGAAAATGGAGCAAGAAATAAATATGGCCGAAACCGGTTTGGCTCAATGGTTAGAGTGTCGGCCTGCGGACTAAAGGGTCCTAGGTTCAATTCCGGTCCAGGGCATGTACCTTGGTTGTGGGTGCATCCCCAGTAGGAGGTGTGCAAGAGGCAGCTGATCGATGATTCTCTGTCATCGATGTTTCTAACTCTCTATCCCTCTCTCTTCCTCTCTGTAAAAAATCAATAAAATATATTTTTTTAAAGAGAAAGAAATATGATTATTAAATGTGTGATTAAAAATGTTACTCACTGCATTTTTCAGACCATATTTTAGGGCAATAATCAGCACAAGTACAAATTTAACAGGAATTGACTCTCTGAACTCAACAAAACCCAAGATTACGGCTGAATCACATGGATTAGTCACAAACTGAAGGAGTTCTGCTTGCCACCACTCTCAGAAGGAAAACAGCTCTTGCCACGTACAAGCAACAACAAAAAAATATTGCCTGCATTTAAAAAAATCTCTTCCCATCCACCCAAGGCCATAATACATCCCAGAAAAGCATTTTTGACTATTGGTTCTTAATACATTGCAACTGACTGGTCCTTTAGGAGACATGTAGAAGGGGAGAGATAAGAGGGCAAGTCTTTTGTGAAGATTTTATTTCCTACCTTAATAAACAAAAGGTTGACAAGTGACCACCTAGAGAAAGTAATCTAACAATTATTTAATAAATCAAACAATTCTCCAATTAGTGGGTTTGGCTGGTTCTATTATTGGAACTCTCCACTCCCATCCCACTGAGCTCGGTTTGTACCACTTGGTTGATGCGAAGTGGGTGGAGATAGTAGAAGCCATGGATTTCAGTTCGTCGTCTATGTAATTGGACTGGTAACCAAGAGAGGAATGAAAAAGTGATATAAGTATAATGGGACTAATGGAGGAAGGGAGAGGGTATGTTATATCTTTGTGTAATGTTATCGAAGTTTATTGATAATATCTAGAATTAATAAATCACAAAAACAGACAGAAGAAGATCATTTGGAAGTGCAGAAGTAACTCCAAGAAGAAACAAAAAGAGAAATGGTGGCTTTTGCACAACAAAAGTGTCCTCTTAATGGACATTAGGTTGTTTCTATCTTTGGCTTTCCTTTTTATTTTATTTATTTATTTTTTATCAATCTTTATTGTTCATATTATTACAAAGGTTCCTCATTTCTTCCCCTTATCTTTGGCTTTCCTTTTGAGAGACCCGGGGGCATTAATGTTTCTGAGAAGAGGAAAGATGTGATCTCTGTTTAAAAAAAACACTTTGGTATCATATGATTTTACTTATATTTAGAATCTAAAACTAATAATAAACAAACAAACAAAACAAAAACAAACTCATAGATACAGAGAACAAACTGAGATCCCTAGGTAGGAAGGGTTGGGGAGATGGGTAAAAAAGGTGAAAGGATTAAGAAGTAAAAAATGGCAATTATAAAAACTGTCACAGGGATGTGAAGTGCAGTATAGGGAATATAATCAATAATCTATATACATAAAAGCCTAATCGACCAGCTGATCAGCAGACCATTCAACTGACTGACCAGTAGCTATGATGTGCACTGACCACCAGGAGGCAGACACTCAACACAGGAATGGAAACCACAGGCATGGAAACATGGAACAGACTGATAAGTCTTAGAGGGAAGTGGGAGAAGGGAGAGGGCAGGAAGAGATTAACTAAAGATCTTATATGCATACTAGAGGCCCTTGACCTGGCCTGCACCCTCTCACAGTCTGGGACCCTTCAGGGGATATCGGGAAGCCAGTTTCAACCTGATTCCGCATAGGCCAGGCCAAGGGACCTCACCAGCGCATGCACCTGTACACTGGGCCTTTAGTATTGTTAATAACTAAGTGTCAGATGGAAACTAAACGTATCACTTCCTAAAGTACATAAATATCTAATTACTATGCTATAAGTGTGAAAGTAACCACAATATTATAAGTCAACTGTAATTGGAAATTTAAGAAATGTTTAAAAATGAAAAAAGAATCACTTTGCTTACTGTGTTGAGGTGCAAGGGCAGAAGCAGGGCAAACCATTGACTTGAGAAAAGCTATTGTGTACAATCTTACAAAGAACCCATGTGAGTTCAGGATACTCTCATCAGAACATTGTTATCAGACATCATGTAAGTTCCACTATCAAATATTGTTTAGTACTAATAACATTTATTAAAAGCTCCTTCGTGTATAATACAATTGGACCGTTTTAAAAGTGTCCTAGAAATCAAGATTTCCATTAGTTCAGTTAACTATTTCTGCAATGCTTTTTGTGTGAGAGGTTTTGCTGGGCAAGGAAAAAAAGGCCCTTTTCTTTCTCTACTGGCATCCTCGTCACTCATGTCTCAGGGGCACTGGGGATGAACAGGACCAGAGGAGAAGTTGCTGGCAGTGCCGTCACGGGGCCACGAAGGAAGCTTGTGTTTCTTTGGGGTGAGAATAGACGGTGACAAACTCACAGAGACTATTAGGTGCACAGAGCCTAATAGTCTCTGTGTGTTTGTCACCGTCTATTCTCTGCTGTTTTGCAGAGGCGAGAGGAAAGGCACAGGGAACCAGAAAAACATCCACTCTGCCGAGCAGCCTGTGGTGTGAAGCAGAAACAACACAGGGACCACTGTCTTAGCATCTCCGAGCCTCGGGTTTCTCATTTGGAAAGAACAGTGCCCACCTTATAAAATGGTTTGGAGCACCTTAACTGGATTGGCTCAGTGGATAGAGTGTCAGCCTATGGACTGAAGGGTCCCGGGTTCGATCCCAGTCAAGGGCATGTACCTTGGTTGCAGGCACATCCCCAGTAGAGGGTGTGCAGGAGGCAGCTGATGGATGTTTCTCTCTCATTGATGTTTCTAACTATCTATTCCTCTCTGTAAAAAACTCAGTAAAATATATTTTTTAAACAAAGAAAATAAAATGATTTGGAGATGAGTGAGATTATCCACATAAGATACTTTGCACAGTGCCTGAAACATACCAAGGACTTAAAAATACTTACTGCTATTGTGCAAAGTGTTTGTTGCTTATGTGTTTAAAATGTTAACTAATTCATCCTAACCACAATTTTATTCTTTGGCTTAACAATAATTTGATGACTGAATTGAAATGTTACACATCTTTATGCAAGTATCAAGGCTCCAAATATTATCCACTGGGAAACTATTTTGTGGCGCTTTGTTAAATTGAACTTAATGCTTACAACCTCCTTACAAGTAATACACCCAATGCATAAGTTTTCGGGTCTTTATTTATTAATCCACTTTAGAAAGTGTTCAGTACTAACCTGCCTTTTCCTGAACTCTCTGCAGGGAATAGTGTTATGTGGCAGTTAGAGCATGCACAATGTCTTTATTTTAACACATATAAAAAATAAAACCAGGCACAGTACGGCGTTGAAAACGATTCAGTAACAGGCTGACCGAGAGTGGCCCCGCGCCTTGTGGGCTGGCTGGGAAGTGAATGTATACCTCAGCAGTTTGCATCAAAAGAAATGCCTTTCCATCAACTTTTCAAAAGCAGATTTCATTTTCCATCTGAAAAAGTCATAATTTCCTACTAGTCTTTTAAAAAACAAACCCAGAAAACAAAGTTTGCTTGTTATAGTTCCCCGTCACTCTATGTGTAGAGGTGGTTTATTAGTTCTCCCCATTTAATATTTCTGGGAGCATTTCCAGTTTGGGGCATAAATTCACATGTTTCAGGTCCTCTCCTGCTTTATTTACTTGTTTTTAAAACAATGTTTACTGTTCTTCTATTTATAAAATTAATACATCTTCAACATAATGAAGAAGAGAAAAATCACTTATTCACTCAGAGATAACCCATGTTAGCATTTTATTTTGTTTTCAGTCTTTGTTTAAATATATTCTTTTATGGTTACATAGTTGAAGTTAAACAATACATATAATTTTTAAACATGCTTTGTCCCCTTAACACCATAGCAAAAGCATTTTCGTAGGTTATGAAAAATTCTTCATTTTTAAGGGTGCCAAATAGTCCAACACATGAATGCATCATAGTTTACTCAGCTAGTCAGTCCCCTACTGCGATAGTTGAGTCTCAGATTTTTGCTAAAATAAATAATGCAGTGGTAAACATTTTTGTTCATAAAGCTTTTGTCAGCTTATTTCTTCAAGATTGGTTTCTGAAGGAGGAATTAATGTCAAAATGTGTAAAAACTTCTAGGGGTTGTGATACAGACTGGCAAAGTTCTTTTAAGAAAGATTGAACCAGTTGCCTTTGGTGGGACTTCAAGGCATGATGGGCTTGCTGGCACTCTTTTTAATAGAAAAAAACTTTTTAGAGGAATTTTTTAAATGCTATTCACATCCTGTTTTGAAAAGACAAAGTCGAGTAACATCAAACATTATTAATGACCTAGGAAAACTGAAAATACCCATAGAAAGCAAATTGTTGCCTTGGATATACAGAAATAATTCATAAGATATGTGCACCATGTAACAATAATAGTGGGAAAAATATTTTTCATGTTCTGTGCGTATGTCAGATGTGGAATTCTATTGATAGTAACTTAAATCTTTCCAAATCAAAGATTTAAGACCAGGCATTGGGAAAAATTCAATAGCAGTGTGTAATTAAGTTTGAAAAATATGATTGGAACTATTTGACTATTAAAAAGATTTTGGGGGGGTAATATATACCTTATATATTTTTTTAATGAATGAATTATTTTAAGAGACTATTAAAAGAGTTTATAAAATATATTTTGGTGCCTTTCTTTCCCTGAAAGCAAAACTAAAACTTAGTGGTTGTAACCTGTACACTGTAGTATGCAAAGCCTTGATTCTCAAAGTATAAGCCCCAACAGCAGGACCATCACCTGGGAACTTTCTAGAAACACAATTTCTCGGGCCCCAAGACCTAATTAATTGGGAAACATGAGAGTAATTCCCAGCAATGTCTTTTAACATTTAATCCAATGTGTCTTATTGTAACATTTAATCCAAGTGATTCTCAAGCATCCTCAAGTTTGAGAAAAACTGATTTAGAGTTTAAAAGCAAATCAGTTTGCCCTCCTACCCAAACGCCACCGTCATCTCCAAAGTTACCTGTGCCTCACCAGTTTTGCTCATGTACACGCATGGGGAAGTCACTCAGTGTGCTCAGTACACGATTGTATGTGCTAAAGAAGGTGGATGGGCATATTAAAAATACACATTTTAGAACCTTCTCCCCATTTCTTACTTTATAACAAGACAGGATCCTTTGTGGCTCCCAGACTTCTTAGGGTTTATAGAGCGAATAGGTGGGAATGCAGAAACAGTTCAGAGAAGGAGGTCCATTACGTTAAGACAGGCGTAGGAGATGTGGGAGGCTACGTCCCTGAGCAGAGATTCCAGGAAATGTACAAGACAGGATCCAGGCCCGATTGTGAAATCTCTTCAGAGCCCCTGGCTTTCTCTCCCGGGCGGTGTGCCTTCCGTCTACCATTACGGTGACGTGGGGGACAGGTGAGTTTTTCTGAGCCTATCTATCACGCACTCTCTTGAAGAGCTCAGTGGGCACTGCAGCATTTGGTCCTGGCAGCTACACCAGGAGGGTGTGGCCTCTTAAAAACAAGTAAGACTCTGAGAGGGAAAATGACCTGTCGGATATCTCACAGACAGAACAGTCAGAGGCAAGTCAAATCAGACTTACCTGACTCCAAGGGCTATGTTCTTACTCTGACCACAGTGTCCCTGATTCCAGAGAAGTTCACTTCTCCCTGGAGCCAACTTCCACTCCCTCTGATTGTGATCTTAGATGCTGCTGGGGGAGGTGGGGAAATTCCTCCACAAGGAGAGTGAGCACTATTCAAGGGCAACCTCTTCCATGGTGACTTGTGCCTACAAGGGAAGCTTGAAAAAGCAGTTCTTTACATCTCAACAATTTCGGTGGTCGCTCTACCAGTATAGCAGCTAATGAATAAGGTCTTTGAGAGTGGGTAATGGGGAACTTTCCAGAAACTTTTTTGAATTCAGCAACAGCCTATCCTGCCCACGAGTAAGGACAGATTGTTTATATGCTTTGGAATATGTGTGTAACGAGATCTTTTTCAGCCCAGATTGAAAATTAGATATAAATTCTTTGTTAGACATTTCCTCCTATGAGTCTCAGTGAGATTAGCCTTCTCAGAGTAAACTTTAAAAAAACAAACAAAAAAAACCCCACTTACTGAGCATTTACTATGCACTCAGCCATAAGCATTGGAATACAAAGACTGACTTCAAGAGCAATCTGGGCATGGCGGGCGGAGGACCACAGTTGTAACAGTGTGTAACGATAACCTTGCTGTGAGAACAGTGACGGAAATGTTCACAGAGAATCATGGAAAAGAAGGGAGGCACCCAATCAAGCTTGGGAGAAGTGCTGCCTTGCTTATTTTTTTTTTTTTAATATTTTTTTATTGATTTTACACAGAGAGGAATTGAGAGGGATAGAGAGTTAGAAACGTCGATGAGAGAGAAACACCGACCAGCTGCCTCCTGCATAACCCCCACTGGGGATGTGCCCACAACCAAGGTACATGCCCTTGACCGGAATCGAACCCGGGACCTTTCAGTCCACAGGCCGACGCTCTATCCACTGAGCCAAACCGGTCCCGGCTGAAGTGCCGCCTTGCTTATTCTTGAAGGAGGGATACAAGGCGGAGTGGACAGCAGGCCTGGAGGCACTCAGTTGGGGACCTGGGGAGATGAAGCATTTTTTAAAAATATATTTTATGGTCTCTTTACAGAGAGGAGAGGGAGAGAGGGTTAGAAACATCGATGAGAGAGAAACATGGATCAGCACACCCCCACTGGGGATGGGCCCACAACCAATGTACATGCCCTTGACCAGAACTGAACCTGGGACCTTTCAGTCTGCAGGCTGATGCTCTATCCACTGAGCCAAACCGGTTTCAGCGGGAGATGAAGCATGTTGGCATTGCTTGGCATGAAGCTAGTGAAGATGCAGCTGCAGCGAGAGGTGAGAGAACTCACAGGAGAGGCATGGAGTTCTTAAACACTGTGTTTAGGAGCCTCGTCTCTCTGCTATAGTCCACAGGAGGCTCTTAAAACTCTCAGAAGAAAAATGACATAGGTCAGTTGCATTTTAGGTGTATGACCTGGCCAATGACTGTTAGGATGGAGAAACGCAAGAGATGTTACAGTTCCCGGTTGGTGGTTAGAGCCTGGTGACAGCACCCCTATAAGACTGTCATTATTTCAGTTCTGAAACGTTGAACTCTTCACCTCATTCATTGTAATGATTTTTATTTTACTTTCACAATGCTCTTTAAATCAAACACACACATGCAGTTATAACCTACAGCCCCCTCCCCTCCTCCATCGAACTCTCGTCCTGTTGTACAAAACTACCACTTCTTTGTTGCTTCTGCATTCCCAAATGATATTCTTCTGCCCCACTTTGTGATTTAATTATTCTGGCCTTCCAATCACCTTACACAAAGATATAACATACCCTCTCCCTTCCTCCCACAGTCCCATTATACTTACATCACTTTTTCTTTTTTCTTTTTTAAAATATATTTTATTGAATTTTTAAAGAAAGGAATGGAGAGAGATAGAGATTTAGAAACATCAATCAGCTGCCTCCTGCTCACCTCCTACTGGGGATGTGCCTGCAATCCAAGTACATGCCCTTGACCAGAATCGAACCTGGGACCTTTCAGTCCGCAGGCCAAAGCTCCATCCACTGAGCCAAACTGATTAGGGCCTTACATCACTTTTTCACTCCTCTATTGGTTACCAGTCATGAACTAAAATCTATGGCTTCTACTATCTCCACCCCCTTCACAGCAATCAAAGGGTACAAACACAGCTCAGTGGGACAGGAAGGTGAGCACCACAACAGAACCACCCAAGCCTACTAATTGGAAAAATGTTTGATTTATTAAATACCTATTAGATGACTTGTCAACCTTTTGTTTATTAAGGTAGGAAATAAAATCTTCACAAAAGGCTTTTTTCCCTTTAGTATTTCCCCCCCTTACAGGTGCCCGAGCTGTCTCAGTCAGTTGCAATGTATTATGAACCAACCATGAAAAAATGCTCCTCTGTGATGCCTTGGATGGGTGGGAAGAGATTTTTTTGTCTGTACATGGCAAGAGCTGCTTTCCCTGAGAGTGATAGCCAGCAGAGCTCCTTACGTGTGTGACTAATTCACGTGACTCAGTCATAGTCTTGGGTTTTGTTGAGTCGAGAGTCAATTCCTGCTGAATTTGTGTTTGTTCTGATTATTGTCCTAAAATATGGTCTAAAAATGCAGTGAGTAATGTTTTTAATCATATTTTTAATAATCACAATTATTTTTCACCCTATTTCCCTCATTTCTAATTTAATTCCATCATAGTCAGAGAATATACTTTGTATGACTTGGGCCCTTTAGTTTTTGAGATTTGTTTTATGGCTGAGTTGGTAAATGTTCTAGAAAAGAATGTTTATTTTGTGTTCTTTTATAAATGTCAGTTAGGTCAAATGGGGGGCTATATTGCTTCTTTTATATTCTTACTGACTTTTTATTTGTTCTACCAGTTATTGAGAGGGGTTATTGAATGCTTCAGCTTTAGTTATGGATTATCTATTTCTCCCCATAGTTCTGTCAGTTTCTGCTTTACCATAAGATACATAAGTGTTTAGAATTATGTTCATTTAGGATTTTTTATTGTAAGACTTTTTATGTTATTTTATGTTATTTCAATGTTATCACATTTACAATTATGTATGTTAGAAGCTGCATAAACATTTAGGATTAAATTTACACTGTACTAATACTACTTGTAAACATACTTCAGAATATCTTATACTCAATTATTTTTAATGAAGCAGTTCCATTTATGCTTCACCAAAAATTTCTCCTTCCCCCAACTGCTCTGTCTCCAATGCTAAACTAAGAGGAAGAAAGACAATTCAAAAAATTTCCAATTATTATATTGTCATTTTCAGCCCCCTAACCAGAGGCCTGTATTCAGGATACCTGGCTTGAGAAGGCAATTTCTGCAGTTCACATGTTTATATTGAGAAGTACAATGCATTTGGAAACTTCCAGCTTGCCAACTTTTCAATCAGGGATACTAATAAAGATAGTGCCTAGAGAAATTAATTTACTCATCTGATCAAAAAAGTTTTAACTCAATCCTCATATCCTGAAGGACAATAAAAAGGTTTTTAATGGGCTTTGGATTATATGATATTTTTATGAAAGGGAAACAAAGGAATTTAATTAAGATTAAGAATGTTAAGGAAATAGGTCATATGATTAGCTATAAAATAACTTCGACTTTTGAATAAGCTCATTGTTGCTTAATTAAGATATATTGATTTATAGAAACTTCAGGGGTGCTTTTGTTCCAAATGGGAAATACATTGGATATTTTAATACGTAACTTTTATGCTTCTTAATTACCTATTGGAGCACTGTCAATAACATAGTGTTCTTTCAAAAATAAATTTAATAATTTGGTCCTTCCTCTATTTAAAAAAAATCTATTAATTTATTTTATGCTCTTTCTTAAAGTAAACAAAAACTCTAAAATGCTACATGGCATAGTCTTATTGTTTAAACTTGCTGCTTTAGAGCCAAGCCCTTCCTAATGACTTTAATTGCATCAATCATTCTGAAATTGTGCTTTTTATCTTGACTTCTTCAGTTCTCATGGACTCCTGATTATGAAACAGTTTTCTGATGCCAACACTGATAGAGCTCAATCTGTGGTCCAAGGCACTGGGAAATGAGGTTAATCAGTTTTTGATGTCAAAACTTCACTGAACTACTCACTCTTTAGAGAAAGCTTTGTACTCATCAGGAGCACAATACTTCTGTCTCATGAGTCAATCCTCTTGCCATTTCACTCTTAAATCCTGCAAAATCTGGTAGTCAATTACCTCTTCCAGGAAGGCCACTAAGATTACCTACCCATTTATGTTTGTGTTTTTGTTCATTTGTATAATTAGTATGTAAATTATGTTAATTTTATTATCTTAATTTGCATAATTTAATGAACATTCACTGGTATGTTGCTACATAACTTGTTTTCTAACGATATAGTTCTTTTGATCTGTCCTCAGAGCTAGACTAAACCCTTGAGGATAGACATGGTCTGTTGCTCATATGACAAGTAACATCACTGAGATGAACGCTCAGTCACCTAGAAAACTCAAGTAATATTTCTAATGATCACATCCAGTCACTGTAAAATTCTGAAGTAGGTTTCTGGATAATCAAAGAAAGTTTAAACTGAGCTCTATGCTCTACTTGACAATTCCTGAATGAAAAGGTTCTCATTCACTCTGTTCACAGAGCCTGTGAGCGCCAATTGTTCTGAATAAACAGGAATTTACTATGTGGTATCCTGCATGAAGCAGGAACTCAGGGATTGTGTTTGATTTTAACAAAACAGAACAAAAGCCCAGAAAGAAGAAAAGCTTTAAATTTCAATCCCATTATTTTAGAGTTTGTGATAAATTGCCAAACAAGGCCTGCACTGAAGCATATTAGCAACTTTCATATGCAATACAGCATTATTGGCAATAGTCACCATGCTGTACATCCTCTGGACTTCATTATCATATAACTGGAAGTTTGTACTTTTTGACCACCTTCACCCATCTCCTCCCCACCTCCTCAACTACCAGTCTCACCTCTGTTTCTATGAGTTCAGTTTTTTCATATTCCACATATAAGTGAGATCATTTCATTTTTGTCTTTCTCTGTCTGGTTTATTTCACTTAGCATAATGCCCTCGAGGTCTATTCATGCTGTCTGAAATATTTTCTTATATGTAAGGACAGTGTAAATTTGTTTTAAAGAAATCTACCATCTCATTCAAGATGATCAGTATCTCACTTCTTTTAATCCTACAGAGAAATCTGTAAACTACAATTGAGATTTTCTTCTTTTTGAGTCATCTTCAGTAAGCTGTCATTAATTCACTTCTTAATATGTGTTGCTATTGTTTATTTGCATGAGTTTTCTAGTCTCAAAATAAGACTGGTCTCTGATGCAGCTGTCCTGGCTTGTTGTTTGAATCTTTGCACATTCCAATAGCTTTTCCACTGGAATGTTGAATTTAATGAATAAAAAAACAGATGTTCCAGGTACATGCAGCCTGGGTTGAAAAGGGCAGATATGACAGGGCTCCAATGCCTTTTAAAATAGTTAATATATTAGGAGTATAGATGTAAACTCTGCAAAGTTTTATGCTGTAAATATAAGCTTGACATGTTCTGTCAAAGATAAATTTATTGCTTTGAAAATGCTATCAGATCACTTCACAGACAATATGACTTCAGTTATACCATCTGATAATATAAAAACTCATAAAAGTGTTTATTCTGCTATAGTGATGCTTTAATACTAAAAACATTAATTAATCCAGTACAGTATTATAAAAACTATTGTTTCAATGGTAAATAGGCAGAGACTAGAGAACACTCAATAACAAAGTTATTTTCTCTGGGGGAAAAAAATGCTCAACTACTGAGCCACATCAGCCAGGCTCTGCTTACTTTTTATATGTAAAAAAAATAGTATAGTATTTTTCTTACTATACTGCAGGTTCTCCATTTATTTAAAAACTAAAAACCTGTTGCACAGATTCATGCACCAGTGGGGTCCCTCAGCTTGGCTTGCACCCTCTCGCAATTTGGGACCCCTCAGGGGATGTTGGATAGCCAGTTTGGGCCCAATCCCCGAAGGCCCAATCCAGACAGGAGGGAGTTCAGTCCCTGCAGGCCCAATCCAGACAAAGGGAGCCTGATCCTGTGCATTGAGGCATCTGTCCCCTGGTGGTAGTGCATGTCATAGCGACCAGTCATTCAGTCGCTTAGGCTTATATATATATATATATATATATATATATATATATATATATATATATATGCATGGTTTTATGTGACAATACATTGAATTGTGGAAATTCTAAAAATAATCATTTTATCTTTCACAATATGATGATCAATTTACTCTGTTTTGCCTGAAAAATAGGGCCATCAACTTAAAACACCCAAAGAAGCCATTGGAACTATTTAGTTGAAGAAAAAGAATTAAACAACTCTAGGGGATTTTAGATTATGTTCATAGTTACTCTAAAATGTTATGTTCAGGTGGCTTCTGTTCTAGATATCTCTGAAAATATGCATGCTATTTCTTGGAAATGCTTTTTTTTTTTTTTTTTTTTTTTTTTGAGGGAGGATGTGTAGTTTTAAAATCAGAAGATATTTTAAATCACAATTCTACTACTATCTACATGTGTAACCTTGAATCTGTCATTTAAGCTCTTTGAATTTGGGTTTTTCATTTATAAATTAGAGAATATGTACTCTTTAAGATTACTCTAAGGGATAATTACAATATGGAAGATGTTGTACAAAGTCTAGAACAAACACAAACACAGAAACAGTAATTTTTCTTATTTCAGGAGCAAATCCCACACAGTGATATTATATTTTCCCACCTAACAGAACCTGTTTGAGAATGTTGAAGATAATTCCTTCTGCTTACGGTATGTTGTTTTTGAATTTTTTTTTTTTAAAAAAAAACATGCCTAGCTTCATTATTACTATCAATCATAACTTCTCATTGCGGATTTTCTTAAAGAATCCTTTTCATGAAAAGTAAATATGGGGATTTATTTTTTTCCTTGACCAGAGAGCTAACTACGAACACTTTTACATATTCCATACATAACAGAAAATTAAAAGTATTACAGTGGGAGAGAAAAACTATGTTTGATTTTAGTGGAAATTTTCATCTAAAGATATAGTATTGGTTTGAAATATTTAATTCTGGTCAAAAGGCTATAATAATTACATTAGTGTCTATTGTCAGCTGCCATTATAATTCACATCAGAAAGAATGTTAATAAGCCAGACAGTGCAGTGCAAACTAGGGAAATTTATTTTTTCTATACTCAGACTTTTGCTAGATAAAAATTAAAATAGATAATATTTTTGCTAGATCAAAATGAAGTTTCTTGATGAGGAGAGAAGATTTTTTTTCTCACTTTTATTAGAGAATTTTGGTGTCTAAGTATTAACAATAGAGGAAGAGTACCTTGTTAGGATTAGGAAGATGATAAACTGACCATAGACCTTGTAATCCTAATAATGAGTGAATCCAGGTAAAGGAGTGCATCCAAAATGTCTATTGTTAATAGTTATTCTGATTAAATTGTAAGCCCTTATTTGTATGCTTGACTTGACAAACCCACAATGTCCTATTTCTCACACATAAAAGGAAAATCAGACAGAATAGCTTTGATCAATAAGACATGGTTACTGAATCATGGGTACAAGATGGACTGGAGTCAGATAATCTTGATTCTAGAACTGGATCTACCAATAACTCTGACCTTGAGCAAATTGCTTAGTTTCTATGCAGGTGAAATGAGGAAGTACAAATGAAATGATTTTTAAAAATTCCTTCCTTCCAGTTATAAAATTCTACAATGCTGTAAATTATTTTTCTATATATTCCCACATTCACACCCACACACCCACACACACTGTGTTAAATGTGATATGAGTATTTTCTTATAATCTGTTACACACTCTATCTATCTTCTTCACTTAATATAATATTGTGGCATTTTTTTTCATGTCGATGTATGTGCATCTACATGATCCTTTTAAATCACTGCCTCCTATTATATTGTATCAATGCACCATAATTTAGCTTGTTGCTTATATTCAGGTTGTTTTCTGTTGTGTGGTTGTTGTTGTTGTTGTTTTCTATTTTATTTCTATTATATTGAAGGTTGAAGAAAACATCTTAGAACATACTCCTGCAAATAATGTCCAATTATTCTTTCCTAGGAGTGGAATTGCTAGGTCAGACAGCTTGCATATTTAAAATTCCAATACATGTTGTTAAATAGCCTTGTGGGAAGCTTACACTAATTCTACTCCCATACCAGCATATAAGAATGCCTCTGTCTCGCCGGGGCCGGTTTGGCTCAATGGATAGAGCGTCGGCTTGGGGACTGAAGGGTCCCAGGTTCGATTCCAGTCAAGGGCATGTACCTTGGTTGCGGGCATATCCCCAGTAGGGGGTGTGCAAGAGGCAGCTGATCGATGACTCTCTCATCGATGTTTCTAACTCTCTATCTCTCTCCCTTCCTCTCTGTATAAAATCAATAAAAATATTTAAAAAAATTAAATAAAATAAAATAAAAAGAATGCCTCTGTCTCCACAATGCCAACATTGGTCCTTTGCTTTATTTTCATTTTTTCCATTAAATACATTCCAAAAGTTAAAGTCATTGTTTTTTAGTGGGATTGGCTATTAAGAATGAATTTATTTTTCTACATTTATTGACTAGTAACAATACACTTGAAAACCTATTTATGCCCTTTGTCCATTTCCTGTTAGCCTGCGGGATTTTAACCTTAGAATTTTGAATAACCCTTTGTATATTAGAGGTAGTAATATAAGTCTCCATGGATTATGAATTCCATTAAGGACTGAGACCATCCTCTCCATCATAACATAGCCAGCCTCTAGTGCGGTGATTTTCAACCTTTGTCATGTCCTGGCACACATATTATAAATGAATCACTAAAATTTTGCAGCACACTAAAAAAAAAAAATACCTTTTTTGCCAATCTGACAAAAAAAAAATAGGGATGATTTTGATTCATTCACACCAGACAGCGATTATTGTGTTGGCTGTTGCCATTTTTTTATTTGACAATGTAAGGGAAAAGAGGTCAGTGCCCCTGACTGAATTGTCAGGTATTGCATGTTTTAAAAAACTCTGTGGCACAAGGATTGAAAATCATTGCTCTAATGTAATGTCTGATCCAGGGTTAATACTCAAAACATATCTGTGGTTTGTCTGACCTTGTTCATCATATATGTGGTAAGTATATTTTTCCAGTTTATGTTTTTATTAATCTTTTTTTTATTTATTACACACATCCAAGGGATTTAAATGTCATGTAGTAATCATCTATTAGTATATTCCTTTATGATAGATGATATTTGAGTCATAGTTTCCATATCAAGATTATAAAATAATAGCCAAACATGTGCTCGGAACTATTGCAAACACAACATATGTTCATTCATTTAATCTTTGCAACAAGCCTTCTGTCTTGTAGAGTATATTGATGCAATCCCTTCCCCCCCCCACACACACACACAATTATTTCTGCTTTTAAAAAATTAATCTAGCCATATCCCCTTAAGTAATTTCATTAATTTAAATATGTAATACAATCACATTTTCTAAATCAGGAGAATAAAAAGAGATATCCCAATCTCTCGCCTTCATCACAGTGCGTCCCATTTTCCTCCCGTGTATGTGATTCCTTCCCCTTTTTACAATAATTGTAGCAGGCTTATACACACTGTTGTATAACCTGCTTATTTGATTCACTTAATAAAATATCCATTGTTCTTAAAATCATTTTGTCAACTTTTGATTATGACTGAGTTAAATTTATAGGTTGGGGCCAATTTTCATTTTTAACATATTGTCTTTCCACTCAAAAAGATATTTCTATTTTTCTAGTTTTCATGTCCTTCATTAGGGTTTTTTAAGTTTTTCTTATCAATCCTATATATTTCTTAAATTTATTTCTGAACAAATGGTCTATTGAGTCTTTATCTAAAAGGCTGGGAAAAAATAACTACTTTGTATGTTTTTTTTAACTTGCATTTACATTATTACCAATGAGATAACTCGTTTTCATGCACTTATTGGCCATGTGTATTCAACTTCTTTTTCTAAATATTTGAATGAGAGAGAAGGTTTGAGAAGGTTGCAGAACAACAAAAATCATTTCAACACTTTAAAAATCTACTTCATCACTCCCACCAAAAGCAATTTCTTCACCTTACTCCTTTGTTTCAGTGAATAGGATGACAATTCTCCCTCATTCAGGCTCAAAACTCACAGTGTCTTCTTTGATAACTTTTTTCTCCTTTATCCTCTACTTTATTTCATTTGCCTAAAGTGATTTTAAAATATCTATCATCAAAATTTCTTTATATATATATATATATATATATATATATATATATATATATATATATATATATATATATATTTTATTGATTTTTACAGAGAGGAAGGGAGAGGGATAGAGTTAGAAACATTGATGAGAGAGAAACACTGATCAGCTACCTCCTGCACACCCCCCACTGGTAATGTGCCCGCAACCAAGGTACATGCCCTTGACCGGAATCGAACCTGGGACCTTTCAGTCCGCAGGTCGACTCTATCCACTGAGCCAACCCAGTCTCAGCCATCAAAATTTCTTTTGCTCTCTTTTTATTGCCACAGCTTTGTTCAGGTTCTCATACCTTTGCCTAATAAGAGCTGGCTTTATGATCTCCCCACCGCTATCTTCCTTCTCTCCCTAAACAGAGGACAAATGAAGTGCAAATGCAGTTATATGCTATTATTCATAAAACTTGAATGATACACCACTGCATACCAAATGTAGTTCACATTGCTTTTCTGTCTCTCACCACGATCCTACACTCTCCCTACAGTTCAGCAAAACCAAACTACTTAATGTTCCAAAAATAAGCTTTACGTTTTTTCTGACTTTCTATGCCTTTGCTTCTGCCGTCACATGCACCTGGAATGCCTTCCTTTTTATTTACTGATTTTAGCTGATTTATAATTTTTGGTTTCTTGCAAACCCATCCCTTCTTCAAGGCTCATGTGAAATATGATCTCTAAGGAATCTTTCCTGTGATCTCCTCTCCTCTCCTCTCCTCCTCCTCTGAACCCCAGGTTATACTTAAACTGCCTACCTTATTATTACCACCATTGTAAATTGTTTGAGCAAAAAGAATAAGTCTTGCATGATGGTGAAAAGGACCTGGGACATGGCATCAGAGGATCTGTTCAAAAGCCCACTGTCCACTTACTAATTGTTTTAGATTGGGTGAGTCATTTAACCCCTTGAATCTTAAGATTTTTACTTATGAATTGGCGGTGGTAGTAATAATGTATGTAACAAAGGAATCTGTGAAGAACAAAGTAGACCATGTATGTGAAAAAAAAACTCTGCAACTTGCAAATTATTATATATAAATATTGGTTAATAATTGGGAAATTTTGTATGCCTTGAGTTCCTACACATTTGAGCATCACACCAATGTATCCATGTGCCATATTCTATAACAGGTGCTAACAATATTTTCTGATAAGTTTTGGCACCATAATCTAGTCTCAAAAATGAAAATCATTGTTACTGGAAAATAACAGATTTTTTAAACAATGGCTTTACAGTCACTAAGAAGTGAAGAAGAGTTCTAGCCAGTTTGCCTCAGTGGATAGAGCACTGGCCTGTGGACTGAAGGGTCCCAGGTTCGATTCCAGTCAGAGGCACATGCCTGGGTTGTGGGCTCAGAGCATACAGTAGGTAGCCGATCGATGATTCTCTCTCACCATTGATGTTTCTATCTTTCCCTCCCTCTCCTATCCTCTCTGAAATCAATAACAATATATTTAAAAACAAAAACAAAAAAGTTATGAAGAGCCCTGAAAGTATTGAGCAAGTCCAGCTTATAGATAAGTGACATTTTTATAGATTGCAAAAAAAAAATTGCAAATGATGCTGACAAAAAACATTCTGAATGAAATGTATTTTAATTAAAGAGTCTATGATAAACGAGGAAAGACAGAGACAAAGAAGAGAAGATTAGTAATTCTGATTTTTTCAAGTTTAGCCCTAAAGTAGAGCAATTAAATAGGTGAAGAGGACTATTGATTTCTCATGGCTCAATCTACTATTATTATTCTCCTAAAATAAGTTTTTAAATTACTCATAACAACTTCTGGTACCTCCACCCACAAAACACATAATACCATCTTTTGTACACATGAGAGCATGTGAATAAAAGACCTTGCCTATCCTAGAGAGAAATAAAAGAATGAATGAGTGACTCTCTTCCTTTATACCACTGACTCCTTTCCATGAATTTTTAACCCCCTTCTGAAACTCTTATGCTGAGCAAAAGGTTCTGCTTTACATATGTATGAAAGGGAAGAGGCCCCCACAACCTCTCTGACATCCCTCTTTTTCTAAGATTAAGTTTCCCTACATCGTCATTCATCATTCTCCTTTTTTTACTTTTTATTGAAATACAAGTATAATTAGTAAAGTACTTAAATAGCACCTAACTTTTATATAGCTCAATGAGTTTTTGCATATGTTTAAATCCAAACAACCATCACCCAGATCAAGATATAGAACATATTTATTTTGTTACATGTATTATTAATTTATTTTTTAAAAATATATAATAACTTTATTAAAATACTAAAGGCCCAGTGCACGAAATCTGTGCACGGGACTGAGAGGGGTACCCTCAGCCCAGCCTGTACTCTCTCCAATCCGGGACTCCTCTGGGGATATCTATCCAATCCCTGGGCCTAAATCAGCAGTCAGACATCCCTCTCACAATCCTGGAATGCTAGCTCCTAATCACTCACCTGCCTACCTGCCTGGTCACCCCTAACTGTTTCCCTCTCCCCCCATTGGCCTGCTCACCCTTCACTGCCTCTGCGTGCCAACCTGATCGCCCCTAACTGCCCCCTACTACCAGCCAGGTCGCCCCTAACTGCGCCGTCCCTGCCAGCCTGGTTGCCCCAACTGCCCCCCCAATGGCCTAGCCGCCCCTCAGTGCCCCCCCTGCCAGCCTAATCACCCTCAACTGCTCCCCCTGCTAGCCTGGTCACCCCTAACTGCCCCCTCCACTGGCCTGGTTGCCTCTTACTTCCCTCTCCCCCTGCCTGGTCATCCCCAACTGCCCCACTCTGCCGGACTGGTCTCCCCTCATGACCTCTCTACTGGCGTGGTTGTTTCATGCAGCCTGCTGTTCAGTCATTTGGTTGTCCCTCACTAACCCCCTGATGGCCTGGTTGTAAGGGTTAATTTGCATATTACCTACTTATTATATAGGATAATATACATACCATAAAATTTACTCTTTCAAATAGCAAAATTCAGGAGTTTTTAGTATATTCAGAGTTATGAAACTATCACCAATATATAATTTCAGAGCATTTAAATTATCCCAAAAAGCAGCCCTGTACCAATTAAAAGTCACTCCATAAAACCATCTATCTGCTGGAGAGTCCCTCTTACTTGGGGGAAGTTGATCTTTTGTTCAAGTCAAACCTTCAATGATTATGGAGGGCAACCTGCTTTACTGAAAGTCCACCAAGTTAAATGTAAATATACAATACAAAACACCCAGAAATGCCCTGAATGATGTTTGACCAATAGTGTGGGCACCATGGCCCAGCCAAGTTGACACATAAAATACACCAACATAGTTGGGTTGTAGAATAGGTATATTATTTACCTTATTTGAATACTGCCAAAGAGATTTCCGATGTGGTTGAACCAATTTACACTTCATTTGCATTGTATGATCATTGAAGTTGCTCCATATCTTTTTTTGTTAACACTTGGAGCTGCCAGAGTTCGTAATTTTTTGCCATTCTGCTGAGTAAGTAGTTATATGTCATTGTGTTTGTAATTTGCATTTCCCTGGTATGAAATTGTTTGGAACACTTTTCCATCAATGTATTGGTCATTTGGAAATCATCTTTATAGAGTACCTCTTCTAGAGTTTTTCCCTATTTTAAAAAATTAAGTTGTTTAGTTTTTCTTCTTGGTTTGTAAAGATTTTTACATATTCTGAGTGAGTCTATTGTCAGATGTATGTAGTGAAATAGATTATCTCTACCTTACCCGCTCTTCTGATTGTGTCTTTTGATGAATGGAAGCTTTCATTTTTTTAACTCCTCATTTAGGTCTTTGAGCCATCTTGAATTAATTTTTTGTGTATGGTGTGATGAGTAGCCAATTGCTCCAGCACCATTTATTGGGAATATTATCCTTTCCTCACTGAATTACAGCAATGCCTTTGTCATAAATCAAGTTCTATTTCTGGATTCTCTATTATGTTTCTTTGGTGCATTCATCTATCCTTGTGCCAATACCACACTGTCTTAATTACTGGGCCTTTTAATAACTCTTTAAATTTGGTAGAGTAAGTCTTTTAACTTTATTCTTCTTCAAAATTGTCTGAGTTATTCTAGATCCTTATATTTCCGCATTTTAGAATCAACTTTCAATTTATACACACACACAAACACACATGCATACACAAATATATTGGGATTTTCTATCTTTTTTTTCTTCTTTTTTTTGTCTCAGAAAATGTCCCTTCCCCTAAGAAGTTAAACTCTCCTATTGTGTCTTCAATATTATTTCCCTATGCTTGTCTTGGATGATCAAAAGCCATCACCTTATTCTTGCATCTTCAGTCTTTCACACTACTTTGAATTTTTACTTCAGCATATAAACATAGCCAAATGTCTCTTATTTCCTTCCAAATCAAAACAAACAAAACCAAATGTTTTCAACCTTACAGTACCCTCACATTACCATCCTGTCTTTGTCAGTTAATATATTTAAATATATGCATATACATTAGTTATAAAATTTTAGGTGGAGTATTCTCTAGACAATTGGAAATTACTAATGGTCTTTGAACAAGATAAAAGGCATGACCTAATAGTTGTTTAAGAAAGATAATCTGGTAGCATGTGTATGAACTGGATTTGGTTTGAAGATATAAAGACCATGTAGCATTGCAAGAGCCCAAATGAGAGATAATGAGTCTATCACTCTGCAGTTCAAAGCTCTTTGTTTTTAAAAACTTCTAATTTTGCAATGATTTCAAACTTGGGAAAAAACATTACACAAAATTTGGAAAAATAGAGGAAAAATATCCCAATGTCCAACAGCTCCAAGACAATTATAATCATTTTATATATTTTTCTAGAATCGTATATACACTTCTTGGTGCTGTAATTCATGTGTTTGTTTGTTTTTAAGTGTTTTTTTTTCCTTCATTAAATATTATAAAGTTTTCCATATTGTTTCAGTATCTTAACCATTATTTTAAATGACTGCAACATATACAATTGACTATTCAAACTCTAATTTTTAAATAATATATTCAGAAATTTCAGTTGCTTCTGATTTTTAGTCTTATAAATATTGCTATAAACATCTTTATTCATAGTTTTCTCTTTCATGACTACCAAACTTTTTGAAAGAACAGTCCATATTTCATGATTTCATGCTCCTACCTACCATGTCACCTGAAACCTACCCGCTCCTACCTTACTATGAAGCAACTCTCTTAAAGGTCACAATGACCTTCTAGTTGGCAACCCAATCCTTTAAGGTGATATCATTCTGAGTCTCTCCATAGCATTTAACACTGTTGGCCTTGAAATTCCATCCATTCCTCTTTATTTTTGTGCAATATATGGCCTGGGTTCGCCTACTTCTCTGGCCATTTTCTCTGCCTCCATTTCCTCCGAGGTTGTATTGTAGACATGCCTCCTGTCCTTTGGCAATCGCATGGCTTTTCTTTATTTTCTCTCTGCAGATGATATTCAATGTATATCCCCATCTTGGATTCTTTATTCTGAACTCTGGTCCCATCTTTTTTTGCATACTGATCATCTGCACCTAGATATTTCTTTAGCATCTCAAATTAGAACTATCACAACAATCATATTTCCTTTCATAAGTTCTCTTCCTGTGCACAATAGTCATTTAGGCTTAAGTCCTAGAGTCCCCTTAAATGCTCACCTCTCTGTTTTTGACTCCCCAACACTTGTTCCAGCATATAAACCTGGGACTGCTTCATGAATGGACATGTGATTCAGCCATGGTCTAGGAGCTGGAAGGGAAGTCAGCCAGAGGGTAAGGGAAGTGATTCTGGGAAATAGTTTCCCTTTCTTAAGATCTCTTCTCTGCACGTTATGACTTCAGGATATGATACCTGGAACTGTCATTACCATCTTGTTATTAGTCATAAAATGATGCCAACACCCAAATCATCAGAGCAGATATGGAAAGAACCTATACTTCGAAGATAGTATCAAACTTCTTTTCTTCATCTTTCAAACCTGAAGACTATTCTACCTCGTAATTCCCAAATTTGTGAGATGTAAATTTCCTTACTGCGTAAGCCATTTTAAATTGGGTTTTGTTAAATGCTGTTGAAAACATCCTTAGTGATAAACTCATTATCTCTCATTTCGGCTCTTGCAATGCCACATGGTCTTTATAACTTCAAACCAAATCCATTTCACACACATGCTACCAGATTATCTTTTTTTAAACAACTGTTAGGTCACGTTTTTTTATCTGTTCAAAAACCATCAGTAACTTCTTATTGCCTACTCCACCGTAAGTAGCTTAGCATTCATAGTTTCATACAGCCCTTCCCTCCTTTACATACCTAACGTTACGGATACACAGAATTAAGTTGTGTTTTCAAATATGTCCCTCCCTTTTCTGCCTAGTTTGGGTTTTCTCTCCCTGGAATTCTCTTGCTCCACTTCCTCCTGTCCATAGTCAATCTTCTTGAAACTATCCCCAATGACGTTTCTCCTACTTCCACATCCTACAAAATAATCTTTCCTCCCCCTAAGCTTCTATAGTATTTATTATCATATATCGATACCTTGTACTAATGTATATAGTGTATAGTGTAATCTCTCCTACTACCAGTGCTGTTCAGTAGAATTTTCTGTGAAGGTGGTTAATGAGCATTTGAAATTCAGTTAGTGTACTGAGGGCCTGAATTTTCCTTTTTGTTCAGTTATTTTAAGTGTAGATAGCTACAGGAAGCTAGTGGCCACTGTCTCAGAGGGCACAGTACTAGACTATAAGATTCCTGAATGTAGTACAGAGAAGATACTTTATTTCTGAAATTACTACAGAGATCACCTGAAAGCACAGATTGCTTTCTTCCCCTCTTATTTTATCTGCATAGCTTGTAGATAATAGACATTGAATATTTATTGATTCATTAAATATGGAAATCACATTTACCAAATATAGAGTGTTTCCTAATTATTTGTGTTCCAAATTTAAACAGATTAAATAGAGAAGAAAGAAAGCTGAATGACCAAAACTACTTCCGTTACTGAGAAACAGATGGCCAGATGGCCAGTTCCATTGTAAAAGAATCTCTCTCTCCCTCGCTCTCTCTCTCTCTCTCTCTCTCTCTCTCCTATCTCACAATCCTCCTCTTAGGCAAGTAGGAAAACTCTGCAGTCCAAAGCTCTTTGTTTTTAAAAACTTTTACTTTTGCAGTGATTTCAAACTTAGTGAAAAAGTGCAAGAATGGTACAGAAATTTCCACATTCATCAAGTTTTTAAAATACTTAAACATTTCTTGGAATTTAAAAATACCATGTGGTTGCCAAGGACTGGGGAGAGGGAATCCGTGTTTAGTGGGTATAGAGTTTCTGTGTGGCAAGCTGAAGACGCTCTAGAGATCTGCTGCACAACTTAAATATACTTAACACTACTTAACGTTTGAAAATGGTTAAGATGGTAAACTTACTGTTACGTTTTTTTTTTACCACAATAAAAAACAAAACAAAAACATACCACCATCTTCAAGCATGAGAACAGTTAAGCCATCTTTGGGGGGGAAAGCTATAATTTATTATAGACCAAAAAAAAAAAAAAAAAAAAGGCAAATATCTTTTCTTTAGTCTTGTGAATTATTCTTCTAGGAATCAATCTGTTCTTGTATTTTGGAAACCTCATTTTCTGCAAGTTCTTCCTTATGGCTGATTTTAAATTTTATACGATAATCCCCTTTTCATCATATTCCAACCTCAATAAAAACAGTTAGTTATGTACAAGGGAGCACCCATAAGACTGTCAGCTGATTTCTCAACAGAAACTATGTAGGCCAGAAGGGAGTGGCAAGAAATATTCAAAGTGATGAATAGCAAGACCTACTCTACCCAGCAAAACTATCATTCAGAATTGAAAGTCAGATAAAGAGCTTCACAGATAAGAAAAAGCTAAAGGAGTTCATCACCACTGAACCAGTATTATATGAAATGCTAAAAGGTATTCTTTCAGAAGAGGAAGAAGAAAAAGGTAAAGATAAAAATTATGAACAACAAATACATATCTATCAACAAGTGAATCTAAAAATCAAGTGAATAGAATAAACTGGTTAATATAGAAAGGGAGTGGTCTGACAATTCTCGGGGGGAAAAAGGGTGTGGGGGGTGCAGGAAGAGACTGGACAAAAATTGCACACCTATGGATGAGGATAGTGGGGGCAGGGTAAGGGCAGAGGTTGGGGTGGGAACTGGGTGGAGGGGAGCTATGGGGGGATTAAGGAGGAACAATCGTAATAATCTGAACAATAAAGATTTATTTAACAAAAATCAAATCAAATCAAATTGGTTTTTCAGTAAAAACAATAACCTAGATTAACCAATATTTAGACTTTGTTCATCTCTTCCTGTATATGTGTCTGGAAGACATGAGATTGTGTGTGTTGTGTGTGTGTGTGTGTGTGTACATAATTTTTCTGAACAATTTGGGAGAAAATTGCATGCATAATTCTATTTACCTCTGAGTATTTCATTGTTTACTTATGAGTAAAGATATTCTTATGCATAACATATTCAGAAAATTTAACACTAATACACTACTTTTATCTATAGTGCATCAGTTATCCTAATTATATCCTTTATAGCATTTTTTTTCTCCTAGTAAAGGATCCATTTCAGGATTAAATTGCATTTAGTTTCCTTTAATCTGCAGTTTTGTTTTGTCTTTTATGACATTCACAGTTTTTTAAGAAAACAGGCCAGTTATTTTATAGAATTTCCCTTTGAGTTTGTCTGATGCTTCCTCACGAGGAAATCCAGGTTAAAGCTCTTCAGTGTAGGTACAAGGACGTATTGTTATCCACACTTTCTCTGCCACCCACTGGTTCTTAGGCTTGGCCTACTCACACCTATAATATCCTTAAGTTTATAAAGAATTTTATTTCTATTAAAATATGTACATATACATTTCATTAAGTACATTTTTGTATAAAATATATATTCTACCATTTCAAAACCAACTGTTGGCTCTGTGCTTATACTGGCTCCAAAGACAAGTGACATTTACTCAATAAGGGATTCTGTTTCTCTCATTCATTTCACCAATGATTTTAATATTGAGTATGAAAACAATTCCTCAAGGGACTACTGCAAAATATTAACGTTTAGTGATTTCTTACTACTCCCAGTGAATAAATTAAAACAATAGCCTTTCCATTTTTAAGTCACAATTTACTTTTTATATCTTTCTTAATGAAATCGACTATGGAGAGAGAATACTCAAATTCTGATTTATAAGTGGTAATAAATACTTTTGACTTTCTTAGCGGTAAAAAGGTTTTGAATGTGGTACTATATCCCAAAATGTTAGGTATTTTTTACACGAGTGAAGTGAAAAGAGCTGGTAAAAAAAAAAAAAAAAAAAAAAAAAAAAAAAAAATCCCTTTAGAGACACTTGTACTTAAGGTGTCCTTTTAAAGGGGGACGGAGGGAGGCTCTCCCCGTAGGAACAGCTCACATCGGAAGCAGAATAGAAATGAGGATTTTCCTGGGGAGTGAGGATTGTTCCAAAGAAGAAACTGGCAGATGCAGAAATGTTGGCCAGGGGCAGAAAAGGGCCACTGCCCTTTTGGACCCCATGAAAGAGCTAGCATGTTTAAATAAATATTTTAGATTGTGAGAAATGCCGGAGTGGGTGTTGTGGGTGTTTTGTGTGTGTGTGTGTGTGTGTGTGTGTGTGTGTGTGTGTTTGTTTTGTGTGTTTTTTCCTAGATGAAATTAAATATTTCTTTAAGAAGACAGAACCAAGTCTGCCACGCTCCCTCCCCCCCCCCCCCCCTTAACCCCCGCCCTCAAGGTAAAGTGTCTTTGGCTCCGATTGCGGGACTTCTAGGAACGTGCAATCAGAAGGCACTGGACACAACACGACGCCTGCAGCATCCCGCTTTTGTGCGTTTGCTCCCAGGCGCTGGAGAAAACGGGGACACTTTTGTGGAGTCCAGGAGCTTCGAGGTTCCCCTCCCGCCGGGTCGCCACCCCGCGCCCGCAGCTTCCCCGCCGCGGGGCTCCGAGGGGGTGTGTCCGCCCGCCGCGGCCGCGGGCCCACCTGCCGCCGCCCGCAGCCCCGGCCCCGGCCCCGACCCCGGCCCCCGCCCCGGGCCGCATCGCCCACCGCCCCGCGCGCCAGGCCCGCCGGCCGCCGCCGCACGGCCCGCGCGGACGGAAGCCCCGGTTCCCCTCTCCTTCCCGCCCCAACGGCCGGGGAAACCCCGCACGTCCTCCCCACACGGACACCCTCCTCGCGAGGACGTGCGGCGGCGACCCCGACACTGAAAACGTGTAAGAAGCGCGCCGGGGTCCCGGGCCTCCTCCCGCACGGCCCCGGCGGCGGCGGCGGCCCGCGAGGCCGCGTCCTCCCCGCAGCCTCCGCCGGGCGGGCGCGGAGCCTCGCGGCCGGGGCGGGGAGAGAGCATCCCCCGCGCCGCCGCCGCCGCCCGCCCGCCGCGCCCGCCGCTCCCCGCCCCGCGCCCCGCCGCCGCCGCCCGCCGGGGCCGGGGGGAGGGGGGGGGCGCCTCGTCACAGCCGCCGCCTCGGCCGCGGCCGCAGATCTCGCGGTGTTTGCCGCCGGCCGCGCCGCCATATTGTGTGGCAGTATTTTGATTCGCGCTGGGCTGGCCGGACCGCGGCGAGAGCGAGCGAGCGAGCGAGCGAGCGCTGGGGGGGTGGGGGGAGGGCGGCGAGCGCGCAGGGGGTGGGGGCAGCGGGAGGTAGGGAGGCCGCGCGAGCCGAGCCGAGGCACCGGGACCGGAGCGGCGGCGGCGGCGCCACCCAGCCAGCGTCTCGGATCGGCGGCGGCCGCCGGCGGGGCGACCCAGCCCGACCCCCTCCCCTCCCCCTCAGCCACGAGCGGCGGCGGCGGCGGCGGCGGCCGGAGAGAGTTGGCGGCGGCGGCGGCGGCGGCCGATCGGAGCGGCTGAGCGGGGAGGGCGGGCGGGCGGGCGGGCTGCGGGGTCCCCCCTGCCGGGCGGAATCGGCGGCGGCGGCGGCGCTGGCGGCGGCCGTGGTGGAGGCGGCGGCGGCGGCGGCGGTGGAGACGGCTGCCCTAGTGGGAGAGGCGGCGGCGGCGGCGGCCGAGGAGGAGGAGGAGGGGGAAGCGGCGGCGAAGGGTAAGCGGACAGCGCTGCCGGGCCCTCGGCGGGGTCCCCGCGGCTCGGTTCCCCCCTCCGCTCCCTGCAAACCCCCCTCCGTCTGGCCCCGGGGCGCCGCGGACTCGCAAGGCCCCTGCGGGCGGGCGCCCGCTCCTTCCTCTCGCTCTTCCTCCCTCCGCCTCCTTCCCTCCTAACCCCGGGTTGGTGAGGCAGAGAGGGAGCCCCCCCTCCGCCCCCCAAGTCCCTAGACCGGCTGGGGGTGGGGAGCATCGGCCGGGCCTGGGCCCTCGGCGGTCTGAGCGGAGGGGGAGGGGGAGGCTCATTGGAGTCGTCGCCGGGGAGGGCCCGGGTGGGGGAGGGTGCCAGGGGTGGGGTGGGCCCCTGCCGCCCCAGGGTCCCCCCTCCACAAGCCCATCCCCCTCAGGCAAGTGTGAGCCGTAGGGCCCGCAAGCTTTTGGGGGAGCCACCCGGATACAGATGACCTACAGGCCAGGGGTTGCGGGGAGAGACCGAGAGGGTGCCGTGGGGGGTCTGCGGGGAGAAGGTCGTTCCCTTTGCAAGGCTGGTTGCCTGCGAGCCTTGAGGTGGGGAGCAAGCCCAGCTGGGATCATGCCCCCACCCTCACCCCTCGATTGCACAAGATAACCCTGGTTTTCTGTGCGATCAGAGTCAGACCCTCCCCTCGTGCCCGCGGCAGGCAGGCAGGCAGGGGGGTGGGGGGGGCAGTGCAGGGCAGGTGACAGGTGGATCTTTCGGTTGCTGATGCTGCGGGGTGGCCCGGGCAGAGTGGCAGACCCAAGTGTCAGAGCGGGCGCGCGGTGTATGTATGTGTGTGTTTGGCCACGTTTCACTCCATATATAGTCTATTTGAGATGTTAGGTTCCCGTTCTTCAAGTCAGCTTAATTGTTGTGGAGAAATTCTTCAAATGTTTCTGATAAGAGAGGTTTCCAGGAGAGCTGTTGGGGAAGGGGTAGGGGGGGTGGCGTGCAGCTTCTCAGGGGTCTCACATTCATAAGATTCAGGTCCCCGGTGGCCAGGCTGTTTCCATCGCCTTTTATTCATTGGAAAGTTTTTGGACACTAAGGTTATATTCGAGACAGCAGAGGGGCAGTGGCGTTTTGCATCCATTTTGTCTGTTTCGGGTAAGTTTGTCAAAGTGTCGAGTCTTAGGATGAGGTTGATTCATATTTTGCAAAAGGAATGCATTCGTGCTTGAGCTCACTCAGAAGAGTACGTTGCTCATTATGCAGTTTCAGATGTGGCCGGGAATTTTGGTGGGCATGGAATAGAATTTTTGTTTTCAGTTTTTATACTACTACTCCTCCTCAGACAGTAGCAGAGTATTGGCATCTTTTAAAAAAAAAAATACCTTTAAACTTTTTTATAACAATGAAGTCGTGATTGATTTTAACTGTTGACAGCTTGAGACTTTAGATTTTGCATTCTTTAATAAAGGAAGACATGCTTTTCATCTTACTGTATGTCTTGGCTGAGCATATAAATGAGGAACAATGGAATTGTCAGATAAATGAGCTACAAATTAAATTAGGGCCAAGCTAGTTTTAAAAGGATCCTAAAGCTTTTAAAAAACGTGTGTGGGACAAATATATTGAATGATGTTACTATCAGTGTGTTAACAGGAAATAGACTAAAAATTCCAGTGATTCAGAACTTCTGTTGGGGTTTTTCCCCCCTTAAAATCTACTCAGTTTTTAATAGAAGGTGCTTAAGATTTAAATCTTTAAAGAATCAACTGAAAGTTTAATGTGTTAATTAGATAAGTCATCCAATGAATATACTCCATTATTTCAGTTTTCTCTTGGATGCATGGAATAACTTTTCCTGAGTTTTAAAGTATTATGAAAAGACAGACACAACTCTCTTTAGTGAATTGTCACTTAGTAAAACCTGTGCTTTTGTTACTCATTAAGAAGTGGGAAAGAGTCAGACTCTCATATATTACAGATTTCCTGAAGTATAATTTTAACCTGGCTCAATCTCATTTGATTGAAATAGTACTTATGTTTGGTCCTCTTTTTAGTGGAAAGAAGTGCTTGCCTTCAGCTAAGGATATTGTTTAAAACTTGCATACCAGTTATTACCCCTAATGAGATGAGGGGGCTTTTAAACTCTGTAGAGTTAAGTAGGTATTACTACCCAGACCCCCAATTATGTCATTATTGAGTATTGCTTCTTGTCTTTGTAGCACATTATACTTGGGTAAGTGTCTTAACATGATTGGTCTTGCATGTCTTGATAGAAGTAAAAGTTTATTCTAACTTCTGTAGTTTTTTCTGTAAGGAAAATTCTTAAAATACTCTTTAGGATGAAATGTATGTACATGTCTATGAACATACTACACTTTGAAAAATAGGTGTATTGTAGACTGTGAGTTTCATGCAAAAAAAAACCTGTGGAAATGTCTGAATTTTCTAAAACAGTTGATCTTTTTAATGATCATCAACATACTATAAAGGGAAATTTTTGCCTTAAGATATTTTGGAAAAAAGTACTTGATGACTTTATAATATGTAAAGTTCATAAATAAAAGTATAATTCAGAATGGCTTCACTTCCATTATATCTCTACCTGTCTAGGCTCCCATGATCCAGAGAAGTACAATAGTAGCCTTTTTCCCTTATTTCATTTATATTCTCTTTTTTTGAGTCATCAAAAATTGGGACTCTCTAAAATAGAAGGATAATGAGGTAATAACAGAGGCAAATGTGATAATTGGGGCAAAATAGTAAGAAGGAGAAGATGGGGGTAAGGTACTAGAGGATTAGATAAAGTTTTATGCAGCTAGGTGTCCCAGCCAGCGGGACAGCAACGTGGGAGCGAGGAGACACCTGGAAGGGAATGAGGGAGGACAGGAGAAATGGAGGCAAGACAGGGTTCTGATCAAGCCTCGAATGCTAGGAGGAACTAGAAACTTAATTCCAAGATGGAGTTGTATTTTCTAAGACGGAGTTGCTTGTATCAACTCTGATGGCTCCCAACAGCTAGGAATTTGGAGATGTAGGTAGTGGTGGCTGCCAAGCATAGGAAAGTGATCATACTGTACTGAACTGTACTAAGGAGATTTGCTGTGATCTTTTGATAGACTCTGACTATATAATTTATTTTAAATCCTCTGTATTAAGATGGTAGGGATTTGGGGACAATAAATTGTGTGAAATTTGAGTATATGTATATTCATACTTATTTACCTCTGGCTCATATTTCCAAAATACTGTGTTTTAACATTTCATCTTATGACTTTGATCCTAAAAAATCAAGGACACTTGCTTTATCAGGAAGCGCTAATGAGCCTGAGTAAATTTACTCTTAGGCTAGTATGTATTGAATGTACTTTTTACATCCTCTTTAGCCACTAAACTTGATTATCTTGATAGTCAGATTAAGAATGGCTGTATTTCTTTGGAAAAATATTCTATCCCTTAGAATAATATTTTTAGTTGTAAGTACTACTTCTAGCCAGCTACGTTAAAGTTATGCTTTTCTCTTAGACTTTTCATTTGGATTTTTATTGACTCATATTTCAGAATATGCTTAGATTCTAGTTTTTTAATCCTCAGAAAATGAGTGAGCTACTGTTAAAAGCACTGCTAACAACTTAATGTTTCAGAAGGATATCCAAGTCAGAATTGCCACAAAATGAAATTGTAGGTATATACGTGTGTGTGTGTGTGTGTGTGTGTGTGTGTGTGTATACACACGTACACTAGAGGCCCAACGCACAAAATTTGTGTAAGGGGCTCAGCCCTCGCAACCCCAGCTTCATCCAGAAAATCTTCCCGATGGTCATTCTGCTATTTGGACTAATTACCATATTAGCTCTTTATTATATAGGATTATCCCTATGAAAATTGATTAAAGTCTTGGCACTTAAAAGTGCATTCGTTTGAAATATTTTTTAGTAGATCCTCTTCTCTCCTGACAATGCTTGATAAATGAGGCTTTGCTGAATGTGTATTTCTGACTTGCCTATCCTTCTTAATGTAAAACTTTAATAAGATTTTATTCTTAATTATCTATTCCAGTTCAGAATTTGGTATTAAAAGAGTGGCAAATTTCTTTTGAAATTTTATCTTAATGTTAACCTTTTTAGTGTTTCCTACATAATAAAAGAAAGAAATTAATAACTATTGAATGCCTATTGAGTATCCAGCTTTCATTTATTGCACAAATATTTATTGAACACTTACTATGTGCCAAGGACCTTTGAGATGCTGGAAATACAGCAATGGATATTAATAGACAAAACTTCTGTCGTCATATAGTTTACATTTTAGTAGTGGAAGTGTGTCTGGGAGAAAAAAATACTGTGGAGAAAAATAAAACAGAAAAGGGGTTTAGGGAATGGATATAGCCTATTTGTTCTTTTAAAAATTGTGTAATGGCCCAGCCTTTATTTCTCAATGGTTGAGCATGGACCAATGAACCAGGAGGTCAGGGTTGGATTTCTGGTCAGGGCACATGCCTGGATTGCAGGCTCAGTCCCTAGTGAGGACGTGCAGGAGGCAGCTGATCAATGATTCTTTCTTCCTCATTGATGTTTCTCTCCTCTCTCTCTCTCTCTCTCTCTCTCTCTCTCTCTCCCCTTCTCTCTCCTTCCCCTTCCTCTCTGAACTCAACAATAATTTTATATTGTGTATATATTTATATTTTAAAACCCTATGTAATGGATATCCTTGCTTTCAAAAACAAAAACAATCCTATACATAAATTTTATCTTTGACTGAAAATGCACTTTATAACTTGGGAACACAATTATGTTTGTACTTAAGAGTTACAGTTTTAATTAATATCAATTTCCTATTGTTAGTACTTCAGAAATCTGCTTTCTGACTCAGTAGAAAATTTGGAGTCTACTATCCAGGGAGCCACCTATTAGTTTTGTGATTTGGGGCCAATAACAATGTCTTCCTTAGCTTCTCTGAGCTTATTTTCTTTTCTGTAAAATGACTTACAATATCTATAAGGGTGTTGTGAGGATAAATTATACATTTTATGTAAATTATATAACATAGAAGGGGTTCGGTAAGTTGCAACTTTTTGTATACTGCCTATCTGGAGTTCTATAAAAATAATTGAAGTTGGTGACCCTTCCAAATTCTCTTAGTACTGTATAGGACATTGTTTAATGTGCATTTGATTTAAACAATGAAAGCAGTCATGCCTGATAGTATATAAGGTTTATTAAAATGCAACTGTAATTTATAGTCACTAGTACTTTCTGGGGAGTCTATATATACAAGTTAGCTAGTCAACATGTTATCAGGAGTAAACTTGCTGTCTTCCTTTTCTGGTGAAGAAACATTGTGATACATAGGTTGATGAGTTAGGCCATCTCAGCATTTTAACAAGTAGGTGTAAATATTGTCTAAGATTCTAATTCATGGAAAAACTTGTGAAAGGTTTAATACAGTGCCTGGCATATTGTAAATATTCAGTAAATGTTTGCTATTGTCATATTTATTAGTCCTTTATTGTGTGAAAAGAGAATGCAAAGAATTTACAAAGTATTAAAAAAAATTTTTTTATAAAGATAAAATAATGTGAATGAGTTTCTTGAGGAAAGAGTGGAATAGGCAATCAAACTGCAATTGATTTTCATTTTTTTATTGGGCAATCAAAATTGAATTTCTCCAGGACAGACCGTGTTTGATTTTCTTTCCATCATGACTTCACCATATCTTCAGCTCCTGGCATATAGTCCAGAGCTGTGTGATAGTTTTCCTTTGGTAGTAAGCACCTTCTGTGTCTGAAAGTGTGTGGTACAGACATGTCTTGGAATCTCAAATTTTAAGCACAGGCTAAGAGGTCATGCAAAATCTTCTGAATGCCGTTTTTTTAATCTAGCCAAAAATTTGAAAACTATCCTAGAAATTAAAAAGAAGAAATCAGTTATTTGAAGCTAGATTAGTATTTGTTAATTTATTTTCTGTAAGTTGTTGAAATTAAAGTGAATAGCAGTTTTAAAAAGGAAAGTTGAAAAAAAATTCGTGTATAATTATGTGCTCTTTGTTGCTAAAAGACAATTTTATCTATATATATTAGGTGTACCGATTATAATAGCAGATTTTGTAATCAAAGAAAACACGACAATTTCAAGAGAAACATCGAAATTGCTTTATTCAAAGTAATATCCAACGCTAGCTACACATTTTCCCCATCTTTCAGGTAATTTGTGGATACCCTCCCAATAGAACTTTTCTTGTTTTGAGGCAAACTATTCAGAGACCCTGTTTTTCACTCCTTCGTAAACTTTGAAGTGCTGCTCAGAAAGTGCATGTACCATCGATCGGAACAAGTGGTGATCTGAAGGAGCAAGGTCTGGTGAATACAACGGGTGGGTTAATACTTCCCAGGCAAGATCTTTTAACGTGTCTTTAACTGGTTTTGAAGTGTGTGATGGTGCATCATCATGAAGCAAAATTACTTTGCGTGTCTTCTGGCCCATTCTGGTTGTTTCACAATCAAAGCGTGGTTCAAATTGATTATTTGTTGTCGGTAGCGGTCAGTAGTAATGGTGTCACCTGGTTTTAAAAGCTCATAATGCACCACACCTTCCTGATCCCACCAAACGCAGAGCATTATCTTCTTTCCAAAGCGATTTGGCCTTGCAGTAGATGTTAATGGTTGACCTGGATCAATTCATGATTTTGTGCGTTTGGGATTTTCAAAATAACTTTTCATCGCCAATCACATTGGATGCAAAAAATTCTTTCTTGCTGTTTAAGCAACATTTTACTTATGACTTTTCAATTTTCCATTTGTCTTCCATTCAGTTGATGTGACACCTATTTTACTTCCTTTAAAATCTTTCCCATTGCTTGTAAACGATTGGAAAGTGTTTGCAGAGCAACGTTTACGTAATCTTTCTGCAAGTTTTTTTTTGTTTGTTTTTTGTTTGAGTTTGACACACAACTTCCTCCAATAATGCTTATAATTATTGGTCTTCAAACTTTCTTGATTGACCTGTACATTCTTTGTCTTTCACATCAAAATCATCACTTAAGCGTTTAAACCAGCGGTCACAAGTATCTTGAGATGGAGCATGTTCACCATGAGCTTGCCAAAGTATTCAGCAACACTTTTCTTCAAAATAAAGTAATTAATTATAACTTCCTGCAAATGTTTTTTTTTTTTGGCACGAAATTCGACATTTTTAAGTGTAAAAATATCTATGATGTTAACACCTTCAGCAAATTTGACATATGAAGTTTTGAAGCTTGTTGTCAATACAACAAAATAGCATACATATCAAATTGCATACATATCAACATACATGTAACTCCATTATTAACCAGTTTATATATAATTCTTTTTTTTTTTTTCAGAGAGAGAGAGAAACATCAGTGATGAGAAAGAATCATTGGCTTGGCTACCTCCCTCATATCCCCCACCAGGAATGGAGCCCAAAACCAGGAATCAAACCCTGGTTCATGGGTGGACACTCAACCACTCAGCCACACCAACCAGGTTCAGTCATCTATTTGCTTGTAAACGATTGGAAAGTGTTTGCAGAGCAACGTTTACGTAATCTTTCTGCAAGTGTCCCTCCCACTCTCTGACCGGTCTCTATGATGTGCACTGACCACCAGGGGGCAGACACTCCACATAGGAGCTGCCGAGCTGCAATGACGGCAGCAGCGGTTCTCAGGTGACACACCCCAAAACCAGAGAGGAGGGAGGCTGATTCCTCACGGGGCTGTGTGATTCCACCTTCAGCCTGGGTGGTGATGTTGCTGGGGCACTGTCGGCCCCGAATCTGGTTTATAGCACATTTGCGTTTGATTTCCACACCCTGAATGATGGCAGCTTTGCAGAGTGCCCTTTCACACTTCCCGACCACTAGCGAGATATCAGAGGAGAGCCGGTTTCAGGCCGATCCCCACAGGCCAGGCCGAGGGACCCCACTGCTGGAGTGACCCCACTCACTCCGTAGACACTGGGGAGGGGCCGAGGGAGGTTGGCTCCAGGGCATGTCCAGCCCTTCTCATCCAGTCCCGCTCTTCTGGCCACCTTGTAATTAATTTCTTTTCTATGTTCATGAATTTGTGCCCCAGGTCACTAGTTTTATTATATTGCTATGATGTGTTTTCACAGAAAAAGGAAAACATCCCACCTCACCCTTTTTAACAGTAACCCATTTTTTTAGATGTTTAAATCTTAGCACCAGTCAGCTTTTCTTGTTTAGTGGCAAATTATCCTCTGCCTAATGAATAATTTTAGCTTTTCTAAAACTTAATGCTTCCCTAAGTTCTAAGACCTTTAGTCATTTATACAAAACTAGAGGTCTAGTGCACAGGATTTGTGCACTGGTCGGGGGCGTGGCCTGTGGGGATTGGCCAACTGTGGGAGCGTCACATCCTGGTCAGTGGAGCAGCTCTGGGCCCAGTCAGCTGAGCGGTGCTCTAGCTGTGGGAGTGCACTGACCACCAGGGGGCAGCTACGTCATAGCGACTGGTCAACCAGTCGTTCTGGTGGTTCCACCATTTGGTCGCTGGGCTTTTATTATATAGGATACTTCCTGGCTTTAAAGAAATATCCACAAATATGTATAGGACAAATTGTTTTTTATTCAAATTTGATGTGACACAATACTATTTTGAAAGTGAGACAGAAAAACATACAATTGAGTATTTTGATGCTCTTGTGAGTTATTTGCTTGTTTTGAACTATTGTATAACAGCCGTCCACTAGAAAAGTATACTACTGCTGAGTATTAGTTTGAATGGCTTCAGAAAGAGAGTCTGATTTATCCACAAACAGGTACAGCATAGATAACGGATGGCATTTTAAGAATTTGTAGTATTTTGTTAAAGAAAATGGCAATCTTGTTTCACTTAAGAAGAAAAACAAAAACAGTCCTAGTACAAGCCACAGAAGCCAAATACCCGTGTTTCCCCGAAAATAAGACCTAGCGCATGGAAAAATAAGACATCCCCTGAAAATAAGATCTAGCGCAACTTTGGGAGCAAAAATTAATATAAGACACTGTCTTATTTTCGGGGAAACGGGGTAATAAATTAGGAAAGGTCCTGTAGAGAGAGACAGGAGAAGCAAGAGTAATAAGATTTATAGAACTTAACAGATTATGGTGGGAATATATAAATGCTGATTATTATTCATAAAATAATTCAAAAGAACTAATACATTAAAGAATATGTGTGATCCCTGTAACCAGTCCCCACATTCGACCTTGCTAAAACAAAACAGTAGGTCAGAAGCAATGCCATATTTTTGGGTATATTACAGGAATTAGTGCTACCATTAAAAACTTGAAAGTTTCTGGGGGGTAATTTTGTCCATTTAACTTGCCTGCTTAGCGCAGAAGACATAGGTTCTGGGAGAATGAATTATTGCAACAACAACAAAGTGTGTGAAAGTAATATTCAGTTAGTTAGTTCCACTTATTCCCTATATTAACTATACTTTCATCTGAATTATTAAATAATACTATTATTTTGAGTTTTACCTTAAGTTTTACTGTAACATTTATATTAAGGAAAATGTTTTTTGACCTTTAATATCTTAATGTTAACCTTTTTAGTATTAGCAGAATTAAGCACATCACAAGTTTGTTCCTGTCAATTTGCCATTCAGGCAGACCAAGGATATTGCTTGTTTCATCAGTATAGAGCCAATAGTAATTGATGGAAAGATTTTCCATTCCCTATCAATGAGAGAAAATACTTGCTAATATAAACAAAAATTTGAAATCAGCATCTTGACCTTGCAAAACATGGTTCTCACACACAAGTTTTGTTTAGTCAGATAAATTAACAAGAACAACAATTCTGATATGAACTGGAGAGAAGGAGTAGAAGGGAGCCTACTTGATTTTAATTTTCTTAACAACTAAGGAAAATACTGCTTTTGAGTTGGTCTCTGTCAGCTTGTCGACCTCCACTCCTTTAAATATCTTAATTTTACCATGTTGGGAGTCAGTGAGGTGTGATAATTCATATCAGGGTTTTAAAGTATGATGAACCGAAGTTCAAATGAATTCTATTAATAACTATACTAGTAGCTATGAGGTCATAGGTTAATCATTCAAACTTTTTGAACCTAGGACTTTCCTTTAGAAAAAATACATTTGTACAGTAACACCTACTCTGCCTGGTAGTTTGAACTACATTGTCTGTATTTCATATGTTAGCTAGTACAGTACCGTACTTATCTGGAACCTATAGGTAGACATCAATAAGTACTAGTCAAAATGTAAAATATATTCTGTGGTAACCTGTGCTACAGCTTTTCTTTACTGTAATTTATATTAGCTTCATTTTTTAGCACCTATTTAGTAAAGCTTAATTTTTAGAAGTTCAGTCTTTCAAATAGGACAAGGTGAATTCTAGGTCTAGTTATATTAGACATATATAACTTAAATAATAGGAAGTAATTTCATTGGAATTTTGCTTTGTTAGACAGTTTTTGCTCAGGATATTTATTCAATTCATTTTTCCTTAACAGATAGAATGAAAAAGAAATAATTTCTATACTGTCTAATTTGCTGGAACTATTTAGACCAAGGGTGAAATAAAACATCACTGTTGTTTTTTTAATCACAAAGTAAACATGCAAATTATTATTAATTCTTTGTATTTTTCTTACCCATTCCTGTGGGAAAAAACCTACTTTCAATTTGGAAGTAGTCTACAACCATAATTATTTGTATTTTAAGCACTTGAAAATTGGCACAGATCAGATTTTGAAAACACTTCAAATATGAGTTAAATGTACTATAAAACTTGTGGCACTTTATCTGTATAAAATAACCTTGGACTTTTTCTGTTTTAAGTTGCTAATTAATATTTTTTCTATTATTTCAACAATACTCTTTTCTATTTCTGTGTTTACATTCAAAGGGGATATAGTGCTAAATTCCCCAATATTTGTTACTTAATTGCATTGAACGTAACTTGCTCTTTACCTTTTGACTAACATGTACCTGAACTGTACTTGACTAAGTACTGTTTGCCACTTTATGATGATTTTCTGAAGAAATGGAAAAATAAACATGGAAACGGGTTTCAAAAAATTCCTATTTCCACATAGATGATAATATTTTTTACATATAAAAATGTATTGGCATGTATTGGTTGACCTTGCTTTTTCTTTCAGGTTTTTTCTTTGAGATTTTTCTAGCTGAGGTGATTGGTTGGGCTGAATGAGACATCCTCCTTCTCTTCATGAGATTTTCCTTCATGAACAATGGCATGAATTTATAGGACGATTGTTCAGAGCAGTTGCTGAAGCTCTGCCAGTGGAACAATAAGTACTTTGGGGGGAAGGTAACTGGTTCATGGGAAAATTGAACTTGTGATCTTAGCCAAGCCAAACCACAGGATTAGTACTTCAACTTTTATAGGATATCACATGATCAAAAGACTAGCAAGAAACTCCATAGAGTTTGTTTCATACGCCTTCTTTGACACACCTATGAAAAATAGGTGGCTAACTCAGGAAATCTTGCCTGACTCATTCTTTCTCTATATTTCATCTCTGCGTTTTTATTTGTCCATCTAATTCACTAATCCAGTAGTTTTGAGTTCCTACTGTGTGCCAGGTACTTTGCTAGGTGACAAGATAGAGAGATGAGTAAAATTCTTGCCCTTAACAGACTTGCAAACTAGTATGCTTTGCTGTAACAAATGCAATGACAGGGTTAAACATTGAACACTTCAGGAATCTATAGGAGGGAATGTCTGGCTTAGGAAGGGATAAAGGGAGATGAGAAGGAAGTCTTCAGAGGAAAGTGGCAATCTGAATGTGTGTCAAATAGAAGTACAAGTTGGGAGAAGAAAAGCCTTTCAGTTAGAGAGAACAACATACATGAAGGAAAGTCCACGTGTATTCAATAACTGAGTAGTTCCACAGCACATTAGGCACTAGCACTGGGTAAATAGGAAGTGAGGTGAAAAATTATACTTACATGCTTTGTAAAGTAGATTTGATGGAAGGCAAGTGCTTAACTAGAAAGATTTCTTGGCTGCATTGTAGAGAATCTATACTAATAAAAGGGTAATATGCAAATTTGCCAGGACGCCCTCAGTAACAACCGAACAGCAGGCCGCATGGGGCAACAAGGCTGCAGGGGGGTTAGTGAGGGATGACCAAACAACCAAACAGCAGGCTGTGTGGGGTGATCAGGCTGGGGGAGGGGGGCCAGTGAGGGGTGACCAGGCTGGGAGAGGGGGGGCAGTTGGAGGTGACCAGACTGGCCAGAGTCGGGGGGGGGGGGGGGGGGCATGAGGGGCAGCCAGGCAGGGGGCAGTTGGAGGTGACCAAATCGGCAGAGGTGGGCAGTGAGGGGCAACCAGGCCAGCGTGTGTGTGGAGGGGGGTGGGGGGGAGGATGCAGTTAGTGGCAACCAGGCCAGCAAGCAGAGAAGGTTAGGGGTGATCAGGTGCAAGCAGAGAAGGTTAGGGGTGATCAGGCAGGCAGGCAGGTGAGCAGTTAGGAGCTAACAGTCCCAGATTCTGAGAGGGATGTCTGACTGCCATTTTAGGCCCTATCCCTGGGATCAAGCCTAAACCGGCAGTCAGACATCCCCCAACGCATCCCAGATTGGAGAGGGTGCGGGCTGGGCTGAGGGTAACCCTCCTCCCATGCATAAATTTTGTGCACCGGACCTCTAATATATGAATAAAAGCCTAAACGACTATTTGATCAGTAGCTATGTCGCACACTGACCACCAGTGGGGCAGACCCTCAAAGCACAGGCATGGAAACATGGAACAGACTGATGAATCTTAGGGGGAAGGGAGCAGGCAAGAAGAGGTTAACCAAAGATCTTACATGCCTGCTAGAGGCCCAGTGCATAGATTCATGAACCAGTGGGGTTCCTCAGCCTGGCCTACAGGGATCAGGCCAAAACCAGCAGTCCAACATCTGAGGGGTCCCAGATTGCAAGAGGCCAATGCCAGGCCGAGGGACCCAACTGGTGCATGAATCCATGCACTGAGCCTCTAGTTTTAGAAGAAACTAGTCGTGGGAGAGAGAGAGATATTTGAAAGTTGATAAGGAGCTGAATTAGGCCTGTGATTAAGTACAAGAGTAGGTGATGAATTGAGAAGCCAATAATGAGTAGTATTAAGTAAAACAAGGTAAGGATTTCACATGCCCTGGCTTGAGTGCTGCCATTCACCAATACAAAAGCATACCAGGGAAGAGTAACAGGTAAGGAAGATGTTTGAGTTCTGTTTGCTGATTTTAAGATTTCTTTGGAGAGAAAAAGAGGAAGAAGACATCACTTCATATGGTGTGAGATGGGGAAAACTTCTCTGATTAGGTGAGATTTGAACAAGTACTTGAAGTAATCAAGGAAAGGTTTCCAGATGGAGGCGACAACAAATGCAAAGGCCTGTAGGTGGAGCATGCTTGCAAAGTTCCAAGAGCTAGAAGGCCAGTGTAGTTGGAGCTGAGACAGGGAGAAGGGAAGATGACATTTGGATATGTGCTTTTCATGTGGCATCTTTAGATTGTAGTAAGGACTTTAGATTTTATTCAAGATGAGATCGGAAGCCACTGAAGAGTTTTAAGCCTTATAACATGATGATTTGTTTTTTGGTCATTGTGTATGTATAGTTTTATATCATTTATTGTGTGTATAGATTCGTGTAACCATCACAGTCAGGATACAGAACTAGAACTATTCATCACCACAAAGACATTTCTTTGTGTTACCGCTATATAGATGTTTCTCAGCTTACAATCGGGTTCTGTCCCAATAAACCCATCATAAGTTGAAAATACCATTAAGTCGAAAACGTACCAACATCAAAGCTTAGCCTAGCCTATCTTGAACGTGCTTAGAACACATTACGTTAACCTACAGTTGGGCAGTTCATCTCAAGAGTAATTGCCTTCCTCTTTTTATCAGAAGGAAGAGTCAAAGATATGGGCATTTTGTGGACATGATGGGAAGTAAAAACACAATGTTCAAAATGCTGCTGGTTGCCGGGACCGGTTTGGTTCAGTGGATAGAGCGTCGGCCTGCGGACTGAAGGGTCCCGGGTTCGATTCCGGTCAGGGGCATGTGCCTTGGTTGCGGGCACATCCCCGGTGGGGGGTGTGCAGGAGGCAGCTGGTTGATGTCTCTCTCTCATCGACGTTTCTGACTCTCTGTCCCTCTCAATTCCTCTCTGTGTAAAATCAATAAAAATATATTTAAAAAAAAAAATGCTGCTGGCAACACGTAACACCTTAGAACATTGGTTGCTTGACCTAGTGTTCTTGAGGATGATGGGGAGCTGCAGCTCGCTGCCACTGACCAGCATCATGAGAGAGTGCCTACTGAATATCACTAGCCTGAGAAAAGATCAAAATTCAAAATTTGAAGTACATTTTTTACTGAATGCGTATTGCTTTTGCACCATGGATAAGTTGAACTATGGTAAGTCAGGGACCATCTATATATAGTCAGACCTTTCCCACACCTTAACCTCTGTCAAGCACTGATCTGTCACTATAATTTTAGTACTCACATTAATGGAATTATACATTGTTATCGTTGGTTTATTTCACTCAATATTATGTCCTTAAAATCCATCCTATGTTGTGTGTATCAATAGTTCCTTTATTTTAATGCTAAGAAGTATACCATTGGATGGCTGTACTACAGTTTGTTTAATCATTGACTTACTGAAGGACTTTTCGGTTTCCAGTTTGGAGTGATAAAAATAAAAATGCTGTGAATAGTTTTGTACAGGTTTTTATGTGAAAATACATTTTTATCTCTCTAGAATAAGTTCTCAGGAGTGCATTGCTGGGTTGTGTGATAAGTATATGTTTAACTTTATAAGAAGCTACCATCCAGAGCAGCTGCATCATTTTACATTCCCACCAATATATATGAGATTCAGTTTCTCTGCATCCTTGCCAGCATTTGGTATTATTTATTTTTTTATTTCAGTGATTCTAAGAGTATGCAGTGACATCTCATTGTACCATTAATTTGCATTTCCCTAATGGCTAATGATGTTGAGCATATACTCGTGTGCTTTGATCTATATGTCCTTTGTGGTGAATGTCTGTTCAAGTCTTTTGCTCATATTCTAATGAGATTATTGACTTATTGTTGAATTTAGTGAATTCTTTACATATTCTGGATACAAGTCCTTTTTTGAGTATGTGATTTGTAAGTATTTTCTCATGGTCTGCAGTTTATCTTTCTCTTAACAGTGGCTTTTGCAGAGCAAATAAAAAATAATAATTTTGGTGAAATATAATTTATCCACTTTTGCTTTTATAGATTGTGCCTTTGTTGTCAAGTCTGTGAATTCTTTGCTTATCTGAGATCCCAAAAAACTTCCTACTGTTTTCTTCTAAAAGCTTTATATTTTGCATACATAATCCTATAATCCATTTGACTTAATTCTATATAATAAAAGGCTAATATGCCAATTGTCCCCTCAGAGGGTTGACCAATTGGGAGTTCGGCCACTCACTATGATGGCTTGCACTGACCACCAAGGAGAGGTGCAGAATGAAGAAAGGCTCCAGTTGGCAGCCAGGGAAAGGCAGGCCCAGATTGGCCCTGATTGCTGGCTAGACCTAGGGACCCTATCTGTGCACAAATTTCATATACCAGGCCTCGAGTTTTTACATGGCTTGGCTCAGTGGACAGAGCATCGGCCTATGGACTGAAAGGTCCCGGGTGCGATCCTAGTCAAGGGCATGTACTGTGGTTGCTGGCACATCCCCAGTAGGGGGTGTGCAAGAGGCAGCTGATCGATGATGCTTTCTCATCGATGTTTCTAGCTCTCTATCCCTCTCTCTCCCTCTCTGTACAAAAATCAAAAATATATTTTTTAAAAATGCAAAGTTTAGATTGAAGTTTATTTTTTGTCTAAGGATGTCCAGTTGTTTCTACACCATCTGTTGAAAAAAATATTCTTTCTCCATGTCCTGGCCAGTGTGGCACAGTTAATTGGCCATCGTCCTGTGTACCAAAAAGTTGCTGGTTTGTTTCCCAGTCAGGGTACATGCCCAGGTTGCAGGTTCCATCCCTGGTAGGCATTATGCAGGAAGCACCCAATCAATGTTTTGTTTTCACATCAATGTTTCTGTCTCTCTCTCCCTCTCTCTCTCCCTCCCTCTTTTCTTCTCCCCCTTTCCCTCTTACCCTCTTTAATAGTCAGTTTTAAAAAATTATCTTTCCTCCTTTCAATTGCATTTGCACTTTTGTCAAAAATCAGATGACTGTACTTGCGAGAATCTATTTCTGAACTCTCTGTTCTATTCCAGTGATCTTTGAGGCTATCCCTCCATCAGGAAGTGTAACTATCTTTCTTACTGTAGCTGTATAGTAAGTCTAACAGTCAGGTAGTAAATTTGTCTAACTTAATTCTCCTTATTCAGAATTGTTTTAGCTGTTCCAACTCCTTGTCATGTAAAGTTTCGAGTCTACAAAATAATCCTGCTGGGATTTTGGTAGGAACTGCATTAGAACCATAGTTCAATTGGGAAATTGACATTTTTATTTTGTTTTTTAATCCATGGACTAAAAGATAGTATATCTTTCCTTATATATGAGATCTTTTAAGATTTACACCTAAAACATTTTTTTGGAGCAATTGTAAGTGCTCTTGTGTTGGGTTTTTGTTTGTTTGTTTCAGTTATTCATTGCCAGTTTGTGGCAGTATGGTTGATTTCTGTGAGTTGACCCTGTATCCTGAGACCTTGCTAAGCTAAACTATTCTAGGAGTTTGTTTGTTTGTTTGTTTTATTGATTCCATATGTTTTCTAATGTGTCTGTGAATAGAGACAGTATTTTCCCTTCTATGTTCCTTTTATTTCCTTTTCTTGCCTTACTGTTCTGGCTAGTATTTCCAGTACTATGTGTCATAGGAGCTGTGAAATCAAACAAGCTTGTCTTGTTCCTTATCTTACAGTAATGCATTAGTCTTTCACCATTAAATATATGTTAGTTGTAGGTTTTTTGCAGATTCTGTTTATTAGGTTGACAAGCTATTTCTAGTTTAAGAATTGTTATCATGATTGAGTACTGAATTTTGTCAAATGCCTTTTCTGCTTTAATTGATAATGTAATCATATGGCTTTTCTTTAAACTGTTAACTGATGGTAACTTTTCTTCTTAAAGATTCATTCTGGCCGCTCCCTGTCCTATGTGTTTATGAGTCTGTTTCTGTTTTGCTTGTTTGTTCATTAGATTCCACATATGAATGAAATCATATGGTACTTGCCTTTCTCTGACTGGTTTATTTCACTTAGCATAACATTCTCCAGGTCCATCCATGCTGTCACAAAGGGTAAAATATTGTTCCTTTTACGGACAAGTAGTATTTTATTATGTAAATGTACCATAGCTGTTTTATCCACTCATCTACTGATGGACAGTTGGGCTGCTTCCAAATCTTGGCTATTGTAAATAACACTGCAATGAACACATATTCATTTGAATTAGCGTTTTGGGTTACACATTTAAAACCATTCTGAGTGGAAATATGTAGCTTTCTCCAGACTGGCTTAGGGATCCATGACATCAGATCCAGTGGAACCAAATTGGAGATGGTTAGTAAAACCACGTCACTAAGTTTTAGTTGAAGTGCTAAGCAGAGGAGAAGCCTAGTGAATTTTTCATTTGTTTATTTTAATTATGAAATAAATGACATTTTAGAACATTTTTAAATTATATTGTTTTTAAAAAGAGGGAAGACTTCTTTTTAGTTCACAACCATAGATAAGCTAAGATTTCAAGGATAAAAAGAAATTGCCTATAATCCCAAAATCACTTTTGTTACCCTCTTACTGTGTATCTCTTCCAGTTTGTTAATTTCTTGTTCAAAGGAGTAAAATATATAAAGCAGTTATGTAGTGGCATTTCTTATTCTGCTAAACAGTACTTGATAGGTCAAGTAGGAAGTCCTCTGGGGCAGGGCGGTAAGCAGTGGGTTGGGTCATTTAGAGGTTGGATGATAGGGATAGGGTGGTAGCAGTAGGAGTGGAGTAGGCTTGAGTATTCTAAGAGGTGTTTAGAAAGAAGGACTTTCAGGACTTCGTGGTAAATACTGGGGTTGAAATGCATGGAGTGTAAGGGAAAGTATCAGAAAGGAATAGGGTACCTAAACTAGGATTCTTGAAACAATGCACAAATCCACAATACCTTATCAAAAATCCAGAGGACAACTGTGTTTTAGAATTAAAAATTTTTAGTTTTAGAAAGCTAACACATTGTATATTCTATAGTACAAAGGCCTAATATGCAAATTGTCCCCTTGGGAGTTCATCTGGGAGATCGATCGCTCACTATGACATGTGCTGACTACCAAGGGGCAGTGCAAAACAAAGGAAGGCCCAGATCGGCAGCCAGAAGGCCCTGATTGGCCCTGATCACCAGCCAGGCCTAGGGATCCTGCTCATACATGAATTTTGTGCACTGGGCCTCTAGTATTATATATTCCTTAACATCCTCAGTGAGGTCTGAGGCATCACTCAGTAATTAAACACTAATATTTCTGTCATGAAACGTGGAAATATTCACAGTAAGTAGGCCAAATATAGCCTATTAATAGTCTCATATCAGTTCAAAGCAGATTTTTGCCACTACCAGATGGAAAAAGCATGAAAAAGTCTTTTCAGTACTTTTTAGATTTCAGTACTGTGGAAGTGATTGTAGACTGTATTGACTAACATCAGTGAGGAGAGTCTTAGGAATTGTGTTTCAAGGAGTCATAGTTATTCAATGGATGAGCTTTAAAAGAGATAAAAAAGACAAGAGAAGAGCTTAGGTAACTTCAGTTATCAGGCTAAAAAAAGAATTGCTACGTCTTATTAAAATGAGAACTTGAGGAGGGAAGCTAATTTAGAAAAGAGTTTAATTTTTAACTTGCTTTACATTAGTTTCCCTTTTATGTTTCATGAATTCCATATCGTGGGTAAATGAACTTAAAAGTTCAGATGTACTGATGTATAAAATTTCCTTTTAAAATAAGTTCTGAGTTTTGAGAGCCTTCAGACTTGTAGGTTGAGAGTGGTTGGAAAGATGTTCCTAGCTAACTAAGAATTGGGGCCCTGCTCAGCTGGAAAATAGACTGAAGGAGTAGAGTTGAGGTACTTGTCCACTAACAGTATCATTGCTGTATAGTTGAATCATCAATATGGCCATATTTATAATGATATAAATATATTCAAAAGGAGTAATTTTTGTAGCAGCAGTGGTAGCTGACATGTTTTGAATGCTTAGTATGTACCAGGCATTGATCCAAGTGCTTTACAGCAAGCAGTCCAGGGATATCTGTTTCTGCCTAGCAGATTGGGGTATAATATCAACCCAGAGCATAGATAGTGGTTTTTTGATTCCCAGTTCACTTGAGAAATCTGAAATATAGATAATTAATGCATGAATATATAGAATTGAGTAGGTTTTAACTGTATTGCTATTTTTTAAAAAATATATTTTATTGATTTTTGTACAGAGAGAAAGGGAGAGAGATGGTTAGAAACATCGATGAGAGAGAGTCATCGATCAGCTGTCTCTTGCACACCCCCTACTGGGAATATACCTGCAACCAAGGTACATGCCCTTGACCAGAATCGAACCCAGGACCCTTGATTCCCCAAGCCGACGCTCTATCCATTGAGCCAAACCGGTCTCCGCTGTATTGCTGTTCTGTGACTTAAAAAAATCTAATTTTAATACTGGACTTAATACATTAATACTGTCATATAAAATCTCTTAGAAATAGGGATAAGTCTTTAACAAATATGAAATAAGGTCCAGTAATTACACTTAAAATTAATTTAATTGCTTTATATTTACTATGTATGCATTTATTTTGTTATTCATACATAATAAAAGACAAATTTTGTCGTAAACTTTTATTCAAATTCTGCTACCAATTTGTATTATTTGAATTTTGTTTTTCTTCTATTAAATAAAGATGTTGGACTAGATAGTCTGTAAGACTCCTTTCAGTATCAAATTCTATGATTCTGAATATTTAAGTTTCATCAAGTGAAATAGAAAACTTAAACTTTAATTCAAAGGAGATTCTCCTTATATTATGCTCTTATGTGTAGATGAGATAGAGATGCCAGAGGAAGAAGGTAGAGAATAACTGCACCCACATACTTTGATGAACATTAAGAACAAACATAGAAATAAGGATCCTTGGAAACTAGAAAAACAGTGTTGACCAGAAAAGTTTTCAAGAAAAGAATAATCACTAATCATTCAAGCTAGTAATCAATCAATCAAGTTAATAAGTATAGAAGGAACCCTGGACCTGGAGTTAGAAAGCCATGAATGCATTTCTGTCCCTAACTCTGCTGCTTATTGGAGTTTTGGTAATCAGTAAGTTACTTAATTTTCTGAACCTTGCAAAATGAGAGTAATAACTACCCAGCCTTTCTTAGTGGTTTTCATAAGGATCAAATGATAATGATGAATTAGAAGTGCCTAATAAAGCTTTAAAATATTTATGAACCTAACTTATTGCAAAAATGTGAAGGATTCTTAAGAGGTTGGATTTGGTGATTTGAATAAAACTAATATCAAGGGAAGAAACTTGAAGGCAGATTAAAACAAGTTGAAGCCAAAGTATAAGTATTCAGTAGATAAATTTGGCATGGTATGAATGGTAAGAAATGCATGGACTGGCATAGCATATTCATTCCTTACATTGCTTTTGCAGGTTTTGTATTCATATTTGTGTTTCTTACAAGATTAGAAGTAGGTAGAGGACAGGAATTGCAGCTCACTTTGTTTCCTCAGTGCCTTGAAAATAGCAATGTCAATAAATAGCTTTGAATAAATACTTGCTAAACAGGACATAACTGGTAAAGAAAATTTTTGTGATATGAATGTGTACATGGATGTATGTGTAAGATGGTGAAGACTTAAACATGCTCATAGGTTGAAGGGAGAGATTGAAAAGAGCGGGGTTGGTTTCATCAAGAAAATATGAAAGGGATAGGATCTGGAACCACAAAAAGCGCTAGTCTTACTAGTTAGTAGCAGATTTCCCCACGAAAAAAGCACAAGACCCAGGAGAAATTATATATATTGTTGAATTCCTTAAAACATCAAGCACCAGATAACTATATTAGAACAGAGAAGGCAAAAAGGTCAGCTTCTCAGTTCTTTTTACAGAGACAGCACATGACATGATAAAATATGCGCCCAAAAGACTATACACCAATCTCACAAAAGTTGTTGCAAAAAAAAATTGCTTAATAAAACTATCAAATGGAATCTAGCATTACATTAGCAGAATAATACTGTAATCGGATTCACCATAAGATTATCAGGATAAATCAAATTAAGTCATATTGGTAGGTGAGAGGTGGAAATGGCTAAAGGAACCAAAAAGGGAAGAAATGAATGTTCACTTCTGATAAGAATCCTTAGTGAAATAAGAATAAATTGATATACTTAAGATTTTATGTATCTCAGACCAAAAGTCAGGAATTTTTATGGTAAAAAACTAGAATTCCTATTTTATTATTTAATGAAGTACAAAATTCCTTTTAAAAAGCCATAAATACTAATGGTCAGCATTAGTATTACGTAACATTGTCTTGGGAATGCTGGCCAATGTCATTAGACAAAAACAAACAAAATAGGTGTAATTATTTGAAAAGGAGAAGGCAAATTCATTGTTTATAAGTGACATTGTATGTGTGGAAAAGCCAAGAGAATCAACTGAAATATTACTGTGAGTAATGAGATTTCAGTATGAAACCTAGTTAATCTAAAGTGGGGTTTTTTGTGTGTGTTTATTTTTGTTGTTGTTTTTATGTCCTTTAAACTGAAAGTCTATCGATATGGGTTAATGAGGATTCTCATTCTTAAAATACTTTTTTTTTGCCTTGGGGAATGCACAGATTATTTAATCTTATCTCTAAATAAATTGCAGCCTATTTTGAATAAGACACTTTTAAGTTAACTTCTAAAAACTACTTTGAGCCCAGGGGGTGGTCAGGGCACAGGCCTGGGTTGCAGCTAGATCCCCAGTGTGGGACGTGCAGGAGGAGACAGCCAATCAATGATCGTCTCTCAACATTGATGTTTCTCTCTCTCTCTCCCTCCTCCTTCATTTCTGAAATCAATAAAAATATACAAAGAAAAACTACATTGAAATAGAGTTGCAGCAGTAAATTTAGAATGACTTTAAGTGTTTTTTTTGTGTGTGTTTTTTTTATTCCTGTGGCTGAGATACTCGCTCTATTGCTTAGTAATGCCAGGAAAGGTGTAATCTGATCTTGGAGCCTTATTTGGTAAATAATAATTTTGTGTGGAACCCACTGTTCTATCAGTAAGAGGAAAATTATTGAACAAATGTAAGGGTTTTCTTTGCCCTTAAGGCATTTTCTGACTTAAAGACCTAAGTTGCATCATGTATTGATTTTTTTGTTTTTTAAAAAGTACTGTGGTAACCTTAATGAGGGATATTAACAAAAGTATTTTCTACTTGGAGAAGAATTACATGTCTTTTTGTTTGCCACTAAATCTCTTTATATCCTAGATGTAAATTCTTATATTTTTATTCATCATTAACTCTCAGAATTGAACTCTCACACATTTACCTTGTAGTTCTGCAAGCAATGATGAAAAATGAGTTATATCTCTTAGGATGTGATGCAGATGATTTATTTAAAACTAAAGCTTGTTACACAGCTGTTGCTTTATTATTTATGAAAACGAACACTTAAGCATACCCATGTTTAGAACAAAAAATGTATTGAATATCTAATATATGCCAAGTTTTTAGGTGCTTTATAGACTTTAGCTAATTCTCATGGCAATCCAGTGAGGTGGGCAGTGGTGTCCCATTTCATAGAAAGGAATCTTTTGCAGAGTTTTAGTCCAAGGCTAGATCTAACCCTTCCAGACTTTTTTTTTTTTTTTTTTTTTTTTTTTTTTTTTTTTTACCAACAATATGCCATCATCACAGTGATGGAAATTTTGCATTTTTCTTAAAAGCTACTTTTACGCTATTTTGCTTTGTTATATTGCTAGTCACCAGGAATGCAAAAAGTTATTTGAATCCTTGTCTTCACTTTTTTTTTTTTTTAGTCCTGTTACAGTTCTCACAAGCAGCCATCATTTGGCGGCAGCAGAGAATTCAATTTATGTTAACTGCTGTGGGATTGGTTTCTTGGAGAAACTCCTTAGGGTGCTAGCCTGCCAAGTATAAGGACATTGTTTGCAGGCCTTGGTGATCTAATTAATACTACACCAGTCTACACTTTTAATATCCTACCATTTCTGTAACCTTTGTAGTTGTGATTGTTTTTAATATGGACTTAACAAAACAAAAAAAAATTTAAATCATTGAATCTATTTTGGTAGTGGAAAAAAAAGAATTTCTAATGTGGTGCAGAATCACATCTCAAGAGCTATTCTTTGCCTTCCTCTTTAAGAATTACCAAGTTTGTTTGTTTCTTATTAGAACTTGGAATTAAATTCACTGTTTGGATGTACCGAAAGCATTTTTTAAAGAAATCTCTGAGAATTTATTTTAGGAAATTAGGGGAACAGTTAGAAGACCATTGTAAATAAGATAGCAAGCAAAAGAGAAAAACAAAGTGACCTGAAAATGAGGACTTTGGAAAGTTTTACCATTGAAATTGGGTTTATTGTTTTTCTCTTTCTGTTATACTCTGTGGTCTGATGTTGAACAGTCTATTGCTAAAAGCCACTAGAGATGTCATAAAAGCTACTATTTCAATTTCTAGAATCGGGAGTCCAGAATAGTGCTGGGAAGATAAAAATAATGACAGCTAATGTAAATAGCATCTTCTGATAACTTATAATTTAAGAGACCCTCTTTCCACTTTGAAATATTTTATGTGAGAGACATTGGGAACTACCTCACTGCTGTTAGATCTCATAATGTTATCTGGTCACGTTTCTTGTTCTGCCTACCTCTAGTTTACTCTAGTTTTTCTTCTGCTTTTAAGGCTCCAGACCCCGTTCCTGGACCTGCCCTGGAAAAGAAGTATCCAGTAGAGATGAGCTCACTGCAGTTACTTAATTAAAAATTTGTAAGCTGCAAAAATGGCAGTGAGCCAACCAAGAACAGCTACAATTTGAATTTTTCTATTTCCAGGTATGCTACAGTCAATGGCACCAGTCAAGCTTAGCCTATGTAACTGCCTTACAATGAAATCTATAATAACCAAAACTTTACTTTCAAAATTTGTAGTCATCTTGCTTTAAAATACAGTAGCTTCCCTAACATCTAGGTAACTTGCAGCTAATATTGACCTTAACATACCTTTTGCCTGAATATTTCTAATTCAACTCTTTGCTAGTGGTGGCAAACTAATCCAGAAGCAATTTAAGAAAAATAAATTAGAAATCCTATTGAGTTAAGCCCTATAAATGTACAAAAAGTAATCTGGTCTTCATTAAAAAGTAAACAATAACCACAATAGAACTGTCTTTTCTTCAGAGGTTCACATATAGTACAAGCAATATAGGGAATTAAGTAAATGAAACTGGTTCTTCATCCTGAGTTTCTCAACCATTCTATACTACAAATGTCTTCATGTAAAGGGTAAATATATTCTTTAGGAATTGGAAGTCATAAGTAAAATTTCTGGATAAAAGTAAATGTATTATATAGAACTGTTACCTGAAGAATTTAATTATTTTAAATGTAAGTATATAACTAATACTTGCTGTATTTTTTGAGTGCTCAAAAGAAATCAGACTAGAAAGTAGTTGGAATTTTAGCAACAAAATTAAAACTGAGGTTTCCTGCTGCCTTAGATTTTAACCAAGAGAAAACTCATGAATAGTTTGAGGGTTGAGGTCAGTTAGCTTTTAAGGATCTTTATTGCTTTTACCCATTTGTACAGATTTAGAAAAAATTAATTCATAAAAGGTGATTTTATTTACTAAAAAAGATAACCATACATATCTTTTTTTTAATATATATTTTATTGATTTTTTACAGAGAGGAAGAGAAAGAGATAGTTAGAAACATTGATGAGAGAGAGTCATCAATCAGCTGCCTCTTGCACACACCCCCACTGGGGATGTGCCGGCAACCAAGGTACATGCCCTTGACCGGAATCGAACCTGGGACCCTTCAGTCCCCAGGCCGACACTCTATCCACTGAGCCAAACTGGTTTCGGCCATACATATCTTTTGATTTTAAAAGTTCAATTCAGATAGGTTAGAGATTACCAATATTGAACAGAGGAATTTCATTATATATTCCAATTGTTATCTTAAGAGATGATACTAATATTCTAGCTTGTGCTTTCTTTATATTCCTCCGTTGTTAATGTTTAATGGATTTAATTTTAGCCAATTTTGTTAGCATTAGGTCACTGATTATGTGCCACATTGTTTGGTAATATTTGTTTTGGAAAAATGTTAATCTGAGTGTTGAATTGGGACTGGAAAGTATTATAAGAGCATTACCACTACTAGAATTATAGGAGCATTACCACTGTTAAATCAATTAAAGGAGAAATTGTAGAGGGAATTGCACTGAATTTCAAGTCTTATTAGTTATCACTGGGGCTATCAGTAATGGTAAAAAATCTATATTATTAAATGCAAGTTGTGTTTAAACCACTGTGCTAGACATAGTAAAGATGTCAAAATGAATAAACTTTACTTTCAGTGAGTTTACAGACAAGTAATTTTTTTTTTTTAAGTATCATAATAGAGGTACAAACAATGTACTTGAAAGTACCAGAGAGAATCAATTTTTTAGGGAAGGTAATGTTTCTACTGAGCCTGGAAGGATAGATAGAATTCTTCAGGGAGAGTGGAAAGAGTATTTCTAATTTATGGAAATGAAAGTAAAATTGTGAGCAATCCAGTTTGCCTAGAGAATAGTGAGTGGGGTACAGGATGATATGATGGGAGATGGAACTATGCTATACATGCTTTCAAAAGTCAAGTGAAGGAGTTGGATTTCATTCAGTAGATAATGGAATCCATTGAAGACATTTTAGCCCTCAGTATTTAAATCCATGAATCTTTTGAAAAACTGAATGTGGCAGAGTGAGGGTTGCTTGATAAAGTTAAAGATTAGGCAGTAGTAATACTTAATAAAGGGCAACATTTATTATTATATGTCAGGGATTGTATATGAAGAGTTTTATGTGCAATTTCTCATTTAATCCTTCTTACAGGAATGTTGTGAGAAATAATATTATACAAGGGCCATTTGGATATTTATAACATCATTCGAAGGCTATATAAAATTATCAACTTAAAAATTAGCCTTTTATATTTGGTCAAACATTTAATTAACTCACCCTAATGCCTTGGCAGGGTCAGACCAAATGATTTTGCAGGACTGGATATTCCTCACCCCTATTACCGTATTTTTCGGACCATAAGACGCACTTTTTTCCCCCCAGAAGTGGGGGGGGAAAGTCCCTGCGTCTTATGGTCCAAATATAGCCTACACATATACTTTAAAAAAAAAGTTTTTTTACTTGCCCGGCTCTGTGTGGTCTCTGTGTGCTTGCCCGGCTCTAAAATGGTTCTAAATGCTGCTGTTTACAGGGTTGATTACATGTGTTTATGACTGTGATGTTGGGTTTTAATGCACATAAAATACTTTAGGACACTATTTGTTTCAGAATCTTTTTTTCTTCATTTCCCTTCTCTAAAAACTGGTGCGTCTTATGGTCCGGAGCGTCTTATGGTCCGAAAAATACGGTACTTAGTTTGAGGGCTGCATATTAGTTCATGTGGAGTTAGCCTTAGGGTAAAAAAAGAGAGCCAGAGCACACCTTTTTTTTTTTTTTTTTTTTTTAACAATGGATTGATTATAAGGTACAAGACTAAACATAGAGGCAGTCTTGAATAAATTAATTTAATTGAATTGAAACATAACTATAGATCTCATCTGTCAAGCATCCCGAAAATTGATAATTGTTGTGTGTTAACAACTATATTAGTAACAGATTCAGCATAGATAACATAGTATTTAAGTATTTGAAATTACATATAGTTGGCTAAGTACAGGTACTTTCAAATAACTCATTCCATCCTACTATTACTCTCCTACCCATGTATCAGAATACAAGTTATGTGAAAATATATAGGAAATAATTTTATAAGGAAAATGTACTGCTCTAAGTATCTCAATTGTTTATGACTAATTATACAAACAATACATGCATATATAGTCTTATAAAAAATAAAAACATAGCAGAGATGACTAAACTTGCTTGGACCATCTTCTATCATGAGTCCCTTTGCCCAGCTCCCTTTTAGATATCATTTTAGAACCCTTCCTATACATACATGTAAAAATAACTGTTTAAAATTTATCTCTTTTTACACAATCTATAGTACATGGGTTTTGCATCTTTTTTTCATTTGGTAATGTCTTACAAATCTTTCCATATAATTATCTGGATGTCTTACTCCACTTTTTAAAATAGTTTCATGGTATTCTTTTTAGTATTGCTATTACAATGATTTACTTAATCATTCCTCACTGAACATTCAAATTGTTAGTACACACTGAGGTGGTCATCCTTGTATGCTCCTCTTTGAATGCCTGTGTTTGTCTCTAGATTAGATGCTTTAATTTACATGAAGAGGTAGAACTCTGATACTTTTATTACTCGCAACTAATTTCATTCAGCCCATCTCACAATTGATTATAGTAACAGTGAGTAGTGACACCACAGTTGATCTGCTACTGACTCCGTTGAAACTAAATGTATCTGTTAATATGTCTCTCCGTGATTCTCTTCAGTTTAAAAAACCATGGTATAACAGTTGTCTTCTTTGCTTCATATGTGGGGAGGATAAAATGACATAACAGATGTGCTGTGAGAAGTCCAGTATAAATCTGAAATCTAGATTATAATCTCAAAAGCATGGATTATTTTATTCATTTTTGCATAATAAGAGCACATTGCGTAGCATATAGTAAGCATGTTTGTGGAATGGATCCCAAAAATGGTGAACTAAAAAGTGGGTCATATCTATGAGAAAATTTCAGACTAGAATTTTCTTATATGTATATTTTACATTATCTGAAATCTATATTTCTCACTGAAAATTTCCCACGTTTTCATCTTCATCTCACTTCCTAGCTGCATTATAGCCATAATTCCTCAAATTTATCATGTTCTGTCATGGCTTTTCCCCCAATACAATAACCAGTGCTATCCTCCTGCAAGACTTTTATTATTTATTTGTCATGGCTAAGCTCAAGCTCTACATTCTCTGAAGTTTCTCCTACCTATCCTTAATTCCTGAGTTTAGGCATTTCTTTCTCTTGACTTCATTGCAGCTTGCACACCTCTGGCAGGGCATGGAGCTTCAGAGATAAGTTATCTTAATCAAGAAAGTGAGAGGCATGCTGTTTTTGCTTACTTATGGGATGTAGCATACATGGTGCAAAGGAGGGCAATATAGATCTCTTCTATAATGTAACCCTGCCTACTCCTCTTCTTCAGCCTCATCTGTCATCCCATTTCTCCTTGTTAGTCTCAATCCCCGCACTGCAACATTAGCCAGCTACTTATCTTTTCCCAAACTTTCCGTGCTATTTTACTCCTTAAAGTCTTTCCCCAGTCAACTACTTATGTCTGAAGTATTCTTTTCTTCTCACCTATCCACCTAGTAAACATATTGTCAACTTCCAAGGTCCAGCTTAGCTGTCACATTCTTTTATGAATCCTCTCCTAAATCCTCCCTTTATATCAGAATTAACTGATCCCTCCTTTTCCCTTGTATACTACACATTATATCTGTAACTACTCAATTATTACATATCTTTGATGTTTGTCTTTTCCTTCTAAAATTTGTTGAACATAGGCAACTGGGCTTTTATTAATTTTAATATTTTAGCACCAATTATAATATTAAGTTGTAGGTACTCAACAGGTTTATTAAGTAAGCTATATATGTATATGTATGTGTACATATATGCATATATGTACACACACAGACGATACATATAAAAATATATATAAAAAATAACAAAATATTTCATAAAGATGCTAATTATCACTTGCATATATTTTATAGTTCATATTTCATTAGGGAAGTCTTTCTATGTTTATGGATAAATATACGATGAAATTCTGATTTCTTTTTTATTTAGTTATATAATTAAAAATATAATTGAATATTGTCTAAGAGTACCTATAATTATTTGGAAAAATATGAAACATTTATATATAATAAATCTGCTGAGATAGGAGTTTCTATACAGTTCTGAGATGATTCTTGACAATTTAACAAAAAATTCTTTTACCATAGTCATAATAAGAGGAATATCTAACTATACAATCAAGTGTTGGATTTGAAAGACAGGCACATACTTAAGAAAGTTATTGCATTGTACATATTGTATTTTAGAGACTTGATTCAGTTCAATATTGTTTTATTAGTTTTAACTTTGCTTATGTTGAATTCTCTTTTTAAGATTCTGAATACTATTATAGTGATGAAATCTGGTTTAAATCTTTTCCTTGGCAAATAGATTTTATCTTTGTTAGTAGGCTTAGAGGTCTCATGATTTACCATAGTTGTCAGATTACCAATCAGTTGTATATGTATATTATAATTTAAAATTTGCGCCAGTTTAACCTTTGGTTAGTTATGAAAAGTTTTAAGGCATCAATAATAACATGTCTCATTTGTGAACTTCATTACACTCCCAGTGTTAACCCAGAGCCATAACACATACGTACCTAGCATCTGGCTATCAGTTCATTCTGGGGAAAAGTCAACTGAGAGCCATTACATTAGAAAGAAGCTGAGCAAAGTGATTTGAAAATAGGAAAAACAGAGCCAAGAAGGGATTGAAACTGCATGGGCATCAGTTGGTGAAAGTTCTCATAACTTTCCCTTATCTTCATAATATGCAATTTCAGATTAATATTTTAACCAGATTGTTACAATTACTACATGTCATTAAGTTCACTGGTTCATTACAAATGTTTATGGTTAATGTGACATGGAAATTGGTTCTTTCAAGGCTTTCATTTCCTTTCTCCTTTTCCCCCTGTTACTAATAAATAGGATCTTATTATCATATCACAGATTTATATCATCTTTTTCTTAAAAGATTATATTTATGCACAGGATGGATTATCCAAAAATTAAGTAAAAAGAGGGGCACTAACAGTAACTCTGTTTTTATCTTAATGTATTGGAAAATAATGAGAGATGAGTTGGAAAATACACAAAAAGTCGTTATATAATATGTTTTGATGAATTATGATCATTCTGCCTTAGATTTATTGCACTTTTTTGATCCTTAGAAAATGGTAGCACTCACCACAAAACCACAGTACATAAATTGCCAACTGTGGCTGAATTGCACATTCCTTTTAGAAGAACGTATTACTGGTAAGCCTTTTAGCCATAAGAAATGGTCAACATTCATAGACTTGAGGCAGTGTATTAAAAGAGAAAATTGGGAAGCTTTATTATTTTTAAGAAGAGGTTACTTAAGTTACTTCATCTGTTAATGTTTATTATTTTTCTTTAGAAAGTAAATTAGTATAGGATTATAAAGTTGAAAAATCTATTGTTTGCTAACATAATCCCTTGTTCCCTTTTAGCTTATAAAGAACTCTAAACATAATTATTAACCTAAATTAAGTAGCATTCAGATGATTGATTTTGATATTTACTATTTTATTTTTGCAAATAACTGTAACTATGTAAAATGATTGAATATGACATCTATTTTATGCTAAAGACAGGTTATATTTATCTGGTTTTTAATCTTGAATGGTGTTAGTATTTGAATTTTAGATTTTTTATTACATAGCTATAATTCTTATACTTGAACTTATAGAAAAATAGCTTGATATTATAGATTGGGGGGGGGGGGGATTTTGCTTTGCCCTCGTAAATTTGTAACATCATGTTCCAAGAAATATAATTCTACTAGTTTGCTATTAAAAATAATTTTGAAATTTTTCATGTTTAATGACATTTGTAAATTATTTTAAAGTTAAAAAATGTGAAGTGCACATTCATCATGCAAGGAATACAACTGTTCATGGCTTGTAGGCAATTTGAGCCTTAATTCTTATGTACTATAGCACCTCATTAACCCCCCCTCCTCATCAGGGGATGAGGCCTTCTCTGAATGTGCTATGTAATTTAATTTACCTCTTAAAGCACTGAGTCACAAAAATAGACAAGAAGACTGGTTGTATTGCTTACTTTCCCTCTGAAATAAACAGTACATTTCATACTTAAATGAACATTTAAGTGAACATTAAAAAAAGAGGAACATTAAAAAAGCATGGTAGTATAAATGTTAAGCGTTAGAAATATGTATAAATACTTATACAGCATTTATACAAATAAATATTGTTCTTTGCTTTGAAAAAGCCTGAAGTTTGCTTATGGAAGTGGTATCTTATTATTGTGAAGTGGTTAAAGGAGGGTTTTCTGAAACCAGACAGAAAGTTGTAACATAAGATGTGGATGGGTGTGACTGACAGCATATAGATGCAGTGAGTGAGGGAGCTACCAGATGTTTGAGGTGTGTTCATACTTATATTTTGTGTATTAACTTATTTCAGGTGAATATGATTTTCTGCATCCATCTAGTATTTCTCACAGACAAAAATCAAAGCAAAATTTACTAATGCTCAAATCGTTCCTTAATATATCAATCATATTGGAACAAATATACAGTTTCAAAGTAAGTTATTATAGCAGCACTGACTTATAGCTGAGGATAAGGAAAACACTTTAGTTTGGAGAGACTACTACTTTTTATAGTAGTCTTTAAGATATATATGAATTTTGATGCATATTTAGAGATTCCTTGCAACAAATATTTACTAAGCATCTTCTAGTTGTCATATACTAAATATTTAGGATACAGCAGTGAATACTTTCTCCACTTTGAAACCAATGTTAGTATAAAGAATTTGTTGCCAAGAGTTGGTTTTAAGAGGTAAAATTGGACAGATGTGTGAAAGAAGAAGTCTACAAGGAGTCTACTGGGCAACAAGACTTTTCTCTAACCTATCAAATTAGATTTCCTAGGTCCTGTGTAACTCAAGATTCCAATATTCACAGAAAAAAAAATATTATCTCCAGAGGTTACATCCCAAGTAACCATCAGTAGATGAGTAGATTTTTAAAAAAAAAAAAAAGGATCTTTACCCTTTGAGACAGCACGGAGGGACCTGGAAAGTATTATGCTAAGCAAAATAAGCCAGTCAAAGAAAGAATCTAAAGAACAAAATAATTTACTTCCTAAATAACTTTTAAGTTTTTTCCTTCTACTCCAAGTCTTTATTGGTTTCTCTGCGATTACAAGCCATTACATTTCCTGGTTAGACTAAGCAGTTTCCTAACTGGTCTTCTCACATATTCTTTTGCCCTTTTCTCTGTGTTATAGCCAGCGATTGCCAATATATACATAATTTCTTGATCATGTCACTTTCCCTACTTCTGAGCATAAGTCCTTCAAGTGGCTTCCCATTACTCTAAAAGTAAAACTTCCAAATTTTAATGGCCTATAAAACACTTCATGATTTGGATCCTACCTTTCTCTTGCTCTGTTCTCTACAATTTTTTCATAATGTATCATACCACCTTTCAAGTTCTGTTTTTGAATGATGTGAAAACAAATAGTAAAAAATTGATAGCAAGATAAACTGAGATGGCAGGCATCAGATCTGGTAGCAGAAGGAGATAGACGAAAGATAAAATAGTGAGCAAGTTAAAATAGTTATCTAAATACGAACATGTATTTAATCCATGCACTTCTGTGGCCTGGAGAGCAGGGCATTATGAATGACACATAGTAAAGACTGTGAATTCTGTTGTGTTCCTCCAGGTAGTTTTGCTATTTGGTTGGTGGTTTTGTTTGTTTGCTTGTTTGCATGTCAGTTTTAGTTAACTTGGCTGAACTCGAACTATAGACTGAAATCTCAGTTTTGTTATTTTAGCCTTAGCATGGCTGCTTGGAATCACTGACATATGTGTAGTTTGGGGATCAGAGATGTGGGTAGATAGAATATGTAGAATTTGGTGCTTCTGTTCTTTCTGTGATTTACTCACTAGTTTTCAACTGTTGTGGGTATGTCAAAGTCTGTCCTTTGTTTCAGTAAGTAAGAAAGATTGCATGTTTTCTGCCTAGCATTTATCTACCCGAACCAACTGGGGCCAGCTTTCTGGCTATAAACTATTTTTAAAACTGGAAAGTCACCCCATGCTGTACCCTCTTCTAAGTACTGACTCCCCTTCTCCCCATCCCTAGCACCACCACTACCACCCCATTGCTGTTTCTGCTTCTGCCTTCAAGTAGTTGCTTTTTATACTTTGTCTATTGTTTATAGTTGTTCTTGGTGAGAGAGTTGATCTAGTAGGAACTACTTAGCCATTACAGGAAGTGGAACCCCCAAATACATTTGTGCATTTGAACAGTTTCTTCGTTTGTGTACTTTATAGAGAAAAGCAAGTGTGATAGTTTTTTAAAGAATTTCAGAACTTTCTGTATATGTTTTAATAATAAGTTAACATTTATTTTTATGATTTATCCTCTTTTAAATAATAAAATGTTCCTGAATTAGACTGAAAATGTATTTGCTTCACCCTCTGGATAAGCTTCTCCCTCTAGATATTTGCTTCTGGGAGCAGGAAATATCTAGATCATTAGATATGTCTTTAATCAAAATAATTTGAAGAAATCAAACAGTAAAACCTTCATTTCATCAAAATGTTGCTTCTTTGACCTAAATCATTTGGAACTAACATTTTAGAGATACCTAGATAGATAATAAGTATATATCATGTATCGATAAATGCTATGAAGAAAACAGGTATAAGAATGTGATGAGTTGGTAGACAAGTGTGGCATTATTTTAGATAGATTGGTCAGGGAAGCTGTTTCTGAGGAAGTGACATTTGCTTAGAGATCTTCATGAGGTAAGAGAAGGAGCCATGCAAGCAATCCGAGGGGAAAGTATCCCAGGCACAAGGAACAGCCAGTCCAAAAGCCCAAGGGAGGAATGAGATTGGCTTCTTTGAGAAATCAGAGCCAAAGGCTCAGTTCAGAACTGAGGGAACAAGGAGAATGGTGGGAGATGAAGTCTGAGGGGTGGTAGTTAGCCAGGAGTTGTGTGTTGCAGGATTTTGTGTGTGGAGGAATGATTGACTTAATTTTTACAAAGACACACCCCTCATTAGAGTAGGGGGGTGCATGTAGAACAAGAGTAGAGGCTTTCAATCCAGGTGAATTATGATGGCGACTTGGACAAAAGCAATAACAGCGATGGGGAAATTCAGATTCAGAATTTATTTTTTTAGATACATCTAACATGATTTGATGATGGATTAGATATGGGATGTTAGAGAAGGAGCAACTATATGAATGATGGTACTATTTGCTGGAGATGAAAAGGAGATATGTCAGGCAGGCAGCAGGCCATATTAGTCTGGGACTACAGGGCGAGAGCTCCCTTGGAGTTGGAGATAAAAATTTGCAAAGCCTCTTTAAAGCAGTGTGTTTGGATGAGATTACCTTGAAGAGAAGTGTAGGTATAGTTGAAAAGAAACCGTAGACCTGAACTTCCTAGCCCACCAACATTTAGATGTCAAAAAAAGGAAGAGAATCTGAAAAAAAACTGAGAAGGAGCTGCCAGTGGGTAGGATGAAAATCAGAAGAGTGTAAATCTTAGAAGTTAAGAAATTGTTTAAAGGTGGAAGTGACTGAGGAGAGGTCTCTGAGATGAAGACTGAGGACTGTGATCTTTAGTTTGAAAATCCAGAGGTCTGTTGACAGCTTTGATGAGTATAGTTTCAGTAGGAAAAGCTATGATTGGGGTAGATTTATAAGAGATTAGGAGGAAGAAAATGAAGATGATTAAGTATAAATACCCTTTCTAAGAGTTTTAGTCCAGAAGAGGGAAGGGGCAGAGTAAGTCAAGGGTAGCTTTCTCAAGATGAGCAGCACCCCTTAAATTATGTTTAAATACTGTTTACTAATTTTCAGTATTTTTCTCCTGCAGCCCTTTTGTAGAAGCACTTACTTTCAGTGCTGAAATTGTGTGTGTATGTATCTTATATAGAAATGGATTTTGGAAATCTACATTGCAAATACCTTGGTTTGACAGTGCCTTCACCTAATATGTAACGAAGCTAGTCACATAGAATTAAGTAAAGTTTAATCAAATGATAATAAAAATCTGAACGGCTGTACTGTGCATGCTCTCTAAGTGACTTATTCTGTTGAGGACTCAGGAATTCTGTTGTAACTAAATTTACTAAAAAATAGTTTAACATCTACTGTTATGCTGAGAACTGCCTACAAAGTGCTAGATTTACAATAATGAATCAAAGAGACCTAATTTCTATATTCATGGAGTTTATTAGACCTGTATTTTCTTAAGGTTATGTTAATGAGGTTAAAAGAAATACTACAAATAAGAAATTTTTTAAAGAGACTGTCTTTTTGTTAAATTTATCCTAAAATGAAATGTATTTTAATTATTAAGCAAATGCTATGATTTAAAATATTTTAATATGCTATTTTAGTTTAATACACTTATATACTATTTATATCCCAAAGAGGCTTAAATAAAAATCAACATGGTTTACATTACGAATAAAAATAAGGTAGACAGTTCTCAACTTTGATCACACCTTAGAATCACTTGAGGAACTTTAAGAAACTTACATGCACAAGCTCTTCCCCAACCAATTAAATCAGAATCTCTGGAGTTAAGCCCAGGCATTAATATTTTTTAAATACTGATTTAATGGAAACACAGAATAAAGTGCTACTATGCCCCTGAGAATGAATTGATTACACATTTAAGGATTAAGTCTATCTAAATATTAACAGAAAATATCAAATGTATTGGGTTATAGGTAATTTTTAAACAAAGCATGCAAAGTTATTTGTAGAACCAAAGTTTTTCAGGTTCTTAATTTTATGTAAATGAGAATTACTCTCCTCAGGCCATTCTTTAATCATTAAGAAAAAAATAAGTAAAGTTAGTCAATTTCCCCTTTTAAAAGAATGAGTGAAGACTACCTGGACAATAATTTCTTATTTAAATACCTATGGGCGCAGCAGCTTGCCATCAGGAGTTAAAAACTGAAAAGATAGTATAACTTATTATAGGACTAAGTAGTATTTTTATAATTTATATTAAATGTTAGGTACTAGAGCACAATACCCTTTTTATTAAAATTTTAAATCCACAACAATATTCATTCTATAATCAGTTCTCATTAAATTTTTTCTTTCTTTCACAGAAAATGCTTGGACAGAAGAGATGAGTACTATTTCCACTAAGGCCTAGAACTGCCTACTGTATAAGTAGTCCTGATCGGGCAATATACGAATGGCCCAAGGAAGCCACCAAATTGATTTTCAGGTTTTACATGACCTGCGACAAAAATTCCCTGAAGTACCTGAAGTTGTTGTATCCAGGTGCATGTTACAGGTCAGTGTTCAATGATTTCTGAATTTATTAATACAAACCTGGTATTTTGTTAAACATTAGAAGAAAACTCTTATCTTCTTGTTGGCATTAATGTGCTATGATGAAAAGAGATGAGCTTTGGTGTCTGATAGTCATGTGGCCTTTAACAAGTTATTTAGTCTTTGTATCCCATCTGTAAGATGGACAATACCCACCTTGTAAAGTAGATGTGAGGATGAAATGAGATCCCAGTAAGCATTGGTATATGGTTTATATTTACTATGAGCTTGCTTTACTTTCCCCCCTCCGATTTTACCATGTCTTCATGTGAAAGTGAGAACAATCATTAAATAGGAGTCAAGACTCTTGGGCTCTAGTCCTAAATAGGCACCCTATGCATATTTGGCAAGTACTATGCCTTCTTTGTACTTGAGTTTTGTTATCTGTAAAAATGAAGGAATTGACTTGACAAACCCTAACAACCCAATTCTAAAGAAAAAAAGTTTATATTTTTAAATCAATCTAAGTTTTCCAATTAATATCACTAAACAGCTAATAAATTTTTATATTTTTATTAGTATGCACAATTTCAGAAATCTATAATTCTAAATATTCAGTGATATTGTGCCTTCTCATTTGATTAAACTGAAAATCTGTCAAAATTATTTTTCGGTTTATTCAAATAGAGTTGAAAAAGAGTAATTTGGATTTAAACATATTTACTCTTGACAATTTTAAAGTTTCAGTTTGTATGAAAATTTTAAAGATTTCGATTTGTATTTGATATTAACTTCATTTTGTTCATACCCATATTACCTTTTTTAAAAAATATGAGGAAGGAAGGGGGAGAGAGGGATGCAGAGGGAGGGGGGAGTATCAATGATGAGAGAGAATCATTGATCAGCTGCCTCCTGCACCCCCCACACTGGGGATTGAGCCCAAAACCCAGTCATGTACCCTGACTGGGAATTGAACTATGACCTCCTGGTTCATAGGTTGATGCTCAAGCACTGATCCACAAGCAGTGGGCCACCCTTCTTACCTTTTATTTGTACATGTAACTGGTGTGTGCCAACTCTAACCTTGTTTGATATCTCCCATCCGTCTTCCTCACTTTTGCCAAGTGTCTCTCTAAATGCTGATTTTAGCATATATGTACCTGCTTAAACCTTCAGAATAAAGTTCATATCTTGACTGGGGAATAACTAGGTCTGTAATCTGGAATTTGCTTCTTCTACAGCCTGATCTCTAGCCCAGTCTTTCCTCCTTGCACCCTATGCTGTAGTCATTCTCGATTGTAATTCTCCAAATATGCCTAGCTCTTTAAATAATATAGTGTTGAAAATGTTTTAATACTGTAATGCCCAAAGAGTAGATCTTGCATGTTCTCACCACGCACACACAAAAGTTGACTCTCTGAAGTGGTGTATGTGTTAATTAAATTGGTTGTGGTACTTTCATAATATATAAATACATTAAATCATTGCATTGTATATCTTTAAAAAATCATATTGTACAACCTGGATATATACAATTTTTATTTGTTAATCATATGTCAGTAAAGCTGTGAGGAAATAAGTAAAAAACAAAATTTAAAAAACAATAAATAGCATATGTTTTGGTGATAAACAGGTTTGAGTTCAAGTTTTGACAGTTACTAAAAGTATTTAACTTCTTTGATCCTTATTTTTCTCAACTATACAATGGGAATAAAAAAAATTCACAGAGAATTAAATATGATAATACAGGTAAAGCAACTAGGAGGGGGCATAATAAGAAAGGAGTCAGAGATTAAAGAAAGTATGAGGAGGAGCAGAGATAGTGGGAGAAGGTGTCTCCCCTAGAACTCAGGTACTTCTTCCTAACTTTTCAAATAGAACTTTGTGATAAAATAAGACTATGCTGAGAATGTTCCGTCAGTCAAAGAAAAATACTATAGGTTGCCCATGTTTGCATGAAGAAATGCTGGTAGAGTGAAAAACACAATAAAAAGACTGTCACCAAAAGTGGACAAGAGGAAACAAGTCAGTTATCAGCTTCCCGTGTTAATCTGATTTTACAAATCGAACCTTCCTACAACATGAACTCTGTTTTGCTTGCCAGTTACCCATGAGGTACACCATATACTCTATTATATTCAGTTATTAATTATTCTGGGCATCTAGTAATGTGCTATTTAGCTGACATAACAAGAAATTTAACAAGAAAGAAACAGGGAGATGCCACAACCAGTTTGGCTCAGTGGCAGAGCGTTGGTCTGTAGACTGAAGGGTCCCAGGTTTGATTCTGGTCAAGGGCATGTACATTGGTTGCGGGCACATCCACAGTAGGGGGTGTGCAGATAGGGAGAGCAACTAGGGGATACAACTAGGGTGTAACTTTTCCCAAATTTGGAAAAATAATTTTAAATTATAAAGGTAAATTAAGCTACATCTAAATGTAGTATAAATCTTATTTAGTGTCAGCCTTTCTTTGGGAGCTGCTCTCCCTTACTCAATTGTGTTTGTATCTGTCCTTTCTTATAATGTACTGGTTTAGAACTTTTCTAGATGGAAAAAAAACACGTAGTGTACAAAATACAAAAAATGAGTAATTACAGGATCATGCCCCACTGGCACTTTTCTTCTTAAGCATCACACTTCTTAGGAGAACATAAGGCTCTACCCGCTGTTCTCTTCTGGGCTTTATTTACTGCTCAGATCCCTGTTTCTGAACTACTCACATCACTTCCTTGTGCTCTGGAGTCTCTAAGATAGCTATATTATCTGTAGGTATAGTTCATATCTTTATAATTGATTGATGTTTAATGATAATCTCAGAACAGGATGAAAATATAGCATAGTTGGTAGTTTGATTTTTTTAACTGAATTTTTCACTAATTTTCTTAATATGATTGAATCTGTATGTTTAAAATTGCTACTTATTTTCAAAGTAATGTATTAAGTATTGTTGTTTTTTTTAAACTTAGTATTTGAATAGTATATCCTTAGTTGATGCCTTCTTAGATGACCTCCACCTGTAGTCTTTATCCATATTTCTGTTAAAACGCCTACCATTCTGTATTATATTTGTGTACACATTAATCTTCTCCACTGGACTGTGAGTTCTTTAAGAGTAGTGATTGTATTCCTTTCTACTTGCCTAATGGGTGCTCAGTAGCTACTGGTTTAAAGAGTGAATGGATAAGAGTTTGAGAAGGGTGATCATAATGTATACTTTGATTACTACCTATTATCTCCATGCCTGTACAAGAAGCTTGGGGAAGAATGAAAGAGGAACTGGAATTGTGATTCAGATGGCTTGATTCAATTTCTTAGCTTTGAAGAGATTGCAGATTTGTATGTACTAGTATACAAAAAAGTAATGATGCTCAACCTTTAAAAAACTCATCCCACCTGTTTTGATACACTTAAAAGGAACTCTCTCCACTGTAGAAGTAGTAAAGGCTTATTTGAGAATACTAGTTGATTCCAGGTTTAAGATATGAAGTGTACAAGGTGATCTGAACATCTTGTCATTTCGGAAAGCATGGGAGCTTTGAAAACCACTAGGTTCATGTCATTGTACATAGGAAGCAACTTGAAGTTATTCCTGCTAGCCTAGAAATAGAATATAATGGCCATAATCAGTTACACTCAACAGAATGTTAAAGATACAGGAGTTTATAATGATACAAAAAAATCTTAGTCACCTTTGGAGGTTGCTAGGTTATCAATTCATTACTCTACAAACCAGTACAGGGAAGTTTTTTTATCCTGCCTCTTCTGTACAAAAACTAACCATGCCTACATATTCTACAGTAATCTACAACATTTTATCTCCATTGAACTTCAGGACCACTTATTATTTAACATTTTAATGTTACCTTTTCAAAAGCCCATGCTTGGTTTGTCTCTCTAATCTAGCTGCAAATTCTTCTAGGGGAAAATTGAGTTTTTTTATGTCATTCTACAATCTCAGACAGTATTTTGTGCATATTGTGGGTGTTTAATAAATTTATTTATGGATAATTTATGAATAGTGATTAGTCTCTTCTGAGGATTCTTTAGAAAAAAATCTGGTTGGTTTTTTTGTTTTGTTTCTTACTTCTCAGGAGTGGATTTTCCTATGGTGCTACCTAAAGATAGATAATCAACTCAGTTACTCTGGAGGCTATCTGGAGCTGATATTTCATTTATATATGCGTTTGGGGGTTGTTTATTTATTTAAATACTACAAATTTTTTTAAAGGCCATTTTAAAAGTATTTGTGTAGCACTTAAAGGTATAAAATATTTAATCATACAGTAGTATATGCTTAAGTTGAATGTTCAACACTTAAATTGTCTTTTTATTAGGTTGTAATTTTATTTGCATGAGTTCATTTTACTATAAAATCGCTTCTAAAATAAAATAATGGCTTGGTTCGCTTAGCTATTGCTGATTAGAGAACTTTTCCATTATATTGGTAATGAGAATTTTTAATTCAACTATTTGCATCAAAATATTTCTTCTCAAATTAGTTAATTTTATTAACATTTGTTGATTATGCCCATCACAGAGCATAAACATTAGCTTACAGTTCTTAACATCAAGCTGTTTTTATTTTTTTTCTAGAATAATAATAACCTGGATGCCTGCTGTGCAGTTCTCTCTCAGGAGAGTACACGGTATCTTTACGGTGAAGGAGACTTGAATTTTTCAGATGATTCTGGAATTTCTGGTCTACGCAATCACATGACTTCTCTCAATTTGGACTTGCAGTCACAGAATGTTTACCACCATGGAAGAGAAGGAAATAGAATGAATGGAAGTAGGACACTAACGCACAGCATTAGTGATGGACAACTTCAAGGTGGTCAGTCCAATAATGAACTATTTCAGCAGGAGCCACAGACAGCACCAGCTCACGTTCCTCAAGGCTTTAATGTTTTTGGAATATCCAGTACATCTGGTGCTTCAAACTCAGCACCACATCTTGGATTTCACTTAGGCAGCAAAGGAACATCTAACTTCTCTCAACCAACTACCAGATTTAATCCCATCATGGTAACTTTAGCCCCAAATATCCAGACTGGTCGTAATACTCCTACATCTTTGCACATACATGGTGTACCTCCACCTGTACTTAACAGTCCACAGGGAAATTCTATCTATATTAGGCCTTACATTACAACTCCTAGTGGTACAACTCGACAGACACAGCATTCTGGCTGGGTATCTCAGTTTAATCCCATGAACTCTCAACAAGTCTATCAACCTTCACAACCTGGCCCCTGGACTACTTACCCCGCATCTAATCCTTTGTCACATACCTCAGCCCAGCAGCCAAATCAGCAAGGCCACCAGACCTCTCATGTCTACATGCCCATCAGTTCACCTACCACCCCACAACCACCAACAATTCATTCATCTGGTAGCTCACAGTCTTCTGCCCATAGCCAATATAACATTCAGAATATTTCAACAGGACCTCGAAAAAATCAGATTGAAATCAAACTTGAACCTCCACAAAGAAACAGCTCTTCAAAATTGCGTTCTTCTGGACCTCGAACTTCCAGCAGTTCCTCTTCCGTCAACAGTCAGACCTTAAATAGAAATCAGCCCACTGTTTACATAGCTGCCAGTCCCCCAAATACTGATGAGGCGATGTCCCGTAGTCAACCTAAGGTCTATATTTCAGCTAACGCCAGCACAGGAGATGATCCGGTCATCCGGAATCAGCCTACCCTCTTCATATCCACAAACGCTGGAGCATCTGCCGCCTCCAGGAACATGTCTGGGCAAGTGAGCATGGGTCCTGCCTTCATTCACCACCACCCTCCCAAAAGCCGAGCAATGGGCAATAACTCTGCAACTTCTCCCCGAGTGGTAGTCACTCAGCCCAATACAAAATATACTTTCAAAATTACAGTTTCTCCCAATAAACCCCCTGCAGTTTCACCAGGGGTTGTATCCCCTACCTTTGAACTTACAAATCTTCTAAATCATCCAGATCATTATGTAGAAACAGAGACTGTTCAACACCTCACGGACCCTACGTTAGCACATGTGGATAGAATAAGTGAAGCACGGAAGTTGAGTATGGGATCTGATGATGCTGCCTACACACAAGGTAATAATAATAATAATGATACTGAAAGGGGATCATTTTCCATTCCAGGCTTAGTGCTGTACATTTTCACTGCAGAAATGAGCATCAGCATTTTTACTTCATCTTTTAGTAGCCTTTGCGAGTATTCATATAAATTTTAAATTTCAATTTTGTTATTGTATGTAACTTGAAGTTTGAATGATAGAGTTGTGAAATGTTTAGAATAATCAACTCTTATTTGTTTTCTTAATGTTTATAACACATTTTCAGTTACTGTTTTACCTGTGATGATGCTTACTTTCCCTTTAAAATTACTGCAAATAAAAATTCATAAAACCATTTAAATCAGAGGTAGTGGACTAATATAGTAAATCTGTCTTCTTTGATCAGAATTTTTTTCATTTCTTTAATATATGCTCTTATCTTATTTTATATCAAAGTCTATATTGTTATAAGTCCTGGAATAACTTAAAGAAAAAAAAATGAATCCTATTCTTAATATTTGTCTCTTTCAGCCTCACTTTAAAAAATAAGTTAATGTGGCCAAAACTGGTTTGGCTCAGTGGATAGAGCGTTGGTCTGTGGACTGAAAGGTCCCAGGTTCGATTCCCGTCAAAGGCATGTACCTTGGTTGCGGGCACATCCCCAATGAGGGGTGTGGAAGAGGCAGTTGATCGATGATTCTCTCTCATTGATGTTTCTAACTCTCTATCCCTCTCTCTTCCTCTCTGTAAAAAAATCAATAAGATATGTTTTAAAAAATAATAATAAGTTAATGTGCCCTATTCTGTTTGGCTCAATAGATAGAGCATTAGCCTGCAGATTGAAAGGTCTTAGGTTCAATTTCAGTCAAGGACATGTACCTTGGTTGTGGGCACATCCCCAGTAAGAGGTGTGCAGGAAGCAGCTGATCAATGCTTCTCTCTCATTGATGTTTCTAACTCTCTATCCCTCTCTCTTCCTCTCTGTAAAAAAATCAATAAAATATATTTTTTAAATAAGTTAATGCAACAAGCTTTCCTTTTATTTGGAACTGTTAATAGAAATGTTAGCTTTAAATCTCTCTCATGTCAGTATCCTTTTCTGATATAGATTAGTTGGTATTGGCATAGTACTAAAATATATATTAATTTATGTTCATAAGAAATACATTGTTTGCCAAAACTGGTTTGGCTCAGTGAATAGAGCGTCGGACTGAAAGGTCCCAGGTTCGATTCCGGTCAAGGGCATGTACATTGGTTGCGGGCACATCCCCAGTAGGGGGTGTGCAAGAGGCAGCTGGTCGATGTTTCTCTCTCATCAACGTTTCTAGCTCTCTATCTCTCTCCCTTCCTCTCTGTAAAAAATCAATATATTTTTTTAAAAGAAAAAGGAAAAAAAAGAAATACATTGTTTGATATGCCCTCTGCTGTAGAATGAACAGAAGAAAAAGGTAAATTAATGGAACTTCTACCAGGAACCTGCTCATCTCATCACCAAGTCTGCCACCATCACCACCATTAGCCCAAAGGAATAAAATTACATTTGAGTCCTTAAAGTACTACAGGAATCAGACAAAAATGAGTGCCGAATAGGGAGAAAATAATTTTTTTAGAAATTTCAGCTTAAAATCTATAGATATAAAGAAGAGTCTTATTTTACCTATTAAAAACACATATTGAAATGTAGATACTGGCCAGTTACCTATCTATACTTTTCTCTTTCGCTCATACCACCTGACTCTAATTAATTTCTGGAAAGTACTAATAACTACTTTATCATTCACTGTATTCTGAGAACTTCTGGTGTTTTCTTTCATTCATAGAATATGCTTTTTGTAACATTGGCAACTCATTCGAACCAATTTTCTTGGAGGGTGTGGAAAGGCCTTCTTCCTGTGTTTTGTTATAATAGCCAGAGGCTCTTAAAAAACTGACGCTGCTGCCCAAACTGGTTTCTTATTCTCTGATATGTGTACAGAAATCCACCTGTGGTATTGATCTAACTGGTAAACAACAGTGTTTTTTTTTAATTATATTAACATTTTTAATGATATTTTACTTTTTTTTTTTTTCATCTCATTTTTTATCTATATGTCTATTATGTCCATGCTGGTACTATACTGTCTTGATTATTATTACTTACTTTTTTTTTTAAATTGGGATGTGTAAGTCATGCTTTGTTCCTTTTCAAAATTATTTGGGCTGTTTGGGATCTCTGACTATTACATATAAATTTTAGAATTAATCAATTTTAATTTCATTACCCTCAAATATTTTCCTACATATACTGTTTTTTATTTTATTTTAATTAATGTAGGAACAGAAGGTTGTATAATGAAAATTAACCCTCATTACAGACAATTAATAGCTATTCATAAATAGTTCATTTTCTATTCTGCTGGAAATTGAAATTATGTATCAAGCATATATATATATATATATATAAACATCTTTTTTAAAAAATGGAATAGAGTATTTTGATCTTTTTCTTTTTTTTCTTTTTTTTCTTTACTATTCCAGGTCAATAAGTGTAGGTCTGCTTTCTTTAAAAATGGCCACATAGTATTTTGGACATAATCTCTTAACTAGTCCTTTCTTGATAGACCTTAAAATCTTGCTTTTACAAACTGCAGTAAAAATTCTGTATATACATATTTGTGTCCTTGTCCAAGTATGTTGGCAGAAGATATTACTCATAGTGAAACTGCTGTGTCACAGGATATATGTATTTTTTTATTTTGATAGATGTATCACTTAGGCTTGGTTATACTGCAGTGACAAACTGTGTCTTCAAAACAACAAAGGTTTATTTCTAGCTCACTGGCCATTATAGATTAGCTGGTGGGATCTGTTCTATATCATCCTCACTCAGGGACCCAGTATGAGGGAAACTCAGTCTCTAGGTTTCCAAGACAAAGGAAATACAGCAAATCTACACTGTTTCCTTAAGCTTCTGCCCAAACACATGTTACTCTTTAGCTAAGACACGTCACATAGCCACACTTAATTCAGACAGAATGGAGAGGCTCAATTCTATATACAGTAGTGCCCTCTTATCTGGAGAATGTGTTCTAAGATCCCCAGTGAATGCCTGGAACTGCAGATATTACCAAACCATATATATATATTTTTTTTTTTTGTGTGTGTGTGTGTGTGTGTGTGTGTACACATACACATGTTTTACTTACACATACATATCTGTAATAAAGTTACACTTACAAATTAGACAGAATAAGTGATTAACGACAATTATAATAAAACTAGAGGCCTGATGCACGAAATTCGTGCAAGGGGCTTGGCCCTCACCACTGTGGCTTCGTCCAGAAGTGTGTCCAGAAGGTCATTCGGCTGTCTAGTCTAATTAGTCTATTACGCTTTTATTATTATAAATGAGTAATGATAGCAATATACTGTAATGAAAATTATATGAATGTGCTCTCAGTCTTTCTTCCTCTCTTTCTCTCTCAATGTCTTATTTACTGTACTCACCTTTTCAATTATGGCTTCTCTTTGGAGCATATGAATGTGTCGCGATGGCCAGCATCACCACTCATGTGCTTTAGGGATTAAAAGTAAAATGAGGGTTCTTTGAACATAAGCACTGAGATACTACAGTTTTATCTGATAACCCAGAAGTGATAAACAAGGTCGGGAGTGGGGAGGTCATGTTATAGATGGCACAAGATTTCATTATGCTACTCAATACAGTGTGCCATTTAAAACTTATGAATTGTTCACGTCTCGAATTTGTGATTTAATATTTTCAGGCCATTGTTGACCAAGGGTAACTGAAGGTGAAACTGCAGATTAGGGGGAATTACTATACCTAGAAGGCAGAGACCCAAAAATATTTGGTGAAGGGAATGACTACCACAGAACATGTTGCCAATTTTAATTTTGAGACTCTCCAAAGAGATTCTTCTACTAGAGTATAAACTGGTAGGATATTTATTTTTCTCATATTTATAAATGGGGAACTTCTGGCAACATTTTTAAGAAGGTACTTTTCTTCCCTCTCCCACCCACATATGTGATTGGAAAAAAATACATTTTTATCATTCTGTTGGTAAAAATGTCCTGTTTTGGTATTTTTCATTTACATCTTTAAATATGAGTAAGTCCTGGTTGGTGTGGGTCAGTTGATTAAATATCATCCCATGCACCAAAGCGTTGAGAGTTTGATTCCCAGTGGGCAGATAGCCAAGTTTCAGGTTTGATCCCTGGTTGGGGTGTGTGCAGGAGGTGGCTAATTGATGTTACACTTCTCACATTGATGTTTTTCTCTCTCCCTCCCTCTCCCTTCCTCTAAAATCTCAATAAAAAAGCATGTTCTCCAATGAAGATTACAAAAAATATGTAAATATGAGTAAGATTGAGCATCTTTTCAAGTATTAATTTTTTTAAGCCATTTGTAGTTCTTATTTTGTGAACTTGCCTTTTTTTGTAGACTGCCTTGTCTATTTTTCCTAATGTTATTTTAACTTATTCAATAAATTTTTTTGTTTTATAAACTTTACTTTTATATATTTATGTTTATCAACCTTTTTTTCTTCTGGTTTCTGGGTTTAATTTTATGTCTTATTTATAAAGCTCTTCTCCGTACCAAGATTTTAGCGGGGGGAGGGAGAACAAAAATTTTATGTATATATTTTCTTTAATTATATTTCTCCCTTAAAACCTTGAACTGGCCTTATTCTCTTTCATATGGCATCTCTTCAAAAACTTGAAATAGCTACTATATTTCCTTTTAAAGTATAAACCTTTCTAAACTATAAACATTCCCAGTTCCTGTAGTGGCTCATCCCGTTCACCTTTGAGGCTCTGAGCTTTGATGTGTTTAGACCCCATTTTTCTTTTTCTCTCAAACAAAAGTTTTGGACAATGTCTCTACCTTTCAGCATCTTAATGATATACAAATGAATGCCAACAAAGTATTATCAATCAGAGGCTTTATGTTCACCTATTATTAATAATGATGCACAAATAATTGAAATTGCTTAAAAATAATTACAGAGATTAAACATCATTTCTCATAGTCTTCTTACTATATTTGTTGCCCAAATTATGGGCCTACTTACAGAACTGTTGCAAGATCTGATTTTAAACTGACCTTTAAAATGGCGAAATAGATGAAACATCATGATGCTTTATTTTAGAATAATTGCCATCTCTACATTCTTTGCTCAATCGCCAAATGACCGTAATTAGACAGTGTTGTATAAAACAGATATTCCTGCTGTCAACAGTTTCACTCTAGAAAAATCTTGGTTTATTTTAGAAGCTGACATTGTACCTTCTTAGGTACAGTGATTTAGATATGTACCTGACTGAAGCATATAAAACTTACAGTGACAGGCAAAAATTTTAAAGAAATAAGTACCTAATACATTTCCAGTGGCAAATTAAAAAAAAAAAAAAGGCTTAAGCCCTAGCCGATTTTGCTCAGTAGATAGAGCATTGGTCTGTGGTTTGATTCCAGTCAAGAGCACATACTGGGTTCGATCCCCAGTAAGGGGCATGCAGGAGGCGACTGATCAATGATTCTCATCATTGATGTTTTTTATCTCTCCCTTCTCCCTTCCTCTCTGAAATCAATTTAAAAAAAAAAAAAAAAAGGCCTAAGATCTTTTATCCATAAATAGCTGGTACATTATCCAATGGCAAAGGTATTTTGTTAATATGCACATTTCATTTTTTTTTTCTTGTTATTATATGTGTACATATCTTACCATTGCCCTCCCCCCCACATCCATACATGCTCTCCCTCCCCAGAGTTTTGCGTCCATTGGGTATGCTTATATGCATGCATATAAGTCCTTCTTGATCTCTTATCTCCCCCATATTTCTTTTCTTTTTTTAGGTTCTAGAGAAATTAGACATTAAACTATCGAATGCCTAAAATTAGTAAAGCTTTCACCATCTAGAGCTTCAGGTGTGTTTCTCTAATTACAAATAAAGTTTAAAATTGTCTTCATTGTTCATCAGAAACTGACAAAAGTTTAGTAAAGGCTAAATTTTCTAAAATTGCTATATAAAATATCTAACAAACTTATTGGAGTTTTTTGAGAGCCCTAGTTTTTTAATTAGTGGTTATTTTAACAACCACAAGAGGGAGTTGCATGCTTAAATTATCTTTTACATTTTAATTTTGAAAGATGATTTAAAGGGTACTAAATATTTTTTATACCTGTTATTTCTCCTTTTTTGTCTATTTCAGAGGACAAAATGGCTAGGAAAGTTTAGAAAACCAAAGAAGTCAATGTATGGTAGAGGTGTTAAATAAATCACTTATTTCAATGCAAGCATATAAAAGCCACTTTTCTGCAATGTGAGCAACCTAAAAAGTCTTGCCATATCTCAAAAACATATTGTCTTACTAAGTGAAAAATATTAAGACTAAATATAGAAGGAGACTTTAATATAAATCTCAACTTTTCTGTAAATATTTCTATTTCTTGGACTTAATATTAGAATTTTACTCTCTTCATTAAAAGTCAAATTGTTTCATTATTTTACATATAATAGGAAGCCATCAAGTGACTATAATTTTCAAGGTTTAATACAAAACTTAAGTTTTTACCCTTAACGAACTTGAAGTTTATTTGAGAAATATACTTGATAATGAAAAATCTAAAGTTCTGAATTTTTCCAAATGTTAAATGAAATGAACTTCTCAGTGTGATTATTTATTCTGGTGGGTTTTTTTTTAAATAAACTTTTATTGTTCATATTATTACAAAAGTTCCTCATTTTTTCCCCCTCCACCAGGTTCCTACCCCACCCTCTGCCCTTTTCCCACCCCCCATTGTCCTCATCCATAGGTGCACAGTTTATGTTCAGTCTCTTCCCGCACCCCCCACTCCTCTTTTCCCTGAAAATCATCAGTCCACTCTCCTTCCATACCTCTGATTCTATTATATTCAACAGTTAATATTGTTCATCAGGATTTTTAATTCTTATCTCTGCTTCATTTATCTCTTCTTCTGGATAATTCACTAGTTCTTTCATTTGGGGAGTGTTTCCTCATTTTAGTTGTCTGTTTGGGTTTGTGACTATGTTTTAGGTAGATCCTCTACACTAGTGTTTCCCAAACTTCTCTCATGTTGAGAATCACCTGGTGGAGTTGTTAAAATACAGATTCCTGAATCCCAACTAAGAAGTGCTAAACTAGAATTTTTGGGAACATATAGGTAAATTGTATACTTAACTAGATGTCCTCCTCTGGTTAAGGGAATGACTCAGTCCTTTCAAGCCTTCAGCCCTCCTACCAGTCTCTGTGCAGTCTCCCACCTTCAGTCCTTGGGTATCAGGGTTCTCTCCTGTGAGTTTTCCATTGATTATTCAGGAAGCCTTTCTGCATTTCAGTTGCAATTCCAGCTTGTTCCTGGGAGCATGTCCGTGCAGCATCCTCCTGCTTTGCTGCCATTTTTGTTGATGATGATTTATAAATACAGTGTGATGATCTGTAAACTCTTGAAATAGTGGTTCAGTGCAAATATCACAAATGAAACTGCAGTTATAGTCTTATGGTTTAAATATTTGTAATATAATTGGATATTTCATTTTATCAAGGTATACATATTTGTATACATACATATATATATGTTCTATATGCACATTATATACATTGCTTCTGTACATAGACACAATGATGTGTCTGGATGAAAAATTTTTTTTAATCCCTTGTCCCACCTTCAGTGGACGCCCTCAGTTTAAAAGCTCCCTTCAGCCATTCTGATTCCCAGTTTCTCTGTTGTCTCTTTATACTAGAACTTCACTTATTCAGCTGTTTTAACATTCTGGACCAACTTTTTATTTATTTTGCATTGACATATCCTCATATATTCCACCACCTTGTCTTTCCATTCTACAATTTTTGTTCCAATCTATTGTATATATGAAATTTTCATTTCAGCAGTGATGTTTTTAAATTTCTGATACCTAGTTCTCTAACTCCTTTTTCATAGCAGATTTGTGTTTTGTGGGTACATTATTGTCTTATTAGAATTTAAGTTCTTGGCTCTCCTCAGTTATCTTCACTTAACTTGGATTTGGTCTTTCCCATTATTTATCTAGATCTTTTTCTTATCAAATGATCCTCAGATGTGTAGTGGTCCTTGTCTATTGGTTCATACATTTTAAGAATTAAGGACTATGAAGGCTAATTGAAAATCCTTTGTAAAAAGTGAGATTAGTTACTTGGCACACGGCATTGTGTTGATAAGTCAGCAGCCAGCTGCTACAAGAGAACACTCCATCATCACCACCTAGCATTCTCTGTTTGTGGACCAGCTTGAGAAATGTGTTTGGGAGCCTTACAAATAAGCTCACAGGTACTTCCCTTCAGTGGGATGGGAGAGGTTGATTGTTCTATAAACAGACATCCAATTAAGCTCCTGATTTCTGGCCCATTCCTCACTTCTGTCTCCTGTTGTTACCTCTTTTCTCCAAAGTCTGGAGTCTCTAGATTTCTGCAGGGCAAGTTCTGCCTCTGTGCTAAGTGCTCTCCTTATCTAATGAGACTAGCTTTCTTCACCCTTCTCATAAGTCAATGCCATTTCATCTGCTCTCATTCAATCTTCCAGAAACTGGCTGGGATCTCTTGTCCATTAATTGCTTACTTTCTGTTGTACCATTGGATTGTACCAGTTTTATTCATCTCATTTTCATGGAGTTTTGAGAGGCAGTAGAATATATATAAATACAATGCTCAAATTATCCTTAAACAAAAATCCTAATATAATTTATTCTTCATAGATTGGCTTTTTAAGTCCATATTAGTCTGTCTATCTAATAAAAGTCTTAAGCGACTCTTACACCCAGATGACCAGAAGATAACCCGACACGTCCTGACCAACAGGGGGCAGACACTCAATGTAGGAGTTTACTCCCACAGCCAACCTCCCACTGTCAGCCAACCTCCCGAAGCCCCCTCCCGCACAACTGGCTGACCCCCATTGGCCCCAGTCGGGACTGGGCAAGACGACCCTAACCAGCCCCATGATCGCCAGCCAGGTCGAGGGACCCCACCCATGCACAAATTCGTGCACCAAGACTCTAGTATGTAAGTAATAGAAATGGGGAGATTTTTTTTCCTTCAGCTAACCCACTGGAGTCTGTAACAAATCACCCCTCCTATATAAGTATGTGTTATTGGATGTGCATGAGCTTATTAATTCATGTATAGGTGTGGTTGGTATAATTTTGTTTGATATCAGTTATTATGCCAAAAGAAAGAAAAACGTAAAAAGCCAGTCTAAGGGATTCCTTAAATCCCTATTCAATAATTTCCCGTAGAAGAGGTAGAATTTTCTAGCCTCTTCCCATAACTAGCCCTCATTTTTGTAAGCTTTCCTGAGGCTCTTTCCAAGCTTTCCTCTTTTTTTAGACCCTGGAAATTTCTATGTAAAAATCTCAGATCACAAATGTAAAGGGAACTAGACATATAAAAATCCAGGCACATAGAAGAAAGAATTGCTAAAAAACAGAGATCAGAACTCTTTCCTACTGTTTTCAGAGCATTTAAAGCTTGTTTGTAATTAATAGACATATTTAAGAGATCCTGAGTGGTCTACAAACTGTGATAGGTTTGTCATTTCTAACAATCATTCTAAGGTTTTTGTTTGTTTGTTTTTTAATATATTTTATTGATTTTTCTTACAGAGAGGAAGGGAGAGAGAGAGAGAGCTAGAAACGTTGATGAGAGAGAAACATCGACCAGCTGCCTTTTGCACACCCCCTACAAGGGATGTGCCCGCAACCAATGTACATGCCCTTGACCGGAATCGAACCTGAGACCTTTCAGTCTGCAGACCGACGCTCTACCGCTGAGCCAAACCGGTTTCAGCTCATTCTGAGGTTTTATTTTTACAAGAAATAAATGCCTCTTAAATTCTAAGACGTTAGATTCATAGTATTATTTTAGGGCTTGCATTTAAGAATAAATATATTCATATTTGGTCACAATTTTTCTATTGAGACCTTCTCTTCATTGAGTATTTTTCCTCTGTAAATCCCATTGTAGTAGCTCCCTGGTGGTGGAAGTGGGTTGCTGGAGCAGTTTGCATTTGCTTCTTCCAGGCACCCCAAGAAAATCACCAGCCTGGGGCTAATCCTACATAATGAAGAGGTAATGTGCAAATGGTCTTTACATGTGATGGTAACAACCCATCAGCAGGAGGGCATGGCAGCGAGGAGGAGAACTATAGGAGGGCAGGGCAGTGAACTGCAGTGCGGCAGGGCCACTAGTGGTTACAATAATTTCAAACCCTGAAGTCTCTGTCTGCCCTGTGGTTTAAATTATGACCACTCAAGTGTGATATAAACTGAATTTCCATTTCTCAGGTAATCTTTTCTCATCCCCCTCTCCATAGAGAATACTGAATGACATCACAGATGTATATCTTATTTTCTAATTTCAGCATAATCAAACCGTTGTTTAGTCATTAGAACCACTAAGTAAATGTCTTTAATTATTCTTTTACACATTTTAAAAAATATATAGCGACTTTCTTAGGAAAAAATCTTCAGCATTTTAAGAAATGCTACTTTTAAATAATTATTAATTTGAACAAATGATTAACTAATGCCACTTAGGACATGTTGGTAGGTGGTTGGAGTTTAGAAATGAAGGAAAGTATCTTACTTCTGGTTTGCCTTTGCCTTTCCCTGCATTCCACTTCCTGCCTCCCTCTTTTGTTGTTCACTCAAAAAATAAAACCCATGTCCTCATCTTTTAGGACAATAAATAAACCCTAATGCAGAATTCCTATGTTTTGATAATAGAGGGATAAAACTGCAGTTTAAATAAAATCAAATTAATTATACAAGCTTGACAAAACAAGCTGGGGTAGACAGGTTTTCAACCAGGAATATGTGTACCTTCAAAAACACCTCCCTGTGTTATGCAATATATATTAAAATGGCAGGGAAGATACCAGGATTTTAGTGCTTATCAGAATTAACCATGGTTTTTAAAACTGAAACATAATGCCCTCATATTTGTTTCTTCCAGTAAATAAGAAAGGAAAATTACAGAGGGAAACATCTGTGGATTGTATTAGTGTCTGATTTTTGTTCGGGAAAATTGTCAACTGTTTAAAGTTCATTTTGAAGTACTTGAACCTAACAGCCTTCCCCAATCCATACCCTAGTTCTGGTTCTAGAATACACTACTAGATTAAATGACCTGAATGTGTATTAATACGCCATAGCCTTTTCCTTTTTAGATTCATGGAAGTTTGAGTTTAGTTGAAGATGACTAGTCGTTCAGCATTATTGTGCTTTTCCAAATCTGCCTGTTTTCTCATGACAGGATCATCCCAAGCTGCCTTTTAATAGAAGTGGATTCAGGTGTCTTCACTTTCAATCCAGTATCCTAAAAAAAAAAAATGAGCCTCATACTGTCCAGGGATGGCTCACAAGAACATACATCAATTTTTATGACTTAATAGATTTCCCAAGCAGTTCATCATTCATGCTACTTGTGTGCTTTTTAAAAATACGTTAGGAAAATATTTTTATAAAATGTGATTGTAATATAAGAAGATATTTGATTTCTCTCAATATATAGTTTTTACTCTGAAATTTCAACAACTTAATGTTAACATTTATGTGGATTAAAATCAATCTGTTTTATTTGTTGATTCATCAAAATAAATTAAACCTAATTCACCCCTTATAAAATATTTATAAAATATTTTTATTAATACCTTCTGCATGTTAAGACATATCAGACTTTTGGGAGTAAAAGGGCTTTCAGAAGGTCAGATGTAGATTAAGTAGTACCTAGTAAGTAGGTTAATTGACTAGACCAGAGCCTTTAGCGAAGTTAATAGCCTAAAAATGTTGTGTTTGGCCATAAAGTGGGTTTATCCAAACTCTGAAAAAAAATTTTTTTTAAAGAGTGACATTTGTCCACTTAACTAAGGTAATTTTCAAGTTAAGAAGTTTTGAAATTTCTAAACTCACAATATTTTGAAATGTTTAAACTCAAAATATTTTATTTTAATGTATCTTTGGCATTCTTGGCAAACTCTTGTCACAGAAATATTCGTTTGTTTTGTTTTCACAAGGCTGCTGAAAGGTTAATTGACTAAAGTGGGTGAGTCCTCATGTTTACTAATATGTATTGCAGCTCTATTGGTACACCAAAAGGCCAGAATGGAACGACTTCAAAGAGAACTTGAGATTCAAAAGAAAAAGCTGGATAAACTAAAATCTGAGGTCAATGAAATGGAAAATAATCTAACTCGAAGGCGCCTGAAAAGATCGAATTCCATATCCCAAATACCTTCAGTAAGTCTTTCTATAACTGTTGTGGCCTCTGTGCTTGAACGTGTGAATAGGCAATCTGTCATAAGTATAAAAGCTTGATCTAGTTTTAAAAACTCTTAATTCATACTTGTTCTTCTGTTCTTACCTTCCCCTGCCAAACTCAACTGTTTCTAACTAATGACACGAGAATTCAATGTAGATCCTTCTCACATGGAATTATCTTTCAGCTGGAAGAAATGCAGCAGTTGAGAAGTTGTAATAGACAACTCCAGATTGACATTGACTGCTTAACCAAAGAAATTGATCTTTTTCAAGCCCGAGGTAAAGTTCAGTGCATATTCAGCAGAAATTCAATGTATAAATATACCAACTATTTTCCTGTGGCTGAAAACAGATTTATCAATCATAATCTTATTGTTTCAGATTTGACTTTAGATCCAGATAGTGCTAAAGAACTATTGGTTTTTATGTTCTCTTCCCCTTGCACCCCCCCTAAAAAAATATTATATACTTGGTTGAGGAATGATTTGATGCATTTATATCCTTCAAATCTGCTTCAGTCATGTGTTAAAGGGAAGACAAGGATTAGTATCTCTGGCTGCATTGCAAAAGTATTAGGTCTAGTAATCATTATTGTCGTTTTCTAATACTTTTTAAAATCGAATTTATTTAAACAATACAACAAAATTTAATCAACAATATAGTTGCCGTTGTTTTCTACTACTTGTGCCCAACGCTCAGGAAGCATTTTAATCCCTCTGTTGTAAAATTCTTGTGATTTTGATGCAAAAAATTCGGTCAATGCATTTTTGAGGCATTCTTCATTATTAAATTTTTTTCCAAGAAGAAAGTTTTGCAAAGAATGAAACAAATGGTAATCGGAAGGGGCAATATCAGGAGAATATGCAGGTTGAGGGAGAACTTCCCATTCCAACTGGCGCAGTTTTTCAGCAGTGATTCTTGCAGTATGCGGTCGTGCGTTATCATGGTGAAGAATTACGCCCTTCCGATTAATCAGCGCGGGTTCTTTTTCTCTTAAAGCTTGGGCTAACCTTTCCAATTGGGCACTATACACTGCACTTGTAATGGTTTGGTTAGATGGTAAAAGTTCATAATGAAGAATTCCTTTAAAATTCCACCAAACACACAACATCACTTTTTTCGCATGCAAGTCAGGTTTTGGCGTGGGCTGCGGAGCCTCATTTTTGTCCAACCATTGAGGCCGCCTTTTCAGATTAACATACAGCACCCATTCTTCATCTCCGGTAACAATTTGCTCTAAAAACGGCAAACGGTTTTGATGAGAGAGGAGCGAACTGCAAATTGTGACTCTTAGATTACGGTTGTTGTCCGTCAACTCATGAGGAACCCATTTTCCAAACCTTTGGACTTTGCCAAGTGCACGCAATTGGTTGGAAATTGTTTTTTGTGAACAATTTAAAGTTGTGGCAAGCTCTTGTTGGGTAATTTGAGGATTTTGCACCAAAAGAGCTTGAAGAGCTTCTTGATCAAAATTGGACACACGGCCTTGACCACTCTTGTCATCTAACGAAAAATTTCCCTCGCGAAATTTCTCAAACCAACGCTGGCATTTTTCTGGCGCTAACTGCATCTTGACCAAGAGCACTACAGATGTTTTTTGCAGCCTCACTTGCTTTTCTTCCTAATTGGAACTCGTAAAGCATGCAGTGCCGAATATGCTCTTCATCCGCCATCTTCTTAGCCCTAGTTTTGCAACAAAAACCAAACCAAACACAAACTTTTTCAAGCAAAACTTTTAATTGCACTTCACACGTTCTGTAGATACCACGTGTTTGAAGGTTATGTCAATACAAGTCAACGCCAAACAAGATTTTAAACGAATTGTTTAAAAACGACATTAATTATTACTAGACCCGATATTAGCTATTATGTATTAAGTGAAATGTGTTATTAGCTATTTCATATTAGTGAAATGTGCTACATCACATTTATTAACATTAAAATGTATGTGCTTATACACCTTTTTAGTATTTTCCATTTGTCCTTTTACCTTTCAAGAACTATGCATGCAAAACATATTTTAAAAAGTATCCCCAACTAATGACACTATCTTAATTGACAAATAGGAAAGAGAATAAAAATATGGCTTGTACATTTTTAGGACAATGATAGTTTATTATTTTGAACTATTATTAACAAGTAATCGATACTTATTGTAGTTTTTAAAAAGTTTACAATTTAATTCAATTTCATAAACAATTAGAATGAAATTTTATAACTTAAACCTAATTCTAAGTTTGAGAAATAATAGAAATATATAAAATGGAAAAGATAGGAAAGGGAGGGAAGCCAACAAAAAAAGAAGTCCTTAATCACACTTTTGAATGTGTGCCAGAAGCCATTAAAACTGAAAGATGATTCATTCTATTTTCTTTTAAAACGTTAGTAAGCTGTTTATCTTGAAACATTCATAGCAAATGCCATAGTTTAACTTTGGAGAGAAAAAGAAAGGGCTGGTCTAGAAACTGTAATTCTGAATTTGTTCCTTTTGTTTAAAATCTGAACCATTATATTACATCAGTGCAAGGTTTTTATACGTATTGGAGGCCAAGCTGTTTAGTTGCTTAAGGCCATGTTTGATCATTTAAAATTATATTTTAAATTGTTAGGTATTTTATTTTGTCCCATAGAACAGGGGTCTGGTTCTAATTATATCACTGTATTACTAGCATTAGTTTGACTTCTTCCCCAGTTTACCACTTATAACCTCTCTTATGAGTACTGTACTATGCCTATCTCAGCGGTTTTGAAATCCTTACATATAATTTGAGATTAGAGGTACAAAATAAATGAAAAGCATTTCTGTGATTATTTTTTAGAAATAAAATATTTGGTTTTTTAAAAAATATATTTGGAGCTATAAACATTGAAATATTTACTTTTTATATATTTCAGGACCACATTTTAATCCCAGCGCTATTCATAACTTTTATGACAATATTGGATTTGTAGGTCCTGTGCCACCAAAACCCAAAGGTTAGTGTATCCATTAAGTGTGAAAACTGTTACATATTGAAAGCAAGATTTCAGAAAACATTATTTTTAGCAACCTTCCTCTCTAGAAGTGCTTCAAACTTAGACATTTTTGGATGGATTCATTAGGAACATATTTGTTGATTTTTATTTATATGCTCAGGGTTGGGGAGGATGCAAAAGTATAAAGTATTTAGCTCTTTAAAAAGTAGATATCCTTAAGATGTCCTTAAGATTCACTCCCAAAATATCAATCTTGGCCCCCCCCAAAAAAAATCATCAGGTGCAAAAAATTTGTATTCTTTATAATTTTGACATGATGAGGAAGATATAATAGGGAAGTTTATTTTTCATGAGTAGCCTGTTTTATTAAAATTGTGCATAATTCTGTATAATCAAATACTCTGCATTTCAGATACATGATTTTTAAAAACTATCACCTACTATCATTTTACAGCATTGACATTAATAGAATATATGCTCTCCAAACTAGGACATGTCAAAATATGTGTGTGGAATTTTTACTCCAGGCATTAAGTATAATTTAAGTAGGCCTACCTAATCTTGATTTTTTTTTTTTTTTGATTTTTTTTTTACTTAAATGTTTTTGAACATAGCTGAAATGTAACGAACTGTTACCATAGCAGAGCAAAGGTGAGGCGAGGGCGTTCGGCACAGCGCACAGTGTTCAGACCCTGGGCTGCTTGATGTTAAGGAATAAATGGTGGTGTAGCCTGTTTCCTTAAAAAAGAAAAAAAGAAAAAAAAGGTGTTTCAGACTCCGAATGAGTTCCTATAAATTATCTTTTTACTCTTTCACAAACTAAAATCTAAGAAAAATTTTTTGTTTTGCTTCAACATAAAGTACTTGTGTGTTGAGCGTGAAGGAAAGAGGTAGAATATATATAAAATAAGACTGGTCTTGATAATTATTGAAGTGGGATAAGCGCATGAGGGTTTATTTTACTGTTCTCTCTACTTTTGTACATATGTTTGAAATTTTGCATGGCAAAAAATTTTTTTTAATTCATTACTTAAAAGCTTTTTCACAAAATATAGAAATTTGTACCTGGTTATTTTTTTAAGAAATAACAAATGAGTCATTTTTGCCTTCAGGCTAAAATGAGAAGTTATTAGCTTCACTGGTTTATTTAGTTCTTAACATCAGATCTGCTTCACTGTGCAGTTCTTTAAGCTGAAATTACAGGCCATCTTGTGCAAAGTAACTTCTTTTTTCAGTTCTGATGGTTTAGTTTCCAAAAATCTTTAATAAAATGATTTGTAATTCAAAGTACTGAGATTGTGCAGATGTAAGAAAACCAATAGAGATTTTTCATTTTAAAAAGTATAGCTCCTCTATTAATTACCTTAGATATTAATTAAGATGTTGGTATTTAATTATAGATTGAAATTGTTATTCTAGATTAGTTGCCCCTCCTACCTAAGAATCCTTTGTAGTTAAACCAAAAGGGTAGACATTTTCCAAAAAAAAGGTGCCAAGAATGTTTTCTAACACCTGAGTAAATCTGAAATTTATTTTAAGGTGTTTTAGGGGATACTAGTATTGTCAGATCCTTGATTTTTTAAGTATTTTCAAGTTGCTCATGCATGTGCCTGAAAATTGTGACCAGTGCCTGAGTGTGGGAGTTTTGCAATAAAGTGCTCCTGAAAACTGATCCGTAAATAAAAGGGGCACACAGTACTGAACACCACTTAATTATTTTTAATTTGTTATAAAAGCTTTCTATATTTCCACCTAACACAATAGTTTCCTTTTAAAATAGCAGGAAAGATACCATTTAGTTACTGTCTCAGTAACTGAATGATAGTAGGAAGAATTGTCAAATTAATACACATTGTTTTAATAGTTTAAATCATTAAATTATAAACCTGACAGGAGAGATCTAATAATACATTTTCCTTTTACTTTAAACTTTCCCAAAATAATTTGAAGGAATACTGTTCCAAATTTATAATGGGATCCCCCTAAAAAAGATCTCTAAGTATAATTTCATTTTAGTCACAACTTTGGAGAAATACAATAATTCCTTATATTTAAGATATCTCTGTTCATTTAAAAACTCTAGAACATTGGCCTCTTAAAGCTGCACTGACTTTATACTTATCAGTAAGAAAGATTAGACCTAAAGGATATGTGATTTATCTAAGATCACAGAGCAAAGAAATCAGGAGTTAGCAAAGCCAGGTGTAGAACTCCATTCTCACAACCTTCAATCTAGTGCTCTTTCTACTGCTTCATACTAAATTTGATTTTAAAATAAAATAAAAAATGGAAAATTTTTTACCCTGTTAACTTCTCCAGGGTCTCTTATCAGTTAATAAGATTATAGAAATGATTTCATCTTTATATTTTGTATTCAAAGCTTACATTTTCAGCAGATAAAGAACATTTAACAAAAACTTACATTCCTGGTAGAAAATAGAAATAGAAATATTGCTCAATGGGAAATGAAACTCTTAACTTTAATGAGATATAAATTCACTGTAAGTGTTGTGTTGTGTTGTGTTGTAGGACACCTTTCCACAATCTTGGGTGACATTATGGGAATCTTTGCTATCAGTACTATATGATTTGATTTTCCTTTTTTCCTGCTATAAATTGGGGGAAATGACGCTGGCTTCCCCTTTATGAAGATATTGAGGTGACTGACTACCTAATGTCTATGTAGCTATTCCCCAGGGGAGAAGTAACAACTTGATGGAGATTGGTGAGGACCAAGCTTGTGTGTCATTTTCAGTTAGATGCTTCATCTGGTTAACAGCTGACTTCATGCCGTGTAGTACAAATAGTGCTTAAGATTGCCAGTAGTTTATGACTTGGTGATTTTCCCTTCTAAAATAACTATTTTGCTTCCTTACAGATCAAAGGCCCACCATCAAAACACCAAAGACCCAAGATACAGAAGATGATGAGGGGGCTCAGTGGAATTGCACTGCCTGTACTTTTTTGAACCATCCAGCCTTAATCCGCTGTGAACAGTGTGAGATGCCAAGGCATTTCTGAGCCAGTAGGCCTTACATCTTCTCCAAAACCACATCTGAAGTTCAAGAAACAAGTCTGTCATCAGGGGGAAAGTTTCACTGCTACTTAGGATTTTGTCAAATTGAAGGTGTGACAAGATGGTGTTGTGCTAATGTTCAGTGTCAGCCCACGGAGCTAATAATACCTCAGTCTGATATCATGGGCAGTTGAAATTCATCGTATGAAAGGTAATCTGCTGAAAGACTTGGTTGCCCGCTGCCTAACCATGTACAGTGTTACCAGTAGCCCATTACGGATAATTCTCAAAATATTAGTGCCTACGTGTTCCCAATTCCTTTTTCCCCTCATGTCACTACTGAATTTTGACAGGAGGAAGGAATAAAACGATGGCTTTTTTTTAAAGCTTTCAGTGAAACACTACAAACGTGAAGAAAAAGAACAAGGTTTAACTATTTAAAAACTGTTTGCTGCCGCACAGTGCCCGCGGAGAGGGGAGAACGTCACACATCTGTGGTACTCTTGGCCTTGTCTTTGTCTTCCCTGAAACGTCTCCACTATGAAGCCAGCATCTAGGGTCTAAAGATGAACAGGAAAGCAGCATGCATTGTCTGTACAAATATGCAGTGAAGTACCCCAACGCTTTCCTACTGTACAGATCTCTCAAGTCTGCTTTAAGTGATTTCTTTTCTCCTTTATTATTTCCTTATATTTCTATATGTATAGTGTAATAGTCTTTTGTTAACTAATTTTCTTTTTTCCTTTTAGTGATTAAGCACGATCATGTCCCTTTTTAAGCCTTACCCAAAAGAAGCAATGCCTTAAGATAAAAAAGCATTAATGAAATGAAACTATGCACAAAATACTTCCTCTACTTCCTCTGTGCTTTACCCTCATGAGTGCCGATATTCTGTGAAGACATACAGATGCTGCACAATGAATTGCAAGAAATATTACAAGACCTTTGTCTACAGGTCACACTATATACTGACTTTAGTGGTGGGTGACACAACAGTGTTCTGTCTTCCACGGGGAAGCTTAAAACAAGATATTTTTAACCCACTGAAAGAGCAACAAGGTTAAACTTGCTTCATCTGCCTGGTGTCCCACAGAACTTCCACAAGAGATCACTATTGGGAAAGTACAGTTTCAAAACCAGCAACAGCAGCAGTACCTACAGCCCCTGTTTTTTTGAAAGAGAAGTTTAGATGCTTTACTGTTGGGGCAATTTGTTTCTAAACCTGACTTGGTGGCAGTATCATGTGTATTTATAAAACAAGGCTAGTCATATTTAGGACAACTGAAGAAAAGCTGGAAAAGAGAAAAACAAGCAAACTTGAACACTGAAGCAACCTCAAGCATCTCTTTATTTTCATGATATATTTTTATAAGGAAAATAAATATTCAGATGATCAGGAATGTATATAACTAAATAAAATCAAGAAAAGAAATAACAGTATGCATTTAAAAAGAATTATGAAATTATATATCAGTGCTTAGAATGGGGCTAATGGAAGTGCTGAAATGTAGCAAAAGATAGGAGATAATGTAGACTGTCACCCATTGTAAATGTTTGCAAATGGATATTTTTTAAATAAACAGGATTATTACAGGTGATCTATATGAATGTCAAAGCCTTGAATTCCAGGTTTTGCACTGTGTATATGTGAAGAAATATGACAATCCTAGTTAATTAGACAGTAGACCCACAGCCTTTACATTTGATGCATTTTGCTTTAAAATAGGCCTTGTTTTTCAGCTTCCTCTGCAGTTCTATGTGAAGATTGATAAATCAGTTTTTACTTGTTTTATTAATAAAATGTAATTTGGATATCTTGAGTTGATGGTTTTGTGATTTAGCTGGGTAAACTATCTTTGTAACAGATAAGTTATTTATAAAAATTAAAAAACTTATATTCTAATGTGGATTTTGTGACTTGTTTTTAAAGTTTGTGGGACAGGAGATAATTTATAGTTAATTGAAACCAGAGAAAACTCATTGTCTGTAGCCTTCTCATGACATCATGGCATTCAACTGCATTATTTGGATTATTTTTATTAATTTCCCCAGGCTTTTTAACTGATGAGAGAAACCAGGTTTCAGCTAAGAAAAAAAAAATTGAATATAGCATCTTTTTTCATAGTTAGAGCTTTTCCTTTCTTTTGGGATTTTTTAAAGTTTACCCCATTGCTGAAAAATGTGATTTCTTGGGTCATTTAGCCTGAGGAGTCATTTAGTTCATGTTTGCCTCAAATAATGTGTAGGTACAGAGAATGGTATTCCTCTTGAAGAGCCCCTTTGTATTAAGTTTTCTACAAATTATGACTCAGTTTTTCTGAACTTGAAAAGAGCAAAGTAGCACTTACTGATCCCCTTATGACGTAACCATAGAAAACCCTGCCTTGTCTTGGTCTTTTAAACCTGATGGGACAGGAATATCCTTTATCAGGGAATATGAGGCCTAGACATGGTGGTGGTCTGGAGACCACCTTCCAGGAGTCATTGCACTAAGATACAATTACAGGTACTAAGAACCGCAAATGCGAAGATGGACTTCTGTTTCTCATCACTGTCTCTGGATGCTGACATTCTCTTTATTTTAAGGAGGCCAGATAGCAAGCAGTGCATGCAAACTGGACTTCTCAGAAAAACTTACATTAACAAAATGTTGACCGGTACCTACTGTCATAACAAATACATTATGTGAAGATGCATGTTGTATTGCAAATTTGGGGGGAAATAAAAATTTATTTTGCTGTTAAATTTTTTATTTTTAAAAATAAGTTGGATCAATTTATACAGTCTTATGCAGAAAACCATAGCTAGTCTAATATTAGTTATTAACTTTTTTTTTAATCCTCGCCAGAGGATATGTTTTTATTTTAGAGAGGAAGGAAGAGAGAAAAAAATCAAAAAACATCAATGGGCTGCCTCCAGTACATGCCCCAACCAAGGAATCAAACCTGTAACCTACATATGTGCACTGACCAGCAATCACACCGCAACCTTTTGTTGCACGGGACGACAATCCAGCCAACTGAGCCACTCTGACCAGGGCTTAGCTATTAACTTTAAACATATTTTAATCAAAGCATTCATAAATAGCAAAGTTAACACATTTCTAAGTTTTCTCTACCCCAATTTAATGTCGATGGGAGGTTTTTCGTGAGCAGGGATAGGTTTAAGAAGTGAATGGTGTTAGATACAATATTCAGTCCACATGTAAAGTTGGCTGCATTGCCTTAGAAAATATAAATCTGTAGTGACAACAAAGGACATTCCAAATTTAATATCTGCCTGCTGGGTATTAGCATAGTTTTCCATATAGTATTACAAAAACCTTCTATTTCTCTATGACAAGTGAACACATTTCTGGCTTCAGTTTTCAGAAGCTACAATTATATCCATTTTACTTGGAGATAAAATCGCTCTGGGCTGCATTTTAATTTTTATTGCTTTCATCTGAAAATATAATCAGGCAACAGAAAAAAAAAAGGGGGGGACTTTTTCTAAAGAAAACAGTTTTGTAGCTTTTTATTTCTTGGGTTGGGTTTTTCCCCTCTATGTAGCAAGCTGTTTGGATTTTTTATCTAAGGGAGTGTAGTTAATCATACAAAAACGTTTGGTAATGCATTGTGTTTGTAACTATGCATTTCTTCTTGTATTATTGGTTTAAAAATAGAAGTGCTATGTAGTGTAAAAGTTAATACTGATTTACCTAGTTGCTTGGAATGATTATGAAAGCAATTGCATTTTATTTTATTTTATTAATATATTTTATTGATTTTTTACAGAGAGGAAGGGAGAGAGGGAAACATTGACCAGCTGCCTCTTGCACACCCCCTACTGGGGATGTGCCCACAACCCAGGTACATGCCCTTGACCGGAATCGAACCTGGGACCTTTCAGTCCGTAGACCTACGCTCTACCACTGAGCCAAACCGGTTTCGGCAGCAATTGCATTTTAACACTGACACATTGTTCCCCAAGTAGACCGCCAAAATCTCAAGATTTGAGACAGTTAAATTATGCCATCTTCCCAGATTTACTCCATAACCTTGGGATACTTATTTGTTTTTTATATTAATGTGAAACCCACCTCCGAAGGTGTTAGGGGACTAATGTGAAACTTCCTGAACCAATCCCTTCTCCCACTAGGGGCTGAATTATCCTAAAGTAGTAGGTCATGTTCTTACACAAATGAGTTTAAGGCATTTTTCCCACAGTGTTAATGAACAAAGGGGTAAGTATGCTATTTCTCTGAATTAGTCTAGAGATCTTTCAGGGGCTCAGAATTGAATAGTTAAGTCACTGTGGTTGAATTTTTTGCTTTATCAAAAGTTTGGTTGCTTTGCAGAGATAAAATTATGCTGACCTAAAGATCAAGTGTGTTTTTATATTTCTGTTACTTGTCCAGCTATCTTAAAAATGCACATTTCATGGAACATAACTGATTATTTTTTTCAGGAAATTAAACACTTTCTTCAAAGAACTAACACCAATGTTGGTGCAACTGCATATTCCTTTTAAGCTTACTAAAATGGACCCACGGTACACTTTATTCTAGCTTCTTTCTTTACAGATCTTTATCTCTTCCTTTTCTGAGGGCAGGGATCCATTCTTCCTCTGATCTCAACTACACGGGAGAACCATTTCAACTTACAGGTCTGCATTCTGAGACTTAATAATCCTCATAGCACAGTGGACAAATACTGCAGCAGCTTCACCGTGGAAGTGCTTCCCAGAGATATTAAAAGAAGAAAAAGACTAAATCCCGCTCATCAGTTCTGGTAGGCTTAGTGCCTTTTCACAGTTTGGTCCAGCAATCGGCAAACTCATTAGCCAACAGAGCCAAATATCAACAGTACAACGACTGACATTTCTTTTGAGAGCCAAATTTTTTAAACTTCTAACACCACTTCAAAATAGACTTGCCCAGGCCATGGTATTTTGCGGAAGAGCCCCATGTGGCTCGTGAGCCGCAGTTTGCCGACCATGGTTTTGGTCTGGTCTAAGCCCACTGCCTCCAGCTCTTAAACCTCAGCACAGTGCAGTTAGATAGAGAACACCCAAGGGAGTCGGCGCACTGCTGATGAGAAATCTAAGATTCTGTAGTCTGGTCCTTGCCTCCCTCTTCTAGATAGTTTGTTATTGTCCCACGGAGTGCTCTCACGTTAGTCCGGCCTAGTCACTTCCCTTAATAGACATCCCACGTTCCCATTAATGTACTCTTGTCCATCTCATTTCTCATCTCTCCAGTTTAACTCTTAGGGGTCAAGACTATGAGAGCCTTCCAAACTGCACCTCTTCTTTGCACTTGATGTGTTTCCTGCCCACTTGGCATTCATTGCTGCTACTTTGACCTCCCCATTCATGTGCTGATACGCTAGGTGTTATGACATACTCTCTGTGTCCCCCACAGTAAATACCTTTATGCCTAGTAAGAGGTAATGGTTGACAGTGATAATGATTCTTGCAGGTCAGATTTATTTCTAACATTTAATTCCAAGTTAATCAGTGGGTACAGCCATTTTGAATTGGTATATATTTTCTCATAAGACCAATATGATAATAGGTTTCCAGACCAACCTGCTATAGTTAACTGGAATGCTTTGCATTTGAAATATGGAAATAAGGTACAGTACTATGGGGGTGTGTAAATGTAATAGCGAAGTTAACTGAGAATGTTTATTATCTCCCATCAAGGGATTGGAAAGTAGAAACCTCTAGATATTCCAGAAAATAAATAAAATTGGCATTTGAAATTGAGGATGCTGATTCTGTTAACATCCGATTTTACTTAAAAGCTTAGATTTTGCCTTTTCTTGGAGACAGATATTTGAGTGGCTTCTTGTTCTTTAACAAGGGGACCAATTTTTTCCCCTTGAGCTTGAAGCACAGAGAGATGAAGGACTCTTTGTCCTGAGAAAAATTGGCCAGAAAAGAGGAAAGAAGAAAATGAAATGCAAAGTGTATAATAATCCTTTCCTCTTCCCTAAGAAAGATGTGGAAAGGTGGGCTTCTGACGAGAGGGACAGGAAGCAAGAGTTATTGGTATGTTTGCAGGTTGGTTGTACATAACCAAGACACTCTGCGAGGGATACCATGAAACAAGTGTGTGTGTGAGTACATGAATTGGTTGGGAGTCTTAATTACTACTTTTGGGTTTTTAGCAATGATTTCACAGACCCTTTTTGCTGAAGTGCCAGGTTCTTTTCCTAATAGGACTGTGCACACATCTAAGGACACTATTTACCAACCCAGGCAACCACACTCTGCTAGGATACTGAATGCGAAGCCATTTCATTTCAGTGAATGACAGTGGGTGGTTTTTGTGAAGTGGCTCAAAGCATAATTTAATGTCAGACAAAAACAAAGTTTTAAAAAGTGCTACCTGAGTGCCTCCTCATTAAGCACTATCTGCCTTTTCTATTGATGACTTAAGATGCTGCCATTAAGTGCACTGGCTTCACATTACATGAAACAAATGGTGCCACATTCTAAACAAGTGAAATAAAGAATAAATTACTCACTGAAAGCCTTAAACCCACTGTCATTTTTTCTCTCTGTGCATCTATGCTCTGGTGGCTACAGTTGCTGGCTGCAGTGCAGAAATCTCAAGACAACTAATTCCTCCTGAGAGCTGTACATGGCTTTCATTTCCATAGTAGTTTGACAAACCACCCATCCAAAGTAAAAGCTTTTATCACTGTAATGAGTCTCATTGATCCTGTTTTCTCGGTTTTCTCCAGCCATGATGCAGAGAGACAAAACAACAACCGTCATTCTCAATGCAAGTCACACTTCTGCTTTCTCTTCCCCAGCAGGATAACTACCTCAGTCTTTCTTCACACCATCTATCTTCCTCCCCTTAGGGCCAGCTTCCTCCACCACGTCTTACGAATTATGCTTGGACATTGGACCTCTGACATCCTGGTTCCCTCAGAAAGGGGGCTGGAGGCATGTCTCCTGGCCCGCGCAGGCCGTGTGCTTTTGATTATGTGTCGGGGTGGAGTGGAGGTTTCCCACGCTGGCGTTCATCACAGACTGTGCCTGCGCTTTTACACGGACCCCAGCTGACCTTAGATTGTGCAATCCAGCCACTCCTTCCGGTGTTCGCTTTTATTGTGTGTGTTTTCTAATCCTCCAGTGGTTTTACTTCAGAGCTATTGACTTTATGCAATTTTGTAGATTTTTTTTTTCCTAATAGTTTAGATTATTTACTGGTAAACTTTACTTTCTCTTTCATTGTTTATAGTCCATTCTTTATATATATAAATTATTGATTTCAGAGAGGAAGGGAGAAGGAGAGAGAGAGAGGGACATCAATGATAAGAGAGAAACATTGATCGGCTGCCTCCTGCATACTCCAAACTGGGGATCCAGTCGCACCCAGGCGTGTGCTCTCTTAGTTCATAGGTTGATGCTCAACCACTGAGCCACTACAGTTTATTCTAAGTTTTCCTTCCTCCCATATCTGAGCACCTTCTCAGCAGGTCTGTGTGCCACTCACCAAGACCCTGAGCAGAATGGCAGTGCCCATGCTGAGCCTAAGTGTCAGGTATCGCTATTCAGCACATGTTCACACCAGGCTGTCTACCTGAAGGCTCGGCCTGCATTCCACCCTGACAGTGAGAATGGCTCACATTTCTCTTCCTACTCCTCTGAAGCCAGTCAAACTGATCGGACAGCATATGCTTCCTCAGATAAAGGGTTCTACTGGACATGATCTTTACAATATGGTTGACAGGCGCTTATTCCTATGCGAGGCACTGCTCTTACTGCTTTACAATTATCCTCATGCAATCCCCAGCACAGCCCAGAGGTACATGTATGCTGTCCCCGTTTGACAGAAGAGGAGGAGGAGCAAAGAGAGATGAAGTCACTCACCCAGGGCCTCAGAGCTCCTCAGACGCGGGACCCGAATTCCAGGTGGAGCGGTCTGTCTCCCGTATGATGTGCTTGTAACCACTGGGATCTGCCTTCAGCCTCGCCTGGGGCCTGCAAATAGATTTTTATTTATATTAATTCCAGGTAGCTCATGTATGTTACCAACTCTCAATCTCTAAATTCATCTCCATTTGAGGAGAAGTTTTACATCTCAAGCCTTGCTATTTCCTCCTTTTGCTAGTCTTCCTACTCGTATTCTTACGGGTGAGGACAGGGTCTCTGATTTTGTTCACCACTGTATATCCTGCTCCCGGTATGGGCCTGGCACACAGTAGGTTCACAACAAATTTGAGGTTACCACATAAAACTGTAATCTAGTGCAACTTTGTTTGATCATTCCTCCCATAGTCAGTGTGGCAGACAACACAAGAGATAAGGCAACCACCTTCTAGAGCTTACAAAAGGGAAATCGTGTACACACACCCCAGCAATTCTCATCCTCGGATTTTGTAGTTTATGAATTTGCCTACTCACTGTAATCATCCATGGGTTCGTGGACATGCATAGCATGGTGACAATTTTGAGTCCTCTTCTGCTCATGTGCCCTCTGAGGTCAAAGTGGCTGACCATACTGCCCTCTGGTTTCAGCTGCCACTGTACACAGTGTCCTTTCTTCCGCCTGTATACTGCCACATTTGTTGCATTTTTGTACTCTTTGTAGGTAATTTTGCTGTTTAAAATGGCCCCAGCCCTGTCATTGTGAATCAGTGGTTGAGCATTGACCCATGAACCAGGAGGTCACAATTCGATTCCCGGTCAGGGCACATGCCCAAGTTATGAGCTTGGGCCCCAATAGGGGGTGTGCAGGAGGCAGCCAATCGATGATTTTAATCATTGGTCTTTCTCCTCTCTCTCTCTCTCTCCCTCTCTCTCTCTCTCTCTCTCTCTCTCTCTCTCTCTCTCTCTCTCTCTCTCTCTCTCTCTCTCTCTCTCCCTTCTCTCTGAAATTAGTAAAAAATGTTTTTTTAAAATTTTATTTCAAAAGGAGGTCTAGGGGAGGAAACATCTGATACGATTCAATACATACCCCATCCTGATGAACAGACACCCATGAAAAAAGGCAAAGAGAAAAGCAGAAACAGCAAGTTACCAACTGGATGCTCTCTTGGTCATTATCAGAAATAAGGATGCCCTAACTGGTTTGGCTCAGTGGACAGAGCGTTGGCCTGCAGACTGAAGGGTCCCAGGTTTGATTCTGGTCAAGGGCATGTTATGTACCTTGGTTGCGGGCACATGCCTCGTGGGGAGTGTAGAGGAGGCAGCTGGTCAATGTTTTTAACTCTCTATTCCTCTCCCTTCCTCTCTGTAAAAAATCAATAAAATATTTTTTTTTTAAAAAGAAATAAGGTAACACCTTGCCATATCTAAAGCCAAAGACTCACAGACATCATTCCATTTGAGAATATCCATCTTCTATACTGTTGCTGACTTGTGTTTTATTTACAATTTCTAATTTGTCGTATATACACAAATTCCTCTATAATATACCACCATTTATAGCCAGTGGTCAACGTTTCTGGCCAGTGTTCTTCTCAAACCATAACCCTATGAGTAAAGCCAGGGAAGCTCACTGGTGGGGACCATCCTGTGTTTTAAGGGCATCACTTTCCTCCCAGCCAGCACTGCGGCATCGGTGCCCATTATCCTCTGTAAAGTGGCCGGGTGAGCTGTGCCATAGGCCCAGGATCAGCCCTCTCACAGCCCCTGGGGCTTCTGGTCCTTCCAAAGAACCCTTCTCCTTAGGGAGAGAGGACTGCCCGGCTCTGCGGTGCTCACGCTCCCGCGCAGCCGCCACCAGGGGGTCCACAACGGGTCCAGAGTGTCAGGCGTGGACGTCCTGTGGGCACCGCCTCTGGCCTCGCACCCGCATAGACGCGCTCAGGAGAGCAACCTGTCTTTAGTGGTCACCGGTTCTGAGTGCCTTTTCATCAAAGTTTACGTTTCATTCTCGTAATTCTCCTGTATGTCATACTGATCTCTCTGGTTACGTTAGAGATGGAGCATCTTGCACTGACAAGTCCCAAACAGCAATCAGATGTTTCTACTGCCTAGAGTTAAATTGGGTTTTTTGTGTGTGTTTTTGTGTGTTTTTTTATGCATCCTATGGCCGAAACCGGTTTGGCTCAGTGGATAGAGCGTCGGTCTGCGGACTGAAAGGTCCCAGGTTCGATTCCGGTCAAGGGCATGTACCCTGGTTGCAGGCACATCCTCAGTAGAGGTTGTGCAGGAGGCAGCTGATGGATGTTTCTCTCTCATCGATGTTTCTAACTTTCTATCCCTCTCCCTTCCTCTCTGTAAAAAAAAAAAAAAAATCAATAAAATATATGTTTTAAAAAAATGCATCCTATGTGCCAAGTGCTCTCTGGACTCTGGGGACACAACCTCAGAGAATACCCAGGGCCACCCCTGAGCCCGTCTGCCCCCAGGCCCCATGGTTTGGACTGTCACACCATGGGTCTTGTCATGTCCCTTCTGTGAAGGTGCCTGATTGCTTTGAGGGTGGGCTTGTTGCACAGCATCTTGGCTTCAGATGCTGATGTTCAAATCCAGAAGAATATATTTCTAAATGGGAGCACTCATCTTTTATCTTATAAAAGATAAAACATCTTTTTGTCGCCTTTGCTAAAAGACAACAAACTGTACTGCTTCTCTGCCTCTGCGATGCTGCGGAGGACCTCATTAGGCAGGAGTGTTGCTAAATGCTCAAAAACCTAGCTTCCCGGCGCTTCAGAACTGGTTTGCGTTGTGAAGCTGGGACACGGGGCGGGAAGGGGAATGGAGTTAAGGACGTTTGGGGTTACCCAAGGCTGATGGCCTTTGCTCCGGACACTGCACCCGGTGCGTCTCCCGCGTGCTGTGCTCAGCGGCCTCGGCTTTTCTCTGAGTTGGAAGGGTTTCCACGCCTGCCTGCCATCCTTTCTCCTTTCCTTCCCGCCGTCTTTCCCTCCATGTCCTCTCCGATGAGGAAGACAGGGATCTCCGGAGCGGTCCCCTCCGCCTTACAGGCTGGGCTGGGGAGGGAGCCGCACACGTGTGCCTTCTCCCCTCGGGCTCCGCGTTCCTGCTTTCTAAGCACATCCTGAGCCTGTGCGGCTCGGCCCCTCGCTGCTGAGTCAGCGGGATGGGAGCTGAGCACAGGGAACGCAGGGACGCACACACAGGCATAATTACAAGGGACGTGCTCAGGGCGAAAATATGGCTCACCCGGAAAGAACTTGACAGAGAAAAGTTCAAGCTGTTTTCCGTTCTCTCATCAGACGGATGTTCTTACAGAGTTCGTATTTCCTTCATTCACAGGACACCATCCATCCACAACTTTCACCAGGATGAAAGTTCTGATGGACTCTAAAGGATGACACAGTGTGGTCCGTGGCCAGCAGGCTTCACAGGCCACCTGGTGGCAGGAAGCTGATGCCAAGCAGAGGACAGGCCGTGGGGGTCTGGGTCAAAGGAAGCGGTCAGCATCCAGACCGCCCCACCCTCACCTCTCAGCTCCGCCCCAGGAGGGACGGAAAGTCCCCCAGAGGCCCCCACCTGGGTGAGGAGGACGGTCTTTCCAGCAGGCCGTGGCCGCCCCACGCGAGCTCTGCTAGGGACTGAAACTGAGTGAGATCACCACTGCCCATCTTCACAAAGCACTCCTGGAAACACGCAGGGGCCTCGTGGAGGAGCCCAGCGGGGTGACTTCCGTGGCCCCAAAATACCAAGCTTCACACCCACCCCAATCCTTAATTGGGGCAAAAAAAAAAAAAAAAAAAAAAGACCAATGTGCTGAATTTTCATAAAGCAAAACTGATTTTGTTCTAAAGGCTGCCTTGTATTCTAACATGTTAAACTTTTCTTTTTCATTCAGTACAAGTATTTTTTAAAATATATTTTATTGATTTTTACAGAGAGGAAGAAAGAGGGATAGAGAGTTAGAAACATCGATGAGCTCTCTCGATCAGCTGCCTCTTGCACGCCCCCTACTGGGGATGTGCCCGAAACCCAGGTACATGCCCTTGACCGGAATCGAACCCGGGACCTTTCAGTCCGCAGACCGACACTCTATCCTTAGAGCCAAACCAGTTTCGGTTAGTACACGTATTTTGATATCTACTTTTATAGCACGATCAACAGTGCATTCATTTTTTAAAAAATATATATATTTCTATTGATTTCAGAGAGGAAGGGAGAGGGGAGAGAGAGAGAGAAACATCAATGATGAGAGAATCATTAATTGGCTGCCTCCTGCATGCCCTCTACTGGGGATTGAGCCCACAACCTGGGCATGTGCCCTTTATGGACCATCACCTCTTGGAGAAATTCCCAGTAGAGCTTTAAAATCCCAGAGCATCTCTGTTAGTTCATACCCTCCAGGAAGCAGACACCAAGGCCAATTACAGAGGCAGGAGATAAGGGGGAGCATGCGGGCGGGGGGGAGCCTACCAGCGCTGCGGCTCTGACCCTGGGAAGAAGGGGTGGGAAATTGGGTGGGTGGATCACAGGCCTAAGTTCCAGCCAGATCAGTGGGGTGTGGTAGTTGAGCTGTCTGAGGACCCTGTGTCTTCGGGAGATGGGCCTGAATTACCACCCAGCCTGTGCCATCGCTGTAAGTGACCTGCAGGAAGTGCCCAGGACAAATGTGATGGGGTCGAGCTCACGCTCCCAGCCCAGCCATCACTGCACAGATGTGTCCCTGACCACAGGGGTCCCGGGAGAACGCCACAGTTCCCATAGGCCGCTTCCTGAGGAGCAGGCTGGTGAGAGAGACTGCAGCCTGTCCCTGCAGGCGGCCTTCCGCAGGTCACTGACCCCCTCCCGGCTCCGCTGCTTCCTCTGCTGCCGTCCAGGCAGAGCCAGGCCTGGGAGCTGCTGGGCACCGGCCGGCCCGGGGGGCGTCCTGGTAGAGGAGAATCCCAGGAGTGGGGAGGACCGTGGGGCAGAGAGAGCTGAGCCTCAAAGCCGCTGGACAGGAAGGAGCCTGGACACCCGAGGAGCCGGCCCAAGTCCCTGCGGCCTGGAGCCCAGAGAGGAGGCAGTGAGGCCTGTGCTGGGAGGCGGCAGCAGAGCTGCAAGTCCAGCCACTTACCCAAGGGGATGGGGCCCTGAGCAGCCACTTACCCACGGGGATGGGGCCCTGAGCAGCCACTTACCCACGGGGATGGGGCCCTGAGCAGCCACTTACCCATGGGGGGGGGGCGGGGCTGAGCTGCCAGGGCTGCTCCCAGTGGTGCCGGGGGAGCCATCGTGGCCAGGGAGCAGGAGGAGCGGGAGCCAGCAGGACTGCGCTCCCAGCAGGCAGCGCGGAGGGACGCAGCTGAGGCCTGTGGGCTGAGATGCTGAGCCTCACCTGTGACCACTCACACCACCTGCCAGTCAGCCTCCGAGCCCGCAGCAGTGGGAAAACTGCCCAGGCCTTTTGGGGGGAAATGTGGGAAAATGAGCTCTGAAACCCTGCAGGGGGACGAATTTACAGAACCGAGTGAGGCTGAGGATGTGTCTGCTCCTAGGAAGGTGCCCTCAGTACCGCAGTGCTGAGTGAAAGAACGTCTGCTAGCCTGGCTTCTGATGAGAGAAGAGGAGGAGAGAAGGGGAGGGAAAAGGAGGGGGCAATAACCCGAGTGTCCTCCCCCAATAGGGGCGTCGATGGGTGACTTGGGGTACTTTTATACCGTGGAATCTATACAGCAATTAAAATAAACTGGAGCCACCTGTGCTAACAGAGCTCCATCCCAAAATATAAAGTGAAAAAAAAGCACATTGCAGGCGGGAGGATTATGTGGCATTTGGTACCACTTATTAACATTTTAAATGCAAAGTAGTATGTGCGCTCAGACTCCTATGCGTGTGGCAGAAGGATAAAAGCAGGAAGGAAGAGAGGGGAGAGGGGGGCACCACAGGATTTAGCCGTAAGAGCATTCGACTCTATCCTCTGATTCTTTGAAAAGTCCGAAGCGTTCAGCCGCCATCATTCGCATTTATAAAGCCAGAGCGGTGTGGTGGATGCCTGGGTTCAGGTCATAGCAGTCTCTGCACTTGTGTGTGTTTAAATATTTTATTGGGAAGGTTTGGGGGTGAGGGGAGAAAACCTGAGGAACCCAGGAGACAGCGCCTCAGGGGAATCCCGGTGAGAAGGAAGGGCTGGTGGGGAGCAACATGGATGTTTGAGATCCACATGGAGAGGGCAGGGCAGGTGCCCCCAGCTTCCGGTGGATGGAGGGGAGCCTCTGAGAGAAGGGATGGGAGGAAATTCATGACACCAGGTTGACGCGTGCTGAGTCCCAGGCACCAGTGAGTCACCAAGGGGCGCTGTCAGAGGGCGCTGCCCTGAGGTGTGTCTCACAGCAGAGGCAGCTTGCAGTCAGTGATGAGACAGGCCAGGAGCAGCATGGCCCAGGGAGAGGGAAAAGGGAGGAAGGTGGCCCAGCCAGCACTCCCGTGCTTCACGGACAGGCAGAGCCCGGCGGGGGGGGCAGGACAGGGAGGGTCTGAAATATGTGTCTATCAAAACAGCCACGTGCTATAAAACAGAGGGAATGTTCACAACAAATAAAAAAGACAAAAGGATGCTATTTTCACCATGTATAAGGTGCTTACAATGAATAACTAAGCACCAAGCCCTTGCTAACCAAGCGGGTAAAATGCTAGCACAGACAATTCTCCGAAGAAGAATCAGGCATGTTAACAAGCACGTGGAGAAAATGGTCATCAAAGATGTGAGGTTTCAGCTGCCCTCCCACCCAACCACGGGTGTGGCGCTGCTGAGGGTGGTGCGGGGTTTGTTTTTAATGAGTTCTTGCTGGTGATAAAGTGCAGGGGATAAGTGTACGTGCCTTTTTGGAAAGCAATTTGGCAATCGGCTGCTGGGGCCTTAAAATGTCAGTTTCTTTGCTTGCTTCCAGAAACTCCACTTGGAGTAAATTCTGAAAGGGAAAACGCTTCATGCCAACGATACTTATAGTTGCAACAGCAATAAATAAATGAAGTTCCATACGTTAAATAAACTGTAGCTCTCCGCTGTGGAAAACATTGCATAGCTCTAACAGATGGCGTTCACAAAGTTTGTAATAAGATGACAGAACGCTTAGAATTTAAAAAACGATATTTTTAAGCTATATGGGGGATGATCTCGCTCCTACATCTGCAGACCAACAATAATAACAACAAAACTTTACATATTGAAAACATATCAGAGGCAATACACCAAAATATTGCGTTTGATTTATTTTCTTGTCGTTTCTTTCTGCACTGCCTGTGTTTTCTATAACGGGTATTTCTTTAATAATGAAATGCACATGCACATTATTTTTTCAAATAAAAAAATGTCATGTGAGGGCCTCTCACTCACCACGCAGGCGTGTGCCGTGTGTGGGTGCCATGAGGTGGATATGACTCCCCTGAAGGGGTGTGGGGCGGGAAAGCCTGGGACGGCGGTCATCCCATGTGTGACTTAGTCACTGCATCATCTGTGGGTTCAGCTTCAGTGGCCTTTTTCTATTTCCCCAGGGGAAGCTATAGTCTTGCATCTTTTATTACATTTCCTGAAGAGCCCCTTTCGTGAGGAAAGGAGAGAGGATATAAACCTCACAGGCAGGCCAGCACAGGCTCACAACCGGACTCTGTGCAGACGGCAACCACGAGGCCCATGTGGCTGTCCACATTCACAATTCAATAAAGTGAAATGTAACGTTCAGTGCCTCAGTCACACTAGCCACGTTTCGAAGGTTCCATGGCCACATGTGTGCAGGGAGCTTTTTTCCATCCTCACAGAAACTTGCACTAGTTAGCACTGATGGAGAAAATTACCTGGCTTTTTCCATCTGCAAAGATGGCTCACCTTTCAAAAATTAGAAAAAATTTTTTAAAAAGCACATTAGTTATATTAAAGTGGGAGATGTGGTTATCGCCAGAGACTAGACAAAGCATTCAGAGAATTCCTGCTGCAGAAAGCCAAGGGTACATAAACCTGGAGAGCAGTCAACAGAGGAGCCCGGGTCCACACATGTTGTGTGCAACAGTGACACCTCATGGTCAGTGTAGGTACTTACATGCGCTCCTGGGCTGAAGGGCTGGGAAGCAGGGTGGCCAGATCCGCCAGCAGCTTTTTTCTTTTTTTCTTTTTTTAATATATTTTATTGATTTTTCACAGAGAGGAAGAAAGAGGGATAGAGAGTTAGAAACATCGACGAGAGAGAGTCATCAATCAGCTGCCTCCTGCACACCCCCTACTGGAGATGTGCCCGCAACCAAGGTACATGCCCCTGACCGGAATCGAACCTGGGATCCTTCAGTCTGCAGGCCGACGCTCTATCCACTGAGCCAAACCGGTTTGGGCGAGTTCCCTCCTTTGTATCGCAGGCCCTGGCTGTGCTCAGACTCTGTGAAGAGCGAACCCATCGGAATCGGTATTAATAACTCACCCGTCTCTGCCTCAGGCCCCCCAGCGAGAGAGGGGCCCAGGCCCGAGGAGACGGGGAGGAGGCTGGGCTGCGGGCAGCATCAATGGGACGGGCCTCCCTGGGGGCTTCTTACAGGGCCTCGGGCCAGAGGATGTGAGTGACAGGGCATCCCAGGGCATCCAGAGGACAACTGCCACTCTGTCTAAAATGTGAGGCTGAGCCCCAGCCAGGGTGCGAGCCCTGAGGGCAGGGGCCGGAGGTCGGCGCTGGGGCTGAAGGAAGAGGGAAACCTCCTTGGCCCCGCTGCTCCTAAATCACTCTGGGTAAACAGCAGAGGAAGCCTCCCCGGGGCCAGGCGGTGCTTTGCCAACCAACCAGAAGGCAGCAGAGTCATAAATCAGTTGCATGTGCCCCAAACAGGTCAAGAAGAGTTATTTTGAACATGACTTGACAAAAAAAAAAAAAAAAAAAAAAAAAAAAAAAATGCCCTGGAACGGAATCAACTTAAAAACACAAGTAGAGAGAATGGGGAAATGTCCATTTCCCTCCTTTCCCGGGAGGTAAGGCTGTGAGGCCGCAGGGCTGGGGTCTCCACGGGGTCTCTGCCTCTTTCCCCCAGGGTCCTGATCCTCAGTGCGGGTGTCCAAGGCCCAGCATGCCACGGGGTGATGGATCTTCCATGGAACCAACAGACACGGGTCTTTTGGAGGGTGAAGAGGTGGGGGTTGGGGCCTCCCAAGATCCTCCAGCCTGCCCAGGAGCCGGCGCCTGCCTGGGAAATTCTAGCAGCGCAAGAATGCTCTTGGACCGAGTATTCTATATATATATCTAGCAGGATGCTCACCTGGACTGTGATGCCACTGAATCAGGGCAGGCCTGTGCGGAATCTTTTAATTAAATATGCATACATGTATGCAAAGAGGTGTGGGAGGATCTAGCCTTTAATATTATCAGATGTCCTGATGTATATGAAACTTTTATTATATATAAATTATTTTTTTAAAGGCGGCATTGTTTAGCAAGGAATTCTTTTCTTGTTACCAAAATTATTAACTATAGGATATTTAGAAAAATATAGAGAAACCAAAAAGGAGAATCACCTGTAAATATAATCCCAGCACCCAGATATATTCTGTTATCTTTTAGAGAACTTGCATTGGTTATATTTTATAAATATAAAATATTTTTTTAAAACAAAAAAGAGATCAGCAGACCCTGAGTGACAGATGAATGAGTACTCTGACACACAGTTTCTGTGAAAGAGAGGCTAAGGGGCTGTTTTGCTTTAGGAGCAAATAGCCCTGTTCCCCTGCCTCCTTTGGCTTTTATTGTCACAACAACTTAAACTAAAATTAATCTCTAGATACAACCACCAGGGTAAGCATCCTTGAGCAAACAGCTGCACCTGCAGGGTCTTTCAAACAAAGACATTTTGAAGTCTAAACATAAAGATTCTAGTAAAACACCCGGGGGCTCATCCTTGTTTGGAAAAGTCAAGGCCAGGTCAGCTACCTCTGGCCTTTCAGAGAATCCTCCTTTCAGACGTTTTCAAACGTGTCCCGTACTTCCCTACAATTCTCTTTTATCATCTACTTTCATACTTTCATACTTCATAATATATGCTCAACGTTTGTATGTCATTAACATCCTCCTACAATATCATTTTAGTAGTTTACAGTATTCCATTAAAGGGATGCACTATGCTTAACTATATCTCTCTAGTCCACCACAGGCAAATTATCATAGTACCATTTTCCCATTATGCCTGCTCTGTACAGACGCACAGTAGGACTGCACTTTCTTGACCCTGACAGTTGGGTGTTGCCATGGCACTAGCTTTGGCCGATGGAACGTGGGCAGTGATGATATGCACACAGAAGCTTTAAAAGCCAATGTCCTCTTTTCCTGCCTCAGCCCAGCACAGAGACGAAGACAGGGCCTCCCTCAGTCTGGTCTCTGCATGTGCAGCCTTAGCCAACTCCAATAAGCATGGAGCACAATGGGGCAGCAGACTCTGGTCTTGGCCACTGGGATTGGGGACTGTTTTGTTTCTGTGACATAACCTTCCCAGTCCTCAGGCTCATGGAGATAGGAGCTCCAAGAGTCCCAGCCCTCCAAGAGTTGTGGTTTTAAGTACAAGCCTAAGATAAACATAAGGAAAGGGTCCAATGATGGGCAGCAATTAGCCATTCAGAGCAAAGCCATACCCAGGGTGCCACAGGGCAGTCGGACATGGTCGGTCCTGACAGGACAGTGTTGGGAAGGACAATCGAGAGGAAGAGGGCCTCACAGGGTCTGACCGGACTTCGTGGAGAACTGAAGGGCAGGTCTTTGAAGGTTGGGGCCAGTTAAGGGCGGGGTGTGGAGAATATGGGAGCTGGAGGCAGGCTCAAAGAGCGGGAAAGGGGCAGGCTGGGAGAAACCATGGCTGAGGAGAGGAAGCTCGCTCTGTCCTGGGCCCCCCACCCTTCCTGTGGGGAACACACCCCTGCAAACGGCCTGGTCAGCAATGGCAGCGCTGAACCGCCTTCGAAGGGCGGACATGGCCTTGTTTTAGTCATGGGCGGGCTATTTCCAAGAGTGGGTGTTGGGGAGTGAGGGTGGCTGGGGAGAGATCAATGGGGAAAAAATGGGACATTTTTAATACTACATGTCATACTTTAAAGCACATGTGTCAAACACAAGGCCCGCGGGCCAAATCCGTCCCGCCAGGCCTTGTAATGTGGCCCGCACCGCGCTGTCATCACTGCACTCCGCTGCGTTTCCATCACAATGACAGTTTATGACTGTTCAGTAAACCATTCGGCCCGCGATTTAGGCTGGATTTTAGATTTTGGCCCCTTCTCTGATTGAGTTCGACACCCCTACTTTAAAGTATTAATTTTCTATTATTTTTATTTTAGAAATAATTTATTTTAAATATATTTTTATTGATTTTTTACAGAGAGGAAGGGAGAGGGATAGAGTTAAACATCGATGAGAGAGAAACATGGATCAGCTGCCTCCTGCACACCCCCTACTGGGGATGTGCCTGCAACCAAGGCACATGCCCTTGACCGGAATTGAATCCGGGACCCTTCAGTCCAAAGGCCGATGCTCTATCCACAGAGCCAAACCGGTTAGGGCTCTACATGTAATACTTTATGAAATTAAGAAAAGAGAGTAAGTTTGACTTCAGATAGAGTGAAAAACTGCTGTGGCTTGCCAATGCTATTTAAGCATGACTCCCAACAGCCACAGGTGTAGGCCCGTGGTCGGCAAACTGCGGCTCACCAGCCACATGCGGCTCTTTGGCCCCTTGAGTGTGGCTCTTCCACAAAATACCACGGCCTGGGCCAGTCTATTTTGAAGAAGTGGTGTTAGAAGACGTTTAAGTTTAAAAAATTTGGCTCTCAAAAGAAAATTCAAGCGTTGTCCTGTTGATATTTGGCTCTGTTGACTAATGAGCTGGCCGACCATTCTTTCGATCTATTAGTCCTCCAGTCGGTATGTGTCAGTCTGGCCAGTGTGTCTCAGTCGGTCGGTCAGTCAGGCAGCCTGTCAGTGTCCGATGGTGTCTGCAGCCAGTGAGTCAGTGCCTGTGCGTCAGTCACTGTCCATGGTCAGCAGGGCCTGTCAGCCTGTCGGCCAGGCAGTCCGCAGGGCATTCACGGACTCTGCGACCTGCGTTTCCCTTCCTATGTGCTCACCCAGCTCCTTTCCTCCATCTGCACACTGACGTGCGAATGTCACCCCTCCATGAGGACAGAGAGTGGAGGTGCTGCCTCAGGAGCTCAGCACAAGGTGATGGCCACGTTGGGTCAGGCCCTTGGCCCTCATTCCTGCCGCTCTGTCGGCTGCTGGGCCGAGCTGTGATCCTCAGAGCTTTCTGGGTCCAGAGGATGCTGGTCAGAAGCCAGTCACAGGAAACATGGCCACCGCTGGACTCTGAAGAGACACCTCCTCCCTACAGAGATTTCGCAGTTTCCCGCCTCAGTGCTCAGCTAGGCACAGGCCCAGGGCGGGCAAGATCAACAAAAGGGCCCTAACCGGTTTGGCTCAGTGGATAGAGCATCGGCCTGCAGACTGAGGAGTCCCAGGTTCATTTCTGGTCAAGAGCATGTACCGTGGTTGCAGGCACATCCCCAGTAGGAGGTGTGCAGGAGGCAGCTGGTCGATGTTTCTAACTCTCTATCCCTCTCCCCTCCTCTCTGTAAAAAATCAATAAAATGTATCTCTTTTTAAAAAAATATCAACACAAGGATACCTCAGGCACCATAGCAGCCTTCCCTTCCAACTTCCTCTCCCAGAGAGCTCTGCCATCTGTGGATGGGCAGGCACAGCTCTTCCTGACTCGGGGATAAAGGGAATAAACACAGCAACTTCTTCCTCATGGAGGTCCAGAGATGGGGATAGGGCTGGTGGAGCCATCCTAAACCCTGGCACAGTTCCCAGCTTTGAATATTATTGTGGGCATTTACTTTGTCTGGACACTGTCCCCACTTCTTTGAGGGAACTACTCACCATCCCTATCAACCCCTGAACCACCTCACCCCCAACTACGTGGTGCAGGTGGGAGCAGACAATCACAGTATAGCCCTCATCCTAGCCAGAGGCCTGGGCACCGACCCAGCTGGACCAAGGGTAGTGCCTCACAGTGATTGGTCCAGGGGGGCGGACACATGACTCAAGCCAGCCAATAAGAATTCTCCCCAGGATTTCCTTCTGAGGCAGCTGCTTGAGTCCTTTAGCTGGAAGCACGTGTGCTAGGTCTGCCACCAGAAGGTGTCTCATTGTGTAGGGCACATGTGTCAAACACAAGGCCCGCGGGCCAAATCTGTCCCGCCAGGCCTTGCAATGTGGCCAGCACCGCGCTGTCATCACTGCACTCCGCTGCGTTTCCATCACAATGACAGTTTATGACTGTTCAGTAAACCATTCGGCCCGCGATTTAGGCTGGATTTTAGATTTTGGCCCCTTCTCTGATTGAGTTCGACACCCCTAGTGTAGGGAAACCTTCAGAAAGAGCCCAAGCTCGCACGCGGGAGAAAACAGACGAGAGTCCTGACAGAGTTCAAGCCCCTTATTCCAGCCAGCCCCGCCGCTGCCTCCACGCCTCACCCCTGGCCTCCTGCCATTGGGTTTGGGAGCCAGGCCTGTAACGGAAGAGCCTTACCTAATACAAACCAGCGTGCCTGCTGCTGCCCGGGCAGAGCCACCCCCACCCACAGCTCACACCCACTGGAAGTGGCCGGCTCAGTGTGTGGTTTGCCCAAGCCCCTCGACTTCTCCTTTCAAGCTTCTTGCATCAGAGATGGGCAGGAAAAACCAGGGAGGCCCCCGGGGCCCTGGGGGATGCAGTGGGTATCAGGCCAGAAAGGTGAGGGATTACGAAGTTATTCAACCATCCGCATATCAGGTGGCCGAGCCTGAGTGGCTCCAGCCCCCAGTGACGGGAGTCAGCGGCTTTTAAAGGACTTTTGGCGGATTTTTCTAGGCGGTGACTTCTTTAGGCAGACCCCAAGGGGAGATAATGGAATGTGGTCTCAGCAAATGGGATGGCCATTGTGAAATGGCCCAAAAAGCCAGTTCCCAGGGGATAGGTATCGATTCAACTATCTGATCAGACGTAACAGTGGGTGGTTCCTGAGGGTGAGGCCAGGGGACCCAGCACCTGCCCTCTCCCAGCTACAAAGTATGTGGCTCCTCCTGTGTGAGGTTTTAGAAGCCTCGGCCAGTCGAGGTCCTATGCTGGGCCACTTATCCAAGTCAAATGATGTGTGTGTGTGTGTGTGTACACCTGTGTGTGTTTGTGTCTGTGTGTGTACCTGTGTGTTTGTGTCTGTGTGTGTACCTGTGTGTGTCTATGTGCACCTGTGTGTGTGTGTGCCTGTGTGTGTACCTGTGTGTGCACGCGTGTGCCCCTCTCCTTCCACTGTTTTGTTAGGTCACGCTCAGTACGGAGAATGCTCTTGCTTATCAGTATCTACACTTAGGGCGGCTCCATGGGCAGCGACCTGTGCAGTTGGTCCCACAGGATCCTGCCCTCGGAGAAACCCTGTCTTGGTTGAATGCTCTGCTGTCACCCTCTTAAAATTCCTGGTCCCTTTTGAACAAGGGGCGCTGCATTCTCATTTTGCCCGGGGCCCACAGGGTATGTGGCTGGCTCTGACTCTGAGCATCCTCTCAGGGTGGGATCTGGGATTCCAATTCATTGCTCCAGTTCCCAGAGTCGCCCTTCCCATCCCCCATTCTGTAATACCTCTCCCCCTTCCCTCCTCCCCCTCCCCATGCTCTTCTTCCCCACGGGGGGGGGGGGGGGGGGGGGGCGGGGGGAGAGACACTCTCCCAGAGGCAGGGAGCCATGCTGCACACAGGGAGCCAGCTGGCAGCCGGCTCGCCGCTCCCCTCCGGTTCTCTGTGAAGTCCGGAGAGCTGGGATTCATTCTGTCTGGAGCGGTGCCAGCGCCAGTGGCCTCTCCGGCTCCCACCCCCGGGGCCTTGGGAAAGCTGCATCAGCGTGGCCGCGGTCCAGCCCGGGCTGCACAGATCTGAGCCGTGGAGGACCCGCTGCAGGTCCGCACATGCAGAGCAGCTTTTACGAGGACACTGCGTGGCTCCGTGATGAGGAGTTAAAAGTCTGGCAAACAGGTAAGCAGCCCGTGTCCTTGGGAACAGCCTGCTGCACAGCCAGCCAAGGCATGTCCTCGCCCGGGGCCTCGCCGCCTCTCCTGGAAAAGGCAGATTCCAGCCTCCCCCCCGCCCCCCCCCCCCCCAGGGTGGAATAGCATAAAGCAGCCTCAGTCTCACACCCGCAGTGTTGAACGTGATAAAAGACAGGCCAGGGGGGGAAATGACACGGGAGAAACGGGGCCTCGATCTGACAGCGCAGAGCCCAGGTGTGGGTAAACGTGATTTATTTTTGGGACATGTTAACAGCTATGCAACCGGGAACACCCGTCCCACCCGTGTTTTGTGTCACAAAGACATACCAAGACTTCGGAAAAAATTCCAAAGGGGATTACATTGGAATGTGCTGTTTCTTCACTTGAGTCCTGTGCTGGTCGGAATCACAGGGAGGCAAGTGGAATAGCTTTACAGCTTACTAGCACTCAAAGCTGACACACTCCCGGCCACACATGAGCCGTGCGGTGAGGCCCCGCCAGGCCGCAGCCCCAGGAGACAGAAGCAGCTCTAACATAAAGCTCGTCTTGTCAAAAGAGAAAAAAAAAAAAAAAGAACTTAAAAACAAAACGGGCCCGCCCGGCTGGTGCGGCTCTGTGGTTGAGTGTCGACCTATGAACCAGAAGGTCAAGGTTTGATTCCCAGTCAGGGCACCTGCCCGGGTTGTGGGCTTGATCCCCAGGGGAGAGCCATCAGTGATTCTCTCTCATCATTGATGTTTCTATCCCTGCTCCTCCCTTCCTCTCTGAAATCAATAAAAACATAAAATTAAAATTAAAAATAAAAAAGACGAAACGGATCACAGGCAGGCACGTCACGGTACCTCCAGGGGCGGCACTGACCCTGAGTTAGAGGGCCAGGAGCACATTCTCCCAGGGCGCCCTTGGGCTGTGCCAACCATGCACCAGTTCCGCACCCAAAAGAGGGTGCCCTGCCCTTGCCAGCCTGCGGGCAGCTTGCAGAGGCCGGCAGCTGGCTTTCCCTGGAGGCGCCTCCCTCCTCTCAGAGCCACGCCACCAGGTCCCTTTGGGAACCAATGGGCCGGGACCCGCAGAGCTGGGCCTGTAACCCAGAATGAGCAGGCAGACCCCGCCCACAGGTGCCGGAGGACACGGGCCCTGCTCGGGCAACATCGTTTGCCATCGTCCCTTCTCGTCCATTGCCAATAGGTGGCGCACTGGTGCCCAAAACTCAAAGCATGGCTGGCTGGAAAAGCATAACCGTGCAAGGTGGCAGCGAGCCTCCGTGACCGAGGCTCATCCCAGCGCCTCCTGCCAGCCTGGCGGTTTCTGAGCAGAAGGGCCTGGGCTGGGAGGCTGGTTTAGAAGCCTCGGCAAGTAGAGGTCCGGTATCTCTGAGTCAAATGGTGTGTGTGTGTGAGAGTGTGTGTGTACCTGCGTGTGTACTTGTGTGTGCATGGGTGAGCTGTGTGGAGAGGGCGAAGGCCCTGCAGGCTGGGGCTCAGGACAACGTGCCCCTGCCACACCCCCACAGACCAGCACACACACACACACACACACACACACACACACACAGCTCCGGCGTGGCCAGGCGAGCCCACCATGCAGGCCAGAACTCTGTTGCCCTCACGAGGCTGTAAGAGAAACAGCCCCTAGGAAAACCCCCGGCTGCCAACACCTCCGCTGGCCACTGACCACGTGTTTCAAACAAGATTTGATTCGATGAAATCCAAGCCCGTTTGCCCGGACTTCTCACACCTGTGCCCGTGACCCACATGATTTGCCTGGCCACACAAGCACACACACGCCTAGCGTACAAGCGGGTTTCCTGTGCACTTAGCATGATTGTGTGGGGTGTGCGCCCACATTCCCGGTTCCACTCCATCGCTGGTGTGACCCCTAACGTGGACCTGGTGACCCATTTGTGGATCCCAGCTGCAATTTGGAGTGCTCCGGACACCCGGGGAGCCTAGGGGCCGCAGACTTGCAGACAAGAGCAGTCACGTCCTCCCTGCACGGAGGTAGCCCCCTTCCTGGGCAGGAGCCGGGCAGCCTGCCTCTTGGGTACCAGTCACAGGTGCTCCTGTGGCTGCGGCTGCTGCGGTGAGAAGCGGCTTCCCATCCTTATCCAGGAGGGAGCCCCAGGTGTAGGCGGGCAGCCACGGGCCAAGGGGAGACACCCCGGCAGGCAGGGGCTGGGGCTCGCCCTCAGGGGTTCCCCACGGGCGCCCCGGCCCCCCGGAGCCTCTGGATGAGCAGCCGCAGCCCGGTGACGTCGGAGAGCGCGGGGCACAGCGCCAGGACGCGGTCCACCTGCTGCGGCGGGAAGAGGCTGCACAGCTCCGCGCGGGCCCGGGCGCGCGCGTCCCCCTCGCCCTCGCCGGCCGCGGGCCCCGGGGGCCCCCACAAGGCGCCGTCCCCCCAGCCCAGCCCCGCCCAGGCCGGGCGCCCCGGCTCCCGGGACCACGGGTCGGCGGCGGGCGGCCTGGCCGGGGGTACCGGGTCATCACCCTGCGGGTCCCCGAGGCGGTCCCCAGCCCGGGGCCGAGCCGGCGGGCCCGCCGGGCTCCGGGGGTTCGGGGGGAGGCCGGGCGGAGCCGGCAGGGACAGGGGAGCCGCGGGCGCCCCCCAATCGGGGCGGCGTGGCCGGGGCGCGAGGCCGGCAGGGGGCGCCCCAAAGGGGCCCGGGTCGTCGCCGAGGGCGAGCCGGGCGAGGCCCCCCTCCAGGCCCGCCCCGTCGGCGCCCCGCCGCGCCGGGGGCAGGCCGGGCTCGCGGGGGCCGGGCCGGGGGCCGCCCTGCTCCCCCCGGGGCCGCGGCCGCTCCTCCCGCCAGGCGCGCGTCTGGGCGCGCAGCTCGTCGGCCACGGCCAGCTGCGCGCGGTGCGGCCGCTCCGGGTGGTAGAACTTGCACTTGATGCCGTAGGTGCACTTCTTGCCTGGAGGGGGCGGGGGAGAGGGCGGGGGTGAGACCTGGGGAGGGAGGGCGGGAGGAGAGGCTGTGTGCCGCCCCGGGCTCCCTCCTGGGATGTCGCTAACCCAAAGGGCCCGGGATGCGGAGGCAGCTGGGTGGGGCAGGGCGAGGTGGGGTGAAGGGGCCGGGGCGCAGGAGGGATGCACAGGGGGCAGCACCCGCCTCCCTGGGGTGCAGGCGCTGGGCACAGTAACCTCGGTGTCAGCCAGGAGGGTGTCCGCCTGGGAACTCCCTGTGGCCAGGGAGAGAGACCAAACCTCTCCACCCATGGACCTCCATCTCCATTCTCCCAGGAACCCTGCCGATAGGGGGTCTCGGGAGTGGTGGGCAGTGGGTACTTGGGGCGTAGGACTGCACCTCCATCCGGGGCTGCCTCGGTTTCCTCCATTTGCCCACATTCCTGTGTTAGCCATTGCCCTCTCCCTGCACACTGTCCTACCAGGTGAGGAAATGGTTTATCCTCACAGCCTGGGCCCCTCTGGGAGTGAGAGGGAGCAGAATGCATCAGCCTGACTGTGTTTCGCCTTCATGCCAACACGAAATGGCCCTCCCTGTCACCTAAGGCTTTTGGGGACCTCGATGGGCACACAAACCAAGGCCCGGGGACATCGGATGACTTTCCGAGCGAGTTAGCGAAAGCTGCCCGGAAGCCTGGTGCCCTGGAGGGCTCTGGGTAAAACCCCTAACTCTTCTTTTTTAATCTTATTGTTTAATAGTTTTTTTTTAATTTATTTTTAGAGAGAGGAGGGGAGAAGGAGAAGGGAGAGATCGAATCATCCATGAGGGAAACATCAATTCACTGCGTCCTGCACACGCTCCACTGGGGATCAAGCCGCCTGTGCCCTGACGGGGAATTGAACCAGGGGCCTCTTGGTCCGTGGGTTGAAGCTCAACCACTGAGCCAGAATCTCTGGCTCTTAATGATGACAGCATTGGCCACTGCCCATAAGGGCCCAGGGGTGGGGGGTGGGGGACAGGATGGGACGCAGCCTGCCAGGTGCCAGGTGAAGGGACTGATTTATTAGGGGAGCTTGGGGGGCACAAAGCCTCCCTGCTTCCGGGACCAGCTTTGCCCTGTGTGTGACCCCTGCATCCACCCCCATCCCCCCCAAATACTCCCATGCAACAGGCAGCCCAGATGTCAGCTCATTCCTACAATAACCCCTAACGTCTGAAACTGCCATCGAGGCGCGAGGCCCTGAACTGGGCCCAGGGGCGCGGGGTGTCACCCACCGTACGGGCAGTGCTGCCAGGAGGGCTCCGGGGGCCTTGGCTTCCTGCTCAGGAAGTTGCTCAGGGTGGGTCCTCGGCGGCCCAGGGGGTCGTCAGGAGGCATGAACCTAGAAAGCAAGCACAGAGGGGGCACTGCACCACCAGCAGGGACTCCGCGATTCCACCTGCATGGCGAGCGCCCAGCGGGAGAATGGCGGCCCCGGGCATGGCCTGGGCCAGCTCCCCAGCCAGCACCCTTCCTGCACCCGCAGGCGGCACAGGGTGCGAAAGCAGCACAGCCTCTCTCGCCTGCAGCGTGCGGAGCCCAGCGGATCCCTGGAGAGCAGCCCCTGGGCCGCGGCCAGGAGCCTCTCCCGCTGAGGTCCACGCCAGCGGGCAGAACCACCCAGCCACTCCCTTCCAAGCGCAGGCCCCGGGCTTCCCACCAGACGCGCTTAATCCGATCTCAGGTTGCTGGGGAACCTGCCTTTTACCACGGCCCCGGTGATTCTTATCCACTCAGAGGGAAGCCAACTGCTCTCCACCCGCTCCAGTCCACTCTGAAAGCGGCTCTGAGCTGCCGTCCCCGCTCCTCCACAGAGAAAGTGAGAGACCTCCGTGGGGCTGCACACAGCCCTGGTCCTCTGAGTCCTTGGGGCTCAGATCCCACTTCTGCAGCTACCCCCACCACCCGGGCATTGACTTCAACAGCGAGTGTGGAACCCCCTCGGGCGAGTCAGCAAAGCTGCGGGCCCCAGTGCGGCCCCGCACACCGCCCGCTGCCAGATCCAACCCTCCTCTGCCAAGCCGGCTTCTGGGTGGGTTTGGGGTCAGCTCCGGGGACTGCCAGGCCCCGCACCCGCCCCTGCCCCTCCCCCTCCCTCTCCCCCTCCCTGGCATTAAGTCTAAGCAGGAAGGGAACGCACCCTCAGAGTGCTAACAGCTCAAAGGGAAAAACAACATTCCTGAGAAGGAAAACTCCCCTGGTTTAGCACCATCCAGTGTTTCCTACGAATACTTTTGTTCCCAGGAGATGCTTCCAAGTCACAGAGCCTCCGCTGGAGGGGCTGTGGGTTCTACACAGAGGGCCTGTATGCACCCGTTTGTGTCCCCTAAGGGTCAAGGGTCCTGCTGAGGTCCCATCCTGCAGACCCCGTCCACCAGGCCGGCCCCGAGCCGGGCGATCCCCGGGCAGCTCAGATCCCCGCTGCACAGCCGGCTTCCCGGAGCTGGGCCCCGACCAAGAATCCGGGGAGCGGCCCGCTGCGGTTATTAAAAGTTCCCAAAGGCAGCTGCTGGCTGGACCAAGAGGGCCCTACGGACGTGCCCAGGGCACTGGGGTGGGCACCCTCGCCCACAGGCAGCGGGCAGGCCCTGCCTCTGGCAGCCAGGCAACCTTCTGGCAGCCCCTCAGCAGAGGCCCGCGTGTCAAAAGAAACTTGGCCCGGGCCCCAGGCTGTCACCGGGCCAGAGGCAGCCATGATCCGGCAGACCTTAGGGAGGGTTTTCTGGAACCCACAGTGACCAGACTTGCCAGATTCCTCCAGGCCTGGGCTGAGAAAGGAGCCGCTGGCCTTGCATTTGTGGAAGTGACCAGGGGGCTCCTGCAGGGAGCTGCTGCGGGCATCTGCCCTGGGGATCCGGAGGGTCCTCCCCACCCCCCATGGCTGTGCCAGGTGGTGATGGGGGCAACAGTGTCCCCTGGTGGCACTGTGTCCTGGCCTGGGAATAACAGGGTACAATTCTCTCCCATCCCCACAACCATCTCAGTCATAAATCTGACCAATGCAAGTACATGGATTCAAGGTAAAGGACGTTCAGCTGAATGGAATTGAGTGATTTCCCCGGGACACACGCTCTGTAAGTTGCACAGCTTCCGTTTGAAACCTCACCTCCTGGGACCCTTCAGTCTGCAGGCCAGTTCCAGTCAAGGGCTCATGTCTGGGTTGCAGGCTCAATCCCCCAACTGGGGATGTGCAAGAGGCAGCCAGTCAATGATTCTCTCTCATCTTTAATGTGTGTGGGTGTGTCTCTCTCCCTTTCCCTTCCTCTCTGAAATCAATACAAATATGTTTTCAAAATAGACCTCCTGCCTCCCAGAGCCCCAGATCTTTCCACCACCCCACACTGCCTCCCGGGCTTCAGGGTCTGGGATGGTCTGCCGTGTGCGAGTGGCCCGGCCAGCTGCCTCCTCTCTCCCCATTCCCCCTCCCCAGGCTGCAGCCACTCGCTCGCTCACTCGCTCATCTGCAGCGAGCTCCTGGGCGCCGATGGTGGGAGCCAAGGCCCGGGAGAGGCAGCGCTGCCTTCACAGAGCTGGGGAGCTTGTCTCTGACCACATTCCTAACAGCCAGCCGGAGAGCCCAGAGTGAGGACTGCGCTGTCCTTGCCTGGAACAGAGGCAGGAGGGGGAGTGAGGTCCCAGCCTGCCGCACCCTCCCCGCAGGGTCTTGCCCTAGGCTAGTCTCACCCTTTCCCCTGGCCCTGCCCTCAGTGTGCCTGAGCACATTCCGCCCCAATTTAGCTCAGTCTGGGGGCCCTGGAGCCCTGCTAACCAGCACCTGCTTATGGGTTTGTGCCTTGTGACCCTCGTGTAGCCGGTTACCTAAGATGGACCTGACCCAGAGGAACCAACCTAGGGGGATAGATGAACCAAGCACATTCTCTGGAAAACTTCAACCAAGAGGAATGGAGACAGAGTTGGTGCTAAGACTGTGGCAGCCTCAAGACGATGCCGCCCGCTCCCCCGTATGCTTCCAAAGCACAGCAACAAGAAGATGGAAGCAGCAGGAGGAAGTACAACCAAGTTCCAGATCCCCGGTGACTGTAGCAGTGCTCTTACCAAAGGTGCTACATTCTTTTAAAGAGAAAAAACAAAACGGGATGGTGCCCGGAGCCCACCACGCTTGGCCCACCTGCCGGATGGCCCTCTTTCGGGTTCGCTAGATGTGGACACGGGAACGAAAAGGTCATGGGCGTCGGGGGCACGCAGCCCCGTTGGAGAAAGCGAGGCCCAAAAGAGAGGAGTGGCAGAAGCACAGACAGACCGTGCCGCGGAGGAGCGGAGCGGTGCCCCCACCAGCCGTCGCCAGGCCTGGCGTCCTTGCTGTGACCTCACGCCCCGCTGGGCCCGGGCTGGCGGGAGCGGGTTGCATCCCATCACCCCAGCACACCCGGCGAGGCCCCCCCGTCGGCCACCGCGTACCGGTCGTTGACGAAGGAGAACATGAGCAGCCTCTGCTCGATGAACCACTTCCACTCGGGGTTCTCGCTCTGCAGGTCGCGATAGTTGTCGTTGGAGACGATGACGCCGTCCCGCTCGTAGGCCACCTTCACGATGTAACGGTCGTCGTAGCAGACCACGCGCTTGCCGTTCACCTTGCGGGACGGCGTGCACACCAGCACCGCCTGCCGCTCCAGCTCCTCCAGCACGTGCTGCTCTGGGGGCGCAGGGAGGGGGGGGGGCGGCATGGAGCGGCTCCCTCAGAATGACCCCCTCCCCCCAAGATCATCCCGAGCTCACGGAGCACACGTGACAACTGGGGGGGTCCCCTCTGAGCCAACGCCCGCCTCCCCCTCCCTCCGGCCCAGCACGGCAGGAAGATCGGGGAGATGGTGAGCAGAATAAGGCAGCTGCCCAGGGTCAAGGGGCTCTTGGCTTCTGTCTGCCTGAGCCATGAGGAGGTCAGAGTAGAGTGCCCAACAGAAAAGAGTCCCTTAGACATCAGAGGCCTTTATGGAGAAAGACATTCACATTATAACCGGAATCCTAGCCACGCCTCCGGAGCCCCCCGCCCCCCCTGGAAAGGCTGCTGCCCAGTAGCGGAGAGCCACTGAGCGGACACGGGAACCTGCTGGGGCACCTTCAGGATGGAGCACTGCATCCGTGACAGCTCCGAGGGCCACAAGAATGTCAAGGGAAGAGTCCAGGGTTAAGAATCTACTGCCTGCCAAAACCAGTTTGACTCAGTGGATAGAGCATCGGCCTGCGGACTAAAAGGTCCCAATTCGATTCCAGTCAAGGGCATGTACCTTGGTTACGGCCACATCCCTAGTAGGGGGTGTGCAAGAGGCAGCTGATCGATGATTCTCTCTCATCGATGTTTCTAACTCTCTACCCTTCTCTCTTCCTCTCTGTAAAAAAATCAATAAAACATATTAAAAAAAAAAAAAAAAGAATCTACAGCCTGGGTTCTGGTCTTAGCTCCAGCTCTTGGGCGCCTCTCCCCGCTTTGAGCCTCAGTGTCGGCCTTTGTAAAACGAAGATAAACTCCTGCCTTCGGGTCTGCGAGTCGACTGGATGGGCTCAGCACTGGCAAAGGGGGGATCGTGCACAGATGTCACAAGGTCTCCTGAGGGGCTGAATCCACATCCTAGAAGGTCAGCTCTTTGGCCTTCGCTTTGCCTTTGGAAACATACATGCAAAGCAAAGCCCTTCTGCACACACCAGTTGCTCTGAGCTGGAAGAGGTTAGCATGTTTCACTGATGAACTAAGGAACCGGTATGTCTCCAGGAGTGGTATGGTTGAGTTGTAGGAAAGGGCGCTTTACAAAATAGTGCCAAGTTACTAATTATTTCGTAAAATAAAATAAAATTATATAGGGGGGAAAAAGTGCCAAATTGTTTTTCCAAACTGGGTATATCAAGTTACTACCCAACAACCCAGCACAGCTTACTAAGGCAACCTTGTCAACACTAGGCATTTTCAGGCTTTTGAATTTCTGTCATTTTGGTGGGCGTAAAGTGGCTCCTTGTGGTGGCTCTATTTTGCATTTCTCTGGTTGCTAATGGGATTGAGCATCTTTTCATATGTTTATTGGCCATTTGTGTTTTCTGTGAAAGACCTGTTACGCATTTTGCTGCTTCTCTCTCTTAGTTCTTGGTCTTATTAATTTGGAGACATCCTCTGCAGAGCCCGGACAGTGATCCTTTATCAGGAACAGTGATGTAGAGCCTCTCCCAGTTTGAGGCTGCCCTTTTCATTTCACTGTTCTGTGGCATCCACTAATGAACACAGGCTCTTATGCTAATGTAGTCAAATGTATGAATCTTCCTCCCACACATGTGCAGGTATGTGGCTTGTTTAAAAATACCTTCCCTACCCCTGTGCTTTACCCAGAATCGATTTAAATATGGCACAACTGTTGAAAGCCTCCGTTCTCCACGTTCAGACCATAAAGAATGATATGAGGTAAGCAGTTCATGGTGGACAGCTGCACACACGTGGTTATGCCCCTGCTTCTCATAATCCCATTGAAACGGCAGCAAAGAAGTACAAAAGGGGAGGGGATCCCACGTCACATTAAAAGATGTTCTGTCTAACCGGTTTGGCTCAGTGGATAGAGCATCGGCCTGTGGACTAAAGGGCCCCAGGTTCGATTTTGGTCAAGGGCATGTACCCTGGGTGCAGGCACATCCCCAGTAGGGGTTGTGCAGGAGGCAGCTGATCAATGATTCTCTCTCATCAATGTTTCTAACTCTCTGTCCCTCTCTCTTCCTTTCTGTAAAAAAATCAATTATATATATATATATATATATATATATATATATATATATATATTTTTTTTTTTTTTTTTTTTTTTTTTTTTTAAAGATGTTCTTGGGGACAGCAGCAAACCCAGGATTTGGACAGATTTTAGGAAGACAGAAAGCAGACTGGATCACACAGATGCAAAATGTGCAGAGGGAGCCCCAGGCCAGGATGTGCACAGCAGGCTGAGTAGAGGGGGGCTCCAGGCATGTGGAGAGGGAGGGAAGTCAGGATGCTAACGCAGGGCTACTCCAGGGGCAGCGGCATCCACCTTTCCCTATGTCTGAGCCAAAGGAACATGAAACCCAGCTAGGAAGAGGAAGTTCCCATGTGGCCTTTGTCCTCCTATAGTAAGACCATCATTGTTGTGGCCCATGCAGGGTGTGCTGGGTGAAATCTGCCCGTCACCCCCTGAGGTCAGCCCAGCCCTTCAGGGAACGATCCACATACTAAGAGAGAAAGCCCGTGGCAAGGGGCTTTCATAGATATAATCTGGTTTTTTATTCACAAAGTAGAGGCCCAGTGCATGAAATTCATGCACTGGGAGAGAAGGTCCCCAACCTGGCCTGCACACTCGGGGGATGTCTGCCTGCCAGGAGATCGGGCCTAAGCCAGCAGTCGGATATCCCTCTCACAGTCCAGGACCCCTTGCTACTTATTGCCACCTGCTCACTACTCCTTACACTCAGCTCACTGCCCCTTAGTGCTGCCTTGGAGGTGGCACCACCGTTGCTGCACTCACCAGCTGTGTGACTGGATTCTGGCTGAGTGGCGCTCTCCTGTGGAGGCAAGCTCCTGCATTGAGTGTCTGCCCCCTGGTGGTCAGTGCGCATTAAAGCGACTGGTCGTTCTGGTTGTTCCATCATAACAATCATTTAGGCTTGTATTATATAGATAAAAACTGACAACCAAAGGATCACCAGACTTTTGAAAAGACCTAACAGCACAAAAAAGAGAGTGAGTGAGAGAGAGAGAGAGAGAGAGAGAGGAGAACAAAGGAAAAAATAAATATGACTTATGGAATTGAAGAGAATTTGTGATAGTCTATAGAAGTGCTTGGCAAACTGTGGCTCACAAACCACATGTGGCTCTTTGGCCCCTTGAGTGTGGCTCTTCCACAAAATACCACGGCCTGGGCGAGTCTATTTTGAAGACGTGGTGTTAAAAGAAGTTTAAGTTTAAAAAATTTAGCTCTCAAAAGAAATTGTACTGTTGATATTTGGCTCTGTTGACTAATGAGTTTGCCGGCCACTGGTCTATAGAAATAGTAAAGAATTATTAAAGAGATACTGCATCCATAAGATAAGAATAGCACTTTACTTAAAAATTAAAGAGAGAATTCTTAATTAAGAGAAGTAGGAGCAATTAGTAATCGATAGAATTAAAAACAAAAGCTTTTAGGGAAAAGGCTGAAAGACAAAGTCAAAGAAATCTTCAGAATCCACCAGGAGGTCAACCCTACCATCAACTTGGCTGAAAAAAGGCCAATGGCTTAGCATTTGGCTTCTTGTTATAAGAAAGCCAAACAAAAATAAAGCCCTGTTTGTGTAGCTTAAAATAAACCTATATGACGTAAGAATTAAAAATGAAGAATTCCCTGGGTCCCAGTGTCCTTTTTTTTTTTTTTTTAAGTCAGAACATATGTTGTGTTTTTTGTGGGAGGGGTGTGTGTGTGTTTATGAAGAGACAGGACCCAGGACTCAATAAATAAATATCACCAGACTGAATGAATGTCTCTCTCAGCTCCTACATTCTCTGAGGGGTGGGGTGCAAATCCAATCTTTCTGCAGAGTGTTCAAAGTTGTAAAACACAATTCTTTTTGGCACTTAATCATTCACACTAAAAGATGAAGCAATTTGCTCATTCATGTATTCAACCACTATCTAGTGAGCACCTAGTCAGTGCCAGGTGTCAGGGCTGTGGCGGTGAGCACACACAGTCAGTGCCTGCATGGAGCTCAGGAAGACTTCATCAGACAAACAGCTCTGCAGATCCCTGACTGCAAACAGCAGTAGGACCACGGCGGACAGCGCAGAGTACCTGGGGAGCATGCGCCTGTGCCAGCATACCTCTGATAGGGGTGTCGGCTCTTGGCGGGTCCTTCCTCCAGGATGGGACAAAAACTTTGATGTAGGTGTGTCCTCTTTCCCGGAACCAGTCCACAGCCAGCTGGATTCCCCGGCAGGAGAAGACTTCTTTATTTCCATGGCTATAATGGGAAAACAGATAATCTGTACACACACAGAAAGGATTTCTAACGAGTGATTTCCCCTGGGAATACCATGGATCGCAGTCTCAAAATCAGAGGGAATCAGACAAATCTATATTTTAAAAATATAGTTCATTCTTTGCACAAAATATATCTCTTCACTGGAACCACGTAGCTTCTGGTAGTTTGTAGAAGGCCTCAGGCTCCAACATGTGTGCATTCCCAGGATTAATAGACCAGATTCTCTTATTAACCGAAGCTAATAAAGATCAACATACGCTGGAGGGGAGTACTCATCTGCAGAATGCTCTCACCCTAAGAGAGGGCTGTAACTATGTTATTAGGCTCCCAGGTCCTAAGCAAGGAGGCCAACATTCCCCATAAATTCCACCACAGACATCAATGGTGGCAGGAAGGACAGGGTGGTGTGAGAAGAGGCTCAAGCCCAGGCCGACCCTTGCAAGCTTTACTGAAGATTTTTCTTGCTCCTAAGAGGAGTGAGAAGTCACAAAAGGGTTTAAGACGGGGAGTAGATGTGATGTGATATGATATGATATGATATGATATGATCCAAAGTATGTTTCAGGTCTACTGCTTTGCAGGACTGACTCTCACAGCCCCGCTCCAACCTTCCCTCATAAGCCTTGGTCTCTTCTGAGATGTGAAGATCATCTGGGTTTCCATCCTTGCCACGTTTGTTTACCAACCTCAGAATGCCACCAGGGCTGCCCTAGTTCTGGCCACAGAAAGCTCAGGGCAATCGAAGAATTGAACCATAGCAGGAGCCAGCTCCTCTCATGGGGATGTGTCTCCACGAGGAGCCAGCAGAGGCCCCAGCCAAACAAGAAAGCCCATGGTCACCCCGGGAACCCATGCCCCACCTACAGAGAGCAGCACCCAGCCAAAGGCACCCTCCGCCTGAGCTTCCTCCACCCGCTCAGCATCAGTGTGCAAGCACCCACTTCCACGGGGCTGTGGGCAGGGGCTGCAGAGCGGGAGCGCCTCTTGGAGCTGACTTTGATATTCGCAGAGAGCCCTGTGTGTCAGGCCACATTGCACAGGGACCGCATTTCATTGTGACAACCAGCCCTGGAGGAAGTGACCTTTGTCCCGCTTTGCCCTTGAGGAAACTGAAGCAGAGTGGCATGCCAGCTTGCTGATCTGGCCGATCTCAGAGCCTCTTTTGCTGGGCTGCAACCGCTTCCTCCCAACTCCGTTTATTCCCTTCATCCCTCGCCCTCCCCGGCCTCTGCCCCTGAGAGCCAGACCCCACTCCTGTGGAGCCCGCGTTACTGGCTGCTAACAGGGAAGGAGGGGCTGGGCGCTTATTACTAGACACTGTGGGCCAGTGTCTCAGGCCCTGGGCAAAGGAAACAGGAGGGTAGGTTTTGAATAAAGGGAGGGTGGAAAAAGGGGAAGTGGGCTGGGGCCTGAGACACATTTTGCCTACATGACAGCCATGCCTGAGGCAGCCACAGTTAACATGTAGCCCCGAACGGGGACAGGACCATCTAACTGGGACAGGTCTGGATCTTCAACGATTGCCCAGAAGGCTCCGCGGTCTCTGCGGCTCACAGCACAGGCCTTTGGGGTGTGACGCGGACAGGGCACCACTGTTGGACTGTTCTGTATCTGGGGTTAAGTTGTCAACACTCTGAACCTGGAGTTACAACCCTTCTCACGCAGGGATCACCCCCAGCTTAGGCCTGAAGAAAGAGGGAGAGGCAAGGGGCTGCTTGGAGCACCCTCATCTCACCGATGGGAGGGTGCATTGCAGACGTAGGTCGGAACCCCAGGCCAAGCCCCCGGCCGTGGGAACCCACTGATGGGGGCCTGGTCAAGCCCTGAGCCCACTCGCTGAAGATTCCTTCCTCCAAAAGATGCCAGAAGCTGCTGAGGTTTCTAATGGTTTAAAAACATCAACAGCAACACCTCAAAACCAAAAGCCCAGTACCCCAAAATGAAGACACAGTCAAATGAAAGCCTTGCCCGGGGCAGTAAGAGGATGTGAAATTATCAGGTGGATTTCCCCCACGCTGAGGTCCTTCAAATCACGCCTCTGCTTAATTTGCCTACAGAGCGAGCTTGCGGCTCACAGCACTTGTCACGTGAGTTCCTCCCAATCACCGCGGGCAGCTTCCAATCTGCTTTCAATGAAAGCAACCTTCTTTTTAAAACCTGCGGGACAGCCCTGGTCGGTTTGGCTCAGTGGATAGAGCGTCAGCCTGCTGACTGAAGGGTCCCAGGTTCAGTCTCGGTCAAGAGCAGGCACCTTGATTGCAGGCCCATCCCCAGTAGGGGGCGTGCAGGAGGCAGCTGATTGATGATTCTCTCTCATCGATATTTCTAACTCTCTATCGCTTTCTCTCTTTCTCTCTGTAAAAAAATCAACTATATATATATATATATATATCTTAATAAAAAGATAAAATAAATAAAATAAAACCTGCTGGACATTTTCCTAAAGGACAGGTATATTGTGACCCAGATATTCAACTCCCATCTCACTCTCTCACATACATACACACGCACACACATGCACACATACACATGTGGCGGTGAGGGGATTGGACGGAGGTGAGGGGATTGGACTTGTCAGACTGCAACAGAGCCACCAAGCCATGCACCCCGATGCCCAGAGGGTCCCCTGAAAACTGGCGGCAGCAGCAGCAGAAGCGTCCCGGGCTCCAGTCCTGCAGCAAGCACCTGGGGTCCTGCGGAGGGGCTCGGTACAGCCTATCTGCAGTGGACAAGTCCAAGTCCGGGGCTCACTGGGCAGGCCCTGGCCCAGGATAAAAGCCCTGGGGTCAGGGTCTCCCACCCTGAGACCCTCTCCAAGGCTGGACATGGCCATGGAAAGGCAGAGGTGCCTGGTGCAGGAGGAAATGGAGGGCTTTGGCAGAGCATGGAATCCAGAGCCTGGCACTTAGTGTTCTGTGACGTTGGGCGAGTTACTTACTTTCTCTGAACCTCTGACAAAGAATAAAAATCCCTTTATTGATTTAAAAAAAAAAAAAGTCATTTCTTTCAAGTCATGCATCAAAGAACCATCTTGAATCTTACACTGTTAGAGATAAAAAAACAGTGAAGATTATTATTTAGTCTAACCTCTTAATTGTATAAAAAGGACTCATAGAAGGTGATTCCCACCAAGGTCATGTAGCTGGTGAGATGAAAGGCTAGAGCTGCACGGTGGGCACTCACGGCATGAGGCTGTCTGCACTTAAATGCAAATGAATGCAGAATATTAAAATTCAGCTATGTGGTCACAGCAGCCACATTTCAGGGGCCAGGCAGCCACAAACGACAAGTGGTGACCCAATGGGCACAGAGCTTTCCAACATCACAGGGACCTCCTGGTTTTCTACATGAAATACACAGCTATGGGGCAAGCCTGAGGGCTGGCTTCTTGGTTCTGACACTGCAACTTAGAACTCTCACTGAAGCTGACTATCACTTAGGAAATGCTAATGAGGCCATCAGTCCTGCTCGTAAGAGCCAAATGGGATCCCTTTGCCGTTACAATGAGAGGAAAGGGGATGTGGATCTATTTAAATGACTTGAGGATAGTATGTGTTTTGTGAAACAGGCCAGGCTCTCATGTGCTTTGAGCAAACACATTCCCACTTCTTTAAAAAGCGCTTGAGGGGGGAATAAAAAGCACTTGGGGCCAGCATGGGCATGGCTCAGTGGTTGAGCATTGATCTCTAGAGACTAGGACTGTGGCTGGCAAATTGTGGCTCGCGAGCCACATGCGGCTCTTTGGCCCCTTGAGTGTGGCTCTTCCACAAAATACCATGGCCTGGGCAAGTCTGTTTTGAAGAAGTGACATTAGAAGAAGTTTAAGTTTAAAAAATTGGCTCTCAAAAGAAATGTCAATCGTTGAACTATTGATATTTGGCTCTGTGGACTATAATGAGTTTACCAGCCACTGGACTAGGAGGTCATGGTTTGATCCCCAGTAGGGGGTGTGCAGGAGGCATCCAATCAATAATTCTCTCTTATCATTAATGTCTCTATCTTTCTCTCCCTCTTCCTTTTTCTCTGAAGTATATTTATTTATCCATAATAATAAAAGGGTAATATGTTAATTAGACTGGACATCTTCCGGATGTCCAGACATCCTTCCTGACCAAGCTGAAGCCAGAGGGAAGCCAGCCCGGGCCCCAGGTGCCTGCCGATGGCGAGAGGAGGAAAGCCAGGGTCCTGGGTGCCAGAGGGAAGCTGGTGCCAGCAGCTGAGGGGAGGAAGGCCTATTCTGGCACAAATTTTCATACATTGGGCCTCTAGTATGTTTATAAAACCTACAGCTTTAATAATAATAATAATATATTTTAAAATACAGATTTCTATTTAGGTAACTAAAAAAAAAAACACCTCATACACACACAGAATGACAAGGTCTGCAATACTACAAAACCTCAGCAAAGGAGAATTTTGAGAAACCATGTTTCTGAGGTTAACTGAGTTTTGAGGTCAAGAGATAATAACTAGACACGGCGTTGGGTTTCAGTCATCCATCCGCTCCCTCTGAAGGGCAAGCCCCACGCTGGGATCTGTCCTGAGATCTGCCAGGGCCTGGCCTGGTCCCGCTGAAAGTCTGGCAGGAGGACACGCGGCGTTATTGTAAGAGGGAGCTGCACCTCAGACCCCTCTCTCCCCCAGACTGGCCTTAGACCAGGGCAAGTCGCATTGGCCGTGGTGGCCGTGCAATGTGTCCTTTGTTTCGGGGATGTGTATGCCTGTGTAGACCTGTGCGTGTGCATGCACGTGGTACGCACGCTGAGAACACGCACAGATGCATGCGCTCTGGTTCACCGGGGTGATTTCCGGGCAGCACGTGTCTGACACATTTTAGTGGACAGCCTCAGAGGTGGTTTGCATCTGTAACTCGCAGATTGAGCTCGAAGGGACTAAACTGCCACAGCTGGAGGGCCAGAGGTGGGACTAAATGGATGTAGCCAGGACACATTACGGTCACGTGCAAATAGAGGATGTGGTTCCAATTTGAACTCCACACAGTAACAGAGACTTCCGTGAAAAGAAAACCCTCCACCCAGCCTGTCAGAACAATTCCTAAAACACTTCCGGTCCCGGGAGAGATGCTGTGCTTCCCTGCGGTGCGAAGCCCTCTGTGCCCCCTGTGCCCCACAGCCTTTCTGCTCCTGTGATCTGGACGCTCAGGGCTCACAAAACCTTCCGCCCGGAAAGGTCTGCGATGTGAGTGATATTTACAGTGATAAATACATCTTGTATTTCTATTGATGCCCAAAGGGAGCGGGGCCCGGTCAATAGGAGGCCAGGATCCCCTCTCCCCACCCCTTAGACTTTCTTTCTAGGACCTTCAGAACCTATTGGATTCCTAAAAATCCCACAGCTCCCCCAGAGATCTTGCATTAAACAGGATTCAGCCCTAACCGGTTTGACTCAGTGGATAGAGGGCTGGCCTACGGACTGTAGAGTCCCAGGTTCAATTCCAGTCAAGGGCATGTACCTTGGTTGCATCCCCAGTGGGGAGTGTGCAGGAGGCAGCTAATCGATGTTTCTCTCTCATGGATGTTTCTAACTCTCTATCCCTCTCCCGTTTCTTCTCCCTTCCTCTCTGTAAAAAATTAATAGAATATATTTAAACAGGATTTCACAGGCTCCTGGGAGCCTGCGGGAGAAGGTAACAGACCCCTAAGGCCCAGCCCCTGAGCCCTGGAGAAAAGGCTCCATTTCCCTCTCTGGTCTAATCGAGCTTAGGAAGCCCCCTCTAGCTACAGCCTGACCTCCCACCCACCAGGCAGGGCACACAGGACCAGCCCAAGGCCCAGCGTCTGGGCTTGAGCCATTCCTGCGGTTCCAAATTCCAAGGGAGACCAAGGCCCCAGGCCCCTGCCAGCCAAAGGGTGCGCTGCTGCCTCAGTGCTGCTGCCAACACAGTCTTTCCTCGTCCCCTCCGCAGCCCGGCCTCGGGAGCGGAAAGCCTGTCTGGCTGCAGCTGTGGGGACTGAGTTCATAGGGCTCTGCCCTTCGCCTGCGGTCACCCAGCCAAGCAGCAGGATAATGCACGAGTGTGGGCAATGCCTCCTCCTGGCCCGGCCCAGCGGGGGGTGTGGGGGAGGCCGCAGAGATTCTCTCACCACTGAGCTTGGCCTCACCAGGAAAAACAACAAGGCAGGGCCTGTCGCTCTCATCTCTGAAACACGCAACACGGAAGGTGCCCATACCCAGATAGTAACAGCCCTGTCTGCAGCCTGGGGCCAGGAGCCACCTCACGCACCTCGGGAACCACCCCCCACCCCACAGCCCCAGCGGAGGGCTGCCAACCAAGTTCAAGTTCATTCTCCCGTCTGATTCTCACACCCTCGAGGGAAGCAGAAGAGGAAAGGAGAAACTCGGCTTTCCCAGAATCCCAGAATCACACAACTGGTTGGGGACAGACTCCCGACAGGACCCTGGAAGAACTGGCCGCTCTGGCCCAGTTACCCACAACCTGCCTCCCAAGAGGACTCTCTCGGGGTTCATGTGATAACAGCTGCCAACTGTGGAACCCTCGCTGCGCGCGTCAGGTTCTGTCCTCCGCATTTCATGCAGCTCCCTTCTAGGGTGGTTTCATGCATTACAGAAGGAAAAAGTGAGGCTCAGAGAGGGTAAGCAACTTACCTGAGGCCACACAGCCACTAAGGGATGGGAAAGGATCCAAAGCCCCATCCATGGGCCAAACCACTGAAAAGAGGGCCAGGCCTCCCACCCAATCCCGTCGTCATCCCTCCCCCGGAGAGAAGGAAGCTACCTCATGGCCACGTTGCTGCCGTCGATCACGATGGGTCTCAAGGAGCTGGCCGGGTCTCCGCACTCCTCCTCCTCGGGGTCGGCGCCCAGCCCGCGCCGGATGGAGTCCGGGGTCCCACAGGAGCCCCTGGGGACCAGCAGGGGGGCGGCGCTGCCCTGCGGGGCCCCGGGCCGGCTGCCCGTCTGGATCAGCTCCTGCAGCACGTCGTTGACCAGGGCGTCCCGGCCCAGCTTGGCCAGGACCCGGACCACGTCCTCCGGGTCATAGCCGAGCTTCTGGAAAAACTCCATCTTGCTTGAGTGCTCCATGCTGTGCCAGCCAGGCCCCTGGCGAGGGTCCTGCCCCCGGCTTTGTCCTGGCAGAGCCCCACCGGTATGAGCTAAAGAGAAAAGGCACCCGTCAGGCGCTGTCTGGGCAGCCGGGCTGGCCGTCAGGTTACGGAGGGCACACGCACCACTCTCCCGTATCTGTCAGGAAATCGCGCTGAGGACGCCTGGCCCCTGTGGGGATTTTCAGCTGCTCGGTGTGGTTGGGGAGCCACAGATGCAATCACGCTGCTCAAGGCCCCACACAGCACCCCGGCAAGGATCCCCAGCCAGAGGTCCCCAGGCCTGGGACCCTGGCACACAGGCGGAAGAAATGCTTCTGAAGCTTGGCCACGGGGAGAACTGGGTTCATGCCCATTCACAGTTTGAAGCCCTCGCCCCAATACCTGAAAATGTGGCTAAATTTGGAGCTGGGGGTCTTTAAAAAGGTAATTAAGCTGAAACCGGTTTGGCTCAGTGGATAGAGCGACAGCCTGCGGACTGAAAGGTCCCGGGTTCGATTCCCGCCAAGGGCATGTACCTTGGTTGCGGGCACATCCCCAGTAGGGGGTGTGCAGGAGGCAGCTGGTCGATGTTTCTCTCTCACTGATGTTTCTAACTCTCTCTCTCTCTCCCTCCCTCTCTGTAAAAAATAAAATAAAGGTAATTAAGTTAAAAAGAGGTCCCTGATCCAATAGGACTGGTGTCCTTGTAAGAAGAGGAGCCTTGGACACAGGCGGCTACAGAAGGAAGACGATGGGAAGACAGAGAGAAGGCAGCCGTCTACAAGCTGCAGAGGGAGTTCTCAGAACCAACCCTGCACCACCTCGATCTCAGACCTCTAGCCTCCAGCACGGACACAATCATAATAGTAAGTAAAATATTACATAATAGCATATATTATTACACAAAATAGTATTATAATATGTAACACATAAGATATAACATATGATGTACATATAATCAAGAGTGCCCGATCTGTGGTGTTTCGTTATGGCAGTTCTGGTAAACTCATGCAGCTCCTCAGCTTAAACAAGGAAAAATCCCCCTGGCAAATTCCATGCCCAGCAAGTGCACCCAAATCCAACTCTCTGCACTGGCTGGGCTTTCCCTAGCAATTAATTCAGACCACTCTGAACCTCTAGGTCCTCATCCACTGGGATCCTTTCCCCCCAGGCGTGGCCCGCACCTCTGTGGGGAGGTGGGGCTGCAGCCAGATGTTTACAAATAAAGATGATTAACCAAGAGAACACTCTGGACAGACTGGGTCCTTCTCTCCTCTCCTCACAAAGACCAGCATCTTTCAAAAAACACCTTAGAAGACAGACATAATCCTGAAAATAAATTAACTGTGAGAAGGTGAAACAATGCAGACGTATAAGAATAAAAAGATATAAAAATATATTCTGTCTCTTCGGACACACCCCAAATCCCACTTGCTGAGTATTTGCGCTCTCCCAGCATTTTTTCTATGCATTCACTTGCCTATCTAACAGACACACAGATGTATTGTCCTAGGAGGATGTTTTTTTTAACATAAATAGTGCCATACTGTATGTAATCTTCAACAACGTGCTTTTCTTATTAAAAATGAGTTGTGGAGCCCTAACCGGTTTGGCTCAGTGGATAGAGTGTCAGCCTGCAGACTGAAGGGTCCCAGGTTCGATTCCGGTCAAGGGCATGTACCTTGGTTGCGGGCACATCCCCAGTGGGGAGTGTGCAGGAGGCAGATGGTCGATGTTTCTAACTCTCTATCCCTCTCCCTTCCTCGCTGTAAAAAATGAGTTGTGGCAATCTTCCCATGCCTGTTTATCTGCTCTTCCCACTGCATCTCCACATTTTGAACGGGGGCCTGGCACAGCTGAACCTTGATGCGTATTTGTTGGGTGGATGGACAGATGGCTGGACTAAGGAAGGAAGGAAGGAATGGTGTTTAACCATATGCCAAAGGATGCCGTTTAAGTTGCCTTCCATTTTTCCCTGTTACAAATCATGCTCAATGGAACCATGGTGCTGGCTGATTTTGGTCTTGACCTTCAAGTTAGTCTCCCACAGGAATCCCCTGCAGGATCCACATCTCTCTTCTAGAATCCCAGCTCAGCTTCTCCTTCTCATGCGAGGCCTCTCCCTATGGTGCTGGAGCCCGAACAGAACCAACCATGACAGGGGCTGGTAGGTGAAGGGCAGTTTTCAGCCAGACTCCTGGACAGAGAGGCCTCTACTGCGCCTATTTATCGCCATCACCCCCCTGCCTGGACCCCTAGCGCCCTCAGATTATAAATATCTCTGCACTCGTGGTGACTACAAGGCAGGCCTTGGATTCTTGAGCAGGCTGCTGGGGTGGCACTTGTCGACCTCACCGCCCACCACGGGCCCACCAGCTCTTTTTCTGGTGCCACGTTGGATCCCTCCCGGCTCCCCCACTATTCCAGAACATTCACGTCACCATGCCTGCTTTCCTCTCCACCAGGAATGCTGTTTGGTTTGACAAACTTCGAGATTCAGCTCAAGTGCACTCAAAGCGGTCACCCTTAACTCCACAGACAGAGTGAGAGGCTGGTCATCTCACCCACTGGGCACTTTGCTCACACCTGTCATGACATGCTGAATTCTTTATTTCTCAGGAATCTGCGAACTGCACTCTGACCTATTTGTCTCAGAATCACCAATACCTGGCATATGCCTACTCTACCTGAGTTTGATAGATTTTCCTTTAATAAATGTCAAAAGCTGAAATTATCTTCTCTCCCCATATGTTTGTTTCTTTTTCTTGGTTCTGAATCTCAATAAATGGCTTCTCCCTGAGGCCCAAAGAAGAATCTCTTCTTCCCTTTCTCTTACATCCACATTCAAATGTCTTTACTTCTACTTCCTGGATATTTTCCATAACCACCCTCTCTTTTACATTCACAGCACCACCACGCTAGTGCGTTCATTCACTCATTCATTCATCTATTCATTCATTCATTCATTCGTGTAACAAACACTGATCACCTACTGTGCTGCAACTCAGTTCTATGAAAACAAAGTAAAACACACTTAATTTCAATTCATTCAGAACCTATTCAGGAAAACAGAAAACAAACGTAAGCAATAAGCCCTAAATCATGATGATAAATACAATAGTTTTGATTATAAAAATGTGTTTTAAAAACACAGGTGAGGAATGAGTCATCTTCCTTTGAGGGAAGGAGAGACCAGAAGGGCCCTCACAGACTGAGAACAAAGGAAAAACAGGCCTTTCCCAGCCAGAGCCGGCCATGTGTCTCTCCCGGGGGCTCTTCTCCCACTGTCACCCACCGCTCCAATCAAGTGCGTGCACTGACTAACGACTCCCTGTATCTCCTCGAACACGTCTGTGTGCCTCCGCCCTGCACAGAGCAAACGCCATAACTCTACAGCATGAGTCTGAAGGCCCTTCCGCACGGGGCCAGGCCCACCCTCCAATATCCTTGGCTACCACTAGTCCAGCCTCTCCTTCTACTCCTAGCAAGTGGCCAGTCCCCTCTCAGACGGCTGTTCCCTTGGGTTGGGGTCCAATCTCCATGGAGGAGGAGGCACTCACCCCGCCTGGCAGCCCAGCCTCCCCCCAGGAGCCGCTCACTGTCCCTGAAAGGCCCTCTCTCCCAGGCCAGCCGGCCTGCTCTCCAGCTCTTCCCTCTGCCCGGAGCACCCGCCCCCCGACCAGGCCCAACCCCACTGTCACATCGCCAAGAAGCATTACCAGTCCCAGTAGCTCTAGCTCCAGTTCCACCCAGCCCTCCCTGCTGACGCGTGCACTGCAGCACTTACTTTGGTTTGGGAGAAAGAGAGAAATGGAAGAGAAAGAGGGGGAGGAGAGAAAGACTAGCAGGACGGGACTAAAGTCAGAGAGAAGAGAAGAAAGACAGAAACAAGCAACACGAACATAAAAGTACTCGTTGTTTCCACATTGCGTCCACGTAGAGACTCTTGCTCAAACTTTCCATGATCTCTGGTGGGTGGGCGGTAATGAAAGCACTCTCTTTGCATAAGTGGAGAAACCGAGGCTCAGAGGGGCACCGAGTGAAGGGTGCAAAGCTCATAAATGTCAGAGACCGACCACAGGTAGAGCCAGAAACACCCGCTGCTCTGAGCCATGTTCAGGGCGGAGGCAACAGCTTGTCACTGCAGAGGGGGGACCCAACCATGACGGGTCAGGCGACCTCTCTGGCCCCAGAGTGACAGCTACGAGGAGAGTCCGTGTGAGCTCTGTAAGCTTGCGTTCTGGGATGACAGAAACCTGAACATCTTCAAGATAAAAACCGCAGGTCTCTCACCCGGGGGAGGATGTGGGGGGGTGAGTGGCCACACCAGGCCCGGCCGCCAGCAGCTCTCTGCAGAGCGCTCAGGCCCCATACAGCCGCCTTCTGAGGAGCCTTCACTGAACCATCTGCCCACGTAGAGGCTTTTCCCCCTGAGACTCTAAAACCAATTTCATTTCCTTTGAAAACTTCCAAATAAGGGAGAGGCCGGGGCTGGGGGCTGTTCTGGGGCCCCGCACCCCATCGCTCCCTGCAGATGGGACGGTCTTTGAGCTGCTACACGGCCGGCTTCTTCTCCTTCCTTTATTTTAAGACCTGAGAGGGTGAACCAGTTCACGAGAGCTTTCTTCCTCAATCTTGACTGGAAGTCACAATCCTGACTGGTCAGTAACACTGCAAATCTCCCGGGTCTCCTCAGGAGCGCCCACAGGCTCAGCACTGCAACCTCTCCTGGGTGAGCAGTGCGGCGACTGCTGCTCGGGTAGAAGCCCAAGTCAGCGGTGACCCAACTACGCTGTGGAGGAGGGGGGACGTGGGACCTCACCGGTGGGAAATGGGAGTCAGCAGACCTGGCCCTTCTAGAAACAACAATCCATCCCAGGAAGGGCCCTGGGGACAGGAATAAAGAGGAACATGAGGAGGAAGTGGGAGGGAAGGCCTGTAGGGAGCCAGCAGCTTACGTGCATGCAATGCTTTATAGTTAGAAGGCACCTCCTTCTAACATAAAATAAATTATTTTATTTTAAATAATATAACATATATAAAAACAATTAATTAAACAGAGAATTAGCCTATCTTTGGAAAGGCGAACATCTCTGGGAGGCGGAAAGGGCTGCCCATGTTGCAGGTGAGAAAACCGAGGAGGAGAGAGAGATTGTTGACTTACCCAAGATCCCACAGCTAGTAAGTGGGGGAGAGAGACCAGACTCCCAAGAGCAGTGACTCCCACCATCTCCCAGGTCAGAGGGTGCTGCCCACAGCTGCTCAGGGCCTCAGGGCAGAGGGAACCCCCACATCGGCCTCAGACCCCCAAGTCCACCCCCGGCCCCCTCTGCCAGCTCCCCTGTGACGGGGAGCGAGTTTTTGTGGGGGCCCAGGCGGAAATTGCCCAGTTCAGCTCAGCTCCAGAGCTCTCGGTGGAGTCAGTTAGATTTTGGGGAAGTCACAGAGAGGCAAGGACTTCAGCCCAGGCCTGCCCCCCCCCCCCCACCTCCCGTTTTTAAAGAGAGTTACAATTTTTTTAACTGTGGTGAAATATACATAAAGTTTGTCATGTTCACTATTTTTTTAAGAGTGCAGTTCGTTAGAATTAAGCAAGCATCACCACCATCCATCTCCAGAACTGTTTCATTTTCGCCAGTGGAAACTATACCGATGGAACACTAACTCCTTCTCCCCTCTTCTCCCCACGGCAAATAGTTCTACTGTGGGTCTCACATGGAATCACAGCATCTGTCCTTCTGCGATGGCTTATTTCACTCAGCAGCATGCCCTCAAGGTTCACCTTTGCAGTAACATGTATCAGAATGTCCCTCCATTTTCAGGTTGAGTAATACTTTACTGTGTGTACGTACGGCATTCTGTTTAGCCTTCCATCGGACGGCGGACACTCGGGTTGCTGCCACCTTCTGGCTGCCGGGAATTGCTGCTGTGTGTGTGGGCAGACTGGCCTGACCCTTGGTTATCTCCTTGAACTCGTCTCTTGCTACAGACTACAGGCTACATGTGAGTATGTACAGCCCAGGGCAACTCGGAAGCGACGTTTCAAAAAAAGCAAAACCCTCTGCCATCCTCCACTCCCAGCCTCTCCACATGTCAGGTGCTGGCACTCCGGAGCTGGCCTCCCTGGCCTTGGAGAAAAGCGTATGGTCTTGGGGGCATGGCTGAGGCTTCTCATGGGGGCAGAGGATTAGCCAGCACTGTCTTCACATTAAAATGCATTCCGGCGTCCTCACAGGCCTGTGGAGCACCCAGAGCCACCCTCCGGAGGAGCCGGTGGCCGGCCAGGAAACTGGCGCCCACACTGCAATCTCCGATCTAGAAGCCTCCCAGAGCGTGGCACGGGTTTAAAAAGTGTCCAGGGTCCTGTTCCTCCCGGCTTCATAACACTAAAACCCTCCCGAAGACTGCAGCACAAGTGTCTACTGAAACCAAGGAGCTTCCTCTGCTTAACCTTTCTCCCACAAAAACCATCCTGCAATCAAAGACAGTTTTGCTGAACTAAACAAAGATCTCACCTCAAGGCAATTGAAAATGCTTACCTCTTTTTCTCCCCCATCTGAGCACTTACAAAGATTTCAGGTGTGAGAAAACAGATTCCTCACCCAAGACCTGCTCTCCAACCGGCGCCCCCTCCCACCCTTACGCTGGTTGGCTCTGCACACAAGGCTGCCAGCCGGCCGTCACTCACCGGCACAGCCTGGCACTCACCGGCACAGCCTGGCACTCACTGGCACAGCCTGGCCCGCGGTCCTCGCAGTGGCTCCGGGGCCTCCGTTCCTCTGGGCGGGCCAGCTGCCGCGCTGCCCGCTCCTCCCGCCGCCCAGGTGCCACTGAGGCCACGTGGCTGCGGGAGGCTTCTTATGCCCGAGCACCACTTCCTGGCTGCCGCGGTCCGCTCAGCTGCAAAGGTACTTTTGGTTTGGGTTTAAAAAAAAAAAAACACAACAAGGCGAGGAAGAAAGCAATCAAATGAGGGAGGCATTCAAGCCTGAGCCTCAGCATGAGTCACGAATCAAAGTTTAACAACCACATGCAAAAGAGCCCTGGGTGAGGGCCCTGGCCCCTGGCCGGCAGCACAGGAAAGCCAGGAGGGGCTGGGGCGCTAACGGGGTGAGGGGGGGACTTCCGCTCCGAGTTCCCACCCTGGCTACAGCTGAGCCCACAGGCCCCGGAGACCAGTCCGGGCTCCCAGCTTCCTACAGAGGACTGCAGCACACAGAAGCGGCTGGGCAGATAGGGTGCCCAGGGCCATGGGCCTGGGGAAGGACCCTGTCCCTCCGTCACAGAGTCCCTAGGAAGGCCCCACGTCCTGTGGGCTGGGGGACCAGGCTACTTGCCTCTGTGGGGATATGACCCTGGGCACAGGTCCCTGCAGCCCTGCAAGAGGTAGGAGACTGCTTCTCTGTCCTTGAGGCTTGGGACCCTGACCCCAGGCCCACCTGACCACAGCAGCCTGCTGCCTCAGTGCATCTGGGCAAATAGACCCCAAACTCTGCGTTTATTTCCTGCACTTGGGGATGCCCATCAGGGATCAGAATAAGACACAGAACAGGATCAAACCACACAGTAGCCCACCTCCCGACAAAACACAGTGCCTCTGACGTGCCCAAGACCAGAGAGGCTGGCCATTCTACCCCTACACCGTTTATTAAGGGACCTTACGGGGGGCATCGTGGCAAGATGAAGAAACAGCCTCCTTCCTGAGTGGCAGGCACTAAAGAATGATCTAGAACAGAGCAGGGTGAGTAGGGAAACTGGGCGTGACCCACCCCAGATAGGGGCAAAATGCCTTACGTACTTGCCTGGGTGGGCAATGGCCTGTCCCAGGAACCAGCACACCTGGCTGGGGCACAGGTGAGGGGGCAATTAGACAGTCCCTGAGGGAATTTACAGGCAGCAGCCTCTGCTGGGGCCCTGCAGCAGTCCATCATGGGGCACACTCTCCTCCAGGGTGACCGGTCCAAGGACAGGCAGTCAGCCAGGGGGTCGGGCTGGGTTAGAAACTGGGCGGGTGCCGAGGAAGAAAGCATGGCACACGGTTAACTGGGATCTGCTTCTCTTCTTTTCTTACTCCCCATTTGTCTCCCAGAGAAGAGCTGAGGCCATCTACAATAGTAGATTAAAACACATACAGAATGGGACTGTTGACGAAAGATTAAAAGTACAATCTGAAACCAATAGAAAAAGGAACATTTTGGTAGGAAGCTAGATTAAGACAGTCACTTTGAGCACTCATTCGAGCTTCGATGGATTTTTCTAACAACAGCTACCACTTGTCAACGTAATAATAAAACATAACTTTTGCCCTAACCGGTTTGGCTCAGTGGATAGAGCATTGGCCTGTGGACTGAAGGGTCCCAAGTTCAATTCCGGTAAAGGGCATGTACCTTGGTTGTGGCCACATCCTCAGTAGAGGGTGTGCAGGAGGCAGCTGATCGATGATTCTTTCTCATCAGTGTTTCTAACTCTCCATCTCTCTTCCTTCCTCTCTGTAAAAAAAATAAATAAATAAAAATAAATCAATAATATATATATATATTTAAAAAGAAACATAACTTTAAAACGCATTCCTGCTGTCTGCTGAGACTGCAGAATTTGCAAGGCCAGTTTTCCACTCGGGAGGCGCCCTCCACGTGCCAGACAAGGGCCTGTTCTCAGGACCGCAGGCCAGCCCTCGCCACACTTCCTACAGCGCAGGCTAAGGGGAACACTTACCGCAGGCTAAGGGGAGCACCGCCAACAAGCCAGTCTTCATTCTGACCCTGCACCACCTCAGAGTCCTCCTAACAGGATGTCCATCCCTGACCAAGATATTTGCACTACTTTCTATAATGCCATATGAGTGATATGTAGCAAAGATAGCAAGACTTTAAAGTGTATTGTTGTGGTGCACATTCCACATTCTCATTCTGCAGCAACATGGCTACTAACGCACAAGGTCATGGCTTCCACATCGTCTCCCCTGGGAAGCTGGCTTTGATAGGAGTCTGGATTGGGGGCTGTCCACAGACAGTGAATGAATGCCAGGCAATGCCATCCGAGGAATGGAGGGCTGGCCCTTGGGGAAGAGCCTGTATACAGAGTAACTTTTCTCAACTCCCCAGTGCCACCACATCTTTCCCCAGGAATACGTTCTACTTTCCTGCTGCCTGAAAAAGCAAACCCATGCTTCTCAGCTCTGCATTCAGAAATTCCCTAATGTCCTCCTCCCTTCCGATGCTCACCACTCTTCCTTCCTCTCTTCAGTCACACCATCACCTTGTTCTTCTTTCCATCTTGCCCCTGCTCTTGACTCACGTTTTCTGACTCAGAATCCCAAGCTCTGTCCACCAAACCAAGATGCCCTTGGAGAAACAAAACAAAACAAAACTTTTCTCTTTTTCCAGAACCACAGGTGAGTGTGGTCTCATTCGAGATCCATGACAACAAAGCCGCACTTTCTGAAGTTCTCTTTTTATTCCAGCTCTCTTGCTAGTGTGTTGCCATATTTGCAACCCTTTAGGTGTCTTGAGCTACTTAGTGTCCTAAATAAAATAAAAGCACTACACATTTTTAACTGCGCATAAAACACCTCTCAAAACCCCTGCCCATCTGCCCATTTGATACACAAGGAATAGAAGAGGAGGCAAACAAAATTAACCCTAACTAGCAGTCCCCTATGGGGTAAGATCGGGTAAGAATAAAGATTGCCACAATAGCAAGAATTGAGATTACTTGCTTAAAAAAGGAGAGAATTTTTTTTTTGAAAATTAAGGGGATCTCCATATTCTATCGTTTAATAACAGGAAGCACAAGCTTCTCTAGAATTTCCCATCAAAACAGAGTTTCATAGCAACAGCCACTGAAAGGTAAGGCCTCTGTGATTTCGATTTTACTATCTATTATGCATTCTGTGTGACTTAGTCTAGATGGGTAAGAAATGTCAAACTTGAGATGAAAACTTCTTATGATCAGTGGAAAACAGATATGAAATGTATTTCAATAACTAAAAAGAAACAAGTGTATTTAAAAACATTTGTGTGAGTATAAACTTGAAAGTTTCTCTACTTTGAGCCTTTAATAGTTCAGACGAAAATCTTTCCAATTTCAACTGGTAAAAGAGATTAACCCAGCCCGGCCGGCATGTCTCAGTGGACAAGCATCAACCAATGGACCAGATCATGGTTCGATTCCTGGTCAGGGCGCATGCCCAGGTTGCAGGCTTGAGCCCCACTGTGGGGCATGCAGGAGATTGCTGATCAATTATTATCTCTCATCATTTATGTTTCTCTCTCTCTCTCTCTCTCTCTCTCTCTCTCTCTCTCTCTCTCTCTCTCTTTCTCTCTCTCTCTCTCTCTTTCTCTCTCTCCCTTCATCTCTAAAATCAATTTAAAAAATTTTTAAAGAGATCAACCTGAAACCTTGTAGCAAGATATAATGAGTGAACAATTTTAATTTTAAAATCACATGGTCACTTAAAGTTAGATGTTAATAGTAGTACAGAGCTGAAACTGGTTTAGCTCAGTGGATAGAGCGTCGGCCTGCAGACTGAAAGGTCTCAGGTTCAATTCCAGTCAAGGGCATGTACCTTGGTTGTGGGCACATCCCCAGTAGGGGGTGTGCAGGAGGCAGCTGATCGATGATTCTCTCTCATCGATGTTTCTAACTCTTTATCCCTCTCTCTTCCTCTCTGTAAAGAATCAATAAAATATATATATATATATATATATATATATATATATATAGAGAGAGAGAGAGAGAGAGAGTAGTAATAGAGTACCAGACTGCCCTGTAAGTCAAGGGTGGTTAGAAGCCATCACTATTAAAATCACTTCCTGTTAACAGAACTTTGTTTCCATACATACATCTCTTGTTAAAACGACAGTTTTTTATACCTAAAATGTCAGCTTTTGCAATTAAGGATAATCTTTCCTTGAAAAGCTACATACAGAAATTTTTACTACCTTTATTTTTCCCACTAAACCTACTGAATTCAAGTTTTAGAAATCAGTAAGTTATTTCTTCTCACTACTTCTTTCACATTCAACCATTATTTCTCCCTTGCTCCTTCCTTAAGGCCACATGTTAGAGTCTTCTGTAGGACAATGTTTATCTTTCTCTATTCAGGGAAATATATTTTTTAATATATTTTTATTGATTTTTAAAGAGAGAGGGAGAGGGATAGATAGAAACATCGATGAAAATCATTAATTGGCTGCCTCCTGCATGGTCCCTACTGGGGATGGAGCCCATAACCCAGGCATGTGTCCTGATCAGGAATCGAATCCGCAACCTCTTAGTTCCTGGGTCGATGCTCAACCACTGAGCCACACCAGCCAGGTGGGGGTGATCGTTTCTTATGTAATGTCATTACCATTTCCTCTATTGCTGGCTCAGAATTACAGACAGTGCAGAGGTTGGGGGCTAAAAGCCTCAGGCCAAGAGTGAGGAGGAGGGCTGAGGAAGACTAGGCTTGGGGCCTCAAAGAAAGTTGGGAAGCTGAGTCTAAAACCTTCACATAAGCCCTGGCCAGTGTGGCTCAGTTGGTTGAGCATCATCCTGTGCACCAAAAGGTCGTCAGGACACATACCTATGTTGCAAGTGCATGCGGGAAGCAACCAATCAATGTTTCTCTCTCACATGGATTTTTTTTCTCCCTTCCTCTCTCTAAAATAAAAATACATTATTTAAAAAAAAAATTTTTAAATAAAATCTTCACATACAGTCAGGTGACTAGAAGGCTAGAATAAAACTTCTGCAGGCACCTTCCCAGCTCTGCAATGATGGAGGTCGGGATAGACCTTAAAAGTAGACTTGTTTTCCCTGATAGTTTTACATTGTGCATGTATACATATTTTTAAGTAAATTTAAAATAATGAAGAAAAATATTATTTGCAGATATTACTTATCGCTCACATAAAAGACCCCCCAAAACCTTACAGGTCTTAAATTTAGTAAAATGGGTGGAATGTAATGAAAACTATAACTCACTTCAGCAGCAAATAAAATTGGAATGCTACAAAGACGATTAGCATGGCCCCTGCACAGGATGTTACACACATTTTTATTTTTTTAACCCTTTTAAAAATCTAAAATTATCTCAAAATAAAAAGTTAAAAATATATATGTAAATTCATAGGTCAGGAAAGAGAAAATCATATTTTTAAGTGATACTATTTATGATAGAACATAAGGATAAGGAAACTAGGAGTAAATTTAACAAAGAAAGTTCAAAAGCTTTACAAAGGAAATTCTACGAATTTAAATAACCAAATGGAAGGATATGCTATCTTTATGAAAATTCAATATTATGAAGATTTACCCTCCACAAAATGATCAACCATTTGAATGCAAAGGTAATTAGTCCCAACAGAATTCTTTGGAAAACCTGAGAAGTTGGTTCCACAGATGCCCAGAACAAGAACAAATGGTAAAGGCATTCCTAATGAGATGGGGGGGAGGGGAGGAGATTATGTAAATACTTTCTATAAAGCTACAGAAATGTAGATTTTTGGTATTGGCAGTAGGATAAACAAAAACCAATGGCATAGAGAGCCCATAAAACAAAATCCAAACATCTATACAGAAATGTATATGAGAGAAATGGAACTGTAGGTCAACCAGGAATAGACAAAACATTCATTAATGGGGTTTGGACAGTTGGACTACCCATAGGTTAAAAAAAAAAGTGAATTTGGATCTCAATAGCACACCATACACACACAACACACAAAATTTAATGAGGATTAAATATTTAAATGTAAAAAACCAAAGCTTGCTTTATAACTTTAAAAATATAGAGTATCTTTATTAAGGATTTCTTAAACAAAATACAAAAGGCCCAAAACACACTGAGAAAAGCAAATAAATTTGGCATTAAACTTAAACATTTCTACCTAAAATATAAAACCCAATTCTAATCAGACACCTAGTCCTAACTTCCAGTTTACAGGAAATAAAGAGGTTAGAAGACACCATGATGCTACTATCAATTCCAGAAATGGAACATTTTACAAAACAACTGGCCTGAACTCTTCAAAAAGTCAATGTCAAAGGGACATCTGTAATACTTTCAACAATAAATTTAAACATATGTCAACATCATTAAAAAGAAGGGAGGTAGAGATGGATGGATGGGTAGGAAACTCTTGAAGATTAACAGAATAAACTGACAAGAACAACATGCAGTGCATGAACTTTGATTGAGTTTAGATTAAAAAAACAAACCAACACCTAAAAGTAACATTTTTGACACAACCAGAGAGTTCATACAGGGTTTAGAATAGCTTTCATTCCCAACAGCCAGAATGGAAAAACCGCATACCAGACCAGACGCAGGGCAGATTATACAGAAAGGTTTTTACCTAAGGCTTATCTGGAATTAGCCCTAACTAAAGCTTTTCTAGTCTTACCTCATTAAGCTTAACAGGAAGCTATGAAAGGATCAAACTGCTTCCAAGTAACTTAATTGTGTCCCAGAATAAATCTCAATTTAAAGGAATATAAAAAACTCTAGCACCTAACAAAGTAAAATTAAAAAATCAAGCATGCAGAGATTATAATCCAATGAGGGGGCAGGTTGAGGGGGAGATCAACCAACAGAAACCACCCAATGACAGAATGCACAAGAACATTAAAACACCTATTACAAAGATACTCCAGATGTTCAAAATATAAAAAAAATGCACAAGCATGTTAAGGAAAGACATCCTATCTAATAAAAGAGTAATGTGCAAATTGACCGCCATCTAAGATGGCTGCCTCCATTTGGACACAAGATGGTCACCACAAGATGGCCTGCAGGGGAGGGCAGTTGTGAGCAGTTAGGGGTGACCAGGCCAGCAGAGGAGGGCAGTTGGGGAAGACCAGGCCTTCAGAGGAGCGCAGTTAGGGGTGAGTAGGCCAGCATGTGAGGTCAGTGAGGGGTGACCAGACTGGCAGGGGAGGGCAGTTAGTGGTGACCAGGCCCAGCAGGGGAGGGCAGTTAGAGGCAATCAGGCTGGCTGGGGAGCAGTTAGGTGTTGATCAGGCTGGCAGGTGAGTGCCTAGGAGGTGATCAGGCTAGCAGGCAGAAGCAGTTAGGGGCAATCAGGCAGAGGCAGGTAAGCGATTGGGAGCCAGCAGTCCTGGATTGTGAGAGGGATTTCCGATAGCCCTCAAGGGGTCCCAGATTGGAGAAGGTGCAGGTTGGGCTGAGGGAACCCCCCCTGCATGAATTTCATGCACTGGGCCTTTTGTGGTAAATTAAAAAAAAAAAAAAAGAGCCCTACCTGGTTTGGCTCAGTGGATAGAGCATCAGCCTTTGGACTGATGGGTCCCGGGTTTGATTCCAGTCAAAGGCACATGCCTGGCTTGTGGGCTTGATCCCCATTCGGGGAGGTGCAGGAGGCAGCCGATCAATAATTCTCTCTCATCATTATGTTTCTATCTCTTTCCCTCTCCCTTCCTCTCTGAAATCAATAAAGATATTTAAAAATAAAAAATAAAAAAGCAAAATGAAACTTCTAAAAAGATTAAAAATATAATGTCAGCCCTAGTCAGTTTGGCTCAGTGGATAGAGCATTGGCCTGTGAACTGTGATTCCAGTCAAGGGCACATACCTCAATTGTAGGCTCGATCCCTGGTCTTGGTTGAACCTGTGATATATCTCTCTCACATCAATGTTTCTCTCTGTCTCTCCCCCTCCCTTCCACTCTCTCTTAAAAATAAAAATCAATAGAAAAATATCCTCAGGTGAGGATTAACAACAAAAAAAATTTAAAAATAGAATGTCCAAGGTCAAAAATACACTGAGTGGGATTAACAAGACATCAGATACTTCAGGAGAAAAGACTGATGAATTTGAGGACATAATGAAAAATGTCTGACTTGGCATACAAAGAGAAAAGACTTTTAAGAAAAAATAAGAGACTATGAAACAATTTAATGTGGCCTAACATACAATTGGAGTCCCAGAGAGAAAGCAATGAGAGGACAGGAAAGATGATAGTAGTAGTAGTAATAATAATAATAATAATAATAATAATAATAATAGACAGATAATAGCCAAACATATTCCAAATTTTATGAAAACCATAAAACCTCAGATAAAGAGCCCCAGCAGAAGAAACATGAAGAAAAAAAAAAATACTCCAAGCACATCATAATCAAACTGCTTAAAACTCAAAAAGGTAAAAGCAGGCACATTACATGTAGACAAACAAAAACAAAGATAGAAATAGAGAAAAGGACACATTACTTACAGAAGAACAAAGATAGGACTAATAGTGCTCTTTCTGGACACCACAATAAGATGCCAGTTAACCTCCACGAGATTGGCAAAACAAAAAGAATTAAGAAGTGTTGGAGAAAATGTGAAAGAAAGGTAACTCACATAGTGCTGGTAGGGTATAAACTGGTACAGCCATGCAGAAGAGTTACATTATCTTATAAAATGAAGACTTCCATACCACATGGCCAAGCAGTGTCCCTCCTAGATATACAATGTTCATAGCAGCATTGTCTGCAATAGCAAAAACAAAACCATCAAAACCCAAACATCCCTCCACAGCAGGACGGATAAACTGCGGTCTCTTCATAGAACTGTACGGCACTAAAAAATTAGTAACTCCCAAAATTACTAAGTCAAAAAAAGCAAGTCATAGAACTGAGCATACATTAAGCCATTTATATAAAATTCAAAAACATACAAAACTTTATATTTCATTTAGGGATACATATATTGTAAAACTAGAACAAGTGAGAGAATAACAAACACAAAATTCATATTAATTACTTGAGGAGAGGGACTTCCAAAATGCTCATTTCCTAATCTGGCTGATAGGTACAAAGATAATTATTTTTAATACCTTATATATACATGCATGTTTTTATAGATATGAAATACTTCATTTTTACAATAAAAAGTGGAAAATGTGAAAGACTACTATTGAAAAATGAAGACTACTATTTATGTTTAACAATAAAATTAGTGTAAAAAAATATACAAGAAAATGTTCAATTCTTTATTGTCTTTCTGTGCCCCACACAATCATTATTGATCTATAAAGGGGACACCTAGAATACAGGGGGGAAAACAAGCAGAGTCTTTAGCTGTTTTGACACAAAATCTGAACATCTGCTATTCTAGTTAGACAAGAGTATTTTAGCCACTCATGTCTGATTCTTCATGTTTCATCTGTACTTAGATCTTTCTTTATCTTTGGATTTCCTGGGACTCCTGCTTCGGTCTCTCTTTCTACTCCTTTCTCTTTCAGAGGGATCTGTTTGGTATTTGGATCTGTGGCTGTTACTGTAGTGACCATCCCTTTCTCGAGATCGGCTACGACTTCGGTTTTGAGGTCGGTCCTTCTTTTCACTCTTTTGTTTCTCCCAACAGCTTTCTTTTTCTTCATAGTGACCGAACCCCATTTCTCTGTAGATATCCTGTCAGAGGAATAAAGAGAATTATAAGTGAATTCATAAAATCACTGCCAGCTAATAAAACTTATAGACAAGCCCTCCATTAGCAGGCAGTTATAATGGCTCAAATTTGAACACTACCACTAATGCCAGACATTTTGTAAATTAAAAAGCAAAAATAATTCAGAAAAAGATTTGACCATTTTTGTAATCAGTCTCACTGGTTTGTATCTATTTCAGCCAAACTGAAGGAACAGAACCAAAAATAAAAAACTGAAATTGCCCAATTGAAATTAGAGAAGTCTTTAGAGCAAAACTGCAGTATTAAAAATTCTGGTTATATACAGTTACCTCTCCACCTCCCCCTTATCCACTCCCCCAAAAGGTTTTATTCTTTATATTAAGTAGCAATAGTATTTTTCCCAAATAGGAGAGGACAGATTAAAATTCTATTTCTGCTTGCATTCTGCCCTTAATTAAAATGAGTTCTCTCAGCAAGAGGCTGAAATCTAAAGTGACCAGAGCCAGTGCTCTTTCAAGAGATAGTGTGTAAAATTCAACTTTCTTAAAAAGTTTTTCAGAGGAAAGGAAAATCCTAGGGACTGAACTCCCAAGGGTCTTGCCTCTATCACCATAGATATTATAAAGTAGATGTAAATGTCAAGGTTCAAAATCTACTGTAATGGATACCCCTGGTTAAAGACTAAATTTTAAGAAAATTATTCAGTTATTCCATAGCTGTCTAGAGACTGTACATTACGCCTGACATGGAGATTGCAGTATGTGAATAGAGATCTAATGTGATCACTATAATCGGTGTTTGTGAAATACAACATTACTAACCAATTCTTTATTTCCCACACAATCCCTATGGTTCTTATCATGAATCAGTATTTGGTTTAACCCTTTCCTAATTATTTCCTAACAAAATATTCCATCCTTAGATAAAATAATTTTTGTGCTTCTTATAACATATATAAAATGTAGCCATGTACAATTCTGTCTGGACACCTATTTTCTGAATTGGTTGAGACAGTAAACTTTTAACCTAAAGAGACAGTTAGCTGATGTATAACTCTATAAAATCTCTAGAACATTTTATATAATGGCACTTAAATGCCTAAAGAGTTTAAAATGAGAGAAGTGGGGTGGGTATGTAGTACTTAATTATTTGAAAAAATTGAAGAACCTGAAAATCTGAAATGGACTGAAACCTTAAAACCTCTCCAACTTGGAGTAATTTCAAAGCTAAACAAGCTTTGAAGTCAGGCAGCTTTAGGTTCTGATGGTCTTTGTCATTTCTTGAGATTAGGTTTATCAGAGTAGGTTTTATAGAAAAGTTAGAACTTGAAATGAGCCTCAAAGATTGAGAGGGTTTGGGTTGGATTGGCAGTGGGAAGGTTAGTGCAAGCAGTGTAAGTGAGAACTGAAAAGCAAGGAAGAATTAGCACTGAGAGCATGAAGGAGAAAGTGCAGGTGCCTGGAAGAAGCCACATTAGAACAGGCCCTCAAATATGGGCTAGCACAGTGCTAAGTGCTTTTGGAGTACAAGATCGTCCTCATTCTGGAAATAAGAAAACTGGCACTTGAGGTCTGCCCAGGTTGAAAGTAATGATTTAATTGATCAATAATTGGAATATAAAATTGAAATGGGGGTGATAAAGAATAATAAAGAAAACCCACACCTGACTGAATCAAAATAAACATTAAACTCCAGCTTACCCATTAAACTGTAAGTCCATGGCCTGTGGGGCCAGGCTCTCATATCTAAGGTGTAGGAAACGAATTAGACGAGCTCTAAGTCTTTTCCAGTACAGACTTTAAACAATTCTATCATTTTGTACGTTTAAGGCATAAGACAAGATGATTAAACTAGCAAGTGTCTAAAAAGAAAACATAAACTGGCCAATTTAAATAACCAACCCAATCCTTGATTTCAAAGTAAAAAAAAAAGTTTAACTTAACTAAAAATTATCCTTGCTCTGGTCACTGAAATTAAATCAAAGATTTAGCTACATCTAAATCACTAAAATAACATTAAAGGATTAAAATGACAGCAAAAATAGAGTCCCAAATTATAAGACTACTAAACACCTATGAAAACCACAGAGGACTGACAACCAGTATGAATACATCTGAGCCAGGCAACCCACAGCTGAGGACTAATTTCCTGTAACTCTAGCAAAACCCAAACCTCAACAACACAGCAACCACCTTTGGGATTAAGACGCAGGTGGAAAATTTAAATAGAGAACTTTTCAAATTGAACAATAAGGTTGCCACTAAATAAAAAACAAAGAACTTAAATAAGTTAAAACATTCTTAGGAAATGATGCTCACCAAGCAAAATGGCAACAAATGAAAAAGTTGAGCCATACACAGAAATGACCTATTATTGAAAATTCCCTTTAATGATTATTTTTTTGAGACTGAAATCATAAGGATGAGCATCAGAGTCATAGAAAAAATTGGGGCCCACTTAAATCTTACATATATGGATGTTGTTTTATTATAAAAAATAGGAAGAAAAAGTTAGGATAGCTATATTATTAAATGAAAATGTAAAATAAAAAACATTTATTGTAACTCAAAGATACAGACAACAGATTGGTGGTTACCAGAGGGGTAGAAGGTAGTGGCGGGCAAAATTGGTAAAGGCAGTCAAACTTATGGTAACAACTAGAAACTAGACTGGTGAGCCCACTATAGTGTACACAGATAGCAAATTACAATGTTATACACCTGAAATTTAAATTATGTTATTAACCAATGTTTCCTCAATTAAAAAACACCCATGGGCTTTAATACACTTTAAAAGGAGAAATAAAGTTAGGAGATTACTATTTGGAATTTAACAATTTTATAGTTGCCAACTACCTTAATATTCCCTAAAAACCAACAACAGTATTCCCCCAAATTTCACTTGAAGCTTTTTACTCTGTGCCAAATGAGGATAATTGCTCATGTAAAGTTTTAAGTAAGCGAACAGCAGGATAGAAAAGATGCATAAGCCCTGGCCAGGTGGCTCAGTTTGATTGTCTCATACAACAAAAAGGTTTCAGACTCAATTCCCGCTTGGGTATAGGTCTAGGTTGTAGTAGGCACCTATAGGAGGCAACTAATCTGTTTCTTTCTCTTTCTCTCACTTTTCCCTCTCTACCCTCGCCAACCTTCCTTTCTTTCTCTCAAATCAATAAGCATATCCTTGGATGAGAATTTTTTTTAAAAAGATTCATAATAAGGGGAAGAAATAACAGACTTAAAATGCAGCCAGTCTGGATTTTCTTTAAACCTCATCTCAGACACACCAGTATGTATCTCAGGCCTAGATTCACTGACGATTCCATGTACTAGTGCAGGATGGTGAGCTGTGGCTGAAGGATACATGGGACGGGAGCGATAATTAAGGGTTTTTAGTGAAAAACATTACATATTCATAGAAATGTAATATAGCCACCATTTAAAAAGCTAAGTAGGCTGGCCAGTGTGGCTCAAAGGTTGACCCTCAACCTATATTTGGGCTTGATCCTGAGTTGGGGGTGGCAGGAGGCAGCCTATCATTCTCTCTCATCATTGATGTTTCTCTCTTCCTCTCTAAAATCAATAAAAATATATTAACAAAAAAAGATAAATTTATAATAGAGTACAAACATTAGAAGAGAGATGTTCCTATTAGATCACACTAAAATATTACACTATGGGGCAAATTTTATTCAACTAATAACATTTAGAAAAGAAAACTGACAAATAATAGTATATTCCAGCTAAGAAGAACAGCAGTAGAGTTGTTAGTACAAGCCTGAACTTACATTGTGCCTCCACTATTTATGAGCTGTAAAACTATGGGCAAGCTGCTTCACCTCTTCCGTGTTCACTGTCTTTGTTGTGAAACAGGGCCAACAGTATCCATTGACTGTTAAAACTCTGAAGATGTGAGTGATTACTGATTCATGTGCGGATCATTTAAAGGACTGACAAAGGTGTAACTTAAAAACAGAAGCCAGGGCATGAAGGAGGGCAAGCTTTACATAGCTAAAGGGCTGTGGAAAGGAGAAGGTTTACCTCTGGTTAGACAACAGCAAAGAATAAGAATATCTATATCTAGAAAATAAGGGGCTAAGAATATATATAAAATATATGCTTGTTGAAAAATTTTAAAATGAAGAATAAAACATATTAAAATGGTTTTATTTTATACAAGGCGGGGAGTGAGGAGGAGAGGAAAGGTGGAGAAGGCAGGAATAGAAGCTCAATTCTGTGCCATTTTGTAGATTTTACTTTGGAACCATATAAATGATTTTTAAAACTAACAAAAAATTTTAAAGCAATCCTTAAAAAATTTTTTATGTGATATGAATCCAATTAATGGCATAACCACAGAGAAAGTACTCCAACTGATTTAAAACATTGTAATCTGACTATTTAAGTAAAAATAGTAACAAAAGCCAGTGTAGAAAATGATTGCACACATTTTTTTTTTTTTTTTTCATTAAGTCTGAAGAACATGCCTGTGAAATAAGTATTATCTCAGTTTCACAGAGAGGAAGCTGTGGTTCAGAAAAGTAAGTAACTTGCTGAAGTCACACCAATGCCGAGCAGTGTGGAAAGTTACACCTGGCTTTTCTGCCAACCATACCCCATCTCTCCATAGTGTCTCTGCCTGACACCCTCCCTATCCTGAGTTCCTTCTCACCTGGGCCTACGGCACCTCCTCCTCCACCAGAGCCCAGATGCCTTCACATGGCAAACAAAAGCAGGAGCTGCACTGTAGTTTGTTTTTCATTTAACTAAGAGCCAAAATGCAATTTGGACATGCTTTCTTCTCTTTATAATCAATTTTCTTTGGGGGAACTTTAACTATTATTGTCTTAGAAAATGCATTGTTAAAGAAAGCTTTCAGATGCTCAATTATGAGTACTGTTTTCATTTCATAGATACAATACAAAAGGGAATAAACGTTTTACAGATCCTAAACTCTTAAGAGTTTTAAGTGGCCCTGGCTGGTTTGGCTCAGTGGATAGAGCATCAGCCATTGAAAGGTCTCAGGTTCAAGGGCATGTACCTTGGTTGTGGACTCATCTCCAGTAGGGGTTGTGCAGGAGGCAGCTGATCAATGTTTCTAACTTTCTATCCCTCTCCCTTCTCTCTGTAAAAAAATCAATAAAAAATATATATATATATTTAAAAAGAGTTTTAGGTGCAGCACACAACACTTGGTGATAAAACAGTAAGTGAGAACTGTTTGAGCACAACCACACTTGCTTTCATGGGAACAAAGGAGTGTCCACAGGTGGTATGGAAATCATGCGCTCCACAATGGGAAACTGTATACTAAGTTAATTCAAAAGCAATCTTTATAATTTGTGATATACATTCTTAAAAATTAAAGTTCATTACCCAGTGAAACCATTCTACACTTTAGACTTAGAACACACCCATCACTATGATGTGATTTATAAAGGGATAAAATATTTATTTCTCCACAGCTGGGTCTGGACATTAGCAGTACCTGATTAGTATTTTTGATTGGCACGTAGTTCTCATCTTCTTTTTCTTCAGAGCAGTGACGGGTTTTCTTCTTGTGTTTTTTACTTGTGTGTGAGTGACTTGACTTTGAGTCTTCTGTCTGCTCCTCTAATATAAGATCATACTTGGCACTGTAGCAGCTAGTTAAGGACAAGCTTGAGAAGGAATATAGGCAATACATCAAAACCTAAGAATCTGGTGAACAAAGGAGACCAAGAAGTTAAAGGTAACTTTTTAAAATAAAAGCATCTTACAAGTATAGTTTATTTCTAAAACAAAATAGATTCATTTTTTTCCCCTCATTACATAGAAAAAAATGGAAAAAAACCCATGATTGAATATAGGCAGTTAACAATTATAAGTGGGCAAAAAATATGGAGGGGGACATATAATATCCACAAATTAAAATATAAGCATCTGAAAAATAAGGAAACATTTGTCAATAATGAGAAAACCTAAACTTAGAAAATGAGGCACATGTTTAACTGGAAAAAATTAAGATAATACAAACTCCAGAGCCAGAAAAGCTACGTAAGATAAAAGGTACATTCATGTAACTCTTCTTCGGAGGAGCAAATTAGCTCACCTGCTAGGAGGAAATTTAGCAGTGCATGCCAACAGTTACTATGCTTAAATACAAATAAGAATTTATAAAAATTCTGTGGCATTTCAGAGGAAAGGCGGGGGTGGGTGGAAAGAGAGCAACCAAATAACTTGTATGCATATATGTATAACCTAGGGACACAGACAGTAAGGTGCTGGAGGCCTGGGGCGGGGGACTGGGGTGAGTAGAAGGGGTCAATGGCAGTAAGGGGGGACATATGTAATATTTTCAACAATAAAGATTTAATGTAAAAAATTAAATAAGTCAAATGAACAAAGGTATACATAATAGGATTATTTTTAATGATAAACTAGGAACATCAAATAGCCTAGTAATAACTATTGATTCAATTATATTATAGTACTTCAACATGATATTTTATATAATAAGTTATTAACAATGATAAATTAATGCTATGAAAAACCTGGGAAGGTGTTCCTGAAAAATTAAAAGTGAAAAAAGCTCAAAGCAAAAACCATATATACCATACAGTGATTATAAGTTTACAAAGATCAAATCTTGAAGGAATAAGGAAAAATAAGTATCATTTGTCTAGATGGTAGAACAATGACTACTTTTTTTAAATTCCACATAAATATGTTATAAAAATAGTGGTAATGTTTTAATACAGAGGTAGGTATTTTCTCTAATATAAATAAAACTAACCCATGTCTTAGAATAAAAGAAAATATAAACTACTATAACCTCTGCTGAAAATAATCTCAATTTCTCAAACAGATTTTGAGGAAGGCTGGAAGAGTGGTTTTCAAAAGAAAGCGTATGAGGAAGGCCCGCACGCAGGGCTATTTTGGCGGCATGTGGGCCTAGCGCAATCGCAGACACACTTCCCTAGGGACCAGTGTCCTATCCGTTTCCACGATGCCACAGTCTATGCTTTCCTCCGTGGTGACTCACTTCTACCTCAGGTTAACCAGGAAACCACTGCACCTTTTCACTTTCGTAAGATGGCTAGTCAGCCTGCACTGTCTTACTATTACTCTCTTATGTCTAACTTCCTTTCTCCTTTACGCTATGGCACACCATATCACACTGTTTCTAGGATACCTCTGGATCTTCTCCTTTTTCAGATACAAATTCAATAGTCCTTGCCTATGATTTCACCTCAGTGTGTAGCTTTTCACATGTTTCTCCCTCTGTCCAAAAGGCTGTAGAGAGATGATTTTCAAAATGCTGGTCATGACCCAGTAATGGAGTGCAAAGTCCATTTAGTGGGTCACAGCCAGCATTGTTTTAGTAACAGGACAGGAAACAGAGTTCAGGGTTAGACTCATGAATTTCCTTTTTCTTGTTCAATATTCCGATTGAGGATGATTAACAGTGGTTTACACCAGGACATGTCCGTCTTTTCTCTCAACTTCAAAAGCCTAAAGCAGGCACTGTTCACTGTAATTGTTTAAATTTAAATTCATTAAACACGTCAGTAGCTATCAAGGCAGTGGAGATATAGTAGGTTTCCATCGCTGTACAAAGTCCTATTGGACAGGACTGGGCTAGAGGTTTATTCTCAAACATGCCTCATTTCCTTGCTTCACTCTTAGTAACCTATCTTCTTGAATTCAAAACACTGTAATACCACATACTCTTTCTTCTGAGCCTGAGCTAATTCTATGGGGTAAGACGCCTGCTTCTACTTGATACTTTATGACTGTACTTCCTTTGATTTGTCCTACACACTCCTCTTCTTCCAGCTACAGTTACTAGTATTTATCCTAAAATTAACTATAGTTAATTTTAAAGATTTGATAAATAAATCTCAACTATATTTCATCCATACCTTTTATGATTTTAAGATTTCAATCATATCCTCTCTGATGTTTATCTTTTTAAACTAAATCTTAGCTCACTGTTTGGTCTGTTGGCAAGTGAAAGCCTCTCCTCATGCTGATTATGTCGGCATACATACTGCAGACTTTACCCACTCTAACCCCTAGAATGCTTTATTTATTGTAAACAATCAACACTGTTTTAAAAATCTATCCTCCTATATAATAAAAGGGTAATATGCAAATTGACCCTAATGGCAGAATGACCAGGAACAATCGGTCACTATGACATGCACTGACCACAGGGGAAAAATACGCAACGCAGGAGCTGCCCCTGCTGGTCAGTGCGCTTCCACAGGGGAAGCATTGCTCAGCCAGAGCTGGCTCATGGCTGGCCAGTGCAGCGAAGGTGGTGAGAGCTTCTCCTGCCTCCGAGGCAGCGCTAGAGATGTCCAGCAAATGGCTTAGGTCTGTTCCCTGCAGGCCTAAGCCATTAGTTGGACATTCCCCGAGGGCTCCCGGGCTGCCAGAGGGATATCTGACTGCCAGTTTAGGCCTGATCCCCCCTGGGAGCAGGCCTAAGCTGTCAGTTGAAAATCCCCCAAGGGGTCCCAGACTGTGAGAGGGTGCAGGCTGGGCTGAGGGAACACCCCCGCCCTGCCCAAGTGCACGAATTTTCGTGCAACAGGCCTCCAGTCTATAATAAAAAAAAGTGTAAAATATTAATTAAACTGGACGTCCTTCTGGATGACCTCCGGACGAAGCCAGGGCTGTGAGAGAAGCCCAGGTTCCGAGTGCCTGCCAGCGGCTGGAGAGAATGCCAAATAACTGGCTGGTAACTATGACACATACTGATCCAGACCTTGCTGCTGGGGCCCTGACAGCCCTGAATCTGGTTTACCTGCACCCTGGCCCCAGACAGGAGGGAGGAGGAAGCCCTATTTCTCACAAATTGGCCATTGGTTAGCTTGGTGCTGGGGCCAAACCTTCCACAGTCCCACCTCCTCTCCACCCCCAATCAGCCCCGATGAGGGGGTGCCAGCCAGCCAACCTCTCGCAGTCCCTTTCCCAGCTGGCTGTCCCCCACAACTGGCCCCAATCGCTGGCCATGCCGAGGGACCCCACCCATGCATGAATTCATGCACCAGGTCTTTAGTAAGTACATAACAGTAAGCCCAATATTCATCTTTCCTTGATGACTACTTGGAAAAGAAATGTTCCATGTACAGTATGGGAAAAGAGAAACTCTAAAACAGCAACAGAAACTAGAAAACAAAGAAACCATTTAAAGAAAGAATCATAAAAGAAGGAAGCTTTACAATGTGTGTAGTGATAAATTTATAATGAGAACATCAATGAAAAATTAAAATGACATAATATGAACAGTATGTTTCATTGCCCCTTACTTGTCTCAACCTAAAACTTGAAAAAACCTAAATAAAATGGTCAAGTCAATGAATTTCTTTAATCCTATAAAAGTCAACTCTTGCACACAAGAGAAGCCCAATAAGTACTTGTTGCTAGACTGACAATGTACTAAGCAGAAAGAAGCAGCCTAATTATGTAAAGGAACGACAGGATTTTGCTGTCTACATATTCACCATCTCCAAAGTTAAACATACGAGGAAGGTTAGCACAAAGGATTTGGTTAGCTATAATAAAAAATTTCTGACTATGAGGAATTTAAAATATTGCAATTATATAGAGAAAATATGAATCTTACCTGAAGATCTTCTGCGAATAAGTATTAACTTTAACCTAAGAGTAGGGAGGGAAAAGAAGGCTAAACATTTATTTCAACCCTAACTTTCTCCACATAATAGAGAATACACTGAAAAGGCAATGTATATATAGACAGTGAGTATATATGAGACAGTATATAGAAAAGTCCCTGGCTTAGGGACTTTTCTACAGCCTTTGTGACTTTTTATAACATATCACACAGTACTCTACACAAAGTGCATGGTCAACACATAATGACTAACTGCTTCCTGTGAAGGATACTCCTGTTTGGGCTTTACTTTATCTTTCAGAACCAAATTAGATGATTTATCCTGTTCCTTTTCATACTCCTTGAAATCACTCTTGGTATATCTTCCACCTATTTATTAAAAAAAAGAAGAAAAAACTTAGTAAGAAAAACCCCCTAATTAATCAAGAACAGAAATTACTTTATAAGAGGTATAATATACAAGAGCAATTTTATAAGTGGCATATACACTGAGTGGCCAGATTATTATGATCTTTGAATGCATAATAGTCTGGCCACTCACTCAGTGTGTGTGTGTGTGTGTGTGTGTGTGTGTGTGTGTGTGTGTATTTTAGAGGCCCAGTGCATGAATTTGTGCATGAGATTTGTCCCCAAATCTCAACAGAGCACCAAGCAGATCAGGGACAGCCTGGCTGGGGGGGTTGGGGGGAAGGACATGAGCAGTTGGCCGGCCTGCCTGCTGGTCGAACTCCTGGTTGAGTGGACAATTTGCATATTAGCCTTTTATTATGTAGGATATACAGTGAGTAGCCAGATTATTATGCGCCCAGAGATCATAATAATTTGGCCACTCAGTGTATATCAGGGATCAGAGGCTAGAAAAAGGCTGAGAACAAAAAAATCATAATAATTCTTTCTCCATTACTATTTTAATTTGTAGCCATATGCTGCCACCTAATGAAATACATGAATATTACAACACCATACCGTCAAATTCTAAACAACACAATGCATACATAGGTGCACTAGAAAATAATGCATTGTTTAAGTGAAGCCAATATATCCATGAGAACATTAGATCCAAGAGAAACTAAAGGTTTGGGACTTGAGTCTGAGATGCAAGAAACTTACAAGTCTGGAAGAAGTGAGGCTTTAAAGACCTATGATCTGTCAAAAGAAACAATGTCCCCAAATCTCAACAGAGCACCAAGCAGATCAGGGACAGCCGGATGTGTATAGAAGTTTGCTGAGAGATGCGAGATGGGAGGGGCTGGTGTCTCTACTTTAAAATTCTTGCTTAAGAGCACCTTTATTCCTCCCAAGAGCCAAAAATTAAGTCAACAATGATCTCTTCAGAAAAATAGGACCTGTTATTAAATCCTGACTGGCCTACAGTGGCAGGGCAGGACAGGAGAGTGCATTCCATACAGCCTCTCTACTCTCAAGCCTACTCTCCTGCCAGATGAGGACTCAGCTCCTACCCATGGCCCACTCCTGCTGGCTGCCCTGCTTTTCCTGTCTCCTCCACACAAATGAGGAAATGCTCCTGGTGGGAGGGCTTCCTACAGAAGGGCCCAAGACTGACTGTACAAGTAAACTGGAGGTACACAGGGAGGTGTTTTGATTGTATATAAAATATACACAGAGAAAGACATGAAATTAAAGGAAATTCTAAACATACAACAAACTTTAGGCAAAACATATTAAGGGTTTTGCATCTAGAAGAACCAAACCACCACAAACATAATAATTACTCTGGAAAAATGTCATGCCTGCAATGGGTAATTACAAAGTAATTTATAATATAGTCAAACATAGAAAATATATTAATCATCAGTGTAAAATACACATACATACATACATACACCCACACACGCACACGCGCACACACAGCATGAAAAACAGAACAGAAAAAAAAAGAAATAAACCTCCATACCTTTTCCTTTCCATTTAACCTTTGCAACAGACTGGCTAAAATCCACATGTATCCTTCTGTCATCTATAAGTACATTGTCCATTTTGAAGAATGCTTTCTCACAATCTTCTTCCTATAGATATAAAAAACTAAGCATAAATGTTCCTGTGCATTGAGATGCCGGCTTTAAAAAAATACTGATGCCTGACTTCCTTTTTTCCTTCTCGATTTCAATGTAATTGGTCTGGGGTACACACCTGGGCATCAGGATTTTGCAAAACCCTCCAGGTAGTACAAATAGACAGCAAAGCTAGAACCAATACTTTATATACCACACTTGGTGCTAAACTGATCAAGTATCTTGTGTGGTTATCATCATTTTCACACATGTTCTGTGTCCCCAACATGAATGTCTTTTACATGTCAGCTTTCTTTCCAGGGTGCTGTCCTGCGACTGCTGCTGTTAGGGACTAGAATAAGTTCTATAATTTTCATGTTTTAAAACCATGTAAAAACAAAAAAATACCAAACTTAATAGATCTATATTATGACCTACCTTTTCAAATTCAATAAAAGCATAACAAAGGGATTCTCCTGTCTTCCAATCTCGAATAACTTCACAACTGAAAGAAAGTTTAGAAGAAATGACTTTTTAAAAACGCATTCACTCTCACGCTTCATAAGCGAAGAACAAAATAAGACAGTTATTAAAAGACAAAGTTAAATTTTCCAATAACAATTTTTTGAAAAGTTCACCAGCCTAGGAATCACATTATCTAATTTTACTCTAAATGCCCTATATAGGCCTGCATCCCTATATTCCTGAAGAACTGAAGGAAGAATAAAATAAAAATATTTAATTTGCCTGTAGCAAAACTATTGCTAAAAAGTTTTTAAAATCATAACTCATTTCTAGTCCTCATATGTAGATAAATTATAAAATATCTAATGTTACTGTTAGAATAATGTATGCACATTCATACATATATAGCATATGTTTAATAAGTTTATGCTTTGGAGTTTTTGAATTTTAATAAACCAAGCTCAAATTTAACCCCACAAGTATAGCTAGTCTACAGAACTAATCCACCTTAATAACCAAGAGAAAGGGCCAATAAGGTTGAGCTGAAAATGACTGTCTTGTCCTTTTCCTCACATATCCTAAGTCGCATTTTACATTAAATGAAACAAGAAAATAAAACATTTTAAGAAAAAGGAAAAATAATCACATTAAAGAAAATAGTTCAGCTGTTACAGTAGTTATATACACATTAAAATGTAAATATTGAACAATGACTTAACCAAAATTATGACATAAGCAAAGTAGTTGGAAGAAAGAATGAACATGGAAAATTAGTAATAGAGTTAAAATCCCCATCTTGCTTAGCAGGAAGTCAGCATATGTCTAAAATTTAAAAATAAAAAGCAGCAGTATAGGAATATTTTTTTATAAATATAATATATTGTAAGTAGGTGAAGGAATAAAGTTGGGTAGTCATTTACAGGAAGATTTTTATTTCAACAGGAAGAATTAAGAATGGCTTCATGGGAGAAAATCATGAAATGAAATTCTAAACATAACAGTAATAATTTTTAAAAATTGATTTGAGAGGGAGAAAAAGTGAGAGAGAGAAACATCGCTGTGAGAGAAAAACATCAATTGGTTGCCTCCTGCACGCATCTAACTGGGATCTAACCCGCAACCTTTTGGTGTATGGGACGATGCTCCAACCAACTGAGCCACCTTGCCAGGATCATAAAATAATACTTTATAAATTAGTTATATTTCCCTTTCTCACAGGAAATATATTATAATTAATTACATACATAATTTTTCTTCCCTTTGTCCCAAAGATTCAATTGTAAAATTCACCTGTACAAAATTCACCTAGATTCATAGCTTCATCAGATATATATTAGAAACCCACAAATTAATATCTAGTTTTCCTAAAATCTTTCACTAATTCTAGAGATTACCTTCTTATTGGTCCAAATCTTGAAAATATTATCTCCAAATCCTCATCTGTGGTCACTGGATTCAATTTACACACAAACAGGACATTTTCTGGAGGTTTAATATCTGCATCAGGTAAGTCTCCCACCTAAATTATAAACAAACAAAAATATAAATCAATTCCTTTATTTATTTTCCATTCTAAATATCTATCCACATCGAAATGTCAATTTTCCTAAAACACCTAAATTATAAACTGCAGGTTCAGAAAAATAAATCTAAATAAGACCTCAAAATTCATTACTGACAATTCTTAAAATAATGCTTAAAATAATAATCCATTTTGTGAAAGTGAAATTCAGAAAGGTTAAATAACTTGCCCAAAGCCACATAGTGATAACCAACTGAGGTGGGATTTGACTCCAACTTTATCTGGATTTTATCTTCACTTTTTCCTATTTGATATATTAAAACAATTTATATAAAGTATATCTAAGTTATGAAACATAAACATAAAAAACAGCCATGATGACAACAGCTTAAGAACTAAAATGTCTCCTGATCCCATTATCCCTCTGCCTCTCATACCAGATATAATGAATATCCTGCTTCTTGGTTTTCCTTTTTGGCCATCTCCTTGCATATCTTTAGAGTTTTACCAGAGAGGTATGTATTCCTGAGCAAGATATTATTTACTTATGCTTGATTTTAAACTTTTGAAAAATATTATCTTATTAAATCTAGCCTTATGTGATTAGTAACACCAGTTCCTTTCACATTATTGTTCAATATGAACAGCAATAATTCCTGAATATTGAGTTTTTCTAGCTTTTTACTCTCATCCTCACTATCATCTTTTCCCTCAGTCACATTGAGTCAACTTCACAGTCAACCACTGCACTGAGAAGAGCATTCCACTTCTCACTGAAGAAGCAGTGAGGGCAACAGTGAGGGGAAAACCATGTTTCATTGTGGGAAAATTATTTTCCCATGGCCTTTAGATGGGGAAAACAATATTCCTTTATTCAAAAACTCTCAGAGATGATTTCTCATAACATTACCACATAAAGCATTTTCTCTTCAATAAACATGCTAAAACAAAAAGAAATCATGAAAATCAGAAACAGCAAGAAGAAACACCACCAATCAGATCTGCTCAGTGTCTTCAAAGCCTATTAAAAACAAGCACCACCTATGTCCAGTAAGAAGTATCACAGCACATATGGGGAAGAGCAAATCAGTAAAATCGCCAAAAGCACCTACAGTGCAGAAATATCACATCTCAAGGAAGCACAAATAAAAAAAATTAATGTTAGGAAAATACTATAATACTTGTCAAGGATAACAAGGAAATTTAAAATACTCTTAACAGTTATGAAGTTCAAAACACTGGTTGATAATGCAAAACACTAGCTGAATTATCATTATATTACTTACACACAAATAAGTAAGAGACTGGTGTGCTTAAAAAATAGAAGATAATAGTGAGGACCAAAAAGAACAGGCTCATGTATTAGAAAGGTTAAAATCCAAAACACTGACACCACTACATGCTGGAAATGAGACAGAGCAACAGGAACTCTCATTTATTGCTAGTTTGGCAGTTTCTTACAAGCCTAAACAATACAACCCAGCAACTGCCCTCCTAAGTTTTATCGAAATGAGTTAAAAAATGTCCACACAAAAATATAGACAAATTGTTTACAGCAGCTTTATTCATACTTGCTAGAACTTAGAAGCAACTGATATTTCAATAGATAAATGGATAAACTATGGTGCACTAACAATCGAAAGACATGGAAGAACCTTGAACACATAATGCTAAATGAAAGAAGCCAGTCTGAAAGTAACATACTGTATGATTCCAATTATATGACATTCTAAAAAGAGACAAAAATGATGCAGTCATAAAAGATCGGTAGTTATCAAAGGTTGTGGGAGATAGGGATGAAGAGGTAGGACGAAGAAGATTTAGGGGAGTAATGACACTATTCGGTGTGATATTATAATGCTGGATACATGCATCTGTCAAAGTCCACAGAATTTCCAACACAAAGAGTTCATCCTAATGTAAATTATAGACTGTAGTTAACAATAATGGGCTTTATATTAATATACAAGTTTCACAAAGGCAAATCTTTTTTTCACTGATGTATCCCATTAAACACAAAGATATGCATCACCATTCTGGGCTTGACAGATTTTGAAAGCTGGATTCTGAACTGGGAAGGAGTGGGGAGAGGCAGAGCTATAAAGAGTATTACCGAAATAACTAACGAGATTGGAGCATGAACTGCAATTTCTATCAATATTTAATTTCCTGATTTCAATAACTGTACAGTGAATATGTAGATTAATATTGTTGCTCTCAGGAAATACATGATGTATGAGGTAAAGAGAAAGTTTGCAATTTAATTTCAAATGGTCCAGAAAAAATAGTAAGTGCATGTACATATATCATCAGAAACATAAAGAAGGAGAGAACAGAGAGAAAGAGAGGAGACGGAGGAGGGAGAGGAGAGAGAATGATCAAGCAGATGTGGCAAATTTAAAAATTGGTAAGTCTCGGTAAAAAGTATATAGAAGTTCTCTACACTATTTTTTTGTACATTTTTCATAAATTTAAAATTATCTACAAATAAAAAAAAAACATTAGCCCATTTTCTTCAGGCATGAACTTCTTATACTTTTGCTGCTGAAAATTCTGATTATAATCTAATGTTCTTTCCCTATGTGTCACTTATTCTTGTTTTTATTATTTTTCTTGTAATTTGACTTGGTGTTGATAGTTCTAGGTCAATATTCTCTGATATTGTGTACTCATTAAAATGTATTATTTTCAATTTTTTTAATTTAATAAAGTTATTACTGAATTATGGTCTTTAATATTTATTCCTTCAGACTGATGATGCTATATGAGTTTTACAATAGACTGTGAACCCTGGACGGGCGGCTCAGTTGGTCGGAGCACCATCCCATGTACCAAAAGGTTTTGGATATGATTCCTGTCAAGACACAAATCTAGGTTTCTGGTTCGATCCTGGTCAGGGCCGAGGCAAGCAGTGTTTCTCTCATATCAATGTTTCTCTCTTTCTCTCTCTCAGTTCTACCCAGGTTTATTTTAATCTGTAACTACTATTCTAATATTTAATCTCAATACTTGAGTTGTACAAAAAATTATTTGGTTAATATACATAAAATTTAATCCAAGAAATGCTCTTTTAAAATGTTGAGTATAACAATTAAAATCCATAAATATTTGTAAATTGGATATCCATTCCCCATTTTTTAAAAAGGCACTTAACACTTTATTAATAGTGGAATCAAATTTGTTTACTTTCATGTATTATTATTTTACACAAAATCTAATCCAGAAACATACGCTTAGCTAAATTTTTATATTTTAAGACTATCAAAAAGCCAGAAATAGATAAACCAACAGCAAGTGTGTATTAAATATATTACTGAACAATTATTTGAACAAAGAAAATTACTTACCATTTCTAATAAAATAGCTTGAGTTTTGGCCTCTTTTTCTGCCTTTATTTCTTCTACTTCTTCAGCTGATCTTCCTTTGAAATCATCAATTTCTTCATCTGCTCCTATTCGACCACTCTGTAAGGCAAAAGTTTTTCTTACTAGTATATGTGTATATATAAGTTTAAAAAATAGAAAAATCTGGGTCATTATGCTTTATTCTTAGTTCCATCAAATGCATTAGAATAGATTAACTTCATTGGTTTCATGTATGTGTAACTTACCTCTGAAAATTGATGTACATTAATTCAATAATATCAGCCAGACTAATCTTCTAATTTATTGTTACCTCAAAATAAACATTTACATAGATACTATCTGTATCCAACTAAGTGTTGAATGCAGAAGACCAATAGTATTAGAAACTACGGTAAGCATCAAATCCAATTATAAAGATAAAGTTAGCTTTAAGGGAAGTCTCATAAGCAGAAATTTATACTTCAAAATATCTGAGGAAAAAGTGTACATTATTCCACAGAAATTTCTGGGTTCTAGCCTGGCTTCAGAGTATGTCCCAATTGAAAAATTATTTTAAAGGATGATAGTTTAAATTTAGCCTAAAATTCTTGAAATTTTAGTTAGGATATAAAACAAAACAAAACAAACAAACAAACAAAAAAAACATTTTCCCTAAGTAATCATATAAGCTTACTTTCAGTGGAACAGAAACTGAAAAAAGGATATTATGATAAAAACATAGCTAGAAAAATTAATTGCCTCCATAGAAAAGAAAAAGAACTCTACACTTATCCTAAAATAATTGTTCAAGCAAGATAGGCATTCTGAAGAAATGTTTTAATAGGCTAAAAAGCAAAGCTATGCAAAGCATTAATATGCATGAACATTCAATCACAAGAGGACTCAACTTACATCTAGTTGTTCCTTAGTAGGTTCTGGTGATCGATCAGGAATTAATAAATCCGGAGGGTCATCAAATGGATCATCTAAAATCACTGTATGATTAATCCTTACAAAATAAATCCATGTCAAATGTTACGGTTACAATGTTTCAGAATCTATGTTTTACTTTTTGCAAATATTTTAACAAATGTCTATGTATCCCAAAGCCAAAAAACTACAAGTATAAGCTCCTAAATTTTATTGCACCAGAATGTTACTAGAGTACACTGTCACAATTAGTGTTACTGTTTGTGATTGTTTGATATTATATTTATTACTGTTATTACTCTAAAATATTATATCTAACTCTTAGTACTTTTGCCATATTTTTCAATAATCTGCATTTTTAAATACTAAATTAAAGACTTGATATTCCTCCCAGCACATGCAATTATAAATAATTAGTACAAGTATAAAAACATAAAAGTGTAAAAACATAAAGATTCTTATAGTTTTGTACTGTATTAATTCACATTTATTCAAAAAAACAGTCTTTCACATAACATCATCACTACCATGTCAAATATCACAGTATTAAAACATTCTAGTACATTCAGATAGTAAATTGTAACTATACCTGATATCTTGATATGGTACAAAATCCTTGTCAACAAAGGTCTCATTAATTTTCTTAATTATATCCATGCCTTCTGTCACCTCACCAAACACAGTATGAACACCATCAAGGTAATCTAGATTATCTCCTGTAGTAATAAGAAACTATAAAGAAAAACACAGAACACAAATAATTCAAACTGAAATTACTTAACAGACTGACAAAAAATACACAAAAGATTCCACATTAACTGCATGGATTCTTACCCACTTGTTACTAGTACTGAGTAAAAAGTTTATACATAAAATGTCAACACATACACAGATGTTGCTCTGTTTAAAATACTTGGCCAAAGCAAGGCTCAGTTTCTTCACATGTAAACTGTGAAGGGGTGTGGGGAGAGGAGGGGAAAGCATCCTCCCCAAATGGGGTTTCAGTGAGTATTAAAGAAAGCAAAGAATGAAGTGTTTTTTGACATGGCCTGTTTTGAAAAAAGTAATAAATATAGAAAGGAAATGGGCCACAATGTTATTAGAGTCTTGGTCTTTCTCTGCTGCTGTTAGGGTTCAAAATATCTGGAGAAGGGGCTGCCGTAAATTAATCAAGAGACTAGAAATATAAATTTGTAATCCATGGGGTAGCCAGAGGAGCTTAGCTATGGGAACCAAGTTCTGTCAGTCTGAGGACCGCTTGGCTCTTTATTAACACAAATTGTCCTAAAGCAAAGCAGATATACATATCAAAGGCCAAGGTTGAGTATACAGAGGCATTGTTAGATTGGGAGAACTGCCTTTGGCTGTTCAGGTGTTTGGCCAGCAGGAGGCAGTAACATGTAGATTAAAATGCCCTCAGCTGTCTGGTAACAGGCAATAACATATGCAAATCTTTAGGTGTGGGGGAATGCCCTGCTGAATCTCCAAATTCCATCAGTTTTTTGATGAAACTTCTTGCATTTCTGACATGCTGGATTAGCTTCCGGCACAATGTGAACAGTTATGATCCATGAATGGTGGGGTTGGGGGTAATGTTATTTTCTTCTTTGTACTTTGCAATGTTTTCTAAATTTCTCACAATGAACATGCCTTGCATTTAAAAGAAAATAATTTTTTTTCTTTTTGTGATGTCATATCATTTTTGTTATAAAGAGAAAAGAGGGTAATATTTTTCCTATAACAAATATATTTTATTGAAATGTTCTCCTTACTGGATAATTCTAACTTTGTAGGATTTTTACAGTCCCTCGTTTTAAAGCAAAACTCATCTTTTCACCCATCTTTCCTAACCTGAGATCCATGCTGATCACTGCCATTGTTCACCATGGACACAGTGCCTTTCTTCTTGTGCTTAATTCTTGGCACTTTTTCTGCATCGAAAAACCTTGCTTGATCACCATACAGTTGACTGAAAATACATACAATAAGGTAATAAAATATAAGTATTCTCACCATGAAATACAGAAGTACAAGTAACATATATGGTTGCCATTTCTTTATAGAAATATCAGTATGATTCAAAATATTTCTCATTTCCAGCGGTCACCAACCGATGGTCCATGAGGTCCAAAAGGTTGGAGACCACTGCAGGAACTTGGAAAAAATCTAATTTGAACCATATTTTAAAATGCAGATTGAAATAAGCTAGTTAAATGCTATAAAGAGGCAATTCTATTTTATTCATTAAAAAATAAAAGAACTTACCCAAAAACAGACTCTCCTCCACGGCCAGTCCCTGTAGGATCACCAGTTTGGATGATAAAATCCCTCTATAATATATAGGATATATATTTTATTAATTCACATAATTTGCTAGATGGTTCCAATAACAAAGAACATGACTAATATCCACCAACTCACCTGTACATTATGAATAAGGCAATAATTGTAATATTTTGTTTTGCACAACTTCAGAAAATTCAAACAGGCTGAAAGAAAACAAATAATAAATGTATCATAGTTCACAAATATGCTTTAAGCAAGTAAAAGCACAGTTGGTATAATTTAATTTCTAAATATTATACAAAACCTTCCACAAATGGTCAAATATCCAAAGCCAAAAAAAAAAGAGCAATATATTTTAAATTATCTTTTTATTCTCCTTTTCTTTTTTAAAATATATTTTATTGATTTTTTACAGAGAGGAAGGGAGAGAGATAGAGAGCTAGAAACGTCAATGAGAGAGAAACATCGACCAGCTGCCTCTTGCACACCCCCTACCAGGGATGTGCCCGCAACCAATGTACATGCCCTTGACCGGAATCGAACCTGGGACCTTTCAGTCCGTAGACCGACGCTCTACCACTGAGCCAAACCGGCTTCGGCTATTCTCCTTTTCTGAGGGCTTCTTGGGCAGGTGAGCTAATGCAGGAAACTGACACATCTGAGATAAGCAATCATTTATTAATTGATTTTATAAGAGAGAGAAAAATTAGTTACAATACTGGCACATATGTGTTAGTCAAGTAGAATAACCCTCTCTCTCCTTAGTTCCTCATTTGCCAGGTGCTGCTCCATGTGAAAATTGGAAAGCAAAACCAAAATATGGCAAATACAATTCCCTATAACATCCTTTGATTCCCCTGGATCCCATCATCCTTATAGCCAATCTTACTCCAGCAACACAAGACAATCAATTATTTTCTTTCAGCCAGTTCAAGTTGAATTTCTACCACTTGCACAAAAAGCCCTAATACCACACATGTATGGATTAGTCAATATAATAAACCTTCAATGTGTGCCCTCAAAGTGTCAGGCATTGCACGAGGGGTTCAGGATATAGAAAGAAATTATTTCAGCACAGTCCCTGCTCTCTTGGAGTGTATATTCTTTTCTTTTGTTTTGTTAATCCTCACCCTCGGATATTTTTCCATTGATCTTAGAGTAGGGGTGTCGATCTCAATCAGAGAAGGGGCCAAAATCTAAAATCCAGCCTAAATCGAGGGCCGAATGGTTTACTGAACAATCATAAACTGTCATTGTGATGGAAACGCAGCGGAGTGCAGTGATGACAGCGCGGTGCGGGCCACATTGCAAGGCCTGGTGGGACGGATTTGGCCCGCGGGCCTTGTGTTTGACACATGTGATCTTAGAGAGAGTGGATGGGAGGGGAAGAAACAGAGAAAGAAAAACACTTAAGTGAGAGAGACACATCAACTGGTGGCCTCTTGCACACGTCCCCACATGTTCCAACCCGAGATCAGGCCTGCAACGAGGCACATGCCCTTTACCAGAACTGAACCCCCCACCCTTCAGTCCGAGGGCGGATGCTCTAACTACTGAGGGCAGAGTTTATATTCCGAGAGGAGACAAGACTTGCAAATAACTCCAGGACAACAGGTAAGTATTTTAACAAAATGTGTGTTGTATCGAGGTAGAGCAGAAGAAGCAGATCTAACTCTGCTTAGGGACAATGCAGAGACGGCAGAGATCATACTTGACCTGAGCTCTGAACAAGCAGGAAGTCTGCCAAAAGGACAACAGAGGAGAGAGTGTGGGGTTGAGGCAACAGGATGGGAGGCATGGGTACACGGTTGAGTACTTAGTGTGGGGGGGGGGGGGGGACGGGGGGGGGGGTGGGGGGGTGGGAAGAGCTGAGTGTGGGAGTTTCATCCTCTTTGGCAGATGCTGCATCTCATGGGGGCAGGACCCTGATTGTAACAATCTCCCCTGGCCTCCAGATGGCCCTTATTCAGATGCATTCTCCACACCGCTGCCTCGTACCTTCCCAAAACAAGTGTGCCAGGCCGCAACCCTGTTTTTAAAACCTTCCAAAACCCTGGTCATGGGTAGGGCTCACAAGACCATTCAGGATCCCATGTATGCCACCAGACTCCCAGTCTGCCATTCCATGTCACACACCATCCCTTCCAGCCACGCCGGGCTACTTGCTGTTCCCAGAAAGTTCCAAACGAACTCGAAGAAAACCTTCATCTCCACTCATCTTGGAAATAGCGAGTTCCAGAGTTCTGCATTCGGGGCTTGCTCCACTTCTTCCCGCCCCCCAACCAGAAAGAATTAATCTGTTTCCATAGCAACTCACACACACTTCCTCTACACCAGTGTTCCCCAAACTTTTGACAGATGTGTACCCCTTCTATAGTTTTGTAACGCTGAGTACCCCTCGTACTCATAAGAACGTAGAATTCGGCGCAGCTAAGCACGGTGCAGTGCATATCCCCACCAAACTCTCCCCGTACCCCCGGGGGCACACGTACCGCACTTTGGGAAACACTGCAGACTACACTTAAAAGTTCAATGGGTTCCAGCGTAGATCCCCCCACCCCACCCACCCAATAGAAAACTACACCCTCATGGGAAGGCGCGTATGCACCCCAAGGCTTGGCAAACTCTTGCCCAGTAGGCAATCAATGGGTGTTCTCAATGAGTGTTCCCTACGGCTCCGGGCACACCTGCCAGCCCGCCCTTCCTCCATGCAGGCAGGATGCCCACGCCCCCTGACCGGGCACACACTCGCTGCTTTCACCCAGACTCACAGATTACACACCCAGGAGGGCTGGTGTGCTCCTGTCACCAGGAAGGCGCAGTCAAGCCGCTAAAACTTTGTGGACTCTGGGTATGGCCCCCTGGATATGCCCCTACCCCCCCGCCCCCAACCACCACCACACACACACACACACACACACACACACACACACGCACGCATTGAAAGACTACAAGCAGCCGAAACCGGTTTGGCTCAGTGGATAGAGCGTCGGCCTGCGAACTGAAAGGTCCCGGGTTCGATTCTGGTCAAGGGCATGGACTTTGGTTGCGGGCACATCCCCGGTGGGCGGTGTGCAAGAGGCAGCTGATCGATGATTCTCTCTCATCGATGTTTCTAACTCTCTATTCCTCTCTCTTTTCCTCTCTGTAAAAAAAAAAAAAAAAGAAATCAATAAAAATATAAAAAATGAAAGACCACAAGCACCCGCCACCCGACTGGCCGGCGCCAGGCAGGGCAGAAGGGCTGCGCCTCCTAAACACTTCTCTAACCGAGCCCCGCTCCTCGGGGCCGGGCTGCGGGCGGCCAAGGCAGAGAGGGAGGAAGGACATCGCCGCCCGGCCAGAGGCGAGCGGGGCGGGCCTCACCGCGCGGCCGCTCCTCGGTGTACAGGTCGATGACGACGTCGCCCAGCGTGGTCTCCAGCAGAACGGCCATGGCGCCCGCTCCTCCCCCGCCGCCGGCCCCGCCGTGACAGGCCCGGTCCGCGTCGCCCGCGCCGCGCGTCATCCGCGGCGCGACGCGGTGTGACGTCACCCCTCCCGTGGGGCCCGCCCCCGGCGCGGCCCTTTTTGAAAAATCTTGGCCGGGGTTGGAATCCTGTGGCTCAAAAGGGCCTCTGCGGAGGAGTTGGTGTCTTATTTGTGTCCATCCCAAGGACGAGGCCGGCCTCCGAGCGACCCTTTCCTGCCGCTCCGGCCGCGTCCGTGGGAGCCAGGGCCACGGCGGTGCCACCCACTTTCGCGTTCTGGTAGGGGCCGAAGACTCGGCATTTCCTAATCAGTGTCAGGTTGTCGCTCTGAATAAAAAAACTTTAAACGTACAATTTGCTACCCAGAAAGATGGTTAACAGGAAGTTCTTTCCTGTCTGATCGCGTCCATGTCAGAGGCTACACTTGTTACAGCAGCAGATGGTGGGTCCTGAGAGCCACAAGCTGTCAACGCAGTCTTCACGCCCCGCAAGTGCGGCTCAGTGGCTGCATAACCTTAGGAACATTTGGGAGATCTCGATTCCCAAGCGGCACGTGCAGGTTGGGCTGGATCCTTAGGGGATGTGCAGGAGACAGCCAATCAATGATTCTCCCTCATCATTCGTGTTTCTATCTCCTTCTCCCTTCCTCTCGGAAATGAATAAAAATATATTTTTTGGGAGGAAAAAAAAACCGTAGGCTTCAGCCCCAAATCTCTACTGATTTTGTCAATGATCTTTAACTTAGAAGACATACAAACTTCTTTTGGCCTCCGTGGAGAGTTTCTATGCAAAGCTTATTCCCCAAACTCCCCTCTACAAGCTGATGACTCATTTATGCGATTTTCTTACATACTTATAACCTCCAATGGAACTGATGCAAATGTGCTGGTACTCGTGCAGCTTGCTTGCTATACTGTAGTAAATGATTGGCTCTGACCCAGGGGTCCATATCTTACACCAGCACCCATGAAACTGGCAAGCTAACTTGTTAATTTGAAAATAAGGCAAAATCTCAGGCTTTTCACGGTCTCTGACAATTATTTCCTAAATTCCTGTCATTATCTTACATATTTTTTTTAACATCTTATAGCATTTTTCTCAGACGCTAATTTACAATATGCTTTTTTAACAACCTTGGGTACAGATGTCTTCTCGCTTTTAGAAACTCGATGGCCTGGAAAAAACCCAGACAGTAATTTTTTTTTCAGATAGTAATTTTTAAAATTGCCCCAGGCAATTCCCCATGTACAGCTAAGGGTGAGACCTGCGGAATTGATAAAAATTTCCCCGCTAAACGTGATAGATCTTCTTTTTAATGTATATAGTGTTTTGATATACAGCAGTTATTTTCACTTCATAGACACAGGTAAATATATATATATATATATATATATATATATATATATATATATATACATATACATACACACAGAGATATAGCTATGTGCATATGCAGTATAATACTAATTTTAAAATAATGGCAACGAAAATGCTTACACCCATGCAGGTGGAGAAACCCTCCAATCTAGAGCGCCCGTCCAATGACGCCACAGCACAGTCTCTGATTTGACTCCGCCCCTCGTCATTGGGCGGTGACGCGCGTGCGTGGTCCACTCTTCCCAGGCCGTCGGAGCCCCGCCCCCACCAGGCCCCGCCCCGCCCCGACCTCCTCCCACCTCGCCGGCCGCCGTTGGCCAGTCCAAAATGGAGGGCGCTCCGCTGGCGCTCCTCGCACTCCGTCTGCTCTTGCTCGCGACGTTGCCGGCCGCAGGATGGCTGAAGACGGGCCCTCCTGACGCGTCGCCGCCCGGAGCTCCGAAGGTAGGACCGGGCGGGCGCAGCTTGGCCGCCTCTCCGTCTGGAACCTTCCGGGAGGCCAGGGCCGGGGGACCGCGGCGTCCGCCTAAGACGTCCCCCCCCTCAGGCCGGCTGGCCGCGGGCTGCGGTCCTCACTCCCGAAGGAGGAATGGGGAGAAGCGCCCCGGGAAGTGGAAGGGGCGTGGAGGGGGCAGGGAGCGAGCGGACGGGGCTCTGACTCCGGGGTCGTCCGCATCCCGATGGGGCTTGTCCGTCGAAAATGCGCGATCCCCAGTGACGGCCGCCTCGGTAATGGCTCCTCCCAGAGCGGAGCCGGGCCGGGGCCGGGCAGTGTCTGCGCCCGGGAAATGCGGGAGTTGCTCAATCAGAGAGGGCGCCGGAGCGGTTCCCGGATCTGTTTACCGGCCGGCGGCGGGGATGGCCGTCCCCGCACCCCCGCCGTGCCCCGGGCCGCTGGGGGGCAGAGGCGGGGCCGGCAGGTAGCCCGCCGCCGGGTGCGTTGGGCAGATGGCGCTGGCACAGCGGTTCTTGGTGGGACCAGCTGCCCGGCATCCCCTGGGGACCTGTCGGAGAGGCCCTGGTCAGACGCGGGGCGGGGGGTGGGGAAAGATCTGTTTCAGTGGGTGATTTCCTAGGTCAGCTCCAGTGTGAGAACCATCGCATCCTTGTATTGAAGGGTGTTTGGTTCCCACCTTTGTTGTTTTTTGGTGTGTGTGTGTGTTTTAGATATATTTTACTGATTTTCCACAGAGAGGAAGGGAGAGGGATAGAGAGAACCATCAATGAGAGAGAAACATCGACCAGCCGCCTCCCGCCCCCCCCCCCCCCCCCCCCAGGGATGTGCCTGCAGCCAGTGCTCATGCCCCTGACGGGAATCGAACCTGGGACCCCTCAGTCTGCAGGCCGACGCTCCATCCACTGAGCCAAACCGGTTCCCGCTGTGTGTGTGTTTTGCCCTAGAGTCGTGCTGACCTAAACCTGTATTTGCCTTAAATCAGTTGAATGTTAGGTTGGGAAAAGTTTTCCCAGAATGGAAAGAGACAATACCGGTACCTTCTTTCTTACTAGTCAGGGTTTGAATCCTCTGAATTCAGAGACAACTGACACTATGAATGCCACTTTTAATTAATTTTTTGGAGTTATGCTATTACTCTCCCCGGTACAAACATAACAGACTTACCTCAGTTTCAGTTCTGTGGAGGCATTCAGAACAGCCACAGCAGTGCAAGCCCTAAGAAGCCCTTGCAACGGAAAGTGTATGTGGACCACAGTTGCACCCGGTCAAAAATAGAAGGTGGTGGGCAATCACTAAGACAATAAGTAAAAGTGAAATAACTTCTGAAGTTCAAATAAGACATTGTTGTCCCCCTTTCCCAATTTTAAAGATTCATTATAGTCACTTTTGAACCCGAAAGACATTTGAGTCTTCCCTATAATGGGAGAAAAATCCATTTTGACTGCAAGCTGAAAATACTCCATACTGTGGTCTCTTAGTTAGTTCATTATTTCAGTTCTCTATTACTACCCCTTCATTCCCGTTTTGGGAAGTTCAGGTCTAAACTTAGAATTTCATAGATTAAATGAATGTGGATTCGCTAGAAGGAGAATCTCATTTTGTGGAAATGTTTATATGGGAAACTGACATCTGTTGACCTAAACTTTTTCATTGTATTATTGACCGGGAATCAAACCCTGGACCCTTTGGTCTGCAGGCCAACACCCTAACCACTGATTAAACTGGCCAGGGCTTCAATGTTTTATTGTAAAAAGTTTCAAATGTACAAAACATTTGAAAAAATTTTACAGTGGTCACCCATATTACTTTGTGCAACGATGGTGTATGGTCTGTTTCCCCATGACAGTAGCCATTTGGACTACTGTGGCTATTGAGTATTTGAAATGTGGCCAATGAAACAAAAAAAAAACACAAATTTTAAAAATTTTACTTATTTAGTTTTGATTTAAATGAAGAAAGCTACATGTGGTTAGTGGGTGCCATATTGAATAGGATAAACTTAGACTACCATTAAGGTTTTATTATACTTGCTTTATCACATATTTGCTCATCTCTTCTTTTTTTTAATATATATTTTATTGATTTTTCACAGAGAGGAAGAGAGAGGGATAGAGAGTTAGAAACATCGATGAGAGAGAATCATCGATCAGCTGCCTCCTACATACCCCTCACTGGGGATGTGCCCGCAACCAAGGTATATGCCCTTGACCGAAATCGAACCTGGGACCCTTTAGTCCGCAGGCCGACGCTCTATCCACTGAGCCAAACCGGTCCCGGCTCATCTCTTCATTTTTGTATCCACCCTAATCTAAATGTAAGAAAGTTTGTTAGGGGGAGGGAGTGGGCAGGGACCGGAGGTTAATGGGGAGAAAAGGAGATATATTTAATACTTTCAACAATGAAGAATTTTAAAAAATTAAGATAAAAGAAAATTTGTTAAAGTCAGGAATATTTTCCCTATTTCCCCTCAGTGATTCAGATTTACTGGATTATAAACATTTTTGTTTTGTTTATATATGCATTGTCAGAAGTTGAATAGGTTATAAAACTAATAACATTTTATAGTATATTCTTCTAATTTTAAAATACATGGTCACCAAAAAGAGGCATCCAGAAGACACTTATTTTCTTATATGTGTTAATATTTATTTTATATATTTCCCTCAAGTTACTCATTTATTTTAAACTAGATATCTATTATCTTGGTTCTTAGGAAGTGGTTGTGTCCCTGAGGGCTATCCTATATAATAAAATCCTAATATGCTAGGTGTCTGGTCATCTGTTCAACCAATGAAAGTATAATATGCTCATGATATGCTAAGGCCCCTCAACCACTCGCTGTGATAGGCACTGACCACCAGGGGTCAGACGCTCAATGCAAGAGCTGCCCCCTGATGGTCAGTGGGCTCCCACAGCCAATCTCCCATGGCCAGCCAACCTCCCCTAGTCCCTCCCTCCCCATGTCCCTCTGGCCCTGTCCAACAGGCCCTGTCTGGCAGCCAGCAGACCCCCAGGCCCCAGCCAGCAACTCTAGCAGCCCCGCCCAATGAGATTGGGCGAGACAGTCCCCTATAGGCCCTCATCTATGGCCAGGCCCAGGGAGGGACCCCACCTGTGCACAAACTTTGTGTACCAGGCTTCTGTCTTGTGAATAAAGAAATTAGAGGAAAAGTTGAAAATGGGTGAGGAGAAATTTCAGTTCTGCCACCCACTTTCTTTTTTAAAATAGATTTTTATTGATTTTTAGAGAAAGAGGAAGGAGAAGAATAGAGAGATAGAAACATTGATTAGAAAGAAACATTATCTATTGGCTGCCACCTGCATGCCCCTGGGCATGTGCCCTCTGCCACCCACTTTCTAAGTATATACCACTCTGACTGGTAAACCTGAACTTCCAGTTCAGTTAGGTTCCCAGAAAGAGTAACAAATACGACCTAGCTCTGAACTTGCCTCAGGAGGCAATAGGGATTAGAATCTCTTCTGAAATGTAATCATTCAGAAGAACCCCTAAAATTGAACTTGGTCCTTTAGAAAATACACTATGCTAGTGTCTTTTAATTGTCTTTTACAAATTCCATCTTTTACTAGGCAAGTGATATATGTAAGTGCAGTTAATTATTAACAATACAGTGTATTTACTACTGCAAGGCAGGAGCTATAAAACAGTTTCTTAGATCATCATCATTGGAGAGTTACCTCTGGGCTGTAAGAACAACAGTCTACAGTTAACAGGTCCTCTAGTTTGAAAACAGAAATTTTTGACTAGAATTAGTACATATACAAAACAGTATAGCCATTAACTTGATGGCTTATTGATTATTGGTTTGTTATAGAGATGAATTTAGTGATTCCAGCTTAATTCTAATGTAGGGTGGGTCAAGAGAAAGCTGGGCTGATTCTAAGGAATCACTAGTGCAAAAGCTTCCTAGACTCCAATGGCAGCTGGGACATGTACCAAAGTCAGGTTTAGTGTATGGTGTGGGCCTTACCATGTTAAAATCCTGTTCTGCTATTGGAATCAACTCAACCTCTTTAAAAATATATATATATTTTTTTTAATTAATTTTTTACAGAGAGGAAGAGATAGGGATGGAGAGTTAGAAACATCGATGAGAGAGAATCATCTATCAGCTGCCTCTTACACACCCCCTACACGCGGGATGTGCCCGCAACCAAGGTACATGCCTTGACCGGAATCGAACCCGGGACCCTTCAGTCCGCAAGCCGACGCTTTATCCACTGAGCCAAACTGATTTAGGCCAACTCAACCTCTTAAAATCACTTCAGTCTTGTTAGAAATATAGAAAGTATTGGGGACAGTCACAGAACTAAGAAATATACTTATATATTACCGTATTTTTCGGACCATAAGACGCACTTTTTCCCCCCCAGAAGTGGGGGGGAAAAGTCCCTGCGTCTTATGGTCCAAATGTAGCCTACACATATACTTTAAAAAAAAAGGTTTTTTTACTTGCCCAGCTCTGTGTGGTCTCTGTGTGCTTGCCTGGCTCTAAAATGGTTCTAAATGCTGCTGTTTACTTTACAGGGTTGATTACATGTGTTTATGACTGTGATGTTGGGTTTTAATGCACATAAAATATTTTAGGACACTATTTGTTTCAGAATCTTTTTTTCTTCATTTCCCTTCTCTAAAAACTGGTGCGTCTTATGATCCGGAGCGTCTTATGGTCTGAAAAATACGGTACTTTGATATTTATGAAGAATTTTCTTATTTTCAAAGTTAAGAGCATTTTAGAAAAATATTGTATAGGATAGCAATATGAATAAACTTAGAGAAGAGTATGATTTACAAATGAGAAATTGTAATTCCTGTGGCCAGTGGTGAATAATTCTTAAAATATTGCTTTCTTATATATAGAAAGCATGTCGTTAATATAGTTAGTTACCTATTGGCGTAGACTGCTTTTGAGCATATCTTGGATGGCACTAAAACTGATTGTACATTACACATACTTGTCCACTGGTAAGGGACAATTTTATATATATATTTTTATTATTGATTTTGTACAGAGAGGAAGGGAGAGAGGTAGAGAGTTAGAAACATCGATGAGAGAGAGTCATCGATCACCTGCCTCTTGCACACCCCCTACTGGGGATATGCCCACAACCAAGGTACATGCCCTTGACCGGAATCGAACCCGGGACCCTTCAGTCCCCAAGCGGACGCTCTATCTATTGAGCCAAACCGGTCTCGGCAAGGGACAATTTTAAAAGGGTTAGAGAAATTTGTTTATGAAAACAAGAAGTTGGAAACAATTCAAATGTCCATCGATGGTGGAATGAATAAGCAGCATTGTAATCATGTGATGGAATATTATGCAGCACTGTAAATAACACTACATCTGCTTGCATCAACAATTTTAAATAGGTCAATATCTCTGATGAACATAGGTGCTAAAAATTCTCAACAAAGTATTAGCAAACAAGATCCAACAATACATTAAAAAGATCATACACCATGATCAAGTGGGATTTTTTTTCTGGGGATGCAAGGTTGGTACAATATCCACAAATCAATAAATGTAATAACATCACATAAACAAAATGAAGAATAAAAATTACATGATCATATCAGTAGATGAGAAAAAAGCTTTTGATGAAATCCAGCACCCATCTATACTTGAAAGGGTAATATGCTAATGAGACCGGGAGACCTTCCAGATGTCCTTCTGGACAAAGCCATGGTGGCAGGGCCAAGGCAGAGGTGGTTAGAGGTAATCAGGCCAGCAGGGGAAGCAGTTTTGGGCAAGCAAGATGGCAAGGGGGGCAGTTGGGGGCGAGCAGGCCAGCAGGAGGAGTGGTTAGGGGCGATCAGGCAGGCAGGAGGTGAGTGGTTAGGAGCCAGCGGGTCCAGATTGCGAGGGGGATGTCCAACTGCCAGTTTAGGCCCAGTCCCCATGACCAGCAGTCATTCATCCCCTGAGGGGTCCCAGATTGGAGAGTGTGCAGGCCAGGCTGAGGGACACCCCTCCACCCCCCAATACATGAATTTCATGGACGGGCCATAAAAGCTATCAGCAAAGTGGGAATAGAGGGAACATATGTCTGTGTAATAAAGGCTATATATCACAATCATCATCCGTGATAGGCTGTTAGAGGGGAGGAGGCTGAGGGAAGAATGAAAAAGGTAAAGGGATTAAGCAAAAAATAAACCCTCATAGACACAGACAACAGTAAGGTGATTATCAGAGGAAAAGAGGGGTGCAGAGAGTAGAGGATGGTTAAGGGAGGATAAATGGTGACATAAGAAGACTTTACTTGGGATTGTGAACACACAATCTGAATACACTATATAGATCTTTTATTATGGAGGAAGTAGCCCACTGCACAAATTTGTGCTTGGGTGGGGGCCGGCCGGGGAAAGGGACAAGGGCAGTTGGCCAGCCAGCCCCGCCCCCTGGTTGAACTCCCAGTTGAACTCCTGATTGAGGGGATAATTTGCATATTAGCCTTTTTATTATATAGGATTGAACACCTGATACCTATATAATTTTATGTCACCCCAATAAATTCAATAAAAATAGAAATATTTTTTAAATGTTACGTTAAGGTCCAGCTGGTATGGCTCAGTTAAATGAGCATTGGCCCATGTACTAGGAGGTCACTGGTTAAATTCTTGGTCAGGGCATATACCTGGGTTGCAGGCTCTATCCCCAGGAAGGAGTGTGCAGGAGGCAGCCAATGTTTCTCATTGATGTTTCTATCTCTCCCTCTCCCTTTTCTCTGAAATCAATAAAAACACTTAAATAAAATGCTATTTTGTGAAAAAATAAAAATGCCAGATGTAAAATTGAAGAAGAAAAAAAAAAGGTATATAGATTTGAAAAATTGGAATTGTAAGTATGAGCATAAAAAAGGCAGTAAAATGAAAATGATGTGTTTTTACAAATGTTCTTTTAATGTTATCATAAGTGATTTTACCATAAATGTAATTGAGGGGGGAAAGAACATTTAATTTCATTTTGTGAAATGCATACCTATTCAATTTATATCATATTTGATTTTCAGAACAGCATCAGAATTAATGTAACTACCCTGAAAGATGATGGGGAGGTATCTAAAGAACAGGTTTGTATCTTTGATTCTTTTTAATATATCACTTAGCTAAATATTATGTAGCCTGTTTTAATTTAAATAATGTATTTTTTATATGAAGAGTTGTCATTTATAAACCTTATGTAATGCTGCTTTATTTTAAGGTTGTTCTTAACATAACCTATGAGAGTGGACAAGTGTATGTAAATGACTTCCCTGTAAATAGTGGTGTAACCCGAATAAGCTGTCAGACTTTGATAGGTGAGTACTACTAAATTATTTCCATAATTTTGCTATTTTTAATAATTGTAAATTAGTAGAACACAGTTCTTCGATGTTATATATTTTCATTTTAAATTAATAATATACATTATTACTAATGTATTTTAACACTCTGTTTTCAGTTTACATTGGTTATTTCTGGCATATTTTATCATGAGATTGGCATTGATGGAACTGCATCTGTAGTATGTAAGAATGTCCATAGAGATGATAAATGGAAATTTATAAACAAGAGGCAAAATCTGGAGAAGTGGCTTTTCACAGTTGTGGGGGGGAAAATTGTCTGATTCTTTAGTTTTCACTTTCCTCTACTCCTATACCTGCATGTTTTTCTTTTTAACTTTTAAATTTTTTGAGTTGTTGAAAGACAAAATTTGTTACATTGGAATGTACCATTATTTGAATAAAATAAAAAATATGAGAAATATGTAGATGCATATCTAAATATATCTATTTAAGATAGTAAGGTTTTCTCTGAGCACTTATAGCCTGTAGTTGTTATAAATTTTTATTATCATTTAGTTTGCAGTGTTTTCTAAATTATTTGTTTTGGTATTTTCTTGCTCTTAGAATCATTATAGAAATAGATTGCTTAATTTCCAAATACTTTGGGTTTTTTTTTCCATCCTTCTCCTTCATCTGATTGGTTTTTATAATAATTTACTGTTCTTTTAATGGTTACCCTTGAGATCAATAAACTAGTACTTTTTTCATTTCCCAACAATGCAAGAACCTTAGAATACTTAAACTCCATTTATTCTCTTTCTGGTTTTGTGGTGTCATTGTCATGCATTTTCACTCTGTGTACAACATCATGATGTCGTTTCCTATGGTCCAGTACTCATTTGTTTAACCTAAAAGTTCCCCTTTCCATTGCTCATGCCTTCCTGAATCTCTGTGTTCCCCTCTGGGGTAATTTTTCCTTTGCCTCGAGCACATGTGTCAAACACAAGGCCCACGGGCCAAATCCGTCCCGCCAGGCCTTGCAATGTGGCCCGCACCGCGCTGTCATCACTGCACTCCGCTGTGTTTCCATCACAATGACAGTTTATGACTGTTCAGTAAACCATTCGGCCCGCGATTTAGGCTGGATTTTAGATTTTGGCCCCTTCTCTGATTGAGTTCGACACCCCTATCCTAGAGAATTCCCTTTACTATTTTTTTTTTTTTTTTTTAAGTGCAGATTTGTTAGCAATGAATTACGTAAACTTTTGTTTGTCTGAAAACATCTTTACTTTGCCTTTAGGAAATGTTTTTACTGGATATGGATGCATAGTTTATAGCAGCACATCAAAGACTAAGTTCCATTGTAATTTCTGCTGAGAATCAATGTGTCATTGCTCCATTGAGAATATTATTTTTCTGTTTTCTTCCTGGTTGCTTTAAATATTATTTTTCTTTGTCTTTGATTTTCAGTAGTTTTACTATGATGTGCCCAAGTATGGGTTTTTTAATCTGTGACTTACCAGTAATGTCTTTTGTCAGTTTGGAGAAGTTTGGGGCCATTATCTTTTTAACAAATGAAACAGCAAGGTCAGCCAAAACTGGTTTAGCTCAGGGGATGGAGCATCGGTCTGCTGACTGAAAGATCCCAGGTTCGATTCCGGTCGAACCATGTATCTTGGTTGCGGGCACATCCACAGTAGGGGGTGTGCAAGAGGCAGCTGATCGATGACTCTCTCATCGGTGTTTCTAACTCTATCCCTCTCCCTTTCTATAAAAAAATCAATAAATATATATTTTTAAAAAAACAAAAAACAAAAGAAACAGCAAGGTCAATGAGGAAGTTTTATGAAGACTTAGTCAACTGAGCTAAAATGCCAGGTTCTCTATAGAAATGTCTGCACCTATTTAAAAAATTTACAAAAGTGGGTCTATACTATCTAGAGATTTTGATTTACTAAGATTGAGATGAGACTCTGTTACCCTACTGTTCTAGGTGTTTCTAATGCATAGTTAGAATTTAGAACCAGACCCAGTGTTTGAACATTTATATTAACTTTAAATTGTTTATAATTGTGAATGGAGTCACTGTTTAACAAAAGCTATAGAACAAAAAGCTTGATGCATACTTCCAAGGAATTTAGGCTAGTCCTGGAGGCAGGTTTATAAGCAAAGAGCTGCCGTTAGTGCTTTAAAAATCAGAAAAGGTAAGAACTCAGCATTGTAGGGATACAGTGCTAGAACTTCCTAAGTTGGAATTTATGTTTAAAATGTGTTTGGGGGAAGAGTAAAAAGTACAGGGCATTCTAGATAAAGCGAATGGCCCTTTAAAGACACAGAATCAGTTTAAACCACTGGGTCTGCACTTAAAATATCCTTCTGTGTTACATTTTGGCAAATAATCCTCAGATGGTAACATTTGAGGAACAGAAACTAAGTGTTCATTTGCGCCAGTTTGATTGGTATCTGTTGACTTATCCTTTTTGTAGCACTTCCTTCCTTAGTAAGGCCAAGAGCTCTGTAAACTAGCTACAATAGCCACATCCCGTGTACTTGGGCGGGACATGTTCCTAGAGGTCAATAGCTAATCCTATCCTGTCATCCATTAATAGGGACCAATTACAGGCCTTTCCTACTTTCTTCCCCTTTCCTTTCTTTTCCTTTCCAACAGTAACATTGTCTTTATTGTCTGAGCCCTATTACTGGATTTTGTGAATGAATTAATCAATGTGCTTACTTTGCACATGGCATTCACTGTGTCTTCTGACCTGCTTTGTAAATAGTTAAGCCATGTTGGTTAGGAAGGATGTTGCCAGTGTGGTGTTTCCTACAAAATCTACAGACCATCAAGCAGTTTTTCCTTTCAAATTACTGTAAGCATTGTAATGATGCTCCATGTTGTCTTTGTTTTCATAAATCTGAAATATCAGTAAGCTCAGAGATGAAGAGAACCTAAGAAATCAGCTTACAACTGTCTTGTTCTATGTAAATGTTATCAAAATAATCAAATTCAATAGCAGATTTGTAGGCATTTTTTGTTCAAAACTGTCATTTTTTTATATATAGTGAAGAATGAAAATTCGAATGAAAAAGAATATTTTGGAATTGTCAGTGTAAGGATTTTAGTTCGAGAGTGGCCTATGACATCTGGTTCCAGTTTGCGACTAATTATCATTCAAGAGGAGGTAGTAGAGATTGATGGAAAACAAGTAAGATAATATGCTTATTAATTGGGAATTAAATTGTAAAGATTTGTGTTAGTTTTTATACATGTGTTCAATTATTTTACTTTTTATTTCTGACTTCATAGGTACCCTTAATGCTGCCTATATCCAATCAGTTAGAATTTTTTTTATTTGTTTTAGCATTTACTTATTTAGTATTTTGAAATATTAATTTAAAAAGAAATGACCATATTCATACATGTCTATATCACTTTAACAACATTATAAATAGAGCAAGTAAGTAAAGAGATTAAATTGATTCATAACTGCTACCATTTCCTCTGGCTAAGTCTAAGTAAATGAAATAGAACTAAAAGCAAGCATATATTAATATTAATGAGTGCTCTGGCACACAGGAGTATGATTAAAGTTGCAAATTAAATGCTGGGGGGGGGGCAATAAGAAGAAATTGTGTGAATATGACAAGTTTCTTAGTTACAGAAATTAGGAGGGAAACTTCAGTTTTGAAATGTTAGGGGATTGTACCATTATTTAAAATAAAGAATAATTGTGTTTTTTTTAATAGGCTCAACAAAAGGATGTTACTGAAATTGATCTTTTAGTTAAGAACCAGGGAATACTCAGACATTCAAACTACACGCTACCTTTGGAAAAAAGCATGCTGTACTCCATTTCCAGAGATGATGACATTTTATTTACCCTTCCCAACCTTTCCAAAAAAGGTACTTTAAAAGGCCAATATTGAGTAGTTGGTAGCTTTTAAATCATAGTCAATATGTTTGAAATAAGCTTCTTTCAGAAATGCTTTATAACATGTATTACTTTATATATCCATTTGAGGACTGTTTTAAGTCTTAATAGAGTACTATCAATGCTGATTGTATAGAAATATTTTGCTGTAATTACCTACTCTTACTCTGGATAATCATATACAATAATATGTAATAAGACTATCATTCATTTAAAGGAAGAAGTGATCATTTTTCCCAATGAAATGGAACTTTTAAAAATTTGACTATGTGACAGAATTATAACTGCTATAGTTTCCTTTTTTTAAAAAAATATATATTTCTTTATTGATTTCAGAGAGGAAAGGAGGAGAGAGAGAAACATCAATGATGAGAGAGAATCATTGACCGGCTGCCTCCTGCACAACCCCCCCTGGGGACTGAGACTGCAACCCAGGCATGTGCCCTTGGCCGGAATCGAACCCGGGACCCCTCAGTCCACTGGCTGACACTCTATCCACTGAGCCAAGCCAGCAGGGCTGTAGTTTCCTTTTAATGGTCTTGTTTATGCCTCCTTTCTTGCACTTAAATCTGAGTAACCAAATACGTTTATGTTTCTCCCATGGAAAGATTTATATTCTTGCTATATAAATGTTACCGGCATAGCAATCTTGGGACTGGTAGGAGACACCAGCATGCGCCTAGCATTTTGGTAACTTGGCTCTTCCTCCTCTGTAGAAAGTGTGAGTTCACTACAGACCACCAGCCAGTATCTTATCAGGAATGTGGAAACCACCGTAGATGGCGATGCTTTACCTGGCAAATTACCTGAAACTCCTCTCAGAGCAGAGGCTCCATCTTCCTATAAGGTAAATTAGATATTTTGGATTGTCTTCACATTATAAACATTTATGGTTTTTAAGAAAAGAGCATAATGAAATGAAAAGCATGTGGATTGGAACCATGGGACAGGGTTAATAATGAATTCATAACTGTTTTAATGTGGTATTTTTAGGTACTTGTTCTCTTTCAAGTTTCATTTAATAAATAATGATTATAAGCACTGGATTTCATTTTGTTGTGGATTTTCAGTTCCTGCCTTTCTTACCTCATTTGTCTGTTTATTTTATGAATCCCACCTTGCTGCACACACATGCATGGTGCCCTCAGGACCTTGCGCAGTGACTAAGCTCACTCGGGTAAGAGTGCACTTTCTGGAGTCAGACTGCCTAGGTTTGAATTCTGGTTCTGCCTGCCTCTTACTAGTTGTGTGATCTTGGACAAGCCTGGTCTCTGTTTATCTGTGCAATGGGACACCACTTAAGCAGTGCCTATTTGATGCAGCTGTTGAAAGGATTAATAAAAGGGTACAGATGTAAATATGCATTGGCACCTACTAAGTACTTACATATTGAGAATGACATATTGCTGATTGGGAAATATTCAGGGTTCAGAGAGAGTATCCTGATACCTCTGTATATATGGTCTAAGTCCTTTACTAAAAATAATCTCCATTTAAATGAGCAGGGTCTGTGGTTAGTCTTAGGATTCCAGAGATGATTATTAGAAGTTCTCACTCAAGATGGGGTTGCTGAAAAAAACCAGGTCACTTTTTGCTGTCTGAACTCTCATGTAGTATCTTTACCTGCCGCCCTCACTTCCCTCAGAACAAGGCAGCCCAAGAGCACACTGCTTTCAAAGCCCAGGCTAGCGGTGCTGCCTTAGTATCGTTATCTTCTCTCTTTACTATAGCAACATGCTTTGCACACAACGGATTCCCCATGTGTTCCAAGAGCTAATACCCAGATTCTCTTTCCTTTTCTCTTTCCTTTTCTGGTCCTCCAACTATTGAAAACACATAGTTGACTCCAGTCCATTTTGTATAAAATAGACTTAGCCTAACCTCTGATTAGTTAGCAATTATTTTCACTTGGTGTATAGATAGAGAACAGTATAAATAATTATAAAGGATAGTGCCGAAGCCTGTTTGGCTCAGTGGTAGAGCGTCGGTCTGCAGACTGAAAGGTCCCAGGTTTGATTCCGGTCAAGGGCATGTACATTGGTTGCGGGCACAGCCCCATTAGGGAGTGTGTAAGAGGCAGCTGGCTGATGTTTCTCTCTCGTCGACGTTTCTAGCTCTCTATCTCTCTCTCTTCCTCTCTGTTAAAAATCAATAAAATGTATTTTATTTTAATTATAAAGGATAGTAATATTTCTGTGTCTTAGAATTTTAATATCAAAAATTATGAGTAACTTCATTGAGGTATGTTTAAAATGAAATGCACTCATTGAAAAGAACAGTTAAGTTCATCCATGTAACCACTACCCCAATCAAGATACAGAATATTATTACCCCAAAATTAGAATATGATTTTTAAAGTTTCTTAGAACTCAAATGAAACTTGCACATCTAATCAAAAGTCTTCTTTTAGGTGATGTGTCAGTGGATGGAAAAGTTCAGAAAAGATCTGTGCAAGTTCTGGAACAGTGTTTACCCGGTATTCTTTATGTTTTTGAACATCATGGTGGTTGGAATTATAGGAGCAGCTATAGTAATAACCATCTTAAAGGTGCTTTTCCCAGTTTGTGAATACAAGTAAGTATTTTTTACTTTTGAAACATTAGTATTTTTAGTAATTAATAACTTAGTTGTAGCTACTGTATTTTTCAATTACAACTGACATTCAATATTATATTAGTTCCAGGTGTGCTGCATAATGATTAGACTTTTATATAACTTGCAAGGTGATCCAGTAAGTCTAGTACCCACCTAACACCATCATAGTTATTTCAGTATCATTTACTATATTCCCTACGTTGTACTTTTCATCTCTGAAACTATTCTGTAGCTACCAATTTGTACTTCTTAATCCCTTCACCTTTTTCACCCATCCCCCCAAAGTCTCTCCCATCTGGCAGCCATCATTTTTTTTCTCTGTATCAGCTTGTTTCTGTTTTAATTATAATATTTTTAGATTGCACATGTAAGTGAAATCATACAATATTTGTCTTTCTCTGGCTTATTTTACTTAGTGTAATACCCTCTAGGTCCATCCATGCTGTTGCGAATGGTAAGATTTCGTTTTTATGGCTGAGTACTATTCTGTTGTATAAATGTACCACATTTGTCTATAAGTGCACACTTAGGTTGTTTCCATACCTTGGCTATTATAAATAATGCTACAGTGAACATAGGGGAGCATATATTTTTTTGAATTTGTGTCTTGGAGTTCTTTGGATAAATACCCAGAAGTTGGATTGCTGGGTCATATGGTAATTCTACTTTTTGCCCAACTTGTGCAAGTTTAGAGCTCTAACTACCTGTCTTGGAGATCTATTCTTTACCCTTTCCTTTCCTACAGTACTAAGTAAGAAACTTCCTCTTAGACCTTTATATTTTCTCAGTTTGCTTAAAGTGAACTTGGACTCAAAGAGTTTGTACAATCATTATAAACTAGGTAAAATTTAGCAAAGCAGACGAAGCCGGTTTGGCTCAGTGGTAGAGCGTTGGTCTGCGGACTGAAAGGTCCCAGGTTCGATTCCGGTCAAGAGCATGTACATTGGTTGCGGGCACATCCCCGGTAGGGGGTGTGCAAGAGGCAGCTGGTCGATGTTTGTCTCTCATTGACGTTTCTAGCTCTCTATCTCTCTCCCTTCCTCTCTGTAAAAAATCAATAAAAAATATATATATATTTTTTTAATTTAGCAAAGCACCTAACCTCAGGTATATATCTTACCTAATAATAGACAAACATGTAAACTGACCATGCCCCCCACTATACCCACAGCCAATCAGAGTGAGTGTGCAAATCAACCCAACAAAGATGGCAGGTTAATTTGCATGTACAGGCTATGAGGGGGAAGGGGACAGCGGAAGGAGCTACATGAGCGGTGCGCCAGACAGAAGCTAGGACTTGCTGGCTCCAGAGCGGGCCTGGAACAGGGGATGTGCCAGGCCGCTGGGAGTAAAGCCAGGGGAAGGAAGGACTATTCTTGTACAAATATCATGCAAAGGGCCTCTGGTTTCACTGTAACCTTGAAGTAGCTCTATCTTACTACCAATTTTAATTTCTGTATTTCAGAGGAATTCTTCCGTTGGATAAAGTTAATATTATACCTGTGGCAGCTGTCAACTTATATGCAGATGGTCCTGAGAAAACAGCAGAAATCCTTGAAGATAAAACATGTATTTGAAATACCACCTCAAATTATGGACTCTGAATTAGTCTATTGGCTCTAAATTTGCCACTTGAATGTTTCTTTAAATCATTAAGAATCAGTTTACACATTAGAGAAATTGCTCAACTCCTAAAACAGCCTAAAACTTGACCTTTAAAATGTCAAGTTAAAGTTCACCTTATTCTTTAACATGGCTGGCTATTCAGATGATGAGTTGTTAAGGAAATTTTAAAGTGGAAGAGAAGACAAGTGAAGAAAAGGGGGGAAATGGGCAAGACAAAATGCCATGTGCCAATACTTTACAAGGTGCCTTTGTTAAGGAAATTATATCCACTTAATTACTATAATATATAAGACTTTATGAAAAGCACTTTATGAAATTCTAATTTAAAAGCTCAAGAACTTAACACTTATTTTTTTATTCAGTAAAATGTGCCTTTATATTGTCTGTGACTCAGTATAAAAATCACTGAAGTGTATCATGATTTCATTGTACCAAGACCACTTGCCTTGAATGCACTAGGATTTAAAAATAATAGTGACATGTTCTCATTCTAAAATAAACTTTTTTTGAGGAAAAAATAGTCTTTTTGGCATAAAAACTACCCAAGTGAGAATTGCTTCTGTATAATAGCTGCTTTCGTGTACACTGGCTGAAAACAACATTCAAGTCAGTTAAAAGGACCATCAGTATCATGGAATGAGAATATACATATGGTTCCAAATATAGTGCTATTTATCCTACAGTAATGTTTGGCCTTTTTCCCCCCTTTTTTTGGTCTTTTTTTAACCATTACCCTATTGACTTATATTTTACAGTGTGACCTAGTACATATAGTATTTATCTTTACTCCATGTGATAGATACCTTCTATTCTGTTTTATCAGTAAGGTTTTTATTGCAACCCATCATTTTAAACACACTGTCCAAGAAAGTTATGGCAGGTTTTTAAAACCACTTCATATTTACGCCAAATAGATATGGATGTATGGGAGAAGCATGGCAGGTAGATAGTGAAGGAGTGATGCTTGATTTTGCCTGTTTTTAATAAGGAATAACAGCCCTGTGAAATGTACTACCTCCATATTATAAATAATAGCATACAATTTAGATCCTAAAGTCACCCAGTTGGTCACTATTTTTTTTCTGTCCTTCCCCTCTAAGTTGCTAGAAATCACCAATTCTGACTCCAAATGATAATGGTCTTATTTCATCCATTCAGCATAAGCTGGTAGATAGACTCTGGTGAGAGCAATGTAGAAGGCTACATGGCCAGTTGGTGTGTACAGGATTTGCAGTCAGTAGATCCCTACCCTGCCTTTTCTCCTTACCAGTGAGAAGGACCACAGCAAAGCACTCAGGATTCTTTTCTGTGGGATGATACAATAAGTTTTTTGGGTCTTTTACAAGTAATTATAAATAGGAATCTTATGTAAAATTTTATACCATTAACTTGTATTTCACTTTTACTTACATCACCAACTTTTAATTATGCTTCATATCCTAAGTCAATGAATTAATGAGTTTCGTTAGAATACAGTGAGCAGCATAGGCTTAGAAGTATCTACTTGCTTATAGTGCAGCTTCTTATGCAGGCAGAATAAAGTCAGGCAAGGTTGTATATAGATATATGTTTTTTCATTTTAAATGCAAAGTGAAATGAAGCATCTTTAAAGATCTCCCAGGAAATGGAGGGAAGGTACCATAACACAGGCAGGAAGGCACACTGGGCTTGGTTCATGTTTCAATTGGCTACTTGTGTAAAAATGTTCTGGAATTTTCAGTTTTCCACTGGCACCCAAGGAGCTAGAGCCAGTCTTATTATCTAGAAGGAAGAGTAACCATGGACGTGGAAGATGCTATACTTAGAAGTGCATATAAAGACAGTTTTCCAAACTAACGGCATCTGTTTTACAACATTTGTAGTAAGTGAAAGAAATCAGGCGTTGTTAAAGTAAAATAAACTGCTTACAGCTTTAAAAAATTGCCTTTATTCAGAATCATATGGTTTAAAAAAAATCTTACCATTATGAAAGTTTAAAAAAATATAGCACTCCGTGCAATGAAATACTACATTTAATTATTCAAATACTTAAGGCAGGTTTCTCACAGTTTACATGTGAGAATTAGCATGATCCAAATTCTAATATCCATTTCTCATATCTTTCAATGTCTGCAGCAGATACTGACTTAGAAACCTTTTTTAAAGCCATTTCAAAATCCTCCATGGTTGTGGGCATGTGCATTTCTTCTCTTGAGAGATTGCGGATTTCTTCTGGGGTCAAACCTTCAATGCGCCTTCTCATTGCCATCAAGGATGCATCCCTAGGTTTTAAAATTTTTAAGTAATATTTTGACTAAATGAAAACCTATTGACTAGGAAAATATATTTCCTACATGTCCAGGAAAAGCTACCTGATCCAATTAGGCAGTTGCTTCTTTCCCCCTCATATTTTGTAGAGAACCTTTAGATTAAAGCACCTCTTTTCTATCACCAAGTTTTATTCTTAATAGCAGCCACCACTTATGCAAAGGGATGGCAACATATGGCTTTTACACACATTATCGGTAATCTTCACAAGAGCCCTAACCTGACAGGCTCACTCTGAGAGGACGAAACTAAATCAAGCACCTTGCTAAATCATCTGAGTTAATACCTGGACTAGAATAAAATTTATGAATAAGCTGGATTAGAGGCAGTCTTTTTTCTTTTTTACTCCTATTCCTGTCACTTTTAGGACATTTCCAATGAAACAGATTGTACTCTACTTGGGTATGCCAAGTCAATTTATTTCACAATTCCTTTTCCTTCATGACAGTATACTAAACAGCTGCATCAAAATCATTTTAATCCAAGACAATTACGGATTTTCTATTTTACACTCACTGTTCTAACATTAGCTTCTTGAACTTGTAGTTTTCAAATGAACTGTATACTTGACCTGTAAGATATACCAGTATTGTACCAGCATCTGCTAACACTAACTAAATACCAGAACTTGTGTCTTTTACTGTAGACTATAAAGTTTGTCTTTATCTTAATTTGGCATAAACACATCATAATTTTAGACCCACAAAAACCTATGCTTTCAAAATAATTCATACCTGCACACGTTGGTAATGTCTGCACCTGAATAACCTTCCATGTTTTCTGCTATACGTGCAAGGTCAACATCATCAGCCAATTCCAGCTCACGGAGACTTATTCGTAATAGCTCCTCTCTGCCTTTTGCTAGTGATAGAAACAAATTAAAAAATGTAAGCCTTCCACATAAACAGTGTGTTATTTTTCTCCAAGTCCACTTTGTATGAGAAGTTTTTTTTTTACCAATTCTTAGAGCTCATTTGCTTAAAAATGTAAGAGCTATTACTCACTGAATTTTACATTTCCTAATACCAAGGCTTTCAGGCTCATATAGCCAAGCCAGTTAATAGAAGGAAAAACGTCTCACATTTGTCTCTTGAAGAAAGTTAATACCAAGTTTTAAAATTTCTAAGAAAAACGAAGAGTTAACATGAGCTTTCTGACAAGGTTCTCATGAAGATACCTGATGGTAATGGAATATAGATTCTTTTTTCAAGGCGTCGTCTTAAAGCCTCATCAATATCCCAGGGAAAATTAGTAGCTGCTAGAACCATAACCATTTTGGAAGGGTCGTCATTTTCAGAAGCTCCTCCAACACCTAAAAGAAGGGGAGGAGAGAGTAAAAAGATAACTCAGATATATAAAATAAACCTCAATTACTTAAAAATCATCACATATTTAGCACAACTTTACAAGGTAGTATAATAGTCAAGCCTCTTTAAAACTTCTAAAACAAACTGGTACATATGTAAACTTTGGTCCAAGAAAAGTTCTTATACTATGCAAACAATATGACTCAAAATACTCAAAAGACCAGCTCAACTACATACTTTTTTTTTATTATTTCAAAAGCATACATATACCTCTCAGGCAAATTTATCTGCATTTATTTCAAATGCATGGCTAAAAATAAGAGAACAGTATATATGCCGCAGGTGCCTGTGAAGAGCCATCATATCTGGCATGACTCCATTGTCAGTGTACCAACTTACTGCTGTCACACTGCAGCCCCCTCGTGGGGAGTTGCGTGGGCTAGCACCACGAGCAGAGCTTGGTGAACTCACGCATATACACATGCCTACCATCCATTTGAACCAGCAGCTCGGCTTTCACCCTCCTGCTTGCTTCGTGCTCCTCAGAAGTCCCTCTGCGACTACAGATGGAATCAATCTCATCAATAAATATGGTGGCCGGAGAATAAAATCGAGCCTAAAGAAAGAAACCATGCAACACCAGGTTTTTATTCCATTTAAAAGTAATTTATAGTTTAGCAACCACAAAAGGGCCGAGGAGCCTGTCACACTGTGTATCTTCCCCTCTTGTCCTACTATTGGGGGAGAGGATAAAACTGGACAGCTAAACTAGTTTCCAGTACAGACTTACTAGAATATTATACAGCACACCTTTTTGCCATTCAATACTAGAACGTTACATATTTACCTGTGAGTGATATAAATACAGGATTGTCCTGTGTACTACAAAAATATTAACAACCGATGGGAAAACATTTACAGATAACGGTTAAGGGTTCTAAAGTTCTAGAAAAAAGTTGGTTAAAGAGAATCATTATCTTAAGTAAAATTACATAGATTCCCTTTAAGGAATTCTAATTGCCATTTTTTTATTTGACAAGAACTTTTTAAAATCCTCTTACATAGTGAACTAGAAGGTTAAATTTATATGGCCCAAGTTTTTTTGTTTGAGAAAAAACTGATATAAAATTTACCGTTTAAACCACTTTAAATTGTACGATTTAGTATATTCACAATGTTGTGTAATAATCACCACTATCAAATATCAGAATATTTTCTTTTTTTTTTTTTTTTTTTTTTTTTTTTTTTTTTTTTTTTTCAACTGTAACACCTAATTTTAATGGTTTACGCACAACATATCTACAGCAGACCTTATTGATTGCTGATAGAATTTAAATATTTTCCACAGAGTAGGTTTTTTTTTCTGGACAGTATCAACCATTAAATTTAATTAATATTAACGTAATTAAACCTGAGTCTAGCTGAGACAGGTAATTGTGCCCAGGAGCTTCTGGTAGCTTCCTGCCCGGTACAGAACTCCTGACTGAGGCAGAGACAATGGGGCCTGCAGAGACACAAATCTTTCCGTAGCCATAGAGCTCAAAATCTCTGGTCAGTGCCAGGACAGACAGCCAGGCAGTCTGGGGTAGGGCAAGTTATGGCAAACTCATGGGAAGTAGAGGAAGATTTTCCCAAAGTCTCCATCCCCCGTTTTGGAATGAGATGGAGAAAAAAAAAAAGCATTTGAAGCCCTGAATATCTTTCACTGTTAATCTATACTTGATTCTACCTTCTGCAGTCTGAAGTACCCATATTCAAGGCTAAACACACAGATTTGTCTCAAGTGGTAAATTTCAGCATAGAAGACACCATTCATTCTCACAGCTGAATATAAAAGAGAGAGTTTAACAGACTCTCAGAGGGGAAGTAGAGGTTCCACAGTGCTGTAGCTCCATTTTTCGGAGGAGCAGGAGAAAGCAGGTAGCAGTGTATTTCTTCTGTAAACACTTAATGTTTTCAAATATCAGAATATTTTCATTGACCCACAAAAACAGCCCTTTTTCCCTTCCCCCAACTTGCAATCACTAATTTGTTTTCTGTCTCTATCGATTTGCCTATTCTGGACATTTCTAATAAATGGGACCATACAGTATGTGGTCTTTGGGTCTGGCTTCTTTCACGTAGCACAATGTTTTCAATGTTCATCTTTACTGTAGCATGTGCAGTACTTCATTCTGTCTTATGGCTGAAGAACACCTCCCAAGTTTATTTTTGTACCTTGAATGCATTCTTCCTCAAACCACAGAACAGGAAAGACTAATCCATTAAATAACAGATCTAGTCAAGTATTAATCTAGTAAATAGCTATGTAAGACTCAATAGTATCACTCTTAAGGAGTCTAAAGAAGCAATTTATTACAGTAACTAAAGTTTCCTTTGTTAATCATTTTTAAAATGAAATATCCAGCTGAAACCAGTTTGGCTCAGTGGATAGAGCTTCGGCCTGCAGACTGAAAGGTCCCAGGTTCGATTCCAGTCAAGGGCATTTACCTTGGTTGCGAACACATCCCCAGTAGCGGGTGTGCAAGAGGCAGCTGATCGATGATTCTCATCAATGTTTCTAACTTTCTATCCCTCTCTCTTCCTCTCTGTAAAAATTCATAAAATACATATTTTAAAAAATAAAAAAATAAAAAATGAAATATTCAAACTTATAGAATCACAGCACAAGAAAGAACTAATTGATAACAGATTTTTCAAAACAGAGCTGGAGTAAACAAACAGCAAGTTAAAGGTTAAAAAAAAAAAAAGCCCAGCCTGGCCAGCGTGGCTCAGTGGTTGAGCATCGACCTGTGGACCAAGAGGCCGCAGTCTGATTCCTGGGCATCGGCCTGTGGACTGAAGGGTCCCAGGTTTTATTCCAGTCAAGGGTACATGCCAGGATTGCTAGCTCAGTTCCCAGTGGGGGACATGCAGGAGGCAGCTAATCAGTTATTCTCTCTCAACATTGTTGTTTCTATTTCTCTCTCCCTCTCCATTGCTCTCTGAAATCAATAAAAATATATTTTAAAAAAGAAAAAATGCAATTTAGCACTTTGTCAAAGGCTTCCCTCTATAAAAAAACAAAACAAAACAAAACAAAAAAACAGTCAGTTTTCTTGAATATAAACCCTACATTAGAAAATATATAAAATAATTCATAAAAAGCAACAGCTAATATCTATGAGCCCTTATATGTCAGGCTCTGTATTAAGTAATTTGTGTGTATTAGCTTGTTTTACCCACTAAACATTACAGGGGTAGGTCCTCTATTATTGGCCTCTTATACTAGTAAATGAAGTAACTGAGGATCAGGAAAGGAATTTGCCCACAGTTAGCCAGCTAGGAAAGTGACAGTGGTGGGATCTGAACCCATGCCATCTGACTCTAACAACTCCCACATTTAGTCATTCACTCCCTATAACATTTTTAAAGGCCTGGTTATTCTGGAATACTGGCAATATAATTTCCCCCACCACCCTGCCCCAAAAGCTAAGGGAAAACTAATTTTCCAAAATGATCTCAGAGGTTCATTAGATTCCTACTGTGGAATGTGCTATTAGTAAGCCATTGAGAACTTCTTAGAATTTGCATCCTGCCTAATAGATTTTCAAAATTGAAGGAATAATAAAACAGAAATTGAAAACAGAAGAAGCCTTTATAAGACATAACCTGAAATTATGAGAACATTTGCTGTTTTGTTTAATTCTAAGCCTAGGAAGGAAGATTTGGTGTAATATTAGCATGGTCCCAGTTCTGTCCACCAAGAGTAAAAATGCAAGTCTTTGTCACTATCTGCAAATAAGAATGTGTCCTCATACTTAGAGCAGCACCGCTTCTTAAATGGGACAAGACTGAAATAATCAGTAAAGCTTAGCAAAGTCTACTGAATTCAACTCAGAAGCTGTTAAATTACATTTCTCCTACTGATACTAGATTAGTGGGAGCAGAAGAACATAAAAGAAACTCAAAGTATGGAGCAAAGAACTTAGATTGGAAGTGATCTAAGTTCCACAACTACTTATGATTTTCACCTTTTTGCATTAACATACTGTATTTACCATGTTATAACTACGCCTATTGATTTTGAAAACACCATTTCAAATTCCTATAGCAGATTAGTAAATGAAATCCCATAATGTGAGCATGCCCATAAGCTAACGGAGGTGGCTTTTCCTCTGGAGGAAAGGGAATGACGAGCAACTCAAGTCATTCACAGCAGTAAGATTCTAGCTTCAGGGGCACAGGATCATACTCTGGGCACAACGTCATTCTTCCTAGCTATTCTACACACTGGAGAGAGTGACAACTCACTTTCTCCCCTTTTAGAGGTAAAGAACCAGAGCTGTCTCAAACATTCACCATTTCGAACAGAAGGCGAACAAGCTTCTCAGACTCTCCTCTGTATTTAGAAGTCAGCGTTGATGAAGAGACATTGAAGAATGTTGTCTTGCATTCTGTAGCTACTGCTTTAGCAAGGAGGGTCTTTCCCGTGCCAGGTGGGCCAACCATCAACACTCCCTGTTGGGAATGGAACAGCGTAAATGGAGGATTTATCTGTCAGTGTTTTAATTCACAAGAATTCCATTACTAAGCATCACTTTTCAACCAACTTACATATAATATTCAGACAAAAGACAAATAGAAAAGTAAACAGAAGTATACTTTATCACAAATTTACTTTATCTATTACAAAAGTATAAGAAAGCATTATTTAAAATATGTAACTCAGAATTAAGAAGAAAATATAATCAATATTATAATACTGATATTACAATATTATATTCTACCACAGGTATTGTTATAGTATCTGGATATATTTTCTGCTAGTCTTTTTGCTCAAATAAATTAGTTGTTTTTTACATATTTATACTCAAAGAATGTTTATAATTTTTATCTTGCTATCATTTCACATTTAAAAACTTAAAATTGCCCGGCCGGCCTGGCTCAGTGGTTGAGCATCAACCTATGAACCCGGAGGTCACCAGGGATTTCCAGTCAGGGCACATGCCAGGTTGCAGGCTGGATCCCCAGTGTGGGGTTTGCGGGAAGCAGCCAATCAATGATTCTCTCTCATCATTGATGTTTCTATCTTTCTCTCCCTCTCCCTTCCTCTCTGAAATCAATAAAAATAAGTAAGTAAATAAGTAAATAATAAAGACTTAAAATTAGTGCTTAGCTATTAGCATATTTTCCAAATCTAAGAGTTTTTGACAGTCTCTTTTCAGATCGACCCATGACCTTAAAAAGTGCTTATTAACCCTTTGCACTCCGAACCATTCTGGACATTGGCTACCAGCTACTCGACGCTACTTTGCAGCGGACACGTGCGTTGAATTAACTCAATTCCCCGTAATCACTAATAAACTGCAATGTCCCCCCTGAGAGGGGACATCCGAGTGATATGCTAGAATTCCGATGTCCCCTGAGAGGGGACAGCGGAGTGCAAAGGGTTAAATATAGATATGCCTCATTCTTAAGAAAAGTATCTTTAATAGATGCAAATATGTCTTAATTTCTTAAGAATAGGATACAAGTTTGCAACATGACACATAAAATAGTGTTTTTACATTAGGCAACTTGTTTATGTTTGCAAATACTACCTCATTCTAAATCTGCCATGTGTTTAACTTTTCAAGATCATATTGTACTTATTATTCTGAGAACCTAGAAACAGTTTTTGGTCTAAACAAAATTCTGAATAACACAACATACTGTTTTTAATTTAAATTTTCTTTACTTACTCTACTACTTTCTCTCCTCACTTCACCTAAAACAGATATACATAGCAATGTACTGGCCATTCACTTTGACCATGCCATAATAAACTTACTTTCCACGGTCTCCTGATGCCCTTAAAGAATTCTGGCATCCACATTGGTAATACCACGGCTTCCTTAAGCAACTTTTTAGCTTCTACCAAATCAGCAATATCATCCCTGAAACAGAAGATATTTTATAAACCACCTTTAGAGTATATATTTAATTCTATGGAGTTGTTCTTAAGAACCCTTGGAAGCACGGGATCTGACATTGCTGACAGAATGCTCTCCTCTGGCTCTAGTGAACTAAGACACTGAATGAGGCGATGCCAACCATATAAAGAGCACAATCTGTACTTTCAGTTTTTGTCAGTGATGATTCTCAGCATGGCAAATGAGAACACAGATCAATAGGCCCACTCAAGTATTATTAGGCCATCTCATTTTAAATTCCTGCTCTGATTGATGCTCATTCCATCAACTTCATGATTTAAAAACAATGAGCCCATTTTTAAAAAATCATAAAAAATAAAAAGGGCATAAAGTAGAGACAGGTTGCAATACTGCTACTTTGCCCCCAATTCTATGAAGAGGTAGTCACCAAGGATAAAGAGTATCATAGAAATTGCTATGAAGTTGCAATCACAAAATTACCACCATTACTATACACATAGTATTTTTTGTAATATATTTTTATTGATTTTAGAGAGGAAGGGAGAGAGATAGAAACATCAATGATGAGAATCATTAATTGGCTGCCTCCTGCAACACCCCCACAACCCAGGCATGTGCCTCAACTAGGAATTGAACAGTGACATCCTGGTTCAGTGGTCGACAAACTCATTAGTCAACAGAGCCAAATATCAACAGTACAACGATTGAAATGTTGAGAGCCAAATTTTTTCAACTTAAACTTCTTCTAATGCCACTTCTTCAAAATATACTTGCCCAGGCCGTGGTATTTGTGGAAGAGCCACACTCAAGGGACCAAAGAGCCGCAAGCTGCAGTTTGTCCTGGTTCATGGGTTGAGGCTCAACCATTGAGCAATACCAGCCAGGCCACACATAGTTTGAATGAAAGTTCTGTGATCTTATTCCCATTCTAAAATTAAGATTTTCATTTAATAAAACATTATTATTTTATTAAAAAGTCTCAGATAAAAACTTGGTACAACCTGAATTAATTTTGCATTATATGTAACACTCTCATTGCATAGACTCTGGTTCTATTCCCAAGGACTGATCTTCAATGCATGCCCACATCTCCATTTTCTATCCCAAAAAGCATCAACAGCACCCCCCATTATTATAACTTACCATCGAACATTGGGATTCTGAGAAATTATATCTCTTTCCAAAGCTTCTACTAAGTCCTTATCATATCCAGTACTATCAAATTTATTGGTCTCTGGTTCTGTCACTGCAGCAGGTGATTTGTTCTACATCAGGACAAAAAAAAAAGAGCTTTTGATTGACTCAAAAATTGTATTTTGTTTCTGTGAGTGAGAAAAAAAATTGGAGTCAAGTGCTATTTTTTAAAAAGCTAATATAATAGTACAATAAGGGCAGAATCAAAGACTAGCAGTCATCCTTCTGCATCAGAGTTTCATCCTCAATATTTAATTTTTATACAAAAAAGTATGACAATGGTGTTAAAAACAAAAAGATTATGCACATGAACTGATGAGAATAAAAAAAATTAATACTGAGATTTGCCGGGACCGGTTTGGCTCAATAGATAGAGCGTCGGCCTGCGGACTGAAAGGTCCCGGGGGTTGCGGGCACATCCCCAGTAGGGGGTGTGCAAGAGGCAGCTGATCGATGATTCTCTCTCATCGATGTTTCTAACTCTCTATCCCTCTCTCTTCCTTTCTGTGAAAAATCAATAAAATATATATTTTTTAAAATTAATACTGAGATTAACTGTGGTCACTAGTGAAACTCAGATATGTGTGATATTTGTCTCAAAGCTTCAGAAGAGATAAGGTTAAAGACAGACGGATTATTCAACTAAGACTATGGCTCAATCTTTAACCAGTCCTTGTTAATGTTCTTTAACATGTTAAGTGCCCAGCTTGTTTTGTCTTCTGGATGGAAAGTACAGTATCAGTCACTGGTGACTGTTAAACATCCCTTTTCACTATTGCTACCCCCCCTCCAAAAGAGACATCTCAGTCCTTAGGTGAGATCCGCTCCCATCCTGTGATGTCAGTCATTAGGGCCAAAGATCCAAAATGTATATTAAGTATTCCAGGGCACGATAGCAAACTCATAGGGCACTTGAAAGATATTTAAAACAAAAATGTTTAAATTGTTGACAGTGTTACAGATGCCCCCATTTGCTATTTTAAATTTTTGAAGGAAGGATGGCAACAACTGTTGAACACTGGATGAACTGTCAACTCAAAGTAGTTCAGTTTTCTACATGAAGAATACTAATTCCTTTCAGAAATGCCATACTTTAGAAAGCTAGGTTTTTTACTATAGCTGTGATAAGAGATATAATGGGAAAAATCGATGTGGAAGAGGAATAAGAATGTCTACTCTGCCTGCAGGGTCTAGAAATCTAGTGTCCAATAGGTGTTGATAGGACATAAAGTTCTTTGAACCTAACTTCCTCATAAATAGTAGGTATTCTTTTTGTCCTAGGAGTGCTGTGGAAAAAATTGAGACACTTATGAATTTTATGAACCAAAAATTTATGAAGCTCTGCGTTAGTGTACATAATCATTTACTCGATCTTGTATTAAGATTATTATCCCATCTCCATAACATTTCATTGCCCATAACATGATGATTTGTCGATGGTGCTCTCTACAATCAACATTAACGTCTAGACTTAATCCATATTTATGATATTCATAGTCTTACAATAGATGATTAAATAAATCTGTTGCACAATTTACAGACTATTCAGTATCCAATACTAACATAAAAGGTATAAGAAAGGCATTGTTTAACATTTAAAAGAGGAGGTTATCTTTTCTTCTAAGTATTTAGAAAGTTGTTATTCACTCAGATATTATCTGCCAAGAATCTGTTCTGTGCTAGCAGCTGTGGGGGTAGAAAGAAGACACTGTCCCTGACTACTGAAAAGTGCACAGTAAGCCCAGAAAGATACATATGGAAGACACTTTCTAATTCTCACTTTCTTTTCTCCCACAGAACATAGTGTTGAGAGAATGTTTGTAGCCAAAGCAAAACAAATTCAAGCTAAGCAGAAAGGAGAAACAATTCTATAACAGGTCAGGAAAGAGAAGTTATGGCATTTCAAATTTTGACATTTTTTAATAGGATTTTATTGATTTAGCTGAACTAGTACAATTCTCTGTAAGTATACACCTATGCAATAACTTGCTCTAAATTAACATGCTAACAGCTACCAGGAGGTAAAAGAAAGCAGCGAGAGATTTTTTAAATGTAGACTCCTTTTGGATGCTCAAAATAAAGTTGAAGATGGCCAATTAACCAGGATATAACTCCCTGGGTTTAAAAACAATTATTTTAAAAGCTGACAAAATTATAGACACAAAATCCAAATCCACTGTCTCAGTTAAAGGAGTTAGTTAATCTGGAGAGTGCCTGGAAGTCTGTCCCTTCCCTCATTCCCGGCCCTATGCTTCTCTTCCATCAGCTGCTCCTGAGCAGTAAGTATCCTTTTAATAAGCCAGCCATCTAGTAAGCAAACTGCTTTCCCTAGTTCTGTGAGCTCCTTAGTGAATTATCAGGCCCAAGAAAAGAGCTGCCATCGTCTGGTAGTTTTAATGACTAAAAAACATTAAAATTTGTAGTCTTCATTTTTAAAGTTAAAAAGTAACTTTTTCATTTTTGAAAATCAGTAACATTTACCTTTTCCTCTCTTCCTTTATTCTGTTCTTTCTTTTCCCGGCAACGCACAGCTTTCCCTCTGTCATTTTGAAGGTTGTGTGCAGATGGACGGTGAACTCTGACAGTTGTACTTGGACGGTTACTGTGTGCTTTAGGGTCACTGTTTTGAGAAGATTGGCGTTTTCTAGGACCTGGTGAGGGTCTAATCAAACACAGGATCATTAAAATCATAATCAACCCCTGGAGTTGGTCCAAATAGAGATGAACACAAATAGTGTATGAGAGTCCATAAACTAAAGAGGTCAAGGCAATTACTGCATACAAGAGTGAATAAACTTTCTTTTCCGCCAAAGGCATGTCTTTCTTAAAAGGTCTCTACTTACCTTCGTTCAACAGGTACAGGCAAGGACCAGACTTCTCCCTCAGAAGCAGGAAGCTCATGTTGTGCAGCTTTCAAAGGAGAGCTGTCTAATTTAAAGCTCTCTAGTGTTTTCATGATATCCTTAACATGCTTAGCTTCCACATTTATTTCCTGCCACACCTGATAGGAGAATACAGATATTTATATTTTTATAAGTAATAAATCACTGTCAAGATTAAACTATGCCTTTTATTAGAGATGTTAGAAACCTCCACTTTTGCCCTGGTCGGTGTGGCTCAGTTGGTTGGAGCATCATTCAGTACACCAGAAAGTGGTGGGTTTGATTGCCGGCCAGGGCACATACCCAGGTTGCAGGTTTGATATGTGGTCAGGACACATGCAGAGGCGGTTGATTGATGTTTCTCTCTCTCCCTTCCTCTTTCTAACTATCAATTTTTTAAAAAGAAACCTCCATTTTGACATCAAATATTCAATAAATCACACCAAGATATTCTGTTAAGATTTTAATAATGGTTCATTAATTTATTATTTTTAATTGCAGAATTAATTCTGATAAAATGAATTAAATATTCTTGCTAATTAAGCCATGTTACTGACTTATGGTTTTTATTCAAATTGCATAACAAATTAAAAAGTTAGATGTAACTTTAAAGTTTGGTAAAATAATATTTTTTAAGCTATACTTTGATGGTTTTTTTTATGCTATTTGACAATTTTTAAATGCTGATTAGAATCCACTAATTTCATAATTCACTAGTGGATTGCAATTTAGCGTCAGAAGACAAATGGCTCGATTCACATACAACCAAGATGTTTGCTTAAAAGTGATCTTGACTCAATTTAAAACATATATATATATGAAACACAGAAATTAAGTTGTTAATGTTTTGTCTTAAAACTAAATGACTTAAGTATCTTTACAAAAAAGCTTAGACTTTTAAAGAAAAAGTACCTGGCGACAAGTAAAACTCCTTATGAAATACTTTCCCCTTCCAGTAACATCAGAGATGTGCAGAGGCAGATTTAGGAAAAGAGGTTACATTTTAAAAAGTAGGATATTTTATCTTTTAAAGAAATTAAGGACAAATATGGGATACTATTTTTTAAAAAGCAGTTCAGTAGAATCCAACGGATACTATTCTACCTAGAAGACCAGCTTAAAAATATTATTAATTTCTGTAACATTTCTTTTCCTCTGTGACATAGTTGAACCTTATTATAAATGCCACCTTCAACTGTACCTATAAGTTCTACAGTTTCCACCTGTGAATTTCTATTGGTCTTCGGTGACTAATGTTCCTCAAATGGAATTCAAGTATGGTCTGTTTTATCCTGTTCTATAGAAAATATGGTATCCGTGAGATTCAGGTGTCATCTGAAGTTTTGAAAATGGCTTAATAAAATCAACTCTAATTTTACCAGATAAAAACATGATCTAGAAAAAAAAATTGAAAACCATTACTTAAAAAAATTAGATTCCAGCAATTGAAATAATTAAATAGAGCTTATAATACTGATGATGGTGAATATAGACTATTACTAATATAATAAATCAAATTTCAACATTATATACAAATCCATGTAACAAATGATACCCTCGCAATGAGTAGCTGCAAAAAGCACTGATAACTGAAATCTCCTGAATACTGAAAACCATTTAAAAGATACATAAGTCGTGATTCTCACCTGTTGCCATTTCTGCTGGAGGTACGTGTCTTTGACTGAGTATAGATACTTGTTCATTTGGTCAAGAACTCCCTGATAATAGACCATCGCAGAGTCATAGTTTCCCAGCAATGCATATTCACGAGCCAATTTTACATTCTCACTAATCATAAGAAGACTCATGCTCACATGTAAGCTAAAAAAAAAAAAAGAAAAAAAAAGAAAAAGAAAAAGAAACATTTCATATTATATGTCTCTTAAAAATAAGTACTAAAAGAATTTTTTAAAAGTATACTTTCTAGAATCATTGATTGGCTGCCTTCTGCACACCCCACACTGGGGATTTGACACAACCTGGGCCCTGACACACAGGTAGGGTTTGGCTTTGGGAACTAAGGAATTTCTTTGTCTGCAGCAAAGACGAAGATGGCAGACTCTGGCTGAAGTCTGCAGCGAAGCAGTGAAAACACAGCTGGCAGGCTCCGGCCAGAGCCACGGCCTGGGTGCTGGAGGAAAACCGATGCTGGAAGCCAAGGAAAGGAAGGCCCATTGCACAAATCTCTTTGTGCAATGGGCCTCTAATATATATAAAAGGCTAATATGCAAACTACCTGCGGGAGTTCAATTGCTCACTATGACATACGCTGACCACCAGGGGTGGCACAGAATGAAGGAAGGCCCTGGCTGGCAGCCAGCAGCCAGCAGCCAGCAGCCAGAAAGAAGGCCCTGGCTGGCAGCCGGAAGGCCCCAACTGGCCCTGATCACTGGCCAAGCCTAGGGACCCTATCTGTACATGAATTTTGTGCATCTGGCCTCTAGTCCTAAATAAAATGTTAGCTAACAGTGTCTTTTTCACTCCCTCCGTCTCTCTTCCTCCTCTTCCCCTTCTCCATGATCAGGAAGACTTATCCCAGGAATGCAAGAATAACTTAAGATCAGAAAATCCATCCTTACAATTCCTCACACTAATAGACAAAGGGACTTCACACAAGAATGGGTAGAGAGCATTATGGACAATTCACAGAAGGGAAAACTCAAGCGAGCTAAGAAGTACAGATACTATCGGGTCTAGTAATAATTAATGTCGTTTTTAAACATTTGTTTAAAATCTTGCTTGGCGTTGACTTGTATTGACATAACCTTCAAACACGTGGTATCTACAGAACGTGTGAAGTGCAATCAACAAGTTTTGCTTGAAAAAGTTTGTGTTTGGTTTGGTTTTTGTTGCAAAACTAGGGCTAAGAAGATGGCGGATGAAGAGCATATTCGGCACTGCATGCTTTACGAGTTCCAATTAGGAAGAAAAGCAAGTGAGGCTGCAAAAAACATCTGTAGTGCTCTTGGTCAAGATGCAGTTAGCGCCAGAAAATGCCAGCGTTGGTTTGAGAAATTTCGCGAGGGAAATTTTTCGTTAGATGACAAGAGTGGTCGAGGCCGTGTGTCCAACTTTGATCAAGAAGCTCTTCAAGCTCTTTTGGTGCAAAATCCTCAAATTACCCAACAAGAGCTTGCGACAACTTTAAATTATTCACAAAAAACAATTTCCAATCAATTGCGTGCACTTGGCAAAGTCCAAAAGTTTGGAAAATGGGTTCCTCATGAGTTGATGGACAACAACCGTAATCAAAGAGTCACAATTTGCAGTTCGCTCCTCTCTCGTCAAAACCGTTTGCCGTTTTTAGAGCAAATTGTTACCGGAGATGAAAAATGGGTGCTGTATGTTAATTTGAAAAGGCGGCCTCAATGGTTGGACAAAAATGAGGCTCCGCAGCCCACGCCAAAACCTGACTTGCATGCGAAAAAAGTGATGTTGTGTGTTTGGTGGAATTTTAAAGGAATTCTTCATTATGAACTTTTACCATCTACCCAAACCATTACAAGTGCAGTGTATAGTGCCCAATTGGAAAGGTTAGCCCAAGCTTTAAGAGAAAAAGAACCCGCGCTGATTAATCGGAAGGGCGTAATTCTTCACCACGATAACGCACGACCGCATACTGCAAGAATCACTGCTGAAAAACTGCGCCAGTTGGAATGGGAAGTTCTCCCTCAACCTGCATATTCTCCTGATATTGTCCCTTCCGATTACCATTTGTTTCGTTCTTTGCAAAACTTTCTTCTTGGAAAAAAATTTAATAATGAAGAATGCCTCAAAAATGCATTGACCGAATTTTTTGCATCAAAATCACAAGAATTTTACAACAGAGGGATTAAAATGCTTCCTGAGCGTTGGGCACAAGTAGTATTGATAGAAAACAACGGCAACTATATTGTTGATTAAATTTTGTTGTATTGTTTAAATAAATTCGATTTAAAAAAAGTATTAGCAAACGACATTAATTATTACTAGACCTAATAGTAACAGATGAATGCAAATAAGAACAGAAAGACACACCTTTTACATTTACCAGATTTTAAAAAATAACAATAAATCCAATAATATTCAGTATTTCCAAGGATTTGGGGGAGGGGAGGAATCTGCACATATAATTTGTGGGTATAAACTGGTACAGCCATTTTGGAGAGCAATCTGGCAGTACTAAGGGGAATTATGTATGCATACATCCGATGGCCCTGCAATCCCACTCCTCTGTAAATTCCACAGAGAAAGTCTCACACAGATCCAGTAAGGGACTTGTTTAGGGATGTTAATGACATTAATTGTTTGGGAAATCAAGGAGTTGGAGGCAATCTACCTAGGGAAATGGATTAAAAAAAAAAAAAAAAGTGGTGGATATATACAATGGAATACCACATAGCAGATGGAAGTAAATTTTACAAATAGCATCATGGATAGTTCATCAAAATACAAGGTTGGGCAGAAAAAAATCTTATACACAGAACAAGATGTAAATTCTAATACATTTTACAAATTAAAAATAAGATACATCTTCCCTGGCCAGGTGGCTCAGTTGGTTGAAGAACTGTCCTGAAAACCAAAGGGTTGCGGGTTCAATTCCCAGTCAGGGTACATACCTGGGTTGAGGGTTTAATCAGAGTGTGTATGGGAGGCAGCCCAGTGATATTTCTTTTTTCACTTCAATGTTTCTCTTTCTCTCTCCCCCATCCTCTCTCTCTAAAATAAAAAATCCACGGGGTGAGGATTTTTAAAAACGCCATTATTTACTTATATGTGCTATATAAAACATTTTTTAAAGGCTACATAAACATCTGAGAATATGTAAGTATATAAGTGTCTGTGAAGGATAAGATAGAGAAATATGAGTGGAGAAAGAAGATAAGAGTAGGAAAGAAACAACAAATACAAAAGAAGAGCCTTCCATCCATTGATCATCACAGAGGCCTCTGAAAAGGTTCACAAGGACCCTGCCTCCCAGTAGCCATACCTATGTGTAACCACCTCCCCTTGAACGTGAGCTTATAAAAAATAGAACATGCAAAAATAACAGAAGGTCATTTCTGAGGTCAGACTGAGTTCCACGGTGCTCTCTTGCTGTCTCTTGCTGGACCTCTCTAAGGGAAACCAGCACCTTGCTGAGAGCTGCCCCGAGCAGAGGCTCTGCATGGCAAAGAGCTGAGGAGGGCCCCAGGCCACCAGCCAGTGAGGCACTGAGGGCCTCCCTCCAGGAGCCCCGAGGAACTGAATCCTGCCAAGTACTACAAGCCCACAGCCTGGAACGGCTCCTCCCCATTGAGCTTTGAGATGACTACAGCCCAGATACCTTGATTACAGCTCATGAAAGACCGTCAGCAGTACCCAGCTAAGCCAGGCCCGGAGCCTGACCAAGGAAACCATGGGTAATAAATGCTTGTTTTAAATCACTAGGTTTAGAGTAATTTGCTGCACAGCTATGAAATGAGGTCTATAAGTAATTCAAGGTTGGGCAACTGAGATCCAAAAGAAAAAGAAAAAAATCCCATGATCTAAATAACAACTCTGTGGAGTCACTTAGGTAATATTCTATCTTAATAAAAGCTCCATGACCAGTGATCACGGCTTTCTGTTACTCTGTGTGGCACACAGCAGATAATTAATCTTTAAATGAACGAAGAGTGCCAAGTTTTTGTCTTAACTATTAAAATTTCCTACCTTTGTCCAGCTCTTTACCCTCAGCAATAGCATTCCTTGACCCTCCAATCAGCCGTCAGAGCTGTGCCTGCCTCTGCCCTGAAACTACATGCATGCCCCACAGTGACACCTGGTCTAGGCAACAGAGAGAGGCCGGCTGGGGCCAGCTGCACAGATCTGGATGAGCTTGTATATCAGGCTCCTCATGCCTTTTCTCTGCTCCCTCCCTCTTTCCCTTAATAGACTTTCTCCTGATCTTTCTTTCCTTTTCCCATTTAAAATAACAAAAATCTAAATTAAGTTGTTACTTATATATGAGCAGTCCTCATTTTTTTTTTATTTTTTTTTTTTTGGGGGGGGGCCATGAGTCAATGGCCTAAACATACAAATGCACTCCAGGCCTTCTTTGAAGGTTCTGTGTTGTGAATATTTCCTTCTAGTCAGATAAAATTCCTTAGGAGCCAACCGACTCTTTCCCACAAACAAAAATGAAAAGTCAATCCAAGGCCACATTAACAAATGACCTGAAAAATTCTTGGTTATCAAGGAAACAACGTGTTTACTGAAAACAGTATCAAAATATCCTTAGTTGACTAAATGTTAGACAAAAATAATTCTCCCTGTTCTTTTAGTAGTCTCTAAACCAAATACATTATTCTTCTCAAATAAATGTCAGCACTGTAATTTGATATTCTCCAACTTTAAAGAATATATCCTTACCACTACTAAAATGACACTCAGGAGGACAGAAACTGTGTCTAACGACCACAATATCCGGTAATAAATGAATTAATATATTTTAAGAAAAGCCCATAGACCAAAATTTAACCACCATTAACTGTAAACACTACACACTGGCTCAATTAATAAAACACTTATAAAAATGAGACTGTCCAGCCCTAGCTGGTTTGGCTCAGCAGATAGAGAGTCAGCCTGAGGACTGAAAGGTCCCAGGTTCAATTTCAGTCAAGGGCACATGCCTAGATTGCAAGCTGGAGCCCCAGTGGGGGTGTGCAGGAGGCAGTTGATCGATGATTCTCTCTCATGGATGTTTCTAACTCTATCCTTCTCTCTTCCTCTCGGTAAAAAAAAAAATCAATAAAATGTTTTTTTGTTTTTTTTTTTTAAATGAGATTGTCCAAAAATTGAGACTCTTGATTTACAGAGGTCATTAAAGAGAAAAATAACCTTAAGTGGTGATGCCTGGTTTATCTCACTACAAACTTTTCCTTCATGTAATTCTATCAGAACTTCCCTTCTTCCCTTTTCTTTTTTTAAAAATATATATCTTATTGATTTTTTACAGAGAGGAAGGGAGAGAGATAGAAAGTTAGAAACATCGATGAGAGAGAAACATCGATCAGCTGCCTCCTGCACAACCCCCACTGGAGATGTGCCTGCAACCAAGGTACATGCCCTTGACCGCAATCAAACCCGGGACCCTTCAGTCCACAGGCCAACGCTCTATCCACTGAGCCAAACTGGTTTGGGCAGAACTACCCTTTTTCTTACATGACTTGAGTATTTATGATTTAGTTATACTCATTTTTTTAAACTAAGTACGATGCACCATGAAATTTTAATTCAAGTAATACAGAGTCAAATTTTTAAAAATTAAACACTCACTGCAAAATTTCTAGCAAACTTAATTCTGATGAGGTATAGTGTCTCCATAAAGAGACTTAAAGTGTCTTTTTTCCTCTAGGATTAGGGAAAAGAAGTGATCAAAGACACTGAAAAAGGGGCAATAGATCCAAATATTTGAATTCTAAGATTTCTCTTCTCTTCCAAAACAACAAACTCAGAGCCTTCCCTATTTCATATCTAAAAAGGATACCTTAATACTAAAGATCAGAGCAGAAATAAATGACACAGAGACTAAAAAAAATGCAAAAGATCAATAAAAAGGATAACTTATTCACTTAATCTTTAAAAGAATCTTAGGGCTCCACTTATACTGTAGTTTTTGCCATAATGTCCATAGGTCATTCAAGAAATATTTACAGAGCACCTACTGAGTTTCAAGGAATTTAACTGAAGACAAAAATAAGACAAAATGAGACCCTGAAATCCTTATAGTTTAGTGAAAGGGCTATCATTTTATTTATTCCAGGTGTATTTTTCTTTGCTTAGCACAGATTTAAAAAAGCAGAATCAATTTTAAAAATATCTGCAAAACTGATGTCCTAAAATACAGATAAAGTTCAATCATGTATTTTCCTAAGGCATTTCAGTGAACCAAATGTATGGTAACTTTAAATGTGACAATACAATGTTAAGCAATTTTCAGTATGTTCATGTCTAGAATATTAAAGCAACCATAATGCTAATTGACACTCAGTCACTGATGATTATGAATAAACAATAAATGAATGACCCATGACTAATTATAGCATGACATCCATTTTTCTTACTCTTATAATCATCATATGATAAATACCCAAGAAGCACAAGAAAGTTATTTGTATAAAAAAAGCATTGAAGCTCTAACCGGTTTGGCTCAGTAGATAGAGCGTTGGCCTGCGGACTGAAAGGTGCCAGATTTGATTCCGGTCAAGGGCATGTACCTTGGTTGCAGGCACATCCCCAGTAGAAGGTGTGCAGGAGGCAGCTGATCAATATTTCTCTCTCATTGATGTTTCTAACTCTCTATCCCTCTCCCTTGCTCTATGTAAAAAAATCAATAAAAATTTTTTTTTAAAAAAAGCACTGAAAAACAACCTGCTCAGAAAAAAAATACCCATATTAGATATGTATTTAGTAAACTTCTTTTACATTTACCTTGAACAATGCAAAAATAAATCAGTGAACATAATTTAAATGTAATTTAAAAGCCATATCAATAAACACTATGAGCATAATCTATTTAGCATATTATCAACACTGACCATTTTGATCTGATACACTATATCTGTTTGTTTGTCTATTAATCCTCACCTGAGGGTTTTTTCCATAGATTTTTTTCAAAGAGAGTAGAAAGGAGGGAGAGAGGAAAGGAAGGAGGAACATCTATATAAGAGAGACACATCTGGGGGTTGCCTCCCGCCTGAGCTCTGAGTTGAGAATGAAAATGATACACTATCTTTTAACCAGTTAGGTAGCTAAGAAAAAAAAGGAAAAAGAAAAGAAAGACGCAAACATTGTTGTACACAGAAATCCAACAGTTAATACAGTAAATTCTACAAGATCCTCTAATCCTGGGTACTTGTCAGAATTGTGATACCAGGTTCAAAATGAGATGCAGACTACACAGTATGTCTAGTACTGACTCTATAGAAGGTAAGCGCTTGTTGAATAACCAATGCCATAAAGGAACCTGGTGTAGCTTTTCGTGGCCTAGGATTGTTGGAAAGCTGACCGGCACTGCCTTTTGTTTAAAGCCATAAACCGGGCCGCACGTTACTAGTATTAACCCAGGAAAAAGAACGCTGCCGCTGTTTCTGGGTGAGAACGCTCTGATCACAAAGAAGGCAGGGCTGCATGGACACCCGTGGGCATGCATGAGCCCGGCCAGAATCCTTCCGGACACCTCAGTGTTCCAGCATTGTTACTATGTGGCCGAGACCCGTGGCACATTCCAAAAGGCTTGGGAATGTTTTCAGCAGCGATGGAAGGTCTGATTTCAAAGAGGAAGAAGACATACGTCTTTCAAGAGAGAAGATGTAATACAATTTTAGTAACTGACGTAAAATGGGCACTTCGCAGTTCAAAGAGAACATTATTATAGATCAAGTAAGGACTTGAGAGCATCCGCTGTAAGGCACTTCCAGGTCCACGTTTATCTCTAACTCGGACGTCATGTACGATACCATAGGAACCAAATGTGTCGAGGGGTAACATTTTTAAAAGACACCAACTCTACACACAAAAAGGGCTATGATCTCCTTATAAACTAAGTAAGAAATAACCATCGCAACGATGTCACACCAACCCATCGGAAGTTTTTCTAGGGCGAGGATTTCGGGGACAGGAGGGTGGACGGATTGGGGAGAAGATCCGTCAACAAGTGGATGAAAACACGTTCTCCCGGCCAGAAACTTCTCTGACGGCCCGGGTTTGAGATGGGGTCCTCGGAGCGCCCCCGGAGTCCCCGCCGGGCAGAGCTGCCAGGTGAGGGCGCCGTCCCCGAAGCCACAGGTGTCCCCGACAACAGCAAGGACCCCCCGAGCTCCGCGCGGGCCGGGGCTGGCTCCCAGCAGGATGCGCAGCGGCCTCGCACCCAGGCCCCGGCGGCCCCCTCGCCGACTCCGCCACGGGGCCCGGGGGTCCCCACGGCACCAGGAGGGCGCACACTCACCTGCGGAGGCCGAGGCTCCTCGGAAGCCGCCCGCCGACAGGTGGAGGGACAGGGCGGAGCGGGGCACCGGGCGCGGAAGGAGGGCTCGGCCCAGCCCCAACCACCCCGATCGGTGCTCACCGTCCCAGCAGCGCCGGGTCCAACCGTCGCCGGGCCCCTGCGAAGCTCCAGCTCACCGGGAATTTGAAGGCAAACTCGCCAGGGGTCACTTCCGGTGCCGGGGGTGGCCTCGGCGACTTCAGCGCACGCGGGGCGACGCCCCCGGGAGCGAGGACGCCCGGCGGCGTGCGCGCGCCCGGCGCGGAGTGGGCGGGGCCTGCGGGGGCGGGGCGCGGGGGTGCGCCTGCGCAGTCCTCGTCGCCTCCTCCCGGCGGGGCTGGGATGTCAGTTGGGATGGTCGTGGTTTAAGCAACTACCACGTCGCGTGCTTTTGCCGAAGTATTTGCTCCTTTTTCCCCCTCCTACTTGATTTTCATCGTATTCCTCAGAAAGTAAGAAGTCAAAGTGTCTTTTTTTTTCGGGTGAGTGTCAAAGGTCAGACAATTCGTTTGTGACAAATTCTGTTTTAGAACCAAATACTCAGAATTTGGCCGGGGTGCTTGTCACGACACACCATGGATAAAATAGGGAGTTGGGTAAACAGATATTCAGACACGCTGCTCGGTGAGATTTTATTCTCGTGATTTTTTTTTGTTCAACGATCTTTAAATTATGTTTGACGATTTACAGATACGCACTGAACAGAACTGTGCTTCCTCAAATTTGTCTCCTGTTAACGATAGGTTTTCCTTTAGGAGTGCACGGAAACTAAAAGTCTAATTTTAAAGCATCCCAGTAACTTAACAGACTTAAAGGCGATTCAGTCTGCAATATTTATTGAGCAATTATTATGTGCCAGACACTGTTGTAGGAACGGGTATATTTTGTAGTCAACAAAATGACGTATTTTGTTTTTAAAGTCTTATAAAATTACCAAGTAGGTAGAAAATAATAGTTTTGGTATGGTGGATAAAAAGCATTTCACGAGGTACAAATGGGGTTATCAATCAAATTAGTAACAAACAATGGGAATGAAGATGATGAATTAAGAGAAAAATGTACAAGATAAAAATAGCTGAATTTCATGACTGATTGCATGGGAGATAGTCAAAGTACAAAATGACCTCCTTAAATTGACTTGCGAATTAAACACTAATACATATTATACACTCTATTAGGGTAAGGTTCAGCAGCGGTAACAAATGGGTACAGTGTTTGTTTTTTTCTAACTTTCTGCGGTTGAGACTAGGCTCGATTCCCAGTTAGAACACATGCCTAGTTTTAGGATTCAGACCCGTGGGGGAATGTAGAGGAGGCAACTGATTGATGTCTCTCTCTCAAATCAGTAAAAATAAAAAATAAAAAACATTAGTCAACAACTCCACGTTTTAAAAACTGGACTCAAATGATACTAAATGCAGAGATTAAAAATTAAAAAGGTTTAAATCTGTAATCTAAAGGAAACCTTTAACATGGAATATTGTCTTTATGAAGCCATTTTACTGGCTCATACTAACTTCGTTCAGTTTTCTTTAACCTAACTAGGTATTATTAATTTTATATATTTCTTTAATTCAAAAGCATCAAATTTCTAATGATAAACTTTCTGAGAATAAAATTAAAAAACTTTTGAATAAAAATAACATACTTAAAAATTAGCTTTCCACACATAATTTAAAGATTTTAATTTTGTTTTGTTTTTTATTATCCCAGCAAATGTTACACTAGATAAAATGATTGGGGAAGTACAAATAGATTAATTAAAAACACAGACTGATTATTCATATCTACTACACTCAAAAGTATGCAAAACAATTTATATTGCAAAGCTGTAATTTCTTTTCCTAACAAAGCTTTATTTTATAAAATTGTAGTGTTGTACTGATTCAATTTTAATACAAAATACTTATATACACAATACAATATAAAAGTAAACTGTGGTACAGTGCCTTCCACGAAGGGATATATTAAGGCGCTTTACAAATATACTAATAGGTTGACCCACATTACTTTTTTAGATTAAAACAAATAGTTTCATTTTAAATACCAAATGGATTTTATTTTTGTTTATTAAAGAAATTATCTAAAAGTACCTTAGGTAACAGCAGCAGCAATATCTAAAAATCCTCCCATTGTATTTTCTAATTTCTAACATATTATTAAGTCAGAATAAAACATTTCCACTCACAGTTTCGCACTTTGCAACAGCAGAAGGTAATCACTTTTTTAAAAAGTCAATCTCAAAGTGACTTCTTAGTCATACATTCTAGTTTCTATTACAAATAAGGTAGAAAAGATACAGCAATAGGGCCTGCCTTAGAATGTCACTGAACAATACATAACAGTATCTACAATTTCATAATTATAGAACACTTTATAAATACTATTGATATGCATAAAAGTGTAAGTATAACAAAAACAGATTTTAACAAGTAGGAAATTTTTTTAAAAGAAAACATGTATAACCAATGTTTTCATTCCATTTCAATTGAAAGCATATAGAATTTTGATGTTCTCATTTTTTGGTCAGGAAGCACCAGATTCTATATGGAAAGAACTGGATATAGTTTGGGAGTAAGATAGCTAATCAGTATCTCCAAACTATTAAAACTACAGATACCAAAGGCTTGTACATGGCTTCAGAAAAACACAAAAAGGTAATTTGAAAATATAAAATTTGTAGTATCTGTTATATTTGAGAAATAAGGGCAAACAGACTTTGTGGGGAAAGAGGGGAACGAGATAGCACCTTAGTTTTCCTATTACATACATTTAACAAAGTTGGTTTTGTACTGTACTACAGCATAATAAAACTACTAAATGGAAATTTAAATGTGACTGAAAAAGCCCAAGAGCAAGAGGGATGTCTTAAAATTTTGAGTACTGAGCTAAAAATTCTTGAACTATTTTATTTTTAAAGAACTAATAAAATGTTCCATGAAATGCAGACTGTCACCTCAAGTGCATTTTCTTAAAATTGTCTGATTAGAAGTCCTTCGAAAATATTTGTCAAATCTGTAGAGCCAACCATGTCAGTGCCCTTACAAGGGTGTTTAAAATGTCTCAGTGCTGTACCAGGCATTCATAGGGTTACTTTATCACATGGTATAGACCTTTTCCATCAAAAATCATCAATGTTTATACAAGATGTGCTAATCTGAACACTAACCAGTAAATTAAAAGCAAATTTCTTAGTTTAATATATCAGTGTTCTTATAGGACAGAGGTCTTTAACCAAGAGTTTATGATGTTTCAACATGTCCAGAGCCCCTAAAACTGCACACATTTTATGCATTGTGTTGATGTCCATTATTCTGGGAAGAGTTCACATGATTTCATCACATTTTCAAAAAAATCAAAATGATCCTGAAAGACCCATCCATTACATAGCGTGTTGTGCAGTGGTTTCAAGCTGAGCTCTGAGAGCTTATCTATAGAAAATGAGAACTGTGCGCTAATCTTCTTTGCCCTCCCCGGTTCAACTGAAATAGCTTTGAATTGATATGATTTCCATAAGCTTTCATATAAAAAAAAGCTAAAAAGTCTGAAAATCACTAAAATTATGCCTCTTATGCACAATTATTTTGATAAAATTCCTTATCAGTGGAACTTAAGAAAAAGAAAATATAAATTTTACTAATATAAGAATAGAACCCTTTCCCCATCCTAAAAGATAAGTTAAATATAGTTTGGTATGAGAGCACAAGTCTCCTTGTAACCTAAGCCTATATAATAGGAATGTTGAAAAACATATTATTTAACCTTAAAATAGGTTAGGAGGACTTGAATTTCTACTAGGACCACTATGTAACTTTCTCTAATTACTAATGGCCCCTAAATTAAGAGTTAATGATTTTTTTCATCAATCAGCCCATAGGGAAAATATTGCCAATAAACAATCCATGTATGCAGCACTGTGCTGAAAAGAGGAAACCTGCAACATTAGTGATGACATAATGAAAACTGTCACAATATAGAAAAAGTACCGTTCTAGTGAGTATCCAAAATTTCTAATCAGTTTCATATGAAACTGAAATCTCTGCTTAGGATGGTGGAAATTACTTTTAAAATTTCAAAGCAAAGATATGGAAAACCTTAGCTTTTAGTATAAGAAATTTTGATTTATGGCAGCTTTGTTCCCCTTTTAAAACTGGAAGCAGCACAAACTGCAAATATTGGAATTTTTAATAAATAGATGCAAATAGACATGTAGTATATAAAATGAAAAGAGCAGCCCTCATACTTGATGAAAATATATATCCACAAATATAGTCAGGCTTCTTTTCTAACAATATTTTGATGTCTTTTCCAAGATAACAATGGATAGACTGCAGAAGAATATGCTTCTGTTAGTGGTTTTAATTTCAATAGCAAACTAATTTCTGAATATAAAGAAAGAAGAGCAAAAAGTCTTCTAAGAGTAGTAATCTAAGATGTACAGGAATCTCCAGAACAAGAATTTAAAAAAAAATTCAAGGACTGGTATTCTGTGATATAACCTTCTGACTGTAATCATGTAATACATCAACCCAAATAATAAAAAAATTTCATATAAGGCAAAAAACAAACAAACTAAAAAACCCACCTGGAAGCAGCATTAAAATTACCAATATGTAAAGAAAAACGGTAGTGCTTTGTTTCCTTTAATGACAGTAATTCTTGAGAAAGAAATGCTAGATTAAATATTCCACAGTGAGAAGTAAATGAAGTTTATCTATTTTTCCCTTCTGATGAGCATCCTGTTTCAACCCTGTCGCCCTGTATTTCTTAGTTCCAAGACGTGAATTATACAAATTATCATTAGCCTAGGAACACTCACCACCATGATGGCTTAATTTTGATAGCTTATTTTGTACCAAAAACAAGGTTATGGGAGTGGGAAGGGAGGAGGGGGGACTTTGTAAATATGGGGTATATTTCATATTTGGTTAAAGCAAAATAAAACTAAAATTGTCTTTCAAAAATTTTTCAAAAACTCTTGTCTTTTAAAATGATTTAACATATGTACAAATAGATACCAGGCTTCTCCTTTTAAACAAAGCATACTTTTTTTTTTATTATTTTCAGTACTTTAAGTACCAGGAACTGACTATAATATTCAGTTCATAATTTACTTTACAATTTTTTTCTAAATTACTGATTATAAAGGCTGGAATAAGTTAACATTTTAAAAGAATTTTCCATAATTTAGGAACATAAAATATTGTGCAGAGCACACAGCTCTGTCACATTTGCATAATTTTACACTCAGAGCCTAAAAACTCCCTGCATTTCAGGCCTTTTTGCAAATCCTCATTATAATGATTTCCTAGTGTGTTAAACATACACTAGATCACGATTTTTGATCTCTGAGCCTGTGTGCTGATCATCTTCATCTGACTGTTGCCCTGAGCCTTGCGAATTAATATATTCATATTCAATAGGCTTTGGATAATTATATGGGTAGCCATTGTCATCAAAAAACCTCCTAAAGGTAAATTCATAAAAAGCATGTTCAGGGTGCTTTCCATTTTTATACCATCCGTTGAGAGTGTCATTCACATTTTCTTCCTCTTTATCATCACTCCATAATTTGTCAGGATCAACAGGATCAAAATTTGATGTATCGGTTGGGTGTGTGATTTTAGGAATATATGAAGCAGGTTGTTGTCTCAGGTCACTGGAGAAATCAATTGTTTTAAAAAATGGATGAGCTTTTATTTCATCAGCACCATTCTTGCCTAAGCGATCATCTGGTCCTCGGCAAAGTTTGATTATAAGATCAGAGGCTTCAGGACTCAATTTAGCTTGAGGAGGAATGTGAAGAGATGTTTGCCAGTTGATAACCTTTAAAGAATATTTTTTAAAATTAGAAGGGAAAAGATAATTAAGTCCAAAATTTTCTCAAAATTTTATACCAAAATTCTTACCGAACTATTTGTAAATTTTTTAAAATATATTTTTTATTGATTTCCGAGAAGGTAGAAACATCAATGATGAGGGAGAATCCTCAGGGGGTCAAGCCTGCAACCAGGTCATGTGCCCTGACTGGGAATTAAACCCTTCAGCCTACAGGCCAATGCTCTATCCACTGAGAAAAACTGGCTATGGCCTACTTATAAAATTTTACAATAAATTGCATGGTATTTAACCTTCCTTACCTTTAATAATGAATCATTGGTGGGAAATAACCTTTCCTCTCATCCCCTCCTTTTCACGCAACTTCATATTAGAAGACTCACTATAAGTTTTAGCACTACTTGTAGAAATGACTTTCTACTGTGCCTCCCTGTTCTATATATTTACTTGTATCATAATATCTCTAATATTCTGTGGTTCCTATTTATGCCTGTGCTCTTCTACTACAGTATAAAATTCCATAAGGCTATGTATTTTTATTTGTCTTTGTATTTCCTAGTGCTTGCCAAATTGCCTGACACATAATAGATGTTCAGTAAATACTTATTATGGTTTCGCCGAAACCGGTTTGGCTCAGTGGATAGAGCATGGGCCTGTAGACTGAAAAGTCCTGGGTTCAATTCCGGTCAAGGGTATGTACCTTGGTTGCGAGCACATCCCCAGTGGGGGGTGTGCAGGAGGCAGCTGATCAATGTTACTCTCACATCGATGTTTCTAACTCTCTCTCTCCCTTCCTCTCTATAAAAAATCAATTTTATATATATATATATATATATATATATATATATATATATATATAAAAGAAAGTGAGCTGTAAAAAAAATAATAAAAATAAAAACATTTTTGACAAAAAGGTACTAAAGATTTTTATGAGAATGAAATATGAGTACAGTTTATAAATGAGGGAGAATATAAGAGTGTGATGAGGGGATGAAGGAGATTAGATAGAATCCATGGATAGAATCTTAGTGGGTTCCTATATCCTTTCAAGTTCATTCATTTAAAAATTTTTTAATTGATTTTAGAGAGAGTAAAAGGAGAGAAAGACATCAATTTGTTGTTCCACTTATTTATGTAGTCATTGGTTGACTCTTGTATATGCCCTGACCAGAGATCAAACCTGCTTGGTTTAATAGGACGATGCTCTAACCAACTGAGCTACCTGGCCAGGGCCAAGTTCGTTCTTTAATTCCAGAATAAGATGCTCTACATATCAGTAAAGAACTGATAAACATCTGTAATGTAAAGGACTTTGTGACAATTCTTTTGGTATAGATTCTATACCTTACCTTCATTTGTGTTTCTAATGGTGTTTGTGCCAAAAAAGGAGGCTGTCCCACTAACATTTCAAAAAGAATTACACCAACACTCCACCAATCACATAACTGTGTATAGCCTAAAATAAGATACCAAAGTTATAGTTACTTATAAGCACTTCAATTAATATAATCATAATATTAAGCCACCAATTATACTATAAAATTAACAATTTTATTATAAACCTAAACACTAAGCTCTATTCTAATCAAGTTTCAGCTGGAGATTGTTTATAAAACAAATATTTCACCTGTTCTTAACAACACTTCAGGTGCAATATAATTGGGAGTTCCAACCAAAGAATGTGCTAGACACCGCTGGTGCTGGCGTGCAGCTCTCCGTTCTAGTGGCTTCAGTCTATCTCCACATCGACAGTTAGAAGGGTCACCCCATTCATTACTGAAATCCATGCTATCTTGCCGTGAATGGTCACCTATAAAGTAAAAAGAAATAAAAGCAGTAAGAACAAGAGTAAACCACGAGTCTGTTTAATTTTTTAGCATCATGCTTTATAGTTAACAACACTCGTCCCTTATGACAATGTATATCAGATCACTGATGGTGTTTATTAATGACTACAGCTAGTGATGAAATGTTACATTAAGAAAAATTAGCCCAAGATTCATAAATGTATTCAATGTTAAATGATGACAAAGTCAGGAGTAGGTAGGATTAAGAATCTGTTACTCAGACTGCTCCCCATTACTACTCTGGACAAAGTTCTAAACAAATTAGATAAGTGTTTCATTCATTCAACAAGTGACAGTGGTAAGAAAGACAGGGTTCTCTAAGGCAGCTTCTCTGTAGGGAAGAAACACAATAAACAAATATGTAAGAAACAGGACTTTTGGTCCAGATGGTGGCATTGGTAAACAGTACTCCCACAACCACATCAAAATTTATAACTAAAAGCCATCATTCAGAACCATCTGAAATCTACCTGAATGAAAGTCCTACAACTTGGGCATTAAAGAAGGAGCACATCAAGACTGGTAGGAGGGCCCTAACCGGTTTGGCTCAGTGGATAGAGTGTCAGCTGTGGACTCAAGGGCCCCAGGTTCAATTCCGGTCAAGGCGTGTACCCTGATTGTGGGCACATACCCAGTAGGAGGTGTGCAGGAGGCAGCTGATCCATATTTCTCTCTCATCGATGTTTCTCTCTATCCCTCTCTCTTCCTCTCTGTAAAAAATCAATAAAATATATATTTTTAAAAAGACTGGTAGTAAGCGCAGAGATGTGAGGAGGACATCTCGGGAATCTTGCTGGTCCCACATCCATGTGTGGTAGTTTAAAATTGGGAGGGATATCTTGGCTTTAGAGGCTTCCCTGAGGACCATGGAATCACTGCCCCACACCAGGTCACTAGTATAAGGTTCCAGTACCGGGAAGAGAAACTGCCACAAATTCTGGCTATAAAATCCAGCAGTGATTGTGGCTGAGTGACATGGAGACTGCAGGAGTCCTAGGCAGTTCCTCTTAAAGGACATAGTATGGGACTTACTCAGTCTCACTCTGAGGTCCAAAACTGGGCAGCAGCTTGAAAAGAATGTGGAACATTCAGGGAGGAATGAATTTGTCTTGAATCAGGTTAAGAGATGGAGGGACAGTTTCCTCCCATACAGAGTGTTCCTTTGCTCAGTCCTCCCTACCATAAAGATGGCAGGCTGCGCCATATTTGAATCACCATCATACTAGCTTACACTTTTCGCCCCACCTGGTGATTCCTAGACCCCCACCCCTCCCTACTTACAAGCTCACCCAAGGCATTTCCAGTGGCTTTCCCATACACTGGCCTCTCTTGCCTCATGCTTTGAACTTTCCTAAAATCTCTCAAACAGCAGCTGGCATCAGCGTGCCCAGTCTCAATAAATGGCCCCAGGCCCAGCACTAGCAGCAGCCTACCCTGGTTCACAGCTTGGCATCTCCTGGGCACCTCCAAGCTAAACACAAGTAGCAGCCATCTACAGATTGCTTTGTAGTTCATCCTGGGTGTCCACAGGCACAAGCAGAGGCTGACTTTGCACCTCCTGGGAGACCTCAGAGCCAGTGCACCCAATGGTCAACTTCAACCATGCCACATTATAACCCTACCACTTCCACAAGTAACAGATTCTCAGTGAGCACCAAAGCTCCACTGAAGCAAGTCCTACTCCATAGGGTTGGCTCCTGCACAACAGCTCTTTCACTATAGTCACAGCTGGTCCACAGAGCTGATTGGCCGAGGGGTAAATCCCTCCTAGTGACACCAACATCAATCAAAGCTCAACTACAATAGGACAGTGCACTTGGCTCACACTGGGGCACATCTGGAGTGCCCAGCTCAGGTGACTGGTGAGGCTGAGACATACCAGATTATACCAAGTCTAGAGACATACCAGATTTACCTAATACAGGGAAACAACACAGGGAAGCAGCCAAAATGCAGAGACAAACAGGAGAATGAAAGAACAGGAGAAATCTCCAGAAAAAGAAAATGAAATGGAAGCAATAAAACTACCAGATACAAAGCAATGGTTATAAAGACGTTCAAGGAACTTATGAAAACTTCAAAGAACTTAGTAAGAATTTCAAAGAAGTTAGTGAGAACAGCAACAACATAAAAAAGGACCAGCGGAAACGGGTTTGGCTCAGTGGATAGAGCGTCAGCTTGAGGACTGAAGGGTCCCAGGTTCGATTCTGGACAAGGGCATGTACCTTGGTTGCAGGCACATCCCCAGTAAGTAGTGTGCAGGAGGCAGCTAATTGTTGTTTCTCTCTCATCGATGTTTCTAACTCTCTGTCCCTCTCCCTTCCTCTCTGTAAAAAATCAATAAAATATGTTTTTTAAAAAAAAGGACCAGACAGAAATGACATGTATACTAATTGATATAAAGAATAATTTATAGGGGATCAACAGTAGAGGATGCCAAAATCAAATCAAGAGTTTTGTATACAAGGAAGCAATGAACACCCAATCAGAACAGCAAAAAGAAAAAATGCCAAAATATGAAGATAGTGTAAGAAGCCTCTGGGATAACTTCAAGTGTACTGACATTCATATCATGGGAGTACTGGAAGAAGAGAGGGAGCAAGAAATCAAAAACCTATTTTTAAAAAGAATGACAGAAAATTTCCCTTACCTGGTGAAAGAAATAGACATACAAGTCCAGGAAACCAACTGTCAGCTGGTTTCTCAACAGAAACTTTGTAGGCCAGAAGGAAATGGCAAGAAATATTCAAAGTAATGAAAAGCAAGAACCTACAACCAAAATTACTCTAGAATAGGGGTGTCGAACTCAATTAGAGAAGGGGCCAAAATCTAAAATCCAGCCTAAATCGCGGGCCGAATGGTTTACTGAACAGTCATAAATTGTCATTGGGATGGAAACGCAGCGGAGTGCAGTGATGACAGCGCGGTGCGGGCCACATTGCAAGGCCTGGCGGGACGGATTTGGCCCGCGGGCCTTGTGTTTGACACATGTGCTCTAGAAGGTCACAGGACTTTAGAACTGAAGGTCAGATAAAGACAAGGAAAAGCTAAAAGAGTTCATCACTACCAAACCAGTATTACCAGTATGATATGTTAAAGGATCTTCTTTAAGAAATGAAAGATAAAAAATATGAAAAATGGCCCTAGCTGGTTTGGCTCACTAAATAGAGCGTTGACCTGCAGACTGAAGGGTCCCAGATTGGATTCTGGCCAGGAGCACATGCCTGGGTTGTGGGCTCAATCCCCAGTGGGGGTGTGCAGGAGGCAGCTGATCGGTGATTCTCTCTCATCATTGATGTTTCTATCTCCTTCTCCTTCTCCCTTTCTGTCTGAAATCAATAAAAATATATATTTTAAAAACTGATTTAAAAAAAGAAAAAGAGCCGAAACCGGTTTGGCTCAATGGATAGAGCGTCGGCTTGGGGACTGAAGAGTCCCGGGTTCGATTCTGGTCAAGGGCATGTATGTTGGTTGCGGGCATATCCCCAGTAGGGGGTGTGCAAGAGGCAGCTGATCGATGACTCTCATCGATGTTTCTAACTCTGTATCTCTCTCCCTTCCTCTCTGTACAAAATCAATAAAATATATTTTTTTAAAAGAAAAAAAAAGAAAAAGAAAATGGCAATAAATGCTTATCAACAACTGAATCTAAAAATCAAAATAAATGAACAAGGAATATTATGAACAAAATAAGCTAATGAATAAAATAGAACCAAAGGCATGGAAAATGGAACAGACTGACAAATCTAAGAGGGAACGGAGGGGACAGGAAGAGATTAACCAAAGAACTTATAAACAAATATGCCTTACCTATTGGACACAGAAAATAGAGTGGTGAAGGCCTGGGAAGAGGCGGGAACTGGGTGGAAGAAAGCAATGGGGTGGAAAAAAAGGGGGACATCTGTAACACTCTCAACAATAAAGGTTTAAAAATAAATTTAAAAAACAACAACAAACAGTGATGCATGCCATGTTGAGAATCAGCTGGGTTGATGGGACAAATTGAAGTGACATATGTAAAAACCAAATAGAAATCAACCATTTAAAAACTAGGGCAAGGCATTCTATTACAGAAACAACAGTAACAGAGAAAAGAACAGTGTAATTAAAAAAGAGGAGAACGATAGGAAATGGAGTGGGAACCAGTGCACATGGATTTTGTAAGCAAAAGATGTGGTTTTCCTTTTATTCCAAGTACAGTGAGAAGACATTGGAGAGTATGAAACAAACAAAAAATGATAAGATTTGATTTACATTTAAACCAATAATGGAGGACAAAAGTGAAAAGAAACCAGTTAAAAGGCTATTACCCCAAGTATATAGTTTAACATACAAGTTAAGCTTGGTAACTGGGAAGGCTGAGCCCAATCACTGATGGTAATAGTGGTGATAGAGAAAATTTCAGGATATATTTATAGGTGGAGTAAGCAGGACATACTGATGAATTACAAGTAGAGTGTATGGGGAAAAAAGAATCACGTAATGTTAACTTTGAAAGATCTATTAGAAATCCATGTGAAAGGGAGACACCATTTCTGGAGAGATCTGGAAGTCACTGACATGGAGATGGTAGTTAAAGCCATGATTAGATGATATCAGCTAGAAAAATTTTTAAAATTAACCTAACTGTAATGTTTGATTAAAACACAGTTTATATACTCTGAAGATTTTCAACCAGTAGACTGGAATAGAGGCTAAAAATCATATTTTTAAGATGAACCCCAAGTAATTCAGGTGAATCTGGAAGACATTATATTACATTAAGCTGAACATTAAAGTAGGTTAGGCCGAAACCGGTTTGACTCAGTGGATAGAGCATCAGCCTGCGGACTGAAAGGTCCCAGGTTCGATTCCGGTCAAGGGCATGAACCTTGGGTTGCGGGCACATCCCCAGTAGAGGGTGTGCAAGAGGCAGCTGATTGATGTTTCTCTCACATCAATGTTTCTAACTCTATCCTTTTCCCTTCCTCTCTGTAAAAAATTAATAAAATATATTTTTACATAAAAAATAAAGTAGGTTCAAGTGTCCCAGTTCTATCCATTTACTGTCAATCTACTGTTATTCACAGAAGGCTAATATTACTTACCTCAGAGGATTGTTCTAAGCATTAAATTAGAATATATGTAAAGCACCTAGTCATAGTAAGTATTCAACAAATGTCAGATAGACTTACACTTGAAGGGATCTTGGTGAGGCACTGTGGTGTAGTAGAAATAACATGGGCCCTGTAATCAGACAAACCTGCGTTCAAAGCCTAGCCCTTACACTTATTTTCTGTGTGACCTTGGGCAAGTTACTTCATCTAATTCAGCTGTCGTTTCTTTATTCTGTCTTACAAGAGGCCTGGTGCACAAACTCGTGTACAGGTAGGGTCCAGCTGGCCCATCTCCATGGGAACCATTAGACTGGACCAACCGGGGGGAGGGGTTGAGGGCCGTTGGCCGGCCCCACCCCCAATCAGGATGTTGATGGCTGATTGGGGGCAGGGCCTGACAGGGCAGAGGGGGGGGGGTGGGGGCAGCAATCAGGGACCAGATCAGGCTGGTTGGCTGCCACAGTGCATGTCATGGCCACTGGTCATTCTGGCTGTTACGCCTTTCCAGTTGCTGGGCTTTTATATATACCGATTGCATTAATAAATCATAATAATATATACAAACTTTTATGATTTTACTCACCACTCTGGTAGTACTTAGAATCATGTGTCCATCTGAAGCCAGTGCAGAGGCCAAAGTCAGTCAATTTAATATGACCATCACGATCAATCAAAATGTTATCCGGTTTAATATCTCTATGAATAAAACCCATTTTATGAACACTTTCAACTGCACAGGTAAGTTCTGCAATGTAGAATCGTGCCAGATTTTCTGGAAAGATGCCCATTCTAATTAGTAGGCTCATCATATCACCCCCAGGAATGTAGTCCATTACAAAATATAAATTGTCCTTATCTTGGAATGAATAATATAGACGAACTACCCATTCATTGTCAGCTTCGGCCAGGATATCTCTCTCAGCTTTAACATGAGCAACCTGATTTCGAAGTAGAACATCTTTCTTTCGAAGAGTTTTTGTTGCATATAATGCCTTAGTATCTACTTTTCTTGCTAGACAGACTTCACCAAATGCTCCTATTCCTAGTGTCTTTATCTTCACAAACATAGACTTGTCCATTTTAGCCCTCTTAAGACGGATGTAATTAGACTCTTTTTGGCAAAGCATCTTTCTCATTTGATCCTGGGCTTCTTGGGATAATCCAACCTAGTAGGTAAATAAACTATATGTTAAATGAAGAATTATTCTCTATACAAAATATTAAGAAATTGCTTGGAAAAATTCAAGCATATATTTAAAGGTTAAGTGCATACTTTTTAATAAAGCATGTTAGAAATCTAAAATATATTTCAGAGAAAAATCAATTATCAAAAGTGCAAATTAAGGGATAGTTAAGAGGATATAAAAGGTGAGTATAAGATCCTACTGTTGAGAGCAAAAAGATGATACCAATGGTCAGCTTTCTACTCTTCTCTAATGTACTCAAAAAAATGTTCCCAATGTGCAATAACCAAACATCTGTTCACATGCATCCTCATCTATCATTTTATGCATATTCATTCCAAATTACATGATTACTTTGCCTTCATTATATTCTTCTCTTTGAAAATATCTGGTCCTCAAATACTCTTCCATTTTATCCTTCATGAAAAGAAATTCCATTTCAAGTTCATTTATTCTAGAAAATTAATGTATTAAGAACAGAAGAATATCTTCTCTAACCTAACTATTCAATAATAGTCTTTCCTTTATCTTTCTCAAAGCATTAGAATTAAGGGTAAGACTCACAGCCATAACTAACACAAAATGTTAAGAGTTTTTCCTACTTTATTTTTCTTTACTGTTTTGTTTTAAACTAACAACTTATATGGTTACAGGGTAGTTTGGAACATTTCAAAGAATAGGCCGAAACCGGTTTGGCTCAGTGGATAGAGCGTTAGCCTGCAGACTGAAGGGTCCCAGGTTTGATTCCAGTCAAGGGCATGTACCTTGGTTGCAGACACATCCCCAGTAGGGGGTGTGCAGGAGGCAGCTGATCGATGTTTCTCTTTCATTGATGTTTCTCTCCCTCTCTCTTCCTTCCTCTCTATAAAAAAATCAATAAGATATATTTCTTAAAAAAAGAATACTCAGTGTGACTTAAGATTATTTTACACAGGTAAAAACCCAAACCAACTTCTAACTAGATATGAAATACCTAGATTTAGAAGGAAAAGTTTATTTTTGGCTAGCTATTAACTAATGAAAAGTCTAATTCTAGAAATGTAAGACTAATTAAAATATAGCAACCTCATGCTTCTGTTAGGATGTGTATTTGCATGCAAAATATTTTAAGAAGGGTGGCATGCCGGTAGTATAGAACTGTTTCTCTTAAAATCTTACTTGCCTACACAGTAATGGAGGCTACAGAAGTCAGCAAAGCTTCCAACACCATAAAAGTTTAAATCAGCTATTAGTGAAAGTGAAGAGGAAAAAGGAAAAATAAACTAAGAAAATACATACAGACAGACTTTAGTAAGAAATCTTAAGAACTAAAATATGGATAAATCATATAACCATGGTATTTATCTAACAAATTCATTTTATAGCAGGAATTACAACACTGTGAAATCAGATTTAAAGAAATAATTTTTTAAAAATGGCTTTCTTAGATTGTGTGAGGAAATTTCATTAAAAATTTAAGCTTCTTGCCGAAGCCGGGTTGGCTCAGTGGTAGAGCGTCGGTCTGCAGACTGAAAGGTCTAGGGTTCAATTCCGGTCAAGGGCATGTACATTGGTTGCGGGCACATCCCCGGTGGGGGGGGTGCAGGAGGCAGCTGGTCAATGTTTCTCTCTCATCGACATTTCTAGCTCTCTCCCTCCCTTCCTCTCTGTAAAAAATCACTAAAATATATATTTTTTTAAATTTAAGCTTCTTGCTGAAACCAAGAAGCTCAGTGGATAGAGCAGCGGCCTGTGGACTGAAAGGTCCCAGGTTGATTCTGGTCAAATGCATGTACCTTGGTTGCAGGCACATCCCCAGTAGGGGGCGTGCAAAAGGCATCTGATAGATGATTCTCTCTCATAGATGTTTCTTACTCTCTATCCCCCTCTCTCTTCCTCTCTGTAAAAAAATCAATAAAATATTTTTTTTTAGTTTTTTTAAACCTCTTGTGATAGATGCAAGATTAAGAGTCAAACCTTTGATAAAAATACATGTACTAGTGAAGGCATCTATATGGAATCACGATAAAGATTAAATTTATTCTGATCTCGTTTTAAGTGGACTTTAATAATTTCAGCACATTTTTCCAGTACATTATAATAATGAAATTAGATGGGTAAATAACTGGAAGGATATGTCTCTGACACTTTCAAATAAGACCACAACCTGGAGAATAAAAACACAAGCTCAAAATTACTAAATAAAGGGGGGCGTGGCAGGCTAAAAAGGCTCAATTGGGGGAAAAGGAACATATGTAATACTTTCAACAATAAAGATTTTTTTAAATTACTAATTAAAAATGAACTTTTATAAATGTATCAAGAGATGAGCCCCAATTATTTTTAAAAATTGTAAGAAAACATGTAAAACCTAAAAGATAACACATTTCAATTTCCAATTACACCTAAACCATAAATTATATTTTTAACTTATTAGAAGAACTTTATTATAGGAATTCAGAGTAAATCTTAAAATACTAAAATGAAATGCTATAATTAAAATCTTTAATGTTTACTGACTTAAATAGCTGATAATATATTTAGCTACAAAAAAAAGAAAAAGAAAAAGACTGAACCACCGTATTTTAAAATAAATGCCAAGGAAATAGATGATCAGGTATAAAAATGGACATTTTAAAAGGTTTTACCCGCATCATTTCATTCTCTAATTGTTTTTTACGATGTAGACGTTGCTGATGAGATTTGAGAACATTTTCTACATGTTGCTCCATAAAGAATTTAAATGCCTGAGGAGAATAACTTTGAATACGAGATTCCCTTCGCTCTTCATCTTTCTTGTTTTTCCTAACGGTGATAGGTGAAGTTGTAATCTGTTTCTTTTCTTTATCCCCACTATCAACATTTTCATAATTTTTTTCACCCTCATCTTCCTTGGGCCCAGGTGACTGGTCCTCTTTGTTAGATTTATTGATTGATTCATACGGAGGAACAGATGGGTTTTGGTGTAGCAGATGTTTGGGATAAGGTGGCGGTGGGCCTTGATAATTTGGAGCTTCAGCAACAGGTGACATAACCGTCATATTTGAAGTGGTACCCTCAGAAAAAGGGCTAGGTTGAACAGTTTGAATTGGCTGTGGTATCCAAGAAGGATGAGTAGGTGCTAAAGCAGTCTGTAGCTCTGGTTTTAATACGCGTATGCTTTTCACAGGTTGTTGGATTGGAGCTGGTGTAATTGCAGTGACTGTTGTGGCTGAAGGCTGAGAATTAGCAGCATGACTTGTTCTGTTTCCTAGTGGGTTATTAAAAGAATTTGACCTCACTGGTATGTTAGGTTGCCATGTAGGGATTTCATGTCCAATGCTTGGGGATGACTGGGCTGGAGCTGAAGATGACTGAGGCCACGTTGTTTGAAGTCCAGGAACACTAATGTTATAAAGTTCCATATTATGACTATTTCTATTTGGCACCATCATAGATTGAGGAATATTTCCATTTGTATATGAAGAAGGAGCAGCAGATCCCCCCGGTTGTAAAGCAGAAGGACTTTGTCCATTACTAGCTGGGGTCAGAGGATACGGAGGGGGTGGCTGCCGAGTCACTGCACCAGCAGGGACATTTTGGTGTATCATAAAATCAGTTTGACCACTACCATTCTGAATTCCGGGTCTTCCTGGTGGGTAGTTAAATTTGTTAGAACTCTGCATGATGATTGGTTGTCTGCCAACAGGAACAGAACTAATGACTCTCTGTCCCTGATTAGGAGGATTCATTGGGGACATGTTCAAAGGAGGTGGAGGATAGCCCTCCTGCCAGGCTCCAGGTGGAACAGGAGAGATTCGAGAGATTACGTATTCCATATTCCCAGAATAGCGCTTTGTTTGAGAGTTTGGTTCCCACGAGGGGGGAGGTGGAGTTGTACCTCTTGGAGGAGGAGTCTGGCCTCTCGGGGGTGGTGGAGGAGTGACACTCCTTACTTGAGGAGGCGGTGGGGGGTTCACTCTCTGTCCGTTGCTAGGGTGAGCTTGAGCAAATGCTGTGATACCAGATCCTGACAAAGGTTTTCCTACATCTGTTTGTGAGTTGGGACTTTCGGAACGATAGGCCCCACTTTCTCCTAGTGGTGGGCCATGTCTCTGAGGAACTAAGGATTCTTTAGAACCTTTCCAGCTTTGTCTGCGGTTAACTGATTGTTGCACACTCCCTATGATCATAAAACAGAGGGGGGAAAACATTTTTAACTTCTTATTTTTGAAAAATTTAGCTTGGAATTCTGACACTACTACATGATAATTCTCTTTCCAGTCATACAAATCAGGGAGGCAAAGGGGGAACTATGAGAACATCTGTCATAGAGTCAACAACAAAAAAAGAATTAGAAAAATCAAATTTCAGTAAGTGGTTTTATTTTTCCTTTTAATATTGTATTTTTGACTAGACAATATATTCTCATAATTCAAAATTCAAGGTACAAAGAAATACGCACTTCTGTCCATAGCCAACCAGTTTCCTTCCTTGAAGGTAACCAATCTCGACAAATATTTTAGGGATACACAAGTAAACAGTATACTTCCTATATATTATATAGTGCCTTGCTCTTTTCATTAAAAAATTGAAGATTCTGCAGTAGCCAGTTTAGCTCAGTGTATAGAGCGTCGGCCTGTGAACTGAAAGGTTCGATTCCAGTTAACGGAACATGCCCGGGTTGTGGGTTCCATGCCCTGTGGCGTTTGTAGGAGGCAGCCGATCAATGATTCTCTCTCATCACTGCTGTTTCTATCTCTCTCTCTCCCTCTTCCTTCCTCTCTGAAATCAATAAAAATGTATTTTTAAAAAATTGAAGATTCTGTATCAGTATATAGTTTCCTTACTTTTAAAAATGTTATTTTTTTTACTGTATAGATATACCCAAATTTATTTAATCAGTTCCCTTATTGATGGATATTAAGGCTGTTTCTAGTCTGTTTCTTTACCAAAAAAAAAAAAAAAAAAAAAAAGCCACGGGAAAAAAATTTCACTTCAGCCTCACAGATTTTGCTCAGTACACCAAGAGGTTGATTGCTATAGCATGTGCCCAGCAGAGGGCGTGCAAGAAGCAGCCAATCTATGTTGATGTTTCTTTCTCTCCTCCTCCCTTCCTCTCTGTCTAAAATCAATAAAAACACGTTCATTAAAAAATTTCATTTCATGCCCTAGCTAGTTTGGCTCAGTGGATACAACAGGGCCTTCAAAGTGAAGGGTCCCAAGTTCGATTCTGGTTGTGGGCTCAATCCCTAGTAGGGGACATGCAAGAGACAGCCGATCAATAATTCACATCAATATTTTAATCTCCCTTCCTCTCTGAAATCTTTTTTTTTTTTAAATAACATTAAAAATTTTTTCACTTTATAAACTATCAAGAAGTGGCATTAGTGAGCCAAACATGTCCATTTGTAATTTTGTTAGATACAATAACTAATTTTAAATACATTTCAATAAGGCTTTTGAAACAAAAAACCCAGCAGGGAATTATTACACTAAATAAGGTATGGATTTTACAGAGTCTCTCTTTAATGGAATTTCCAAATAAATGAGTGGGCAAGAAAAAATATGTTACAAGAAAAGATACTTAAAATGGTCTGATTACTTGGCAAAAGATAGATATTTTATATATAAAGAAAGTTGTATAAAAATAATATAAATTAATACAATCCAGAATAATTAAACATTTAAGTGTTAAAGATGAGGAAAAAAGATAAATACTAGGAAAAAACAAGTGATCACTGAATAATATTAGGATACTTCTTTGCAAGGTCTTTCCAAGTCTGACAAAGGTAGCGAGCATACAGTAAAATACTAACAGATGTAAACATATAAAGCACTTATCACCATTAAAACAAAATAAAACAGAAACATCCACAAATTTGAAAAGTTATCATCCTGGGAGAAAACATATCTAATAACACGTGAGAAAAAAGTAGTAAATGATCCGAATATAGTTTATTTCATGTAGGCTGGCCAGCATCGTGGGTGGGTCTATGACTTCAGAAGTCATCACTCTGGGCAAGCTAGGTACCGGTAAGTCTGTGACCACCTTCCTCAGATAACCAGCTGAGACTAAACATACACCACTCACAAAGCGTTTACCAATCAAAATGTAAGACACTGCAACCCTCAAGTAGACTACCATCCCTGCTATTCTAATTTTCTGCCACACAACTGCCTTCTAGACATGTTCTGCTTTAAAACCACCAAATGCTCCTATGTCCCCAAGCTCTGCTCCAAGCTTTCCTACCACTCCTTACAGCTGGTTATCTTCTGCTGACACTCCTTTCAGCCCTTTGCAGTGAAAGTTTTCATTAAAAGTAAATTGGCTAAAATGAAAACTCTATGTCTTTGCTCTCCAATTATGCTTCCAAATCATCACTTTCATTTATATATATATATATATATATATATATATATATATATATATATATATATATATATTTTTTTTAATCCAGCTTTTTGGAAATCCATGCCATCTAGGAGGCCAAGTTCATTTCTCTTAATGAACTCTTGCTTGTTTGTCCCCAATCACCCGTAACTCTGGTCTACCCTACGCCTTGCCAACATTCCATAACATCCACATGGACAAATCATCCTTAATCCTCACCTCTGTTTCTCCATTCAAACTCAAATATCACTCCCAAGATCACATTTCTAATTTTGATAACATCCATATGTTTCTTTCTCAAAATCAGTAATTTAAGGTATATACCCTAAGTTCTGTTTATTCCTACTACAAATATTCTTCAACTTCATCAAGACCTATTAACCTCCTACATCATCAGTCCTCTTTCCTTTTTTAAAATATATTTTTATTGATTTCAGAGAGGAAGGTAAAGGGAGAGAGCAAAAGAAACATCAATGATGAAAGAGAATCATCGATGGCTGCCTCTTGCACGCCCCCACTAGGGATCGAGTCTGCAATCCAAGCATGTGCCCTGCTGACCGGGAAGTCTGAGAGTAATGAAGCCATGGAGCGGAGTTTGGAAGGAATGAAAAACCACTAAAGACAGAGAAAGAATGTGCCCTGATTAAGAAATTAAATTACCCTTTGGCAATATCCTGAACTCCCTTTATCTCTCTTACTTATTTTGTACTTGTTTAGTAAAGCTCCAGTTATAAATTATTCCTGCTAAAGAAGGTGATGTTAAGAGCAGATTGATTCTACAATAAATTCATGATCAGCATCAACTAAATGTCTCAGAACTGCCAGGAAATCCTACTATTTCCTTTTGTCTTCACTATGACTCTTGCCAGTCTCCTCAAATCACCTGCCCCATTCCTCTCCCATCACTCTTAGCAGATGATCTGATTTTTCTACTTCAGAGAAAACTGAAGACATTGGAAAGTAATTCCGTTATCTTACCTACATAACCTAAGCCAATTTGCCCATTAGAGCAAGAGGGTTGTTTCGCTTCCTTTGTCAAGCTAATAAGCTCTCATTCCATGCTTTGGATCCTTTCTTCTGGATTCTCAAGAATCTTACTTGATTCTTCTCTCTTGAACATTTAATGTCTTTTTAATATATATATATTTATTGATTTCAGGGAGAGAGAGAGATACAAACATCAGTGATGAGAGGGAATCATTGACTGGCTGCCTCCTGCACATCCTCACTGAGGACTGAGCCCACACCTAGGCATGTGCCCTGACCGGGAATCAAACTGTGACACTCAACTTCTGAGCCAGGTCAGTCAGGCTTATATACTTAATTTCATGCTTTTAACTAGAATCTTGTAATTATCTTTTAAACTTGCCTAAGTCTTTGGTACTAAGAAAAATAATAAGGCTCTCCATCCACTCCAATATAGACCACTTCCTCAAAGACTTATTTGGTGCTGGTTCACAAATAGATATTGACATGATAGAAGATAAGTATGGAAGCTGAGAATAAGAATTTAGAGATTTACAGAAATTTGACAAAGTAATTTTATGCTGTTAAAATGTGGTAATGAAATATTTGGATTTATATTTGGCGTGTCATTTAAAATTTAAAATTTTCTAATAATTCATTGGTAATGTATTTTATAAAATTACTAATCCATAATAAATTAAAAATGAATAAAAAGATCTTCATCACAGATAGGAAGCACTATTCTTGCTAATGTCCTCACTCTATCTTCATAGAAAAATTTTCAGATTTGTTTATACTTGAGTTCTTTTTACTTCATATCCATTTATTACTCAACTCACAACAATTTGAATTATGCTCCTATGACTAAACAAAAATAAGTTACTCATGTCTTATGAGCTGCATTGTGCCCCCCTAAAATTCAGTAAGTTCTGGTAAGCCTTAATCAAGTATGACTGGGAACTTATGAGGAAATCTGGACACAGAGAAAGGCACCAGACACATGTGTATGCAGAGGGATGACCATGAAAAGACCCAGTAAAGATGGTCATCTGCAAACCATGGAAAGAGAAACCCAATCTGCTGTCTCTGTGACCTCGGACTTCTGGCCTCCAGAACTGTTAGAGAATATATCTATTATTTAAACCACCCAGTCTTTGGTATTTTGATATAATAGTCCTAGCAAACTAAAATACCACATCATTAAAGTCAACAAGGTACTTCCTAGTTCTCACCTTGGTCAACCTCTTTCCCTCCTCCCCCTTCTTTAACATGCTCTTCTGTAGGATTTCAAGATACCTGAAACCATATTGGTTTTTTAGCTCCTTTTTAAAGGCTTATCCTCTTCTATCAGCTACAAAGCAGTAAGCTTGGTTATAGTCCATATTGTCACTTTTGTCTGTTACATCCTTTAGGTGACCTATGTAAGGCTAATACAAAAAAAAAAAAAAAGTATCTAACTAGCTTCCTACTGACATCTTCACTTTGAGCTTAACTCAAGCTCATGTCTACAACCAGACTTATGCATGATCTTTCTCCCCAAATCCTGTTCTCTCTTAGTATTCTTTCATAATGTAGTGTATCACCATCCGTTTTCCACACCAAAAGCCTAAGAGTCATCCCTCTCTAGCATCATCGCCCATATGCAATCACCAATCCTTGTCACCAATACTCTTCCCATTTCTCTTAATTCATTCACTTTTCTCCACTGCCATTGCCCAGTCCAGAATACCTCCATTTCCTGTGAACTGTCTCTTATCAAATCTATCCAGATACCATCTCTTGCTGTCTCTAATCTGTTCTTCCGTCCCCTGCAGCCATGTTTTAAAAACACAAATTTAATCTTGTCATCACCCTACTTGAAATGTTTCCTTAACTGCCTACTGCTCTTATGATAAAATCAATACAGTCCTTCTCCAGTCCTATCTCATACTTTTGTTGTCAGTGCTCTAACCACTTTCTTCAAATGTGGTATCAAAACCTGTCAAACAGGCCAACCCTAAGGATATTCTTCCTCAATAAAGTCATTCCCTTGTCTTTCTTCAGATATTGGTTCTATTATTAGTTTCACAGGAAGGTTTTCTCTTATCTCCTTGATTACATTAAAAAAAAAAATCACTCTATTATAAGAGTCCACAGTACCATGGAACTCTCTCTCTCCCCTCTTCATTCACCCTTTTGCAATTACTAGTGGCCCATTGAGTGAAAATTCATGCACAGTAGGGGGGTCCCTCAGCCCGGCCTGCCCCCTCTCACAGTCTGGGAGCCCTCAGGGTAGGGAGGCAACCTGGCGATCAGGGGAAAGGGCCGCCCCATCACACTCCTGCTGCTGCCACAGCTGGCAGGACAAGCCTCGGGTGGCCCTGGGAGGAGGGGGCCAGCAGTGGGCAGGTGGGGGTTGAGGGGACTCTAGAGGCAAGTGCGAGGAGCAGCCGGACCCACCTGGGGGCACGCGGGGCTGAGGGGACTGGACAATGCCATCTTGTGGCTGTGGGTGCCACCATCTTTGTGAGGGCAATTATGGTCAATGAGCACATTCCCTCTATCAGATAGGATAATTCCACATGTATTTGATCTTCCTTACTAGAATGGCAACTTCATAAAAGGGCAAGATCTTTATACCCAATGCCCAGCAATGGCATGAAACAGTTGCTGATCAATAAAAATGTGCTGAATGAGAGAAAAATTGAATAATAAGGCCTCTTATCTATCTACCTATCTATCTAACCAGCAGCCAACCTCCTCAGCCCCTCCCTCCAGCCAACCCATCCCTGATCAGGCCCCAATCAGGACATGCCGGCCAGCTAACTCCTGCCATCTCCTCCTCCTGAAAGGCCCGGCCCCCATCCACCCCAATTGGGGCTGGGCCTGCCAGACCCCACCTGTGCATGAATTCATGCACTGGACCTCTAGTAAATTAGTACAAAAACACACAAGATTAACAAAGAATTAAAATGCCAATTCAAAAATAACATATAAACAATGTAAAATGAGACAGTATTTCCACAGCCATTAAATATACAAAAATGAGCCCTGACTGGTTTGGCTCAGTGAATAGAGCGTCACCCTGTGGACTAAAGAGTCGCAGGTTCAATTCCAGTCAAGGGCATGTACCTTGGTTGCAGGCACATCCCCAGTGGGAGGTTGTACAGGAGGCAGCTGATAGATGTTTCTCTCTCATCAATGTTTCTAACTCTCTTTCTCTCTCCCTTCTTCTCTGTAAAGAAAATCAGTAAAATATATTTAATAAATACATACATACATACATAAACATACTGCCCTGCCAGTGTGGCTCAGTGGTTAAGTGTTGACCTATAAACCAGTAGGTCATGGTTCAATTCCCAATCAAAGAACAATGCTCAGGTTTAGGGTTTGATCCCCAGTGAGGGGTGTGCAGGAGGCAGCCAATCAATGATTCTCTCTCTACATTGTTTCTATCTATCCCTCCTTTTCTCTGAAATCAATAAAGATATATTTAAAAACAAAACAAAACAACAACAACAAATCCTCTATTTGAATAAAACAATTTGGATGGCCCATGGAGTTCATATTCTTTTTTAAAATAATAATACCTAAAATTTACAATTATAGGAATTCTCATATTAAACTGATTGGGAAAATATAAGTTGGTAACATCTTTCTGACAGCAAAATCTAAGAGAAGCCTTAAATTTCTGCAAGTTTTAAAAAATTTAACAAAATCATCAGGAATGTACAAATATTTAGGAACAATGCATTTATAATGGGAAAAAAGATAAATGTCAAAATTGAGAGACTGGTTAAGTAAAATACGTGATAAATCTATTTTAATGTATCTAAATATTAAAACCATTCCATTTAATAACAAGGAATGTTATGCATGGTATATTAAATGAAGGAAGTAGGTTTCAGTATGACCCATTTTTTGCTTAAACAAAAGAATCAATATACACAGGTATAAACCTACCCAAGTTTTCCACAGGAAAAAAGACTAAGAAACAAAACACAACAAAATCTTGTGGGTATAAATAGTGTTTTCTTTTTGCTTAATACTTTCTAAATGTTCTATGATAAACATGTTTTTACTCTTAGAATAAAAAATAGTTTGAACTATATTTGTGGTTAAAAGGAATATTTCAACCTGTCAGAATGGCCAACATCAACAAGTCAACAAACGACAAGTGTTGGCGAGGTTACGGAGAAAAAGGAACCCTCGTGCACTGCTGGTGGGAATGCAGACTGGTGCAACCACTGTGGAGAACAGTGTGGAGTTTCCTCAAAAAACTGAAAATGGAACTCCCTTTTGACCCAGTAATCCCACTTCTAGGAATATATCCCAAGAAACTATTGGTAGAAACACCAATCAGAAAGGATATATGCACCCCTATGTTCATAGCAGCACAATCTACAATAGCCAGAATTTGGAAACAGCCTAGGTGCCCGTCAGCAGATGATTGGATCCAAAAACTATGGTACATCTACACAATGGAATACTATGCTGCCATAAAAAAGAAGGAATTCTCATCATTTGCAGCAACCTGGATGGAATTGGAGAACATCATGCTGAAATAAGCCAATCAATGAAAGAGGAACACCACATGACCTCACTCATTTGTGGATGATAAAGAGCATTATAAACTGATGAACCAAAAGGTAGATATAGAGACAGTATATCAACAAGTAGATTGTCAAATTACAGCGGGGAGGGGAGGAAGATCTGGGGGAGATAATAGATCAACCGAAGGACTTTTATACATGCATATAAGTACAATCAATGGACACAAAACTCTGGGGAGGGAGGGGATGTATGGAAGGAAGGGAGGGGGGCAAAAAAAAATCAATAAAATATATTTAAAAAAATAAAAATAAAAAAAAATAAAAGGAATATTTCAGTTGCAATGTAAGTAATTTAGTTCTTAACTACTGCTGCCTATTAGAATTACCTATGGAACTTTAGGGCCATGCTCTCATTCATTTTGGTCTAGTGTAACACTGTAACATTGTTATCCTAATTTGAGACTTTCTCTTACTGTGATGCTTTTACCAACTTCTGAGACTAAAGACTTGATATACTTATATTTTAAGACAATGCTACAAAATAAAAGAGTAGGAGAAAAGTTTGATTAATCACCTGGTTTCAAACTGGCATTAATAGGTCTGGCAGCTGCTGTAACCATCTGTTCCCGTCGCGGATCTTGGTAACTCATTTTACTAATGAATTCAATTGCAGCTTCTATACTTCTGTTATTAGTTTTCTGAAGAGCTTGTATAACCATATCCTGATATGAAATTAAAAAAAAGAAACAAAATTTAAATCTTATAATTAATAAGAGGGAAAGAGCACTATGAGTTCCACTAAAAAATCCAATTATGAAGAACAGGACCCCAAATCATAATATTCATGTCCTATTTGTAAAACTACTATGAAAATCCATACATTTTCAAATTACTAAAGAAAACAAAACAAACTCTCAAATCCTCCAACTATTTAATATTTTCACCTCGATGTATCAATTAGTTGGGTTTTATTTTCTAGGCTTAACTTCTTCCAGGTAAAATCATAGCAATATAATTCTGATTACTTCTCATTCTTTTTTTTTTTCTTTTTTTTTAGTATTTAAAGAGAGAGAAAGGGAAAGAGAAACATTGATGTGGTGCCTCCTGTAGGGCCATTCCCCTAGTCGTGTTTCCCCTCCCCTTCCGCCCCCTTCACGCCCCAATCAGGAATCGAGCCTGCAACCCAGGCATGTCCTGACCAGCAACCTTTTGGTGCACGGGATGACACCCAACCGAGCCACACCAGCCAGGGCTATTTCTCATTCTTTCTTTCTTTTTTTTACTTTTTTTTATTTTATTAATTTTTTATTGATTTCTTAAAGAAGAGAGGGAAAGACAGAAACATCAATGATGCGAATCATTGATCAGCTGCCTCCTGCATGCCCCCTAGCCCCACAATGGGATCGAGTCCATAACCTGAGCATATGCCTCCGCCAGGAATCAAACTGTGAAATTGTGAACATTCTACTCGAATTCAATACACAAATTTGTATATATATTAAAAGAAACATTTAGGCAGGAAGTCACTAAAAATGTGTAATGTAAGAAAAATCCTTTCTTTTGTTTTTAAAAGTTCTTACCTCATCAAATCCAGCAGCTTGTAAATCTTGCAGCATTTGTGGATTAACCTCTAGAGTACTCCGACTTGTTTCATTTGCGAATGGTTGTAGCGAGTTTCGAATTTCCAGCAAGGCTTTATGATGAGTCCCAAATTTGGGTGGATTTCTGACTTGTCGAGGATCTTCAATTGATGTTTTACTTATGTTATGCTCAGCCTTTGCAGCATCGGATGGTTTGGATAAATTCCTAAGGGATTCCCGAATTTCTTGCAACATTTGCCGGCTGCTGCCAGTATAGTTACTGGCAGGAAAGGTCTTAGGCCTCATTTGTCTATATCCTTCTGGTTTTTCACTTCTCTTCATGAAAACATCTATATGTATAACCCACACAAAGTACTGTAAGGGCCACTCGACAGATTCAGAGCCTTCTCTTGAGCAAAACTGAAGAAGGTCCTTTGCAGAAGTAGCCAGGAATGTCAAACTTCTTTACTTCTTTAGCTAATTAACTTCTTCAAACTTCTTCAGATAATGAACCCTGTAAAAGAAAAATAAGTAAAAGCTATAAAGTGATTTACTGATAAAGCAATACCCTGAATAGGGAAGGTGGGGGAAAGGGAAGACACACTGATTTAGGAGGTGGAGTCCTAGGTTATAGTTCTGGCTCTATTATGGATTACTGCATGATCAAGGCAAATTTAGTTAACTTCTCCATGCCTAGGTCTTAATCTATAAAGTTACATAAAGTAGGTTATAATGATAAAAAATGATTTTAAGAGTGCTTTAGGGCCATAGCCAGTTTGGTTCAGGCTGATGTGGCTCAGTGGGTTGGAGTGTCATCCCATACGCCTAAAAGTTGAAATTCCCGGTCCCGGCACATACCCAGGTTTCAGGTTCAATCCCAGTTGGCACATACAAGAGGCAACTGATTGATGTTTCTCTCTCTCTCTCTCTCTCTCTCTCTCAAAATCAATAAACATGTCCTTGGCTGAGGATTAGTTTATATAAAAAATATAACTCACCCAGATGAGTTAACAGATTAAGAGGTAAGGTGGCCTGCCTAGGGTCATGTAGCCAGAAGGAGATCATATTAGGAATCGACTCCACACATCCTGAACCAGCCCAGAGTTGTTCTCATTATTCCTACATTTTGAGTTTCCTAAAAGCAGGGATTAAGACTCTCTATCTCTTTGAAGGGTACAAATATTGGATAGAGTGAATAGACAAAACATTCAAACCTTCATCAATTATGCAAATATCATAAATCCAAACAAATATAGTTGATATTTTGTCCAACTTAGGAAAAAATAGGTATCACGACCTAAAGAGATTTTGGAGGGTTACCTTGGGTTGAATTAGGTTTATAAGAATTATGGCTTATCTCAATGCTCTGACTAAAATCAGTTATGAGACTAGCAACAGTCATATGTACCGTTTCTTTCTTTGCAGCATAGACTTAGTTGTTTAGTCAGCAATATTCAAGAATCTCTGCATAATGTGGCATTTCTTTCAATTAGCTTTCTAAGAATTAACTAATCAAAAGTGAAGAGAATCACTATAATTTACCTTCATGTTGAAAAATTACTGCCATTTCTACTCAATAAAAAAGTTGTTCAATGACTAAATAACTGTTGTGGTTTACAAAAACCCTCCACTAATCTTAACATTGAGAATGAAAACTAAATAACCAGAGTTGGAACGATTCCAAGGCTATGTTTATATAAAACATCAAGGACGAGCATTTAAAAAATAAAAACTCAATCTATAGAAGGAAATCTACATATCATACCAAAAAAAAAATGCAGCAGTATTTTTTATTTGCTTTTAGAGATTCATAAGGCATGTTCAATAAATACTCAGGCATGGAAAGACTGCACTTTTCCCAGCATGTTCCACGATCTAACGTGTTTCCCCGAAAATAAGACATCCTCCGAAAATAAGACCTACTTACAAGTTTCCTTCTGAGTTAAATTTAAGGCATCCCCGAAAATAAGGCCCCCCAGGCTAAACATGAGATTTGGTCCACTAATTCTGAAAGAAATGGAGTCACAAAAAATTCGCCAGGAAATTCAGGAATTGGATTGTTATGATGATGTTCCAGATGATGATGACATGATTGACATTGAATAAATGAGTAAATTCTTGATACTGTAGGATTCACAGTTTATCTGGTTTGTGTTGACAACTACCGTACTACCGTACCGCATACAGGTAATAAATTTCCTTTATTTTCATTTAACAATAAATGTGTACCGTATTCTTCTTCATGGAAAAATAAGACATCCCCTGAAAATAAGACCTAGTGCATCTTTGGGAGCAAAAATTAATATAAGACACTGTCTTATTTTCGGGGAAACGGTAGTTTCTGGCAGTAGCAGCTGATCAGAGGAACACAATGCTACTTCTTTTGCTGTTCAATCAAATTTTTCCACCTGCCCATTTTACCTGTCAACTTACTAAAGGAAAAGAAATGAACTTAGTTAAATCACAAATGTAGATATCTTAGCAGAGAACATTCATTCTAGTTATAATTTCCTCTTCCTGGAGGAAATGTGATAAAAAAAAAATTTTCCCCCCCAAACTTCATAAATAATCCACAAATCCTGACAAACCTCATGATCTCAGGCATTCAAATCCATCTCCCAAACTGGACTGATACAATATTATGTGTGTGTGCAACTGCTATAATTTCCCTCTAGGTTTACGAGTCACTTGTACACGAGGACATCTTTTAAGCCATATTAACATATGGGTCAACAAACTTTAAGAGAACAGAGTTAGAACAAGTCGCCTGAGAGCCATTAACATTCAAGTTCTTCTTGAAGTTAAAATAAACAATGTTCCCTTAGTTTTCTCTCCTTCATTTTGTGTTTACTCCCACTCTCACCACCTAAAGACCCTTCCCACCTGTCCCACTCCTTGTAACCGTGAACAGCAACCTGGCATCAGGGTGGGCTGCACTGCAATGCCCAGGGTTTCTCCCAGGTGTGCCCAGTCCGGTCCCTCTAGTTGTCCGAGAGCCGCAGCCTTTCCCTGGAGTTTTCCTTCCCGACCACTTTCGCTTTCCTCCTCCCCGGCCACCGCCGCTGGGCCTCCAGCGGAGCGGGCTCGTCCCAGCCGAGCCTGCACCTCCCAGGCCGCAAAGCCTGGGGCTCTCCCTCCGGCCCGGCGCGGCCAGCCCTCGCTGCCCCGGGCCGGGCTCAGCTCGGTCCGGCCTCCAGCCCGCCGCCCGCCCGTCCGCAGCGGCCGGGGAGCCCCGCCAGCCGGGAGGGCGTGGGCCCGGCGGCCACCGCCCGCCGCTCCGGCCCCGGCCCCGGCCCCGGCCCCGGCCCCGGCCCCGGAGGAGAAAGTGGCCCCTGCCGCTACGCCGGCCGCGACCTACCTGCGGGGAGCGCGGGCTCCCGGACGGCGGCCGCGGGCCGCGGGGGCGCCGGGCGGCCGGAAGCCCTGCGGGGCCCCGAGGGTGCCGGCGGGCAGGGCGGGGAGAGGCGCGGGGCTGCCGCGGCCAGCGCGGCCCGAAGCGAGGGTCGCGGGGACCTGGCTCTCCCCTTAGCACCAGGCCATTGCCGCCGCCGCCATCTTGCCTTCCACTCGGTGTCGCTGCCGCAGGTTTCCCGGATGTGGGATGTGGGCATTTCCCGGCGGCGCTTGCGCGGGGGCCGAGGACTGGGGGCTTCTGCCCGCCGAGCGCGCCGCCCGCCGCCCGCCGCCCGGCGCCCGCTCCCCGGCCCGGCGCCCCGGGGACTGGCCCCGCCGGAGCCCACGCGTGGCCTGCAGCTCCCTCCCTCCTCTCAGTGGACTCTAAGGGTGAGAATAGAAGGAAGATGCGCAGCTCTGGCGCTTTATTCTCAGAAGGAAACAGCAGTGCGTTGCTCTCTGAAACCTCGTGCGGACAGCAGGGTTCGGGATTTTTAGAGGCTTTGAAAGAAAATTATTTTGCTTTTTTTTTTTTTTTTTTTTGTCTCGTTTCCCCAGTAAATCCGTGAATTTAAGTATTTTCCGAAACATATTCCAAAACGTATTCTTGAACCAAGAAAGATTAACAGAGTTTCGGGATTTTTATGTCAACCAAAATCAGCAGGAAAGCCTTTATTGCCATAATTGGAATAACAGTGACTGTGAGGTTTTATTTTCTGTTAAATTGAAATGGAAAAAAAAAAATAAATAAAATAAAATTTAAAAAAAAGAAATGGAATTATTTGGGATGGAATCATTGGGATATGTTTGAAAGTACCGTTTGTAGACCGCCTTTGCCAGTTCTGCCTCTTGAAAATGTATGCAAGTTTTTAAATTCCCTTTCATCATTTTTTTTACTAGTTTACAAAAAAAATTTTTTTTTAATTAAGACTTCTTTTTCTGATGTTAGTTACTGGCTACTATATCCAAAAAATTCAAATGTGAAGAGAAAATATATTAAGATTACATTCCAGCCAAAACTAGTTTGTGCCAAAGCCAGTAGGGGGCGTGCAGGAGACATCAGATCAAATGGTTTGATGTTTCTCTCTCTCCCTTCCTCTTTGAATTAAATGAAAAAATATTTAAAATGAAAGAAAATCAATGTTTCACAAACACAGAGTTTGTACAAGGTAGAGGATTTGACCCAAGGTGGTCACTCAATAATCCTAGTTTTTACTTCTACTGGAGGATGAAATAATTTCTAGGTCCCTTTCATCCTGCACGTTATAGGAATCTATGTTCACAGGCCTGCCTGCGTTTGGAAGTGTGCTACCCACGGTTCTGTCACCTCTCAGCAATTCAAGGAACTTCTTCACTTAAGTTTCTCAATTCTCTCTGAGCATAAAGACAAGTATCTCCATAGACTACTGTCCTTGGGAAAATTCCTCGATAATTCAGAGCTGGACGAATCACTCTAAGACTAGGAGATGGACTGCTATGAAGTAGGGGGACAGAAGAGCAGGGAAAGGAGTGATCCGCAGAGATTATGCCAATTTTTGATAGGATAGCTATAGCAGAGATGTTTTCTCAAAATAGTCTTGTGAACAAGAGAAATGAGGCAGAATGTCAACACATTAGGTTGGTTTTAAATATTTCAGTGACTGTAACCAAATACCAGCGATTCATGTGTCACCGATGATTGAGAGGACTCTGGGAGTGGGACGAAGCACTTCAGTCCATTTAACCTATTTCCTAACTAATGGGAAGAGAATACGGAAAGCATGCTGGACAATTCTGAAAATAATTTTTCTCAAGAAAAGATTCTGAGGGGCTTAATTCTTTCCTATATTGAAATAAAATGGGTCTTCCTAGAACACAAAGGATGAGCCCATAGCAAGGATCAAAACCACCTGCATTAACTCAATATGGGAAATATGGCTTAAGCATATGATGTGCAAAAACGTAAGGGTTTAAGTTCAGTGGTCAGCAGTCTAAGTGAACAAATGTCAGAATTATTCAAATCAACTCACACAGCATTACAAAAGAGTACTGTGCCCAAAATCAGGATAAGATTTCTATCATATTCTCAAGTGAGACAGACACTCCCTGGAAAAGTATTCATTTTAGAAGTCTCACTTTAAAGCTGGCCTTTGAAAAATGGGAGTATTTTTTTTTAAAAAAGGAAAACAAGATTAGGATTTAGTTCAGTTTGCACTAAGGCAGTGCTTACCATGGGCCAGACATGGAATTAAATATTGTCTATATAACACCTGGGCTCTGCTCGTAAGCTTGTGGTCCAGTAGAGGGAGACAGGCTGCTTAGCACACAGCTCTAAGCACAATGGCCTTTAGAAATACAACTTAGCCACATTGTCAGAGGTCAGGGCAGGCTTTCTTGAGAAAATGACCCCTAAAAGGAGCCCAGAAGAGTAAGCAGGATCTAGCCAACTAGGGCAAGAGAGGCTGGGAAGGGAACCTTGCCCTCAAGAAACCAATGAAGGGGTAGATTAAGAAGTTTCACCTTAAAGGAGCTATCATAGGTAGCTACTTGAATATGAGAATTAAAATTTTTGTGGCTCCTGAGGAAAGACGACAAATGGAAGCCTATTTCAATTCAGTATATGAAAAAAACATTTATTTAATGAAACCTTCTGGTAAAGTACCCCAACATAATGGATTGGTGATGGGCTTTGTCTCATAGCAGGTTCACATGATCATTTTATTAACCCACAATAACATTATTCTACCTTTTTTTTATAGGACCGTTTTGAGCCCCACACGTACTAAAACCCTGCCATCATGGCTGGATCAAATAGAGCTGTCCAAATGGTGAGAGGCTGCAGAGTATTTTCAGATCTATGGATGAGGACTTGTTGGGAATGCTGTGGGAGGGATGGTTAGATGTAGGCTGGAGATGCCCTAAAGAGCATCCCACCTCTGAGATCCTGCAGCCTCAAAAAAACATTTCATAGTTTCATTCTAGTAAAAGGCAGTAAGTGACAAAGAGCAAATTCATACATTAGTGTTTAATTTATACTACATAAAACTTGTTTCTTATTAAATGTATCAAATGTAACACTATTCAAATGTACTTTTACATATGGTTATAAATACCCTTAAATCAAAGCAAAGCTTGAAACTTAAACATGTTTCCAGTCCAAGCAAAGCAAAGCTTGAAATTTAAAACCGTTTCCAGTCCCAGCTAATATTTAAGCCTAGGCGTCTGGCTCCTTCCCTCTACCATCATTCACCATAATGACCCAGGGAAACGGTATACACTGCTGCTGGAAACTGAGAAGAGTGCTAACATGGATGAAACCTTCAAACGTTACAGCAGTGGGTAATACAGGTAAAAGCAGAGCCACAGGTGTACCATTTACTGTGCATGGAAAATGTGCCACCAGAAAACTAGCTAGGGTCTTCGATTCAGAGCAAGGTTAGCCTTCTGCCCTAGATGGTTTGGCTCAGTAGATAGAGTGTCAGTCTGTGGACTGAAGGATCCTGGGTTCAACTCTGGTCAAGGGCACATACTCAGGTTGCAAGCTTGATCTCCAGTAGGGGGCATGCGGGATGCAGCCCATCAATAATTCTCTTATCACTGATATTTCTATCTTTTTCTCCCTCTTCCTCTCTGAAATCAAAATATATATATATATATATATATATATATATATATATATATATATATATATATTTTTTTTTTTTTTTTTTTTTTTTTAAGGAGGTTAGCCTACTAACTGTAAAGGGAAGGTGCTTATACTAGATAATGAAGGACATTGTAGCTTAGGCTGCAGCACGACATTCATACAAATGGAAATAAAAAGTCAAAGGAAAATTCATAGCTATGTTTATATGATTGAACTCATGTGTTTACTGGTGGGGAATGTGCATCTATATGTATTTCATTTTCACAAAAATTATATACATTGATGAATAAAAGGAATATAAAAGACTATTAATTAAGATAATTAGTAGTTAAAATTTGTTTTTCTGTAATGAATTACTTTTGTAATAACAAGTTTTTAAAAATTAATCCCAGTAATCACATTATAAACAGTTTAAAAATTCTTATCAGCAACATTTTCTTTCCTCCTAATTCTTTAGAATTCAGTCACTAATTAATGAAACATTTTTGAGCCAAATATATATAAAAGCAGATTCATATACATATTTCATTTTTAAATACTGACAAAGAAACAAAAACAAAAACCCTGAGATAAGGTAGCATAAAGTTTTCTTAAAATATTAAGAGAAAAGCAAAACTTGACCATAATTACTATTATTGGAATTATAAAGTACATGAACACACTTCAATATTGCATTTAATCTAACACATTATGGAAAGACAATGTCATAATACTGTCTTAAAACACTATGGAAGGTCATATTAACATTTCAAATAAGGATAAAGACAGCTAAATTCTTTACTCTTAACCGTACAATCACACTAATCTCATACATGTTACCTACCAAATTTTAGTTTCAAAGTCGGCTCACCTACCAATGTCAAATTCTATTTTAATGCATAATGTCCAGCAATTTTCAACTACATTATAAAACTAAACAAAAGCAAAAATCCTTAGGGAAGACGCATTTTCTTTTTTCTTATCAAGAAAAATAAAGTTGGGAATAAGCAGTTGATAGAGTTCTGTTCAAAGATACTCAAAGGAACCTGTCAAAACATTTTCCCCTTTAAAAAAAATTTGTGAGTTTTTTGTTCTACTCAATTGTTTCTGGAAAAGTTTATTAAAATTATTAAAGACATAAAATGTGAAAGGACTGAAGAAAATATTTGCAATAAAAAGAATTAACGTTAACACTGACTAATGCCACATACTGTTAATAAAAAGGATAGGAACCCGATGGTGATTTGACAGCTCACATCAGAAATGAAGAGCAGCTTCCACGAGGTGTCCAGGAGGGTATTTGAAGGCAGTGCATTCATCAACACGAGGATCCCAGCTTCTTCCACAAGTTCCCGTTCTGTGCCATCAGTCAGTCACTTAACAGATTCTGCAACTGTTAGAGTAGCCAACTAACAAAATCCAAACCGGCCATTGCCATTAATGACAGTTTACTACAAATTTCACACATTTCAATAATAAAAGTTTGCACATAGAAGTTGGAATTTGAAAGGCTATTTGTATGTTTTTACCTGATATCTTATAATGATAGTATTTTCATGAAAAAAGTTGTCTAGTAACATAAATTGCTTCTGAATCAGTTCCACAAACAAGACAAGGACCTAAAACATCCAAACTGTTCACAGACAAAGTCCTGTTGGGAAGCAAGCTTGTGATCTCAATCCGGTCTCTCCCAGGATCAGTGCTGAGCCAGGAGCTTATGAGAGACTGGTGAACATTAGCCTGGTTACTAATGCTATGAGACAAAAACGTACTGTTTCTTCCTCCTGGGAGAAAAAAAAAGGGGAGGAGGGGGAGAGAAATCTTTCAAGATTAATTTTACTAGTATATTAGTGAACATCCAAAATTCTAGTCATATTTTTTAAAGGCGATGACTTAAACTTGTTTAATTCTCGGAATAACAGGTTGATTACGGTATTCATGATTACACATCACCATTTTTTACCAAAGGCCTATTCCACAACATAAAAACTCAAATTTCCATGGGATAATATGGACATCCAACTTTAGGCAAAGCAGATTTATGTGGACCCTGTCTTTCTGTTCAGTCTTTAATGAAAAGTGTCAGAAATGTAGCAAAATGGCCAGAAGAAACGTAGAATAAGGAAAAAATAAAATATAGTCAACCTGCTTTTGTTTTTATGACCCTTTATTTTAAAAGCAGAATTTTAGAACACTACCAGATTATTAACTTTTATCTCTAACAGTGCTCTGTATTTAATATAGAAGTGAAGCAGTATGTTTCAGTTTAAGCCATTATTTGAAATTTTCTTTCCTCTCAACTTTTTGCCAAATCAAATAAAGACAGATTTCATTTATTCAAAATGTGGCCGAGTAACTATGATGTGCCAGGCTCTGTGCTTAAGTGCGGGGAATACAAGGCGAAGTCCCTGATATCTTCAAGCTTAATGACTAGTAAGGTGCAAATCTTGCTGATTCTTTTTAAAAATTCTTTTTAAAATATATTTTTATCGATTTCAGAGAGGATGGGAGAGGGAGAAAGGGATAGAAACATCAATGATGAGAGAGAATCATTGATCCGCTGCCTCCTGCACACACCAACCTGGGGAATCAAGCCTGCACCCTGGGCATGTGCCCTGACCAGGAATCAAACCCGTGACTTCCTGACACTCAACCACTAACCACCGGCCAGCAAAATCTTGCTGATTCTTGAAAGCCCAGTCAACTTCCTTCTCTAAGCTTTTGAAGGCAACACTAGTTCATGCTTCTCTCTTCCTGCCAGGAACCCTCAGCACTGTATGTAACCACCAATTTACTAATTATATTTCTTATGATTTAACTTTCCATGCTCCTTTCTCTATAACTCTATAACTAAGAATTTTTAATAGGTTGCACAGATTATATTTGTTTTACCCTTCCACAGTGTTTAATACTGTGCTCTGCAATACTAGATTCAGAATATAGTAAATTATTTTATTTCTAGCCTAACAAAGGCTCTTCAAACAGTGAAATTTCAAATGTTAGATAGTGGGGCAGAGGACAAAGTAAGTAAAAACCAAGTGCTTAGTTAATCCTCAGATAAAGTTATTTTTCTCCATAAATCAAGTTAGCACAAATATGCTACATGTTGGGAGGGCAGAGGAGGTCCATGTAGGGGAAGAGGGAACTTGTAATACTTTCAATAATAAAGATAAATTTAAAACAAACGAACAAAAAACCAACATTACATGATCCACACAATCCATACTTCTCCACATTTTTTTTCTGGAGAAGTGTTAGATTTCCCCTTGGTTTTTTCTTTTACTGCTCCATATTTTACATCACACTTGAATACTGTGAAATAACCTTATTAGAATCACTGTGATTAATCTCCTACCTGGTGTCCCTGCCTCCACTTTTACCATCCCTCTCCCCATAGTCCATTTTCCATACAATAGCCACAGTGACCCTGGCTGGTGTGGCTCAATGTCTTCCCATACACCGACAGGTCACAGGTTCCATCCCAGCACTAGGTGGAGGCAACCAATCCACATTTCTCTTTCACATCAATGTTTCTTTCTCTCCCCCCTCCCTTCCTCTAAACTAGGGGTGTCGAACTCAATCAGAGAAGGGGCCAAAATCTAAAATCCAGCCTAAATCGCGGGCCGAATGGTTTACTGAACAGTCATAAACTGTCATTGTGATGGAAACGCATCAGAGTGCAGTGATGACAGCGCGGTGCGGGCCACATTGCAAGGCCTGGCGGGACGGATTTGGCCCGAGGGCCTTGTGTTTGACACATGTGCTCTAAACCTTTCTCCCTCCCTCTCTCTCTAAAACCAACAAAACCTGCTCTGGCTGGTGTTGATTAGAGCATTGCTGCCCCCTTCCCTCCCCTCCCCTGCCCCTTTCCCCATTCCTGGTCAGGGTTCAATGGTCCCAGTCAGGGTGTGGGAGGCAACAATTAATATGTCTCTTTCACAGTGATGTTTCTCTCCCCTCCCCTCTGCCCCCTACTTCTACCTTCTCTAAAAATCAATAGAAAAAAATATCCTTGAGAATAAACAAACAAACAAAAAACAACTTTTTACCCTGGTGAAAGAGTGATGACTTTTCAGGTACATCAGTGGAGGCATCCCAATGCCACAGGGATCCATCTTCCGAACAGGTAAATAGATGATCTGGGTTGGATGGGTGAAAGTGAACTTCCCACACTAAAAAGTAAGAACCAAGAAGCTTATGCTGTGCAGATTAAACAAACATTAAAGCCCTATCTCTAGGCATCATCTCCCATTAAACTTCATCACACACCTTCGAATCCCAAGTCTATGAAAAAAATCAAAGGCTTCGGAATTAAGCCATACTATAACTCTTCATTCTATAGATAGGATAAAGAAGACAAATAAATCTACATGTGTATTGGGCCAGCAAGAATAAAAATATGGCCCTGACTGGTTTGGCTCAATGGATAGACAGTCTGCCTGCGGACTCAAGGGTCCCAGGTTCGATTCCAGTTAAGGGCGTGTACCTTGGTTGTGGGCATGTCCCCCAGTGGGAAGTGTGCAGGAGGCAGCTGATCGATATTTCTCATCTCATTGATGTTTCTAACTCTTTATCCCTCTCCCTCTCTGTAAAAATCAATAAAATATTTTTTAAAAGAATAAAAATATGTGCTAATCATTTGAACTATTACATTTTTTTTTTAAATGTAAAAGTATGGCAATGGGATAATTCTGAAAATTTTTCTAAAAATTAGTTTAGATTCTCTCATTTTCAGTTCCTGTGTCATGATGTATGCAGGTTATATTACTAGAAAGACTGAGAGAGAAGACCATAAGAGTAATATACAAATGAAATTCGAAGAGGCAGAGTCCAATCTAGTGCACGCCAGGACTCTGAACACTTTTCTTCTGTATCACAGAAATAGCTACGAGCTCCCAGCAAACCAAACCTGGAAATGCTCTAAGAATCAGATGGAAGGCTTTTATGAAGCCAACTTGGGACTGAGGCCTCCTCAAGCTCGAAACTTTATGAGAACATCGTGTGCCCATAGACATCTGGGAGCCAATGTCTGGCCAGGGTGCTTCATGAAGGTCTCAGCAGCATGCCGACAAAACAGGTAGTTTGTGGACAAAGGTTTTATGATTCTGGGTCAGGTGATCTTAAAAAGGCAGCATATAAACAAAATTTTTTAAAATCCAAAAAAAAGGAAGATTTCTGGGCAGCGAGGGCAGCCCCAAAAGTGCCTGAGGTGTGGCATAAAAAGTGCAAGGCACATGTTTGCAAGCTGGCAATTTTCATTCTGACATTACCACAATTAAACATCATGTCACAAACCATAAAAAGGTCATGTTCCTTAGCAGGGAAGGAATGTGTTCTGGGTGAGTCCCTGAATAAAGTGCATTAATACTGCTTCATTAAAACAACCCAGAGAGCCACAAACAAATGCCAATAAGATTCTTTAGTTTAAAAAAAAGAAATATGGAACGCTTCACAAACGTTCGTGTCCTCCCCGAGCAGGGGCCACGCTAATCTTCTCTGTATCGTTCCAATTTTAGTATATGTGCTGCCGAAGCGAGCACTAAACATAGAATCTTAAGTATTTATTTATTTTCAAATTAGAAAACAAAGCTCCACAAAGCATCTGCTTCATTTCTAGCCAAGAGTCAGGATGAATTTGAGGTAATACATTACAATACACTACACTTGTATGTATACTGCCTAACAACATAGTTAAAAAGGGGCTAAGTTATAAGTGACTGGTAAGAAGAGATCTGAAAATTTGTAATTGAACTACTACTGTGTTAGCCAACATCAGACTCCAGGAGGGCATACCCTATTCCTTTTTATCCATTTCTTTTCCTGAGCACAGCTATAAATGGAAAAGACAAAAGCTTTCTATCCTTTTATTTGCTTTATCTTAAATATAATCTTAAAAGTCACTTTTCTTTCCGAGATAATAAGGTGAAACTTATGAAACAGAAATTGCAATTCTAGTATAGCAAGCATTAATACAGTTGTACTTTTATTCAAGTATTAATACAGCTGTACTTTTATTCAAGTATTAATACAGTTGACTGGAGCACAGTCCATACACCAAAAAGTTGCAGGTTTGATTCCCAGTCAGGGTGCATAAGGGAGGCAACTGATTGATGTTTCCCTCTCATATTGAGGCTTCTCTCTCTCTCTCTCCCTCCCTCTCTCTAAAAGCAATAAAACATATCCTTCAGTAAGGATTAAAAACGAGATTTCTGTTCAGCCTAAAAATCCCCCCATCAATTTTCATTCTGACAGTTACCACAATTAAACATTATGTCTCTCCTCCTCCCTTTCACTGTCTAAAAGTCAATGGGAAAAAATATCCTCTCGTGAGGATTAACAAAAAATTAAAGTAAAATCAATAAAAACATCCTTTAAAAAATTACCATAAAAAATAAGTACATAAAGATGAACAAAAGCAGGGTAATCACTGTGGTTTTGGATATAATCATATTAAAGAACTTACATAAAAAGTCAAATAAAAAGATTAGTTAATTACATTATTTATACAATTTAGCAAAAGCAGAAAGTTGTTTACAGTGTATCATATAACTCACCCAACAAAAACTTACGAATCTCCATGATACTTACTTTCCGCTTCATGAGCCTTCAGCAGAGACACAGGCATAGTACCTTGTCTAACATCCCAAATACTCAACATGCCATCCTGGCCCCCAGTAGCTACAACGTGCTGCTGGTTGGGATGTCTATCCACACAGTGGAGTGGCACTCGGTCACCAGTCCTTTTATGGGAGATACAATAAAATCAAATGTTGTAAAGGATACTTACTTTGTATAACCCAACAAACATGTTTCATTCTAGTAACTAAATGCAATTTTGTGGCTAGAGCTGTTGGCTGAACTTAAATCATGTCCAAAAACCGAATATATTAAAATACACTTCTGCCCTAGCTGGTGTGGCTTAGTGGATAGGCCTGCCAACCAAAGGGTTCTGGGTCCAATTCCAGTCAAGGGCACGAACAGGCTTCTCCCTGGCCTAGGCCCTGGTCGGGACATGTGCAGGAGTCAAGCAACTGATGTTTCTCCCACATTGATGTTTCTTTCTGTCTTTCCCTCTCTTCCACTCTATCTAAAAAAATCAATGAAAAAATATCCTTGGGTGAGGATTTCCCAAAAAAAATAAATGAATAATTATATATATAAACTATTAGAAACTGGTGGAGTGGATGTTTAAAGGCCAAAACTATTCATTCTCTCTTCAATTTGAGAGGCATAGGAAGCAAGATAATCTGATGGAATGATGTGCAAAACACATTTATTTCCATTTCTTGGCTTTTAAAAAACATTATAGCATAGGCCTGTGTGGTGCAGTTGGTTGAAGTCGTCTTGTATACCAAACAGTCTCAGGTTTGATTCCTAGTCAGGGCACAATTATGGGCTCAATCCCTGGGTCAGGATGAGTATAGGAGGCAACTGATCAATGTTTTTCTCTTTCATTGATGTTCATTTCTCTCTCTCTTCCCCTCTCTCCTAAATAAAATATATATCCTCAGGTGAAGATTAAAAGAAAACAAAAACCTGGGATTTTATTTTTCTCCCAATCATAGCTAGAGTACTATACTCACTATTTTTAAAAAATATTTTATTGATTTTTTTTTTTTTTTTTTTTTTACAGAGAGGAAGGGAGAAGGATAGAGTTAGAAACATCGATGAGAGAGAAACATCTATCAGCTGCCTCCTGCACACTTCCTACTGGGGATGTGCCCGCAACCAATGTACATGCCCTTGACCGGAATCGAACTTGGGACCCTTCAGGCCGCAGGCCAATGCTCTATCCACTGAGCCAAACCGGTTAGGTCAGTGGTCGGCAAACTCATTAGTCAACAGAGCCAAATATCAACAGTACAACGATTGAAATCTCTTTTGAGAGCCAAATTTTTTAAACTTAGACTTCTTCTAACAACACTTCTTCAAAATAGACTGGCCCAGGCCGTGATATTTTGTGGAAGAGCCACACTCAAGGGGCTAAAGAGAGATACAGTTTGCCAACCACGGGGTTAGGGCTATACTCACTATTAATAAAATCATTTGATGAGCAAAAATAAATTCTCCCCATTAAATAATATAAACTTTAAGGAGATAAAGACTCTGAATCAAGATACCAAATACTTACTAAACGCAGCATGGCAGTATCAAACCCATCAAATTATACTTGTTTTATCAAATTTAAATAGGAATTATTCTCTTAAAATGCAATATGGTTTAAAGTCAATTGCTATAAGTGATTGAATAAATTAACTTTGCATTACACTACTGAAACTGCAAATCAAAACTTACAGTGATAATATTTGAGAGGGCTCATTTCCTTGTTGTCTGAAGTCCCATATTTTTAATTGTCCAATTGAATTCACTGTAAGAATCTCAGGAGTTCGAAGGAAGGTTACAGCATGCAGGGTGCTGCTATCTGCATTGTCTGCAAATTAAGAAAACAGCAGTGTGTGTTAATGGGTCCCCCTGTGCCATGAATATCTTAAACCATGTTCTTTTTTAAAATTACTATTTTTCTACTTTTTAAATAGCATTCTTTTTATGGAAACATTACATAGGTCTAGTGAAATTTTAAATAGGTCAGTTTAATTTCTATAAAAAATGTACAGTATTATTCTGCTGACTCAAATTCATCTTTCCTCATCAACTAATTCTCATCTCTGTGAAGTCCTTCCTGATTGTTATATGGTCCTTTCCTTCTTCCTACAGTATTTAAGCTTTAAGCCATATAATATAGCTTATATTTATACACTTTGTCACACTCCTCCAAACTGCCACCAGGCAATGGTTCTTAAACAAGTGGTGCTTCTCAGAACTAAAACTGATCATAAACCAGGAAAAACGCTGATTCATGAGCACAATCCATAGAGCAGTGGTTCTCAACCTTTCTAATGCCTCTACCCTTTAATATAGTTCCTCATGTTTATGGTTGGTGAGGCCCAACCATAAAATTATTTTGGTTGCTACTTCATAACTGTAATTTTGCTACTGTTAATGAATCGTAATGTAAATATCGTAATGTAAATATGTGTTTTCCAGTGGTCTTAGGCTCTACAGCAGCGGTTCGCAACCTATGGGTCGTGACCCACAAGTTGAGAGACTAAGACCCTAAGACCAGGCTGGTGGACTATTAAAAGTATCCTCAGGCAAGTCTTTGTGAAACACTTTGTGAGACCCACTACACTAGAATATTTCTCATAAAGCACGATAGGGATTATATCACCAGCTTACTTAAACATTTTCACCAGCTCCTGAGTTGTCCACCCAACAAAATGTAACCTCAATGGCTATGCATTGGACTCTTCACAACCTGGCCACAATTTCCCTTCCTTGCTTTCTTTCTCACCTTTCCTATATAAATATAGTCAAAACACTCTGTCATTCTCTAGTTGGCCCTATCAAGCCTCCATACTATTCCCCTTGTCTGATGTGCCATATTTTAGTTATGCTCTAGATTAGAACCTTGATTAAATTAACTGCCACTTGCCCCTCAATTCCTTATCCAATAACCCACTCCAGCCAAATACCCTCATAAAGGGATTCTGCTTTGTACATTTCTATATCCCTGAAACGCCTAGCACTGTACCTACTTAGCACAAGATGGGTGCTTAATTTTTCTTACCTATGGTTCTCACAGCTTCCTTGTGATCAACTCTGAAGAGATTTATTCGACCATCTTCTCCGACTGTGACAATCTCTGGGCTGTTGCACACAACACCTGTGCACGGTGCAGTGCTACAGGAAGGACTGCCTGGACCCGTGTGGAAGTGAGCTGTCGTCCACTGCTGGCTGACTGACAGAGTCTAGGAGTCAGAAATGAAGATATAATCCATCAGAGCAAAGTACTAAAAAATTAGCACTTTTCCCCAACTAAAGAGTGTTTTAAAATTTTCTAACACTCTTCGTATTTGTATTTCCAAATACGAAAGTCTAGAACTTACTTCCATCAAAGCTCAGTATACAATGGATTAGATTCTAAAGGAACACTGTCCAAAAATATCCGAAACTTATTTCAAACTAAAGAAATGGTTTTTAGGTATCTGGTAGTAGTGTGTTCAAAAGCAACTTTAAATTATTTTTATTGATTTCAGAGAGGAAGTAAGAAATAGAAACATCAATTATGAAAATCACTGATCAGCTGCCTCCTGCACACCCCCTACTGGGGATGAGCCCACAACCTGGGCAGGTGGCCTGACCAGGAATGGAACTGTGACCTCCTGGTTCATAAGTCAAAGCTCAACCACTGAGCCACACCTGCTAAGCAAAGCAACTTTAAATTCTTTAGGGCATTAGCCTAAGAAATAAATCTCTATAGAGCTTTTTAAATTGTTCCAAAAGAAAAACAGTAAGAGCTTGGTCTTATATTTATTTACTAGGCATGCATAAGGAAAGTGACCTTTATTAATTCCAAACTAAATAAGCACTCTCTTCCAGGAACTTAAAACTGTTCCTACAAGTGAGGCCATTGTAAAGGATTGCCCTCACCACGATGCAGTGAAGATCAGCATTCTTGGGCTTTAGTACACAAGAAAGACATCGATAAAATGTCAGTGGTGATGGAAGGAGACTTGGCTTGGGGTGAACACACAATACAATGTACAAACGATGTACTGTACAGCTATACCCCTGAAAGCCATATAATTTTATTAATCATGTCACCCCAATAAATTCAATTTTTAAAAAGGGGGAAAAAGGAAAAAAATGTTAAGTCTTCATACAGTGTATCCTCTCTCCTAATTAAAACAGATATTCTAGCCACAGAAGCAAAGTAGCTGTTCCTGTTCTAATTCATTAACACCTGAGCTAGACGGTTCTCTTTCTTCAAAGTCCAGAGAAAGAACTTAAAAGAGAATTATAGAAGTGACTTGCCAGATTCTATATTGTTAAATCCAAATGAACAGAATTTAAGACTATCCAATTTCAATAAAAGTTCAGTGGATAGAGCGTCGGCCTGCGGACTGAAAGGTCCCGGGTTCGATTCTGGTCAGGGGCATGTACCTTGGTTGCGGACACATCCCCGGTAGGGGGTGTGAAAGTGGCAGCTGATCGATGATTCACTCTCATCGATGTTTCTAACTCTCTGTCCCTCTCAATTCCTCTCTGTGTAAAATCAATAAAATATATTTTAAAAAGTTCACGTAAACAGCTCTAGAGTTAATCTACTAAAAGATGGTAACGTAACAATTTTTCTACCCCATGTTTTGAGACTTAAAAATCTTATTATTCGTGTCATTATTAAGTACAGTCTTCTTTAAGCCTTCCTAAAAATAATTAAAATACAAATTCAGTTTCCAACAGCATTTCTTTACCTGGTTGTTGGGATGGTGAAGGAAGACTGTTACACATCCTGTTGACGAAGCAGCTACAATTCTTTCCTGGTCGAAAAACTAAGTAGAAAATTCCTGCTTATTAACAGATTCAAAAATATCAATAGGGAGAAAGCTCATTTGCTTATCTTAAATTAGTAGTGATAACAACTTTAAAATGCAAAGAGTCTGTAAATGCTAAGCAAATAAAATGGGATGATAAATCTGAAAGTCAAAACTCCTATTCAAATAAAAGTATTTTTGTGAAGGAAAAGTAACTATTTCCTCCCCCTAAACTCATTAATCTCTTATTGATTTAATTACTTTTGGACCACTACCATAAAGCTTTAGAAAAGGACCATTCCCACGGTTAGGCGATCTTCTATAGAAGAAAATGCAGGGACTCAGTCACACAGACACAGGATTTGAACACATAATCCCATCCCACCGCTTAAGTGCCTCGAGACCTTAGCCACATTAAACTTTCTAAGCTCAGGTACAGCTTTACCAGGGGAGAACTAATCCCTACTAAGGAGGTTGTGAGAATTCAAAGAGCAAAAACAAGTTCCCTTTTAGAGCATTCCTCATATAGTATGTGTTCAAAAGATCTTCGTGTCCGTTTTCTCATTGATAAAACAGATAACAATACTTGATTAACAAACAAGCAATGAGAATTAACTTATGTGAAATTCCCAAAACAGTGCTTGGCACACAGAAGATAGTCAATTAATTTTTTAAAATTTCTTTATTGATTAGGATGTTACATATGTGTCCTTAGTCCCCCAATTTCTCCCCATCCCCCGACGCATGCCCTTACTCCTCTGGTGTCTGTGTCCATTGGTTAGGCTTATACGCATGCATGCAAGTCCTTTGGTTGATCTCTCCCCTTCCCCCCACCCTCCCCTACCTTCCCTCTGAGGTTTGATGGTCTGATCGATGTTTCTCTGTCTCTGGAACTGTTTTTTGTTCATAAGTTTATGTTGTTCAGTCAATTAATTTTTAAAGCTAAGATTAAAAACTAAGATTAAATCCACATCCCCTGCCCCAATCCTGATTCTGTCATCGAGTAGGCTATAAGCTCTCAAATCATAACCTTAGCTTTTGGATATTACACAGGCTTACTTGTAAATCCATCACGTCACCATGGTGCCTGATACCGCACAATAACTGATGGTCTCCTTCAAACCCTCCATCAGAGTCCAAGTTCCCCAAGTCTCCAGTGGACCACAACAAAACACGATTTTCCTGTAAAGCAGAAAGTTTTATCTGGAGCTGTATACGTTAAAACTCTCGAATATTAAAGCCTGCATTGCCTTCCGGCAATCTTGCTTTAAAAGCAGCTCATCCGAAACCGGTTTGGCTCAGTGGATAGAGCGTCGGCCTGCGGACTGAAGGGTCCCAGGTTCGATTCTGGTCAGGGGCATGTACCTTGGTTGCGGGCACATCCCCAGTAGGAGGTGTGCAAGAGGCAGCTGATGGATGATTCTCTCTCATCCATGATTCTAACTCTCTATCCCTCTCCCTCTTCCTCTCTCTAAAAAAATCAATACAATATATTTAAAAATAAAAATAAAAAAATAAAAGGAGCTCAGAATAACGAGGGAAGTTTTCAGCACACCATCGATGATGGTTCGGAGGCACAGGGCATCCGAGCCCGAGACGGGGGACTCGGGGGACGGAGAAAGGCAACGGGACCCAGAAGGCGAGAGAATTCGGGGCGGGGGCCAGCAGCGAGGGAGGGAGAAGGCAGGGGCTCCCTGGCCCGGGGGGTGCGCTACCTCGTTGTCCCAAGAGCCCGTAGCGAAAGTCTCCGCGGGCTGCAAACTCCCCGAAGGTACCGGTCGCCAGCGGGTCTTGCTGATTTTCTGAGACACAAACTTGGCATAAATCTCCTCCATGCCGAGGTCCCCGCAACACTGCAAGCGGCACGGCGCGCGCCACTCAATCCCGCCTCTTCCCGCGGAGCCCTGATTGGGCGGGCCCGACGGCGGCCGCGGAGGGCCAATTCTCTGCCGCCGCCGCAGCGCGGACCCGCCGGCCCGCCCTCTCCCGGGAGTTTATGCGCAGCTCCCGGTACTGCATGACCTGCTCCTCATCTGCAGAATCAGGCGGGAACACTGACTCAACGCATTTGTGCAAAAAAAAAAAGTGCAATGTAAAGCAAGTTTAAAAGCAAAAACAAAATAAAATCAACTAAGAGAAACCACCTGGTAGCTACGTCTGAGAGTTGTACATTTCACGGTGCGTAGAAGAGTCCAAATCCTTAAATTCTCACTTAAGTGCATTGCCATTAACATACCAACTTCCTATGCTAAACTGCTCCCTCTTTGTTTCCCAAATAAATCCCTTGCTTTAAAGTGAACACACACACTGTCAGTGTCTACAGTTGGGATTCTGGAGGCTCCAGTTCTAATTCTGACGACCATTGTCTAGTTATGTAACCGTCTTCAATTCATTTATGTATGGAATTAAGGACGAGTTTGATAGGTAGCGTTGATGCCCAGAAATCTGTGCTGTAGGTCCCTTCTATGCTTTTGATTACACCTTTAATGCCCTTTTATTAATCTCTTCTCAGAATCATACCCATCTTTCCAGGACCATTTCCTTCCCATATCTTTTCCTGAGTAGCCCATGATCTATCTAAATAAAAAAAAAACTTTATATTTAGACCACTAATAGCACTTAAATTTTGTGCTCTGTTGCTAGTTTTCTTTTGATGCAGATCCCCAATTGGAATTAGATCCTATTGCATACAAGAGGTATGACTTATTCATCTTTTTAAAAAATCTCCTTTATACAGTATTCATAATGGTGTGTTGGTTGTCAGCTTTAGAGAGATAGCAGGTCTTATTAAATATTGAGACTGGTTCTGTTTTGTTTTAAATGGAAGACCATCAGGAAATAACAGAAATGAAATGGATAACTATTAGTCCCAAACTGACCGTTTTATTCCTGATATTGAAGTAAAGAACGCTGTTTTGAGTGTGGTCTCATTTATCGTCATAGAATCCCAGAAAATAGGTACTGGTAATATATATTTCAGAATGGAAGTAGGCTGAGTGTCACCTATGACAAAACCCCATGAGAATTAGAATTTGAAAATTGCTGACACCATAGTATAAATGTCTTGACATAGCTTTTTCTTCCTTAAAAGTTTGTTGGGTTAAATGGTGATTGGATTCTGTCGGTCTCAGTTCTGATTAGGAATCAGCAAATTCCCTTTGGGGTTCTCGCTCATCGTCTTGCAGAGCTGACAGCTATAAAGCTGGTGTCTAGTCTAACGGTATAATTTGTGAGGCTTAATTTGCTGAAAACGCACAGTTGTGTTGGGAAAATAACACATTCCACATAGGATTCTGTGGTATTTTTAACCATTACATTGCTCTAACAAGTAAAGCATTCTCCACTTGCCCCCCCCCCATCCCACCCCCTCACCCCCCACACACCCATATGTCACGGTATTCTTCCACTCTCTGAACTTGTGCTTTAGGATCTCAGGAGTCTCTACTAACCAAACACTGATGTACTTGTCACAAAGCCAGAGGCCTGGGAACTCGGGTCAAAGGGAGCCTTTGCTCTCCGGTGCTTCTATGAAGATTCTTCAAGGCTCCACCACAGGGAACTCGGGATCCACCTAAATATTGGTCCACAGGGTTGGGTGAGGCAGGATGGAGAAAGCCCACCATCTAGCAATCTGAACAGCCATAGGAGCAGACCGCGGCTGGCAAACAGCTGACCCGTCGGCGACCGCAGAGCCACCACGGCAGAGGAGGAACCAGATCGGCCCCGCCATCCATCCCGCCAGCGCGCGGGGCGAGCGGTGCCGCTGCCCGGCCCGCGCCGGGGCCCACTCACCCACCCACGCACCCACCCCGCCCGGCCGCGGGGCAAACCCTGCAGGGAGGCGGCAAGCAGCTCGAGGCCGCGTCCGGGGACACCCCGCGCTGACTCTGCCTAGCCCAGCCCAGGCTCCGGTCCCGGGAGCCGCTGCAGCCGGCGGCGCGGGCCGCGCTGCTCCAGGCCACCCCCGTCCCCCGCCCCCCGCCCGCGGCCCCACCCAGCCCGCGCTGCGTCACAGAGCGCATGCGCGGCGCGGGGCATGCCGGGAGCCGGAGCGCGCATTGGCGGCAGCGGCGGCGACGGCACCCACAGCGGCGGCAACAGCGGGGACGCGAGCGGGGCGGTGACCGTGTGGGAGGTGGTCTCGCTCTTGGGAAAGCTGCTGGGCACCGTCGCCGCGCTGAAGGTGGTCCTGTACCTGCTCCGGGTGTGCTTAGCGATGGCCTGGAAATCCGGCGGCGCCAGCCACTCGGAGCTGATCCACAACCTTCGCAGTAAGTGCCACCCGCGCCGGGCGCGGGGCCGCCGGGCAGGCCGGGCCTCCCCCCGGCTCCCCCGGGCCGGGCCGTCGGGAGTGTGCCCCCCGCCCTGCCCGCTGGAGGGCTTCCTTCCGCGCAGGGTGGCACCAGTAGGTCCCCGAGCGGCGGGCGCTTGCGATCGCGTCCCCGGGGACCTGTCACTCATCGGCGACGTGGACTGGAAGGAGAGGGAGAGGGAGAGAGGGAGAGAGGGAGAGGGAGAGGGAGAGCGCCCTCCCAGCCGTTGCCGGCGGGGCCGGGGCCAGTGGCTCCCCGGAAGCCCGGGGGAGGGGGCGCGGCACAGGTGGCGGGGCTGTCACTCGAGTCCACCCGCTGCTTGTTGGGGTTTGGCGGGCGAGGGACGTGCACGTAGGGAGGGGTGTGTGTGTGTGTGTGGGGGGTGTTAGCTAGGTTTCCGAGAGATCGAGGCCACCCCACCCCGGTCCCTCGCGCCTTCTCATCTTCCTCCTCCACGACCGACCTCGCTGCAAGCTCTCTCCTACCCTTCCTCCCCCGCCCTCCGCTTTTTCCTCCGGAGGGCGATGCCGCGCTCTGATACCGGCCCGGCAGGGAGGGGCAGCGGAGGGAGGGCGCTGTCACTGCGGATGCTGGACAAATCCCTGGGGCCGCTGGCCAGGGAGAGCTCCGTGGGGGGCCGAGGAGGAGCTGACGAGGGGGTGCCGTTCCCCAGAGGCCGGCATTTCAGTGGCCTTTGGAGATCCTGGGGTTTCTAGAGACGATTGTGTGTGGTTGGGGGAATGTTCTAACTTCTTTCAGGACTGCCATATGCTTTTGAAAGCCTTGCGTGGAAGTTTTCTTTCTATCATTCTCTTTAGTTACTTGTGTTCCTTCCTCTGATGGTGATTTTCGGTTGGGACGGGTGCTGTGTCACTCTTTTTTTTTAAATATAGTGTTGCCTTGGCTCAGTGGTTGAGTGTCGACCTATGAACCTGCAGGTCATGGATCGATTCCGTTCCCAGCACCTGCCGGGGTTGTGGGCCTGATACCCAGTGTGGGGCGTGCTGGAAGCAGCCCGTCATGATTCTCTCTTCCTCTTTCTTCCTCTCTGAAATAAACAAAAAAAAATATATATTTTTTTTAAAGAGAGAAGTAAAAAGTTAACCTTAAAAAACAACACGAAGAAATATAGTGTCGCCGTCTGGTAGGGAGATCTGGATAGAGGACTCTCACTCTAGTTAGAATTTATTTCACTCTCTTTGCCACTAACTTTGCAAATAATCATATCCTGATATGTGGTATTTTTAATTGCCATAGGTCATTTAGCTTATTATGTATTTGTCACGTTTCCCAATTCAATTTGTAACCTCTGGGACTTTTAAAAATATATATATATGAATCTACTCAAAGAACTTAATACTCATTTCATTTTTCATAAATTCCAATTAAATGTACATTATATGGTTAGTTTTATGCTGGGAATACCGGGATGAGTGAGAGAAATAACAATATCTGGCACACGGTTAGTACCTGATATTAGCCATTTGACGTTTTAAGAAATGTTTTTATTGATTCCTAGAGAGAGAGGGAGAGGGAGAGATAGAAACATCAGTGGGAGAGAAACATGGATTGGCTGCCTTCTACACATCTACTGGGGATGGAACCTGTAACCCTGACATGTGCCCTGACGGGGAATTGAAACTGACCTGGTTTATGGGTGAACCCTCAACCACTGGGCCACACGGGCTGAGTAGCCATTTGACTTTTTTAAAAAAAAGTATTTAAAACTTGGAAATTGTGGCCTTAGTGTTTAGTAATGGAGAATGTTTAGTTTTAAAACTCCCCCAAGCATCGTCATTACTCACTGTATGGAAGAACATTTGATTGAAAGTGGATATTTACATGTTGACGTAGTATTAAGGGTGACTTAAGTTCCCCAGGCACACAAGTTCAATATATTGTAAATGTTTTTGTAAAATTTCTTAAAATGATCTGCTTGCTATCGCAATGGCTGCACCTGAAACATTCTATGTGCAAATTGTGTTTAAGTAATTTTCCACTGGTAAGTTATCTTAGTAGACTCTTGGCTGTGGCAGAAAGTGTAATCAATCAGGCTTTTAATGTCTCTCCTTTTTGGGCCACATTTGCAGTAAGCCAAGACTAGATCTTTTCCCAGGGGTTTTACAATCACTTTCATGTATTATATTGCTATTCTTAGTTGAAATTTCTGAAGTTATTTTTCTATCAGCAAATTTGGTAAGAAATATTTAATATACAAATTAAATGTTGCAAAGATTTAGTTTTATGTTGGGTCTATGGTAAGAGAAAATTAGAGTACGGTAATAGCTTAGCCTTTTTTTAACACTTGTGTCACTTTAGTTTCAGCTTCTTGCTGAAGTAATTCTAGCTAATGGATTTTCTTTTTTCATATTTGTTTGTTATAAAAATAATAGTTGCTCATGCAAAAATTTCAAATCGCATAAAATTGGAAAATGTCTTCCCTTTTCCTGGTTATTCCACTGTTGTGCATTCTAATTAAATTTTTAGAAAAAGACTAAAATATGATTATGTTAATTAAATTTTTAGAAAAAGACTAAAATATGATTATGTTAATAGGAAGTGATCGGCAAGCTGGAAGAGGAAACAAATTACAGTGTTGATTTTTTTTTTTTTTTTTTTTTTTAAGAAATGAAGTTCATGATTGGTTTTGTCTTAATATGATAATTGAAAATGCTGGATTTTTCTTTCATAAGATGTACCAGAAACATGATTGTTTATGAGTTCATAGTGGACATACCACTTACCGGTTATTTTAGACTGCAATGGCATATCTCATCATAATGCTGTGATGGCAGCTGCTCTTAAGTAACTTAGAACAGTGGTCTAGAACCTCAGCATGCTGCGCAATCTCCTGGGTCACGGGAGAGCTCATTAAGAACCAGTTAAGGCAGATTGCTGAGGCTCTCAAGTATTTGAACAACACGGGTTTGAACTGAATTGGGTCGACTTATAAATGGATTTTCCCCCCAGCAAATATACAAGCAGCCCTTCGCATCCCTGATTTGGCATTTTCAGATCCCTGATTGAGAGCATTATTTCCCATCCGTGGTTGTGAATCCGACGTTGTGGAGGGCTGACTGTGTGCATTATTTTTCGTCATTTTGTATAAGGCACTCAATTAAGCAAAATATCTGCGGATTTTGGTATCTGAAGGGGTTTCTGGAATCAATTCCCTGATGATACTGAGGGACAACTGTATGTACGTTTTGGGGGAGTCAAAAGTTATATACAGATTTTCAGCCGGGGGTCGGGGTGGGGGCGGTATCAGTGCGCCTAACCGCGAAGCTGGAGGGTCAACTGTATTTCTAACGAGTTCCTAAGGAATGCCGCTGCTGGTCAGCGACTGGCCACATTTTGAGACGCTGGCGTGGAGAATTTGTGTGTAGAGAACTGAAAATTACAAAGGTAAACTCCGCCAGTGTTTCAGTTGAATCAAAGTTTTATACTTGAATAAAATAAAATTTTAAAAAGCGTCCGTAGCAGTCCTGCCCAGTTGAGTTCTCTGTCATGACTGTTTCTTTTCTGGCCAGTACTGTAGCCACTGGCACATGTGGCACTGAGTATTTGAAATGCGGTCAATACAACTAAAGAACTGGATTTTTATGTTATTTAAATTAACAAATAGTCACATGTTAATGGTTACCATACTAGACAGTTCAAGTCTGTAGAAATGAAAAATAGTTTTTTATAATTATGGGCTAAAATGTGCTCATGAAACAAATCGATGAAAAACAGCTGTAAGCATATTTAACTAGAGAAAGTGACAATGTAATGTTTGTTAATTTTCTATTTTTATGGGGATAATTTCAAGCTGTGGTAAAAGTGAGGACGAGAGAAGGGGCCGGGCTGGATGAGGTTGAGAGATGAGTGTCCGAAAGCAGGTCTCCAAGCCAGAAGTTTGTGGAAGGTTAACGCTTTTTTTACCCCCTGCGCTGACATGTAGAGCAGTGAGTCACTGGGACAGCGGGTATCCTCTATTAGGGATTACATTAATGAAGGTATGTGTGAGAGTAGGAAAACTCAAGAGAAAGTGCTGGAACCACAGCTAGGCACAGCTGACTCCACCAGGTATTACTAAGCCCTTACAGCTGAGCGATTGTGCCTGCAGAGGACCAGGGGATTAAGCCCCCTGCCCTCTCCTTTGAACCCTGGCAACTGCCTGCCAATCATGTTGTTTATAGACATACTTATGATTTTTATCACACTCATCTCCATCTCTCCCTAGGCTTCTTTTTTTAAAAAAATATATTTTATTAATTTTTTACAGAGAGGAAGAGAGAAGGATAGAGAGTTAGAAACATCGACCAGCTGCCTCCTGCACACCCCCTACTGGGGATGTGCCCGCAACCAAGGTACATGCCCTTGACCAGAATCGAACCTAGGACCTTTCAGTCCGCAGGACGACGCTCTATCCACTGAGCCACACCGGTTTCGGCTCACCCCAGGCTTCTTAAGCCCCCAACATATAACTTCCATGGAGCCTAGCATTCTCCCAAGGGTTTGAGAACATTTTACCCAAGTTTGCTTTAGTGTCTCATTTTAAACAGCGTTAAGTCCAACACACCTGCGTAATGGTTACCAGCTTGCAAGAGCTAGAGTAGGGGTGTCGAACTCAGTCAGAGAAGGGGCCAAAATCTAAAATCCAGCCTAAATCGCGGGCCGAATGGTGTACTGAACAGTCATAAACTGTCATTGTGATGGAAACGCAGCGGAGTGCAGTGATGACAGCGCGGTGCGGGCCACATTGCAAGGCCTGGCGGGACGGATTTGGCCCGCGGGCCTTGTGTTTGACACATGTGAGCTAGAGGTAGGTGCTTTAGTTTTATTCCAAATTAGTATGTCCATCAAATAAATGCTCTAGAGCAGTAGTCGTCAAACTGCGGCTCGAGAGCCACATGCGGCTCTTTGGCCTCTTGTGTGGCTCTTCCACAAAATACCATGTCGTATTAAAACTTTGTGGCCCATGCACAGAAGTCAGTTTTCAGCTCTCAAAAGAAATTTCAGTCGCTGTACTGTTGATACGTATTTGGCTCTGTTGACTAATGAATTTGCCGACCACTGCTCTAGAGGTGAACTTAAAGTTGAGTTTTCACACCTGCTCTTAACCACAGTCCCATTAAGGTCTGATTATTAAACCCAGGCTTCTCAGAACAGTCACAGCCCCACTTGTTTTGCATTTCTGTTTTGTAAATCACATCACTTTGTACAAAGACAACATTTCTAGGGTCCTTTTTATTTCCCAAAACTCCCTTCACATCATTGCTTCCTGATTGATTGCATTTGCATTGATGAGTCATCCACTGGAGCATCTACCGTGTGGCAGGAATACACTCCAGACAAAAATCAGGGAAGGGAGTGTCAGAAGTATTTGCAAGGGCTAGAAGGTTGCAATTTAAAATAAGGTAGTCAGGCCATGACAGGTTTAGCTCAGTGGATAGAGCGTCAGCCTGTGGACTCAAGGATCCCGGGTTCTATTCCGGTCAAGGGCATGTTGATAAGTAAAATAAGGTAGTCAGAAGAGGTGATGTTTGTCAAGAAATTGTTGACACTTGAGCACTTGAGTAGTTTTGGACACATAATTGCAGGTAGAGAACGGTTGTCTTAGAGGCCCTGGGGCAGGAATAACTAGGGTAGTATTTCCTGAGCACCAAGGCAACCCTGCAGGGGAAAAGCAAGTAGAGGGGGTACAGCTGAGGGGAGAGGGAAAGTAAAGATGGAGCCTGAGAATCCCTGAGACTTATCAAAGGCCCAGGCAGGCCATTTCAGGAACTTTAAGCTTTATCTTTGAGCCTTGAGAGTTCCTGTAGGTTTTAAGCTGAGAACAGTGAGAGTTGATTTTTAACATAAAACACATACTCAGGTTGCAATCTGGAAAACAGACGAAAATGCAGTGGTGGTCAGGGGCCAGGAGTGCAAGCCAAGAGATCAAATTGGACACGCCTGCAATCAATAGCCCAGAACCTGCTTCTGCAGAAGTAATAGCCAAGGGGAGACAGAGAATGATTAACTTGGATACATGTTGAAAAACAGAGCCAACTGAATTTCCCGTTAGATTAGAAAGTCAAGGGTCACTCAAACGTTTTAAGCCCAAACTAGAAAAACAGTTATGTACTTTATATATTCTCATTTTCCCTCTCTCCCAACTCTGAGTGAAAGACAGTAACACTCCTCCCCCCTCCCCCGACACACACACACCCCAAAGGTGAGGCTCTTAGCAGCACACCTCAGAGTCCTTGTTTTCCCCTATAAGCCCCCAAAGCTTCAGCAAAGACCAGCCTGGAGCAGCCCACCCTTCCTTCTCCCTGCAGCTCTGCAGCCCTTGCCTTCCAGCTCCCAGAAAAATTCGGATGGGAAAGTTAACTCATAACTAACAGACTTCAAATGCTGTACTAGCCACTTAAAACAATGCTAACAACTGTTCTTTTACCTAAAAAATTTCAGTCCTTTGCTCTAACACGTCAGTTATTTCTACTTCATTTCCTTTACATCCTGATTGTGTCATTTTGTGCATATACTGTAACGTATTAGATTCTCTCATTCAGCCAACTGTTTGACTGTCTTACTGTATGCCAGGCACTAGGGATGCAGCAGTGAACAAATCAAACATCCATTTTCTCTCATTGCTTACTCCTAATGGAGCAGACAAGTAAAATATGTGTCAGATGATAAGTGATAAAGGGAAGGAGACTTGCAGTTGTAGGGGAGGAGGCCTCAGTACAGTGTCATTTGAGCAAAGATTTGGTGGAGGGGAAGAAATTCAAGCCATGCACATAGAGCTGGGAACTGGGCATTCCAGGCAGAGAAAATAGCAAGTGCTAGATTTGGATCTGAGGTGTGGAAGAGAGATTGGAGTCAAGGATATGACACCAAGGTTTCAGGCCTGGGCAACTTAGAGTGATTAGCCATTTTCTGAGTTGGAAATAATAAATAAGTGGGCTGCACTTAAGAGGAGAGAGAGAGAGAGAGTGTGTGTGTGTGTATGTGTGTGTGTGTGGGAGAGTGCAAGGAAGTGTAGGAAAGCAGTTTATTTGGGGGAATGTTCTGTTTGAGATACTTAAAAGACATTTAAGTGGATACCGTTAGTAGGTATTTGAATATGTAAGAATTATGATAATTTGTATCTATTTCTGAAAATAAAATTGTAATGTAGCCGAAACCGGTTTGGCTCAATGGATAGAGCGTCGGCTTGAGGACTGAAAGGTCCCAGGTTCGATTCCGGTCAAGGGCATGTACCTTGGTTGCGGGCATATCCCCAGTAGGGGGTGTGCAAGAGGCAGCTAATCAATGACTCTCTCTCATCGATGTTTCTAACTCTCTCCCTACCTCTCTGTACAAAATCAATAAAATATATATATTTTTAAAAATTGTAATTTAAAATTCTCGTTAGAGTATCATGTGCTAGCTATTAGTAGCATAACTATGGAAAAGAGAATATTCTGTTAGTCTTATCATGTGCATTCAAGGGCCAACTGTAGCCAGCTAATAAAATTCTAAGGGACTGTTTTCAGAAATTGGGGCCTCATTAGAATCCAGAAAATACTTTCCCATTTTAATTTAAAAAAAAATATCCTCGCCTGAGAATATGTTTGATTGATTTTTGGAGAGAGAAGAAAGAAGAGAGAGAGTGAAACAATGAGCATTAAAACCACAGCCTAGGTGTGTGCCCTGACTGAGAATCGACTGGTGACCCTTTGGTACGTGGGATGATGCCCAACCAACTGAGCCACATCAGCCAGGGCTGAACTACTGTATATATATATATTTAAGAGAGGTTAATAAAAACAAGCTCTCCCTGGCTGAGTAGCTCAGTTGGTTAGACCATCATCTCAATATGCCAAGGTTATGAGTTCAATCTCCCACCAGGGCATTTACAAAAGTCAACCAATGAACGCATAAATAAGTGGAACAATAAATCGATTTCATTTTTTTCTCCCCTCCCCCCAACACTGTTCCTCCCTCCCCCCTCTCAGAATGAGTAAAAACTTACAGTAGCTTAAACAAAATCAGTTTCTGTCTCCTGAAACAATCCAACTGTAAGCAATTCAAGGCTAATCTGCTGGTTCCATGGTGTTGAGGACCGGCACGCCTTCTGTCTTGTTGCACTTCCTAAAGTCTTTCCCTCAACTGCAAGGTTGAGGATGGTTTACCTCTATCATTTCCATGTTCCAGCTGGTGGGGAGAAAAAGGAGAAATTCCCCATTTCTTTGAAGAGCATGATATGGAAGTTGTATACATAACTCTTGCATATGGTCCCTTGGCAAGAACTTAATTATAAGGCAACACATGAGTAGATAATGCACCCAATTAAAGTTCTATGAAAGAAAAGGAGTCCCTGCCACACCTACATTATGCTAAAAGGAGAACACTCACACAGGTGCGCATACCGGTTTCGGCTATTGATAAATTACAATTTTATTTTCAGAAATAGATACAAATTGCATCTATGTAACTACAAACTATCTGTGATAAGATTAGGAGAATTAAAAGACTTTTAGTTAAGTAATATGGTTAAAAAACAATACAGAAGGGCTTATGATGAATAATAAGGGTTACATGCTGTGTTCCTTTCCACCCTCTGACTCATTGTCTAGAGTGAACCATTTTTAACTGTTTTTGGTTTTTATAATTATCTTCATGTCTCTAAATCATATGCTTAAACTGCTGTCTTTGTTTTATCAACTTTAGACATAATTTTACTGACCGCCTGCTAAAAATGATGAGTATTTTTACCCTATCAGCCTATCCTTTCCTCATATAGTTAACATCATTTTTTTTTGTCCTCTTTTTGTGGTTACCTTTGTAACTTTGAGTAATATACTTTAACCTCAGTTTCCTGTTGCATAATTTATAAACTGACACTGCTTCTTAACCCTTCTACTTTGTAGAAAGGATAATAGGGATCGCTCATCTCATTTTCCAACTAATTAGCAGCTTTAACATGGTCAAAGTTAACATTTACATTTTGTTCTGTATTTTGTTGATTTTTAAGTGTTGAAAATCAATAACCATAATTTTTTATATGACTGTTAACATTTTGTTGAGCTATATTCCCTGTTATTGTCTAATATCACAGATTCATTAACTGTTGAAGAGGAATAGTCAAATTTTCCCCCTTTTTTATACTTCCTCAGTTGCTTGAAATTGTGCCATTTTTAATTTTCTTCATATCTAAATAATGACTCTTGTGTAGTTTTTTTTTTTTCTTTTCTTGGATTTAATCTTCTGTACCCTTCCTCGCCCCTCAAGTAAGAGAAACAGATATCTTCTTAATGTGGCTCTAATTTTTTTAGGATTTTTTACTAGAGGCCTTGTGCATGAAATTCATGCACTGGGTGGGGGAAGGTGTCCCCTCAGCCTGGCCTGCGTCCTCTTGCAGTCTGAGACCCCTCACTCCTTACCGCTCGCACACTGACTGCTCCTTACTGCTCGGCCCCTTGCTCCTTAGTGCTGCTGCGGAGGTGGAAGAGGCTCCGGCCACTGCCACTGTGCTCACCACCAGCCGTGAGCCTGACTTCTGCCTGAGTGGAGCTCCTGCATTAAGTGTCTGTCCCCTGGTGGTCAGTGCACATCATAGTGACCATCTGGTCATTCTGCTGTTTGGTCAATTTGCGTATTAGAATTTTATTATATAGGATTATATGGCTTATAGCTTGCATTCAATTGCATTCTCCTTTTGAATCTTACTACTCATCTGGATTAATCACATATTTGGATCAACAGTAGCCATTGTTATTATTTAATTAGAGTCCTTGGTCTCTAGAGTGCAGGAAGATTGGGTGTGTATGGTTTTAAAGCTGTTCACTATTTCAGAAAGCCTTATAGTAATTGCACATTTCGTGCAGAGTGGCTATACATGCAGAGTGAAACGTTAAATTACTTCGCTGTTTGCCAGAAATATTTCAGGGCATTGGCAGTTGTAAATATCAGATTACCAAAAATGGGGAAATTATTTAATAACTTAGTAAATGTAGCTTGGTTTAGGCATCTTTCAAAATATGGAATTGTGGGCAAAAATAAATAATAACATTATGGTGAAATTTTGGGAAACACATGGTAATGGCCTACTGAAGTTTATTCTGAGCCATAATGTGTTCAAACTTTTCCATAAATGACTTGTGACATGCTTTTAAAAACCATTTAGGGTTTTTAGTAAATTCTATATTCCTCTATAGATTAAGGAAGCAGCCACGGAAACTCACATGAGTTTGGTAGAAATATATTAACGAGTTTAAGGGAAATAATATATTTAATTTATTCTATTTTTTAGAATATGTGTGGAGCAATATATTTGATTTTAGATGTCACATTTCAAGTACCCATCTAGCGAAGAATGAATAAGTGAATATGATGATGGTTTTAAAAAACTTATGGATTGTGGATAATTGGAATTATTGAGTGAGGCTACTTAACATGAAAAAGACAAGGCTTGAAGTGATCCTGATATGTCTTTACATGTGTAAAAAACATTGGATAGAAAATTCAGTATATTCTTTGTGATTTAAGGGTTCATGAAAGTGAGTTATAAAGAGGGAGATTTCATCTTAATGCAGGAAAATGTTCTGATAATTGGAGTGGTCTGAAAGGCTGTATCGCATCAGATCTTCAAGTAGAGATCCTGGCATTGATTTATGAGGTTAGACTTGATGGCTTCTAAAGCCTCTATGACCTGGAAAGTCTATGAATCACCTCTCTGGAATTTGAATTGCATTCAGGGCTAATGAGCCACTCAAGAATTATTTTGGGAAATGAATTAGTAGAAGTCACTGGCTATTTGCATATGTCAGTAGCAGAACAGTGAAGTAGTCAGTAAGAACCTAGGTAATATCTCATTTTGAATGGCCATACCACTTATTTGCTGTTATTTTGAACAACTTATTTTCTTTTATTTTGTGTGTGTGTGTGTGTGTGTGTGTGTGTGTGTTATATTTGTATTGATTTCAGAGAGGGAGAGAGAGATAGAAACATTAATGATGAGAGAAAACCATTGATTGGTTGCCTCCTACATGCCCTTCACTGGGGGGTCATATTTCGTTTTATAACTCAATCAGTACGATACTATATATATATATATATATATATATATATATATATATATATATATGTGTGTGTGTGTGTGTGTGTGTGTGTGTGTGTGTGTGTATTGATTTCAGAGAGGGAGGGAGAGAGATAGAGAGATAGAAACATCAATGATGAGGGGGAATCATTGATTGGCTCTCTCCTGCACGTTGGACCGAGCCTGCAGCCCATGCATGTGCTCTTGACCAGAATCGAACCTGGGACTGTGCAGTCTGCAGACCAACTCTCTATCCACTGAGCCAAACCAGCCAGAGCTCACTGGGGTTTTTTTTTGTTTTTTGTTTGTTTGTTTAGTAACTTTACAGGTAGCTTGCCTAAGCTCATTTGTATAGAAATATTTTCTATTTGAGTTACTTTATCCAAAACTTATAATATTTTAAAACGAAGAGATATGTTTATCTGTTTACAATGTTTCTCTATTTGATGTGCCTACATTATTTGTAAATTTTTTAAATTACTCTGTTATTTGGAGGGTTTGTATTTATACCTTTTATAGTATTTCTCTAACCTCCTTTTTCTTATTTACCGTCTGGTCAATCAATAGTAAATGCCAACCTTTGATTCCTTCCATTGATTCCTTCCATTACCTATATGACAATGATCTATTTCTACTTTTGCCCTTTTTTCGCCTTCCATTGTTGTTGTTACTGTTGTATTTTTTAATCCTTACCTGAGGATGTTTTTTCCATTGATTTCTAGAAAGAGAACGAAACATTGGCAGGATTGGTTGCTTCCCACACCCATCCCCACTAGGCCTGGGGAACCTGCAATCCAAACTGGAAATTGAATCCACCACTTTATGGTCTGCAGGCCGACACTCTAACCTAGGGGTGTCGAACTCAATCAGAGAAGGGGCCAAAATCTAAAATCCAGCCTAAATCGTGGGCCGAACGGTTTACTGAACAGTCATAAACTGTAATTGTGATGGAAACGCAGCGGAGTGCAGTGATGACAGCGAGGTGCGGGCCACATTGCAAGGCCTGGCGGGACGGATTTGGCCCAAGGGCCTTGTGTTTGACACATGTGCTTTAACCACTGAGAAAAACTGGCCAGGGCCTCCCATTGTTTTTCATTGCATTCTTTCTACTTCATCTAAACATGTAACTTATTTTTTTACCCATGTCTCCTCCCCTTAATTTAGTTTTTACTGTACAATTGCATATGTGTCCTTTGCTCCTGTATCTCCGGTTATTTGTTGGTTAGATGGCATACATCTTCTAGAATATTTCTTAGGAAAGGCTTGTATGTACAGCATTCCCTGAGTTCTTGCACATGCAAAATGTTTTTCTTTCTATAACATTGATATTTGAAGGACAGCTTGGCTGGGTATGAAATCCTTGGCTTACATTATTTTAAAAATCATCTTTATTGAGGTAGAATTTATAGGAAAATTCACCAAATTTTAAGGTTACAATATTAAAAATGTGATGAACAAATATAGTCTCAACTACCACCCTAATGGTTATAGGACAAAGGGTCAGCAAACTACAACCCACAAGCCAAATGGGCCTGCTGTCTTTTTTTCCGAAATAAAGATTATTTTACCACAGCCATGTCCTTTCATTAGTGTTGTCTGTGCTGTTCTTACAGTACAGTGGCAGAGTTGAGTAGTTGCAGTGAAGACTATCTGGCCTGCAAAGCCTAAAATATTTACCATTTGGACCTTTACAGACATTTGTTGATATTTAATACAGAAAATTTCTTTCACTCACCAAGTTCTCTCATTCCCCTTTTGAAGATAACCTCTTCACCCCCAATACCTAGCAACCACAGGTTGGCCTTCTGCCACTAGAGTTTTGAATTCTATAGAATTTGGTATAATTGGAATGGTATAGTGTGTATTCTTTGCTGGCTTCTTCCACTAAGAGTAATGCTCTTGAGATGCATTCATGTTGTTGGATATATCAGTCGTTTGCTCCTTTTTATTGTGGACTTGCACTTTCCTTAAGTTTCTTGAAAATGCAGCTTCATTCTTGTTTTTCTTTGTATGTTGGTAGTTGAAACCTTAAGAAACCTGACTGCCTAAAATTTTTTTATTCCTATCAGGTAATTTAATTTTTTGTTTTGAAAAATTCTGAAGAAATTTTTTTCTTGCCTTTAAAGTCTGATAGTTTTATTGGTGGATGTCTTGGTGTTGTTTCTGATAATACTTTTACTCACTTTTCTGCTAAGTTTTCTTTTAAACATTAGTTTCTGTTAAATCAGCTGAAATGTTTTTATTTGCCTTTTGTTTCCCATAGACTTGGAGTTTTTTTCTTTTTCTTTTTCCTATTTTTACAATTCCAGAGCAACTTTTGTCAGTATGGTGACTTGCAGTTTCTTTAATGACTGATGGATGATATTGATAGTGATAATGGGAAAGGGGAAGGAGTTGGCGGGTCTTGCTCTTTTTTTTTCTGCGGGATCCTTAATTTTCTAGCTTCTTTCATTTCATTACCACTTCAAGAGACACTGTCCTTTCCCTGCTTACCAGATTGTCCCCCAGAAATAATGCTTTTCCTGGTTGCCACCTTTAGTCCCACTAATTTTTTAAACAACTTTTCTAAAGTATAATTCCATACACACCATATCATTCACCCATTAAAATTTTTAAATTTAGTGGTTTTCAGCAAAACCTGTTTTGGTTAAAAAATTTATTTCTGGATTATTAAAATCAAATCTTACAGATTTTAGATCTGTGAGTACAGGAATGATGCTATGTTATTATTCTTACTAGAGGTCCAGTGCACAAAATTCATGTGTGTGGGGGGGGGGCGGGGGTCACTCAACCTCACCTGCACCCTCTGGCAATCTGGGACCGCTGGCTTTCTAACCGCTTACCTCCTCCCTGCCTGCCTGATCATCCCTAACTGCTCTCCCTTGCTGGCCTGATCACCCCTAACCACCTCTGCCTTGGCCCCCACCACCATGGCTTTCTCCAGAAGGATTTCCGGAAGACATCTGGTCTAATTAGCTTATTACCCTTCTATTAGTATAGATAATCCTAAGCATGTCTGTGTCTGGTGTGTACTAGTCAATAAACATATTGAGTTAATAAGGGCTTTATTGAAAAGTTAACTATGTGCATGCTACCATGAGGATTATTGAAGTTTAACATACTACAATATATATTTAAGCTTAAAGAATAGATAGGTGGGATAAACAAATATATATTATTAACCTTGATTTACTTTTTGAAAATTTTGTTTCTTTTGGATTCTGTAGTTTATCTGCTTGATTTTCATCCATCTCGGTGGTTACTCCTTGTCATAATCTTTGAAGGCTCCACTTCTTTGCATTTCTCTTAAATGTTTACATTCGTTTTTCTTCTCTGTGTAATCTCTCTGGCCACTTTAGTTCACTTCCATTGCTTCATTTTCTGTCCATGTAATTAGAAATCTGTATCTCTCCTAGATCTCCTTCCTGAGCCACAGATCCATGTGTTCAACTGACCGTTGAATATCTCCATTTGCGTGGTTCATAGCCCCTAACTGTATAAATCAGTTATCCTTTTCCTCCTTAACTCTGGTCCTTCTTCCGGATTTCTCAAATCAATATATGACAGCATCTAAACCTCTTCCCCCTCCCCCTTTTCCAAATCTAGTCAGTCAGTTGTGTGTGTGTGTGTGTGTGTGTGTGTGTGTGTATTAGGTCTAGTAATAATTAATGTCGTTTTCTAATACTTTTTAAAATCGAATTTATTTAAACAATACAACAAAATTTAATCAACAATATAGTTGCCGTTGTTTTCTATCAATACTACTTGTGCCCAACGCTCAGGAAGCATTTTAATCCCTCTGTTGTAAAATTCTTGTGATTTTGATGCAAAAAATTCGGTCAATGCATTTTTGAGGCATTCTTCATTATTAAATTTTTTTCCAAGAAGAAAGTTTTGCAAAGAACGAAACAAATGGTAATCGGAAGGGGCAATATCAGGAGAATATGCAGGTTGAGGGAGAACTTCCCATTCCAACTGGCGCAGTTTTTCAGCAGTGATTCTTGCAGTATGCGGTTGTGCGTTATTGTGGTGAAGAATTACGCCCTTCCGATTAATCAGCGCGGGTTCTTTTTCTCTTAAAGCTTGGGCTAACCTTTCCAATTGGGCACTATACACTGCACTTGTAATGGTTTGGTTAGATGGTAAAAGTTCATAATGAAGAATTCCTTTAAAATTCCACCAAACACACATCATCACTTTTTTTGCATGCAAGTCAGGTTTTGGCGTGGGCTGCGGAGCCTCATTTTTGTCCAACCATTGAGGCTGCCTTTTCACATTAACATACAGCACCCATTTTTCATCTCCGGTAACAATTTGCTCTAAAAACGGCAAACGGTTTTGACGAGAGAGGAGCGAACTGCAAATTGTGACTCTTTGATTACGGTTGTTGTCTGTCAACTCATGAGGAACCCATTTTCCAAACTTTTGGACTTTGCCAAGTGCACACAATTGATTGGAAATTGTTTTTTGTGAACAATTTAAAGTTGTCGCAAGCTCTTGTTGGGTAATTTGAGGATTTTGCACCAAAAGAGCTTGAAGAGCTTCTTGATCAAAGTTGGACACACGGCCTCGACCACTCTTGTCATCTAACGAAAAATTTCCCTCGCAAAATTTCTCAAACCAGCGCTGGCATTTTCTGGCGCTAACTGCATCTTGACCAAGAGCACTACAGATGTTTTTTGCAGCCTCACTTGCTTTTCTTCCTAATTGGAACTCGTAAAGCATGCAGTGCCGAATATGCTCTTCATCCGCCATCTTCTTAGCCCTAGTTTTGCAACAAAAAACAAACCAAACACAAACTTTTTCAAGCAAAACTTGTTAATTGCACTTCACACGTTCTGTAGATACCACGTGTTTGAAGGTTATGTCAATACAAGTCAATGCCAAGCAAGATTTTAAACAAATGTTTAAAAACGACATTAATTATTACTAGACCCGAGATAGATAGATAGATAGATAGATAGATAGATAGATAGATATGTAGTGGGATAAAAGAAGGTTTACAGTTATGAGTATAGGAAACACAGTTTATTCTTTTTTTAAAAATATATTTTATTGATTTTGTACAGAGAGGAAGGGAGAGAGGTAGAGTTAGAAACATCGATGAGAGAGAGAGTCATCGATCAGCTGCTTCTTGCACACCAAGATATGCCCGCAACCAAGGTACATGCCCCTGACCGGAATCGAACCCAGAATCCTTCAGTCCCCAAGCCAACGCTCTATCCATTGAGCCAAACCGGTCTAAGCACAGTTTATTCTTATATTATTATTTCTTGATTATTTTCCATATAACAATTGGAAACATATTTTGCCCATCCTATTACCTTCCAAATATGACTCAAATCCTTCTACATTCTTACTGTTGTCATTGAAGACCAGGTTGTGATTACTGGACCATTGCAATAACTTCCAATCTTGTTCTCTTCCAATTCAGCCTCTACAGTGCAGCCAGAATAATTATTCTGAAATTCATCTGCTTATCTTTTTTAAAAATATATTTTATTGATTTCAGAGAGGAAGGAAGAGGGAGAGAGAGACAGCAATAGAAACAGCAATAATGAGAGAGAATCATTGATAACCTTTATCTTGCACACCCAGTGCACCCTGAGCATATGCTCTGACCTGGAATTGAACCATAACTTCCTGGTTCATAGGTCGATGCTCAACCACTGACTGATCCACACCAGCTTATTTCCAGCTTTTAAATATTTGCCTCATTCATTTCAGAAAATGGAATCATCAAGACAGATAAAGTATTTGAAGTAATGCTGGCTACGGACCGTGCCCACTATGCAAAATCTAACCCTTATATGGATTCTCCACAATCAATAGGTAAGCTTTGAATTTCTAAAAATGTCAAATTTTTACTCATTTACTCTATAATTTTTGTAAGGAAAAATGGAGTAGGACACGGATATTTATTATTGCCTTGCTGGTTTGAATGTTATGCCTTTATAATAAAGTATTATATGTTTAGGAAGTAGCTTTTCTATTTTCTCATGTATATACTATATGTAGAGAATTTTATAAACAATTTTTCTGAAAATATACTTTTAATGAAAATTTATGCGATTAAGCTGAGTGCTGAGTTGTCTTTAAGGACCTTAATGCTGACTAAGGTTGTTTTTTCCCATTAGCATCAATTTTAAAAATTAATACTAAGGATAAGTGTACTTAAGTTATCATTGACTTCTCTGCTTCACTTTCCCTGAATTTTTTGACTTATGCTTGACTTTAGAAAGTTCCATTTTTAATTCCTTCTTCTGAAGCAGGTTTTTTGCTGAGCTGCTGAGCCTTGGCAGTGGGCGCCTTTGAGGCTTAGAAGTGCCTCAGGATTCTGTGGGCCAGCTGCCATGCTTTCTTCTTTTGAAGCACTATGACAGTCAGCAGAGAAGATCCTGGGGGCTTCTGAACCCGAAGGCACCTGCTACCACCGCTCAGTGAAAATTGCTTCAGAGGCAGAAGCAGGTAAATACATTTTGAGAAAGCAGTCCCAGAAGAAACAAATTGAAAGCTGAAAACTAAGAAAGATAGTGTGAATTTACATTCGGTGATGGTATAAGAGTAAATAGAAATAGTTTATTAGTCTCTTAAGCCACTTTGCTGGTTCTCTAGTTTATTTTTAGGTTGCCAGAAATATGAAGCAGTTTAATTTTGCAAAGATTTTGCATACCTATTATATATAGAAGCTTATTTTATTTTTATAAGTCTGAAGAGAAAGCAAGTTATAAACTTACCAACTCAACTTACTGAAATCCTTCCTTTCTTAGCCAGGAGAAGAAATCTTTAAAATTAGTGGGCCTGTGGTACTAGCATTTGGCATGATTGGATTTCCTAATTTTAACTGCTGCATGACAAAGTGCAAAATAAAATTTTGTCATAAAAATGAAAATTATTCTGAAAAGTAACTAATGGATGCTAGAAAAGGAGTTACATGGAGTATTTGGTATGATTGTACAGCCGAATTTATCAGTAGTTCTCCTCTTTTTTTGCAGGTTTCCAAGCAACAATCAGTGCTCCACACATGGTAAGTTAACTTTGGTCATTTTGACTAACCAAGTCATTTCATTCTCTAATCAAGCAAAAGAGCAGAGTGAAGCCACTGGGTGACAGTTATATACCAGATTTCCTAAGAGTTTACCAAATAACCCTAAATAGAAGTAAAAGATCAATTAATTGTTTTACCTTTATAAATGTCTATAAAATACCTTAAAGATTAACAGCAACAAGTCATTGTGCTGTAATAGTTGACTTTTTCTTAATGTAAACAGTATACATTTCATTTGTAAATCCATTAGAATTTATAAAGTACTTTTTTTTAATGCATCATGACTTTTATTCACAATGATACTTCTGTGGAGAAAGCAAAATAGGAACAACTGTTTTTCTCTCCATGATATGGAAACTGAGGAGCAGTGAGCTAAAAATAATTTCCAATGTCATGGGGCTAATAAATTCAGAACCAATAGAATCCAGTACTTATGGTGTTTAATCTAGAACTCTTTTTCATAAACTGGTTGTTTTCACTTTTTAAAAAATATATATATTTTTATTAATTTCAGAGAGGAAGGAAGAGGGAGAGAGAGAGAGAGAGACAGAAACATCAGTGATGAGAGAGAATCATTGATTGGCTGCCTCCTACATGCCCCCCAATGGGGATGGAGCCTACAACCCGGGCATGTACTCTTGACCAGAATCAAACCTAGGACCTTTCAGTCTGCAGTCCAATGCTCTATCTACCAAGCTACAGTAAATTTGGCTAGAGCTGTTTTCACTCTTTAGACAAGAATCTTTGCAAAAGAATCTATGTGATTTCTTTTTGCTGAACCATTTTAAACATAATGTTTCACTGTTAGATACTTTAGTATAAATATGAAAAACTATAAAAGCACAGATACAATTCCACATCATACCCAACAATATCCCTTAATATATTCTTAACTGGTAATATTGGTTGTCTTTAGGGAGTGAAACTGGTTGGGGATGAGGATGGGAATGGTTAGAACAGGGCTGTGATAGAGATTTCACTATAAGTCATTTTGTAACTTTTGACTTTGAAGTAATTACATTTCAAAATTCACACAATGGAGATAAAAAGTTACTGAAACATTTTAAACAAATGGAAGAATTTAATCAAACAGTGAGAATTTTCTTAAGAAATTCCTGTGTAGATATAAGTACTATATTTTTTCGTTGTCTTGATAGATGACATAGTAGTAACATTGGTATGAAGTTGGCAACTTTATTCATATGCCATGGTATATATACTTTATATTCTTTAAAAAAAATTGATCTCAGAGAGGAAGGAAGAGAGAGAGAAAGATAGAAACATAATTAATGAGAGAGAATCATTGATGAGCTAACTCCTGCAAGCTCCCCAGTGGGGATCAAGCCCGCAACCTGGGCATCTGCCCTTGACCGGAATCAATCCTAGGGACTCTTCACTCCGCAGGCCAATGCTCTATCTACTGAGCCAATCAGCTAGGGCATATACCTTATATTCTTGAAAAAAAGTGAACATTTGCTTTGTTTTCTTTTGGCAGCATGCATATGCACTAGAACTTTTATTTGATCAACTGCATGAAGGAGCTAAAGCTCTTGATGTAGGATCTGGAAGTGGAATCCTTTCTGCATGTTTTGCACGTATGGTAAGACCTTTATTTTTCATTCTGGCCCCAACAGAAGCATAGTTCTACATGTCCTACTTAGGATTTTAATATAGCAGTAGGATTTTTTTTTAATTGATTTTTCACAGAGAGAAAGAGAGAGGGATAGATAAAAATCCCTATTAAAATTACTTAAATCCCTATAAAATGTCATGTAACATTTATATGTATTTTATTTTATTTTTATTTTTTTTAAATAAATCTTTATTGTTCAGATTATTACAAATGTGATCCTCTTCCCCCACTCAATTGCTCCCCTTCACCAGGTTCCCACCCCACCCTCTGTCCTTTTCCCATCCCCCATTGTCCTCATCCATAGGTGCACAGTTTTTGTTCAGTCTCTTCCCGCACCCCCACTCCCCTTTTCCCTGAGAATCGTCAGTCCACTCCCCTTCCATACCTCTGATTCTATTATATTCACCAGTTAATATTGTTCATCAGATTTTTAAATTCCCTTGGTTTTTAGATTCACTTGTTGATAGCTACGTATTTGTTGATCATAATTTTTATCTTTATCTTCTTCCTCTTCCTAAATAACCTCCTTCAGCAATTCATATAATTCTGGTTTGGTGGTGATGAACTCTTTTAGCTTTTTTTTATTTGTGAAGCTCTTTATCTGTCCTTTGATTCTGAGTGATAGCTTTGCTGGGTAGATTATTTTTGGCTGTAGGTTCTTGTTATTCATCACCTTGAATATTTCTTGCCATTCCCGTCTGGCCTGCATGGTTTCTGTTGAGAAATCAGCTGACAATCTTATGGGTGCTCCTTTATAGGTCACTACCTGCTTTTCTCTTGCTGCTTTTAATATTCTCTCTTTGTCTTTTGCTCTTGGAATTTTAATTATGATATGTCTTGGTGTGGTCCTCCTTGGATTCCTTTTGTTTGGGGTTCTGCGGGCTTCCTGGACTTGTAAGTCTATTTCTTTCCCCAAGTGGGGGAAGTTTTCTGTCACTATTTCTTCTAGTACTCTTTCGGTATCTTGCTCTCTCTCTTCTGGAATCCCCATAATTCTGATGTTGGTTCGCTTGAAATTGTCCCAGAGGTTTCTTACACTATCTTCAACTTTCTGGATTCTTTTATCTTCTCCCTTCTGCAGAGGAGTGTCCTCTGGCTCTTTGTGTTCTAAATCTTTGTCTTGATTCTTGCGATCTTCTAGTCTGTTTTTAGGACTTTGTATAATATTTTTTATTTCAGACAATGTTTTCTTCATTTCTTGTTGATTCCTTATTATTTCTACAATAGTTGCTCCCTTTTCATATCCTCATAGGTCTCATTTATTTTATCGGCCTTTTTTAGGATATTGTTGAATAACCTTATAACTGTAGTTTTGAACTCAATGTCCAATCTTTTCTTTTCCTCCATCTCCTTCCTTTGTGTCCTTCTTCTTGTCTGCATTTTAGTTGTTTCCCTGATTTGATGGAATAGCTTTGTGTGCTAGGTGTTCTGGTAGAGCCCAGTAGCACAGCCTTCCCAGTTACCTGCAGTGGACAGTCTTGGTGTAGCCCTTTGTGGGCTGTGTGTGCAGTCTTGTTGCTAAGCCTTGCTTATTGTTGGTATCACTGGGAAGCGTTGATCTCCAAGCCAATTGGCTGTGAGGATCAGCAGTGTCTCAGCTAGGAGGGTTTCCGTACTCTGCTTGAATAGGGCAGGGTCTTGGGGTGGCGCAGACAATCTTTGGTTCCCTGTCAGTCTCGCCTTAGAAAAGTCCTGTTCGTGGAGAGTTTTGGAAGATTGGTTGCAGGCACGTGCGCACCTCTTTGGTAAAGGCGCAGACAAGCTTTGGATTCCTGCAAGTCCCTCCTTAGAAAAAGCCAGCCTCTGGGAGAGCTTCTGTGCTCAGCCACAGGTAGGGCGGAGTCTCGGGTTGGTGCAGACAAACTTTGTTTTCCCTTTGGCTCCTCCCCAAGTCCCGCAGTAATGGCCTCTGACTTCACACACCTCCAAGAGATCTCTGCCCACTGCCTGACAGTCTGGCCTTTCCCTGTCTGGGGGCGTTTATCAGAGCAATAGGGTGATTCTGTTTTCCCTTCGGACAAGAAAGCCAGCTGCGTTAGCTGTTCGCCCTCTCTGCGCCAGGAGTAAGCCAGTAGCGAACTCAGCCCGGCCCGCCCTCTCTGCGTGCAGGGAGTAAGCCAGCAGCAATCTCAGTCCGGCCCTTCCTCTCCTCACCGGGATTAAGCCAGGGCCTTTTCGCGCACACAGTTCTCCGTACCTTCACAGTTCCTGAGGTTCAGCGTGCCTTCTCTCTCCTTCCCAGATGGCAGAGCCTCCTCTCAACCAACCGTCTGGCGCTTCAGGGCAATGCCTCCCCTGTTTTTCAGTTCTAAATTCAAATTTGTTGTGGTAGGCTGCATTCGGGTGTCTACCCTATGCCGCCATCTTGGTTTCTCTCTATATGTATTTTAATACGTATATATTTTAATCCTCACAGGATATGTTTATTGATTTTAGAGAGAGGAAGAGAGAGAGAAACATCAATCACTTGCCTCCCATACTCACCCTGACAGGGGATTGAACTCACTAACCTTTTCAGTATATGGGACGACACTCCAACCAACTGAGCCACCTGGCCAAAGCTGTAATTTTAATATGTAAAGTCACACTTCTAGATTTATTATGAGTAAAAATGATTGCATTAACTACTATTTAATACTGGCAGTTAAGTCCTCCATCATGGTGCAGAATTTAAAGATTATAAATTGAAGAATGATAGCATTTTTCTTAGTATTATAATTAAAATTGATTCTAGCTTTTTAATTACTGAAATATAATTATTCATTTGTGAGTTATAGTTGAGAAGGTTGCAATAGCTAAATAATGTATAATTATCCAAATTGTCTTCATTTCTCATTGCACAATATAACTTTACATTAGGAAGCAATTTAATGACATAATGTGAGCTATTGAATTATTCTCATTTCCAGGTTGGAGCTAGTGGAAAAGTCGTAGGAATTGATCACATTAAAGAGTTAGTAGACGACTCAATAAACAATGTCAGAAAAGACGATCCTACACTTTTGTCTTCAGGAAGAGTGCAACTAGTTGGTGAGTATCAGAAAACTTAAAAAATTTCCTCTCTGCAGAATTTGTATTTTCAGATGTTCCCAATGCAAACTAAATAACAGAGCTAATTAATGCATTTTTAAAACATTTATTTCAAAGTACTAAGTAAGAAAAACGGTTCCTTGAAAATGTTATGCTAGTTCTACCTTGGCCGTGGGTGACATGACTGTTAACTTTTTCAGAAAGTGCCATGTTGAGTTCTTTCTTTATTGCTTTTTAAGAAATAATGCCAAAGTAACGAGTGTTCATTATAAAAAAATGTAAACAGTGCAGAGATGTGTAAGATAAAAAGAAAACCCCTACTTTTCCCTTTTAACTTTTCTAGACATATAAATATATGTATGAATAAATTTTCTTTAACTCATACTATACATATTGACCTATAATTTGCTTTTTTTCCATTCAGTAATATACAATGGACATATTTACATAGGAGCACATTTTGTATTGTGAAAAATAAAAAACATTTAAAATGTATAAAGCATAAATGGGAAGCTTAATAAATATTTGTTTAATTGCCACACTAATCAAGAAATGGAACATTATTCATACCTTGGTTCCTCAACTTCCTTTTTTCCTCACCATAACTCCCTTCCTTCTCCCTACCAATATTATTATTCCCATGCATTTGCTACTAATTGTATATTCAAAAAAAAGAAATGTTTCCTTTAATTTTGAACTTTAGACAAATGGAATCATACAGTATACATTCTATAATGAATGACTTCTTTCAGTATTATGTATGTAAGATTCACCTATCTTTTTGCATACAGTTCATTTTTATTACTGTACAGCATTCCATTTTAAGAACATCACCAAAATTTGTTAATTCTACTGTAGATGTGTATTTTAGTTGCTTCTAACTTGGGGATATTCACAATGCTGCTATGACCACATTTATTCCTAAGTCCAGATATATACACACACACACACACACACACACACACACACACACTCTCATTATACAGCACTCATTTCTGTAGGAGTCTTATGGTATGTTCACAGGGTTCCCATAGATATTGCAAAACTGTATGAAAGTGATTGAACCAATTTACATTCCCACCGGCAATGTATCAGGTTTTCTATTGCTCTACCAACACTTGGCATTACTAGATTTTTCTTTTTGCCTACTTAGCGAGTGTATAACAGTATTTCTGTGATTTTAATTTTGTATTTTCCTATTAACCAATGAGGTTGAACACTTTTTCATATGGTTGGCTATTTAGATTTTCATTTTTGGGAACTGCCTATTCAGATATTGAGTTTTTCTTTGAGTTGTATGACCTCTAGAGACTAACTCTTTGTCTATTTATACATATTATAAATCTCTTCTCTCACTATGTGGCATTCCTTTTCACTCTCATATTGGTACTTTTTAGATAAATAGAAATTTTAATTTTAATGTAGCCAGACTTAACAATTTTTTCCAGTGCTTTTTGTGTCCTACTTACGGCTCCTCTGAAATCACGAAGACATTTTTCTGTGTCGTTTTTCAAAAGCTTTGTTATTTTAGCTTTTCACATTTAGGTATTTGATCTTCCTGACATTGATTTTTGTGTATGTATGATGAGTAGGGGTACAAGTATATAGTTTTTCCATATGCATATTCATTTGTCCAGCATCTTTTATTTAAAAAAAAATTGTTTAAAAACAAATAAAGCTATCTTTTCCTGCTGTAAAGTCTTCACACTAAGGCATCCTATCTGAACAGGCATTGAAAGCATACTGTTTTTCTTTCAGTGGGGGACGGAAGAATGGGATATGCTCAAGAAGCCCCTTACGATGCCATTCACGTAGGAGCTGCAGCCCCCGTTGTGCCCCAGGCAGTGAGTTGTTTCTGTGTTTGTGTGCTTCATTCAACTAAGACTCTCAAAGATTTACAGATAGATGACTTGTAGACAATGTTAAAAACATAGACTTTTATGTCATGCATTTATTTACAGTTAGTAGACAATACTTTTTCCATTTGCAAATCCTATATAATAAAGAGGTGATATGCAAATTGACCATCACACAATATGGTCGACCCCATGTGGTCAAAGATGGCCACCCCAATGTGGACACAAGATTGCTGCCACAAGATGGCCGACAGGGTAGAGAAGTTGTGGGCTATCAGGCCAGCAGGAAAGCAGTTGGGGGCGACCAGGCCTGCAGGAGAGGGCAGTTGGGGGCAACCAGGCCTGCCGGGGAGGACAGTTAGGGGCGACCAGGCCATCAGGGGAGGGCAGTTATGGATGACCAGGTTGGTAAGGTGGGCAGTTAGGGGCAATCTGGTTGGCAGTGGAACAGTTAAGCATCAATCAGGCTGGCAGGGGAGTGCTTTAGGGGTGATCAGGCTGGCAGGCAGAATCAGTTAGGGGCAATCAGGCAGGCAGGCAAGCGTTTGGGAACCAGCAGTCCTACATTGTAAGAAGGATGTCTGACTGCCCATTTAGGCTCAATCCTATGGGCAGTCTGACATCCCTTGAGAGGTCCCAGAGTGGAGATGGTGTAGGCTGGGCTGAGGGACAGCCCTCCCACCCCCAACCCCCACACGAATTTTGTGCACTGGGCCTCTAGAACAATAGTTGTATAAATGACATCAAGGTTACTAAACTCCAGCTCATGGCTGTCTTTTGAAACGGTATTTGATACAGCAAAGAATGAGTCTACCAGTGGAATTGGGGAAAATATCTTTGGAATTCATGACCTGATAATCACTTGGCATTTATTAAATACCAGGATATGAAAGATTATTAAGTGCCTGGGAGGAACCAGGAATATTTGTCATACATTTTACCCTCACAGAGCTTATACTCTAGAAGAGATGTGTCATACATGTAACAGGGAGATTTGTGATGTGATAGCATATCATTAGCATGTGACATATATTGAATGAAAAATAAAATCCTACTGTAGGAGTTCAAGGTAGCAAAAAGAATTTGCATAGACTGGTCAAGGAGACTTCATACAAGAATGGAACTTGAACAGATCTTCAGAATGGGAGAATTTGCATTGCTACAATGAGAGAGAAAGATATTGCAGTATTATATATTACAGTTGAGTCAAGGAAATATTTAAGTACAAAATTGATTTTTAACTTTCTGAGATTCTGGTAAGCTTGTATCAGCCCTTAATAATCCTTGGTTAAGCTCACTGAAATCTTAGGTTTCTATTACATAGGAGTTTTATGTAGTTCTTGACCATAACTACATGATGACTAGTTACATTGTCTTTTCTGCCCGGTCTCATCCACTCTCCAACCTGGAAAGGGTTCTTTTTGTTTAGATCAGTCATGAGACACTAAAAATTGGAGAATTTATTCTAATCATTGACTTCTACTTACTGGTTAAGTGACTTTAGGAAAATCACTTTTTCTCTCTGGTTCTGTCATCTTTGTGTGTGTGTGTGTGTGTGTGTGTGTGTTTAAGACAAAACCAGTGGATTTTAAACACATTTAAATTGAAATAGTAACGTGGTGCAGAAAAATATACAAGTAAAAAAACACACAACACTATACGTCATCAATGAATAGCTCAAATAATTTTTATATATGAACACACACATGATCAGTAGTTATTTTAACTTAAGAAAGAATATCAGCTGCCTGGTAAAAACAATTAAAATCTCAAATAGAAATGTGTTTAAATGAAGGGGCTTGGGTACAGGACTCATGTTCTCTACTAAAACCCTGTGAGGTGATCTCAGGACATTTCTAGCTTTATTGCAATATGATTTTAAACACAGTAGCACTTGCAAGTATTATAGGGATCTTTTATACATGCTGAAGGGGCTTTCCAGTTTTAAGATAACAGAGTAAAGATGTTTATATTCTTCTTGGATGTCACCCAAAACAACTAGAAAAACAAAAACAGGAACATAACTTCTATGTTCAACTACCTAGGAGAGTCTACTTGCAAACCTGAACTCTGAAATGTGTGAAGATAGAAGAGAAATGGAGAAATAACTGGCCCAGTAAGGTAGATGAAGTGAAACCAAAGAGGCAGCAGAGGGCTGTCAATGCCTAAGTCTTAAGTAATAAAATTTCCAAGAACTGAAGGACATGATTCTATAGTTTAAAAAGAACTGTGTCCAATACAATTAATTTTTTAAAAGAAAAAGGAAAAAAGAACCACAACATCACTATGAAATTTCAGAATACTAAGTATAAAGAAAAGATTCTAAAAGTTTTCAGAAAAACAAAAAGGATAAATCTGTTAAGAATTGGTACCCGACTACAAAATAGCAGCATTAGAATCAATAGGGCAAGGGAACAGACCATCACAGTTCTAAACAGAAAATTATTTCTAACTTTGAATTCTGTATGCACACATATTGCCAAACATGTAGACTAAAGATAGTTTTAGACTCACAAATCTCAACCACTCTCTCTCAAATATTCCATGCACTATTTCACTGAATGCTTCTAGAGGAGTTGCTTTAATTATATCAGAAAAAAGTGAGAAAGGAGAGAAATAATAGCAAAAACCAAAACTAGGAAGCCAGAGGATCTAGGAAGCTGGGACATCATTTTCAGGAGAGAGGCAATGAGTAAGTGGGAATTGAGGGATAAGTTTAACAATCTAAGTATGCGTGTACCAAATAAAGTACATTTGTACTTTCTGCCCTAGGACAGTGAAGCCTGTTTATAGAGATGAAAAAATCTATAACTTTGCATGTATGTGTTTTTCTTTTTTCTTTTTTCCTTTTAGCTAATAGACCAGTTAAAGCCGGGTGGAAGATTGATACTGCCTGTCGGTCCTGCGGGTGGAAATCAGATGCTGGAGCAGTACGACAAGCTGCAAGATGGCAGTGTGAAAATGAAGCCTCTGATGGGAGTGATCTACGTGCCTTTAACAGATAAAGAAAAGCAGTGGTCCAGGTGGAAGTGATTTTACCTTCTGCTCTTTCTTCTTCCACACATGCAAGGTGAAAGGGTGTGGATTTTAAGACATTAGCCTGCAAGAGCTGCTTTTTTGGTCATTCTATGCCGCTCCATTTTAACATCAGAAATTCACTACATTAAAAATGTAGAAAAGTGTTGCATGGTCTGCCCTTTTTTTTGTTAAACTCACATCTTTGGGGAAGGGTGGGTGAGACTTGGTTGGCACAAGGTGTTTTTTAAACGGCAGTTTAGTGCTGTCTAAGGAGATCTTATCATCCGCCACTCTGTGTCTATATTTCCAAATCGTTTGTACAGATGCTGGGTGGTCATGGAAGCAAACACTTTGCTTTAAAGAGAAGAGGCCATCCTTTCCTGCCCGTCCACTCTCTGGTGTGGCATTGTTGTAAAGGGAAAGAAGGGAAGAGAGGTTCTTGTCCCAGTTTTCCAAGGTGTCAGCTTCCCAGAGAGGACATTCATCCTCTCAGCCTGACATCTCTTCCATCAGGTTCCTGGATGTCGGGCAGCCTATGCCTGCTTCATACTCAGCTGTTGTGTAAGAGCCACTGTAACAAGTAAACTTATTGCCCTTTTAAAGAACAGGCCAGCCAGTTTTAACCTACTTCAAGTTCCTGGGGAAAGGAAGGGATTCTGTCAACGCAGAGTGAGTGCCCAGGTCTCACAAACCCCCCCAAAGGGCCAGCAGCATGCAGTAGCCTCCAGCACAGCATGGCTCAATTCGACCCTGTTTTGTTGTACCACTCAGCGTAATCAGAATATTTTGTTTGAAGCCAAGATTTCTTCTTCTCCCCGCTCCCTCCATGGGGAGGAGTGAGGTCAGAAAGTAAAAGTGACATTAGCTAAGACCACTTGGAATTAAATGCCAAAATAAGAAAGGTTTAACAGTTTCCTTGTTTTAGAATCCATTTTTATTTGACAGATATTTATTTTAAGACCATTATTTTCTTAATGAGTAGCATGGTGATTTAAGTATAATAGATATCTTAATTTTGTTTTTTAATGAGTGTTTAATTGCAAAAATGGTAATGAATGTAACTTAGTTTGTTCAAACTGAGTTTTACTTTTAACTAAATTCTGATTGGCCATTTCTGGGATTCTTACTAGGAATTGCATATTATTCTTCACCTAATGTAGTTATAAAGTTGTTTTCTTTGAATTCTAACCTAGAGCACAGCCACTTCTTAAAAACAAACTAAAAAGCTATCAGTCTTGTCAGTTATAATCAGATGTGGTATAACAATGAATTACAACCTTCCTTCACCTTTCTTTTAGTATAGTTATACCATTATATATTTGTATGATTGCTGTTGTATAAAGGGGCAAACATATCATTGAAATTTGATATTAAATAAGAGTTCAGATTTTTATTTATATTTAAAATTTTATAAACAATAAATATTAGTACTGAGCATTCTATCTATAATTTAATGAAGGAAAGGGGTATTTTGTTTTTATAATCAGAGGTGTTTTTATTTTATTTTATTGATTTCATAGAAGGAAGACAGAGAAACATTAATGATGAGAGAGAATCATTGATCATCTGCCTCTTACACACCCCACACTGGGGATCAAGCCTGGAACCCGGGCATGTGCCCTGACCGGGAATTGAACAGTGATCTCCTGGATCTGTGAGCCACACGGGCAGGCCAGAGGTGGAATTTTTTTGTTGTTAATCCTCACCTGAGCATATTTTTCCATTGGTTTTTAGAGAGAGTTGAAGGGAAGAGGAGAGACAGAGACTAACACCAAGAGTAATTTGTTTTATTGTGAAACACGTTTCAGTTTGAGGACCTTCTTAATATATTTATTCATTAAGTATGTGTGTGCCCACTATGCCAGGCACTGGACTAGTTCAGGAATATACAGCTGTGACTTTGAAACTGACCATTCATAGTTATATGGGAGATTAAAAAAAAAATCAAAAGATAAGAAAAACAGGCAATTACTGGCATACCTGTTTTATTGTGGTTTGCTCTGTTGCATTTTGCAGATACTGTTATTTTACCAATGAAAGGTTTGTTGGCAACCTTGGGTTGATAAGTCTGTCGGTGCCATTTTTCCAACAGCATTTACTCAGTTGTGTCTCTGAGTTACATTTCAGTAATACTTAAACTATTTCAGACTTTTTTTATTTTATTGCTGTATTTGTGATGATCTGTGATTTTTTTTTTTTTTAATCTGTGGTTTTTGCTGTTGCTATTGTAATCGTTTGGATTGCCATAAGCCACATCCATATAAGATGGTTAACTTAATTGTTAATTGTTGTTTGTGTTCTGACTGTTCCACCAACTGGCTGTTCTGCTCTCTCACTCCCTCTCCTGGAGCCAATTAATAATCCTACAATGGCCTCTAAGTGTTCAAGTGAAAGGAAGAGTTGCATGTCTCTCACTCTAAATCAAAAGTTAGAAATGGCCGAGACCGGTTTGGCTCAATGGATAGAGCGTCGGCTTGGGGACTGAAGGGTCCCGGGTTCGATTCCGGTCAAGGGCATGTACCTTGGTTGCGAGCATATCCCCAGTAGCGGGTGTGCAAGAGGCAGCTGATCGATGACTCTCTCTCATCGATGTTTCTAACTCTCTATCTCTCTCCCTTCTTCTCTGTACAAAATCAATAAAATATATTTTTAAAAAAATGATTAAGCTTAATGAGGAAGGCATGTCAAAAGCTGAGACAGGCCGAAAGCTAGGTTTCTTGTGCTAACAGTTAGCCAAGTTGTGAATGCAAAAGCAAAGTTCTTAAAGTAAATTTAAAGTGCTACTCCTGTAAAACGTGAGTAGTAAGAAAATGAAACAGCCTATTGCTGATATATCAGGAGAAAGTTGCAGTGGTCTGTACATAAAAGAACAAACCAGCCACAACATTCTCTTAAGCCAGAGCCGAATCTCTGGAAAGATTCTAAACCTTTTCAGTTCTCTAAAGTCTGAGAGAGGTGAAGCTGCAGAAGTTTGAAGCTAGTAGATAATTGGTTTACGGTGTTTAAGGAAAGAAGGTCATCTCCAGATGCATCCAGAGCTGATGTAGAAGCTGCAGCAAGTTATCCAGAAGCTCTGGGTGGGATAATGAATGAACATGGCTACGTTAAACAATAGATTTTCCCCGGAGCCAGGTTGGATCAGTGTTTGGAGGAGTTCAAGGCTTCTGTAGAGGAAGTAGCTCCAGATGTGGTGGAGATAGCGAGAGAACTAGAACTAGAAATGGAGCCTGAAGATGTGACTAAATTACTGCAATCTCATGGTAAAACTTTAAAGGGCTAGGAGTTACTTCTTGTGGATGAGCAAAGAAAATGGTTTCTTGAGATGGAATCTCCTCCTGGTGAAGAGGCTGGGAAGATTAATGGAATTACAACACAGGATTTAGAATATTACATAAACTTACTGATGAAGTAGTACAGGGTGAAGAGGATTGACTCCAATTTTGAAAGAAGTTCTGTGGGTAAAATTCTATCAAATGGCATCACATGATACAGAGAAATTGTTCGTGAAAGGAAGAATCAGGTGATTTGGCAAACTTTTATTGTTCTTATTCTAAGAAGTTGCCACAGACATCCCAGCCTTCAACAACCCACCACCATGGCCAGTCAGAGCCATCAACATTGAGGCAAGATGCTACCTGCAAAAGGTCGTGACTCACTGATGGCTCAGTGAAGGTTCCCATTTATAAACAAGATATTTTTTCCAGGGGCAGGGGGAGAGAGGAAAAGTAGAGGGGGGAAGGAAAGACACTGGCATGATGAAATATTTAGCACATATATAGACATTTTTTAGAGACTCTAGAAATTTAGGATACCATATGCTACTTTTTATTATAAATGAGTTCTAGATGTAAGACAAAGATAGATAAGATGATGTAGAATTTTGAACATTATAGAAAATAACTTGAAAGTTATACAGATTTTGTAGTATTAGTTGTGACAAGGTTATACAATGATGGGTAAGAGTTTTTGGTTTTTCTTGGTGCAAAAAATGTTAAAAATCAGGTCTATAAACTTAATTTATTTTTTTCACTTTAGTGCTATACATTTCCTTCTGTTTGTTTTTAACAATACTGTTACTGACACCAAAGTAATGCATGTGCATATAAAAAGAGAAAAAAGTACAAAGAATTAAGTAAAATCACCCATAATCCCAGAACCCAGAGATAACGACTATAAATATTTTGGTAATTTTTTTTTTTACTCTTTTATCCATGACTATGTACATCTCTTAAATTCCTGAGTTCCATCAGCAGCATTATTTTGTAATCTTTTCATTTCATAAAATATCAACATTGTTGCCATCATTACACATTGATTTACGGTATTTTCCTGGTTTTATTGAGATACTTGACGTATGGTGTGGTGCAAGTTTCAAGTGTATAGAATAATACTTGATATATGCTTATATTCTAAAGTAATACCACAATAAGGTTAGTTTTATAGTTTCAGGTCCTCTATCCAAGTCTTTAATCCATTTTGAGTTTAATGTTTTCGTGTGCATAGTGTGAGATAGGGGTCCAATTTCATTATTTTTTATGTGGCTGTCCAGTTTTCCCAGCATCATTTATTGAAGATACTATTGTTTTTCTGCTGTGTATTTTTGGCTTATTAATTAATTGGCCATATATGTGTGGGCTTATTTCTGAGCTTCCTTTTCTGTTCCATTGATCTATGTTTTTATGCTAATACCTATTGTGATAACTTTAGCTTTGTAATATAATTTTAAGTCAGGATGTGTTATGTCTTCACCATGTTCTTCTAATATTATTGCTTTGGGGTTTTGGGGGTTTTATACAAAGTTTAGGAGTGCTTGTTTTATTTTTGTGAAAAATGCTGTTGGAATTATGATGGGGATTGCATTGAATTAGTAGATTGCTTTGGATAGTATGGACATTTTAACCCAATTAATTCTTCCAATCTGTGAGCATAGAATATCTTTTCATTTATTTGGGTCTTCAATGTCTTATTAATATCTTACAGTTTTTAGTGTATAAATCTTTTACTTCATTATTTAAATTTATTCCTGGATATTTTATTCTTTTTTATGCAATTGTAAATGGGATTGTTTTCTTAATTCCTCTTTCCAATAGTTCATTATTAGTGTATAGAAATACAACTAATTTTTGTGTATTGATTTTGTGCCTTGCAATTTATTGAATTAGTATATTCAAACACTTTTTTAGTGGAGGCTTTAGGGTTTATAATATGTCATCTGCAAAAAGAGACAGTTTTATTTCTTCTTTTCCGATTTTGATGCCTTTTATTTCTTTTTCTTGCCTAATTGCTCTGGCTAGGATTTCCAGTACTATGTTGAATAAAACTGGCAAGAGTGGGCATCCTTGTCTTGTTCCTGATCTTACAGGAAAAGCTTTCAGCTTTTCACCGTTGAGTATGATGTTAGCTGTGGGCTTGTCATATGTGGCCTTTATTATGTTGAGGTACGTTCCCTCTATACCCAGTTTGTTGAGAGTTTTTATCCTTTATCTTTAAAAAAAATTTTTTTTTTCTAAATGGAGAGGATATTTGGAAATGTACTATGTTATTGGGCAATAAAGGTATTTATTTACAATATCCTTAATGCCTTGTAACAGGTGAATAAACTGTGGTTAATTATTTAAAAAACAACAGTGGAATCTTTAATTCATATATAAAAAGCACAAGTTAATTTAATTTATGAATTGAGTACTTTGCAAGTACTGATAATTTAATGCTTGCATGATATTAAGTAAAAGCTATCCTATGAGAAATAAAGTACTTAAGTTATTTAGAAGACTATATTAAGTGGAACCAGAACTGATGATTTATTGTTTAAAAGATAGCCCAGTGCTATATGATAAAGGTAGCTTATGGGAGAAGTAATTTTTAAAATATTTTCTTGTACAATTTACCAAATTCAATTTAAAATAAATATTATCTGATAATTCCTTAATTCACCACTTACCTGGGAAATTTTAGCTCTTTATTTACCTTCCTTTTAAATTTATTTTAATACTTTAAAAAAAAATCTTTCTATTACAGAACAGTTGTACAAATGGTGCAAAGAACTGAATCTCTTCATCCAGAGTTACCAATTATTAACATTTTTCCACGTTTGCTTTCTCACTCCTTCCCTCCCTATATACCCATATATGTAATTTTTTTTTTCCTGAATCGTTTGAGAGTATTGCAAACATCACATTTCTTTACTACTTCAGTGACCAAAACACTTAGAATATCCTGAGAGATGAAGCTTTTAGACTTTTCAGGTAGCTTTATTTTTTCACTTTTAACAGCTTTATTAAGGTGTAATTTACATGCCGTACCATTTATTTTAGATTGCATTTTTGTTCCTTCCTTCCTCTCACTGGCAGTTGCTGGTACAGTGCTACACCTGGCTGAGCGAATGGTTTCTTTTGGAGCTGATAAAGCTGCCTTATGAAATCAGCTGACAGGTATATTATACCTACAGATGATGCTTTCCCCAAAAACGTTTGGGTTGATAATGACCCACTCAACAACTCCTAACAGATGTTTTAAGAAAAAGCTAAATTTTTGTCCAATTCTGTGACTGTAACTGTAAAAATTTACTTGAACTCAAATACTCATCATCATTTTACAATCAACAGTATTAGCAAGATCCTAGATCTAAAACTAACTTCTCTGAATTTTTGGTCTTGAAAGAAGAAGGTTATCTTTAGGATTAAAAAGAAAAGAAATCAGGTACTTTAGGTTTCATTCTTCATTCTTAATTTGCATGAGAGATGTTTGAAATGGCTGATTTCCATTTTTTGCTTTGACGGGACCGTTTGCTCTTTTTATTTTAAATAATAAATTGCTTGGGGATCAGTGTATTTTTACCGATTTAATTGTTGTATCTGAACTATTATGAAGCCAAGTTTTGCAGTATGTAACTCCTACTTACACGTTTCTCTCTTTTTTCCGCCCCCAGGGACGAACTGTAAAAGCAACATCAGCTTGACCAGTATATAATATTACAGTGGATTGCTCATCTCAATCCTCAAAGCTTTCGAAAACCACAGTATCACAGCTTGTTTTGGACTTTGTTACACTCTTTTTTTCAGCATGAAAATGTGTGGTTTTGTTAGGATTTCTAATTCTTCAAAGAGGCACAAAAGCCAAATTGGTAGAGAAAGGATGCAAAGTATGCATTTTACTTTTAAAATATTAAGCGAAGGCGTTCTGCAAAATGGGAAAGTTAGGTTTTTAACTGATTTGGAAGAGTGGTTTTTCTTTTCTTAGACACTTAATTCTGTTCCAATGTTTTTCAGATTGAGTTTGTGTATCAGATAACACCACCATTCACAAGTTAGACTTCTTTATTTTTGTGATGTCTGTGAGATGCTACTAAGAAAATAGAGATGAGCTTCCTATTTAAAGCTTTTGATGTGGTGTCATAGAATAGCATGTTGTAGATACAATCAGCTGCTTTGGTACCTTAAAACTAAGCAATTGTACATATTAACATTTAAGAAGGTGGAAAGTGATATTCCTTAACACTCAGATTGGACATAATTGACATAGTTAATTTCTCTTTAAAATTATAATAGACTTCCAGCTTAGTATTATTTTTTCTGTTTCTAACTTGCTGCTGATAATGTATATGAATTTAATGTGCTGTGTAAGCTGTGTCTTAGTTACTGAACAGTTTATGCAGTGCTGCTTTGCCAAATAAAGTTAAAAGTAAAGAGGCACTGGTGGTGTTTGAATGTATAATGAACAGCATTTCCACCAGATACAGAATGCTGACTAAGATCACAGAAAAAAATTATTTCTCTGGTGCTCCATTTTGTGAAATATGAATGGCATTAATTCAGCTGTACATTTGCAGAATGAATGTGACTGTTTCTTGAGAACAAGTACTACACCTCACTTACTTTGCTTTGCTTCACACAGGGTTTTTCCTCTTGTAGATGTACAATAAATGCAGGATGAGTGAGCAAATGAATTGACTGAATGTCAGGCAAGAAAGAGCTGTGTTTAGGATAAATTTACCAAAATCCATCTCTCACCTATAATGGCTTTATTATAATGACTATAAATGAATTTCAAAAAGTCAGGAGCACTTTGGGATCTTGTTTAATATTGTGGCTTTATACCTTTTATAGTGGGATCTTGGTTTTTTCGGGGTTTCAGAGCTTGAAGCAAGATGAGCACTAGAGCTAACAGAACTAGCACTCTCAGCAAAGCCCTTCGACTGCTGTGCCCAAACGCATGTGATTCTGACAAGTGGATGCTGAGCGAGGATGCAAGGCACCTCTCCCCCACTTTTTTTTTTTTTTTAACAGTTTTTTTTTTTTAAATATATTTTATTGATTTTGTACAGAGAGGAAGGGAGAGAGATAGAGAGTTAGAAACATCGATGAGAGTCATCGATCAGCTGCCTCTTGCACACCCCCTACTGGGGATATGCCCGCAACCAAGGTACATGCCCTTGACCGGAATTGAACCCGGGACCCTTCAGTCCCCAAGCTGACGCTCTATCCATTGAGCCAAACCGGTCTCGGCTCTCACCCACCTCTTAACGTCCTAACCCTCTCTTCCTTAAAAATGGCTTTAAAAATTATGCACACATCTTTTCACTTGTGTCTCTTTGGGGGAAAGATCTCAGAACAGGACACTGGCATTAGTTGGTGGCCAAACCTTACCAGTTTCAGTTCTTTATTGGCTTCAATTTGCTGTTAGTACAGCTTCTGGAAGTAGTCCATAAAGCCTCATTTGACTCAATGTCATTTGAGGTAATTTCAAAGGTGAAGTCACGAGGAAAGATGAAAAAATTCTGTTATTTCCTAGGGAGAACATCCTATATAATAAAAGGGTAATGTGCAAATAAACTGAACAGCAGAACTGAACAATCAAAACATAATATGCTAATGATATGCTAAGGTTGCTCAACCACTTGCTATAGCATGCATCAACCACCAGGGAGCAGGTGCTCCAATCAGTAGGTTAGCTTGCTGTTGGGGTCTGCCAATTGGGACTGAGCAAAATGGGCCACATGCCCCGGAGCCTCTCCCTGGCCTGATGGTGCACCAGTGGGGTCCCTCAGCCTGGCCTGCCCTCACAATCTGGGACCATCCAGGGGATGTTGGACAGCCAGTTTCAGCCCGATCCCGCAGGCCACTCCCTTGGGAGGGCGCCAGATGCAGGGCTCATGGCTGGTGAGAACTGCTTGGCAGTGCGAGCCTCTCTGTATCGGGACTGATTGGGCACCAACCCAGAGCGGGCACAGTGGGCCGGGATGAGCGAGAGCCTCAGGAGCTACAGATAGTGTAGGACTGGGTTTTGGCCGGATCACTGCAGGCCACCTGGAAGAACCCCACCTGTGCACGATTTTGTGCACTGGGCCTCTAGTATCTGATATTTGAATGACTTGAAACATTAAAATGCTTGTGGAAAGATGGAGGGGTAGCTATAGTCTACTTGCACTGAAGATGGGAAGAATTTCAAGTTTTCAGAAAGATTGTTTCAATGGGCCTTTTCTCAGGAAAAGAGAAAGTCCTGTTCAGTCCATCAGGCAGTGTATTTTGAAGATCTTGATTCTGCTTCTCTAATCCTTAATTTCCCTCTTTGTAAAATAGGGTAGGTATGGTTCAATCTGAGCCCAATGGTACAGCTCAGGAAATATTGGCAACTTATGATTATATTAAAGAGTTTGTTAAGGCTTAAGAATAAAGTATAATTTATTAACAGCCTATTGTACATGGGACATCTTTTCTCAAGTATTTCAACATCATAGCAATACTAAATTGTGTTTAATTTCTTCATGGGTAAAAGATGTGCTGAAAGACATGCCTTGAAGTTTTATTTTATTGGGTATGGCTATAGGTGACATCCTTCCTTAGAAAGCAAAGGGCACAGCATCCCATAGAGAGTACAAACAACCTACGTTCACTCACAGTCATTTCTCTAACTTGTCCTTGAGGAAAAATTAAATCTTTGCTCAGTTCTAAACTCAATAAAATGCTTGACTTTTTCAGGAAATAAAAAGAACCAATTTCCATGTTTGTTAATTTGTTGATGTATTCGGTTATATCTCCAACCCAAATTAAGCTCTTTGCTGAAAGAAACAACCTGTCTCAGGTTCATTCTGGAAACATGTCCTAGAATTTGAAAAGATTGGCCACTTACGATTAAAAACAACAAGAATACAAACACATATGTAAATAGGAACATCATGTGAGTATAGACAGGTATCACTATATTATTACTCTGAAGAATAATTTCTAGAAAATGTATAATTCTGGCATTAGGTGATGATGGGAATAATTTGCCTTTAAAATCCTAACCCCCCCAAAAAACAAAACAAAAAGAAGAGATGCTAAACTAGATGCCAGTTTTCTATAAAGATGAATTTGTGCAAAACTGCTTTATGCTCTGAGAATACATAGCCTGGCATTAGCTGATTGCACATTAAAACATTAAATAAATAATGGGAAAGATTCATTCCAATGGATGAAACAACCAGCTAATATGTAAAAGTGACATTTTTACCAAAGCAGTGCCCAGAAATCCATTCATCATTCTGCTTTTCAGTTTAAATGCACTTTTCTCTCCCATCAGTACAGGCTAATGTTGAGAACTGGTGACTATAAAAATGAGCTGTGGAGTTGGCGCAGGAAAGTACTAGTAGCCGCCTTGCTCACTTCGCCCTCAGTGAAGTTGGCTAAAATTTTTGACCTGCCAGGTTCTCTCCTTCCACCTGGATTTCCTGTATCGCTTCATGCCCTTGTTAGAGCTACTTGTATTCAGTCTGAGTTTTTTTCTCCCAAAGGTCAGCCTAGTAAGGTAGCCACCTCCATGACATAATGTCAGTCACTGGAGACATCTCACTTGAAATCGGTTCTCAGAAATAGGTTTTGCAGGGGAGAGAAGGGAGCACTTCGGGAGGGTAAGGTGAGCAATAGGAGGGCCACAAAACAAGGGGGAGCCGTGCATGAGGTGGCACAGGATGGCCAGGGGCCCATGGCTTCTAAAAAGTACGGAGTTATTAGCACTGCCGTTCTAAGGCCACCTCTTGGATACTTAATTTTCTGTCTTGGCTAACTACACATTTCCATTTTCAGGAACAGCTTACATAAATCAGAATTAGATTGTACGTCTTTAACTGTTTGGAGTCCTCTAAATTTCAAAATATTTCACATACTTCCAAGGAAAATATTTCTATAATAAACAAGAACAAAGGTTTGGGGCTTGTAGAATCTTCTGGGTTTTCCATACCTTCCTTAGCCCAGGTAAAAAAAAAAAAAAAAGTTTGTAAATATCTAAAACCCAGTATTCATATAAATTATAAGTGAAACGTCCCTGCCCCAGCTGTTTAAGTTACACTTAGAGATACATCCCATTGATGAGGTAGTCAGATTCCTCAGATGTAATGGGACGAGCTTTCTTCAGTTTCTGCTTGAGCAGGCGTAGTCTGCAAGCAACCATGAGAAGCAGCAACGCAGTGATGGCCAAGCCCAGTGTCAGCGGCAGCACAGCACCTGGAAACAGTGGAAGAAGAGGGTGGGCCAGTGTTTTTATTGATTTTTAGAGAGGAGAGGGAGAGAAACATCAATGAGAGAGAAACGAATTGGCTGCCTCCTACACACTTCCTACTGGGGATCAAGCCTGCAACCTGGGCATATTCCTGATTGGGAACTGAACCAGTGACCTCTTGATACATGGGACAATGCTTAACCACTGAGCCACACTGGCCCAGCAGCCTGGTGGTGGTTCATGACTAAATAAGCACTTCATATGCGCTATCTCATTTAATCTGAAGAATTAAAGTAGACAGATACCTGTATTGCCAGCATTTTGCAGATTAACTGAGGTGCCAAAAGATTAATTGACCTAAGAGCATATGACTTTTACATGGCAGGTGGAGGTCTCAAACCCAGACTCCTTTATACCCAAATGTTCTACCAGGTTCCTACAGAATTTGATGGCATCAGTGGGTACAAATGTTACAAATGTCAGATCAGCCTCATGCCCACTGTAGTAGACACCCTGTCAGCAGGCAAGAGTAGACACTGTGACCACAGGAACCTTCATTGCAGTCAACAGGTGATATTTATGGATTCACACATGGTCATTCCCTATGAAAATAAGTATGGACAACTGATTTCTGGTTAGGACTTTAAATTTTTATTTTATTTGTCTAAATCCAGGGAACCAAGTTTCAGCCAGCAGAACCATGGTTGAGAATTAACTTCAAAATATGCTGGTGTAATTCTGGCTAACTGGAAGGAAACAGGGTTTTCCTGGGGGGTTGTCCTGCACACCCAGACTAGAGGCAGCCTTTAGAGGCTTGCACGAGTCTGGGAGGAACAGAGTGTGCCCTGGGTCAGTCTTTCTTTTTTAAAAAAAAAAAAGATTGATAAATTTAATACGTTACACTTGATAAATTTAAGGCATAGAGCCTATTACTTGGATACATTTACACATTGTTTTTTAAAACTTGTATTTTATTGATTTCAGAGAGGAAGGGCGTGAGGGAGAGTTGGAAACATCCATGATGAGAGAATCATTGATCGGCTGCTTCCTGCACGCCCCCTACTGGGGATCAAGCCCACAACCCGGGCTTGTGCCCTGACTAGGAATTGAACCGGGACCTCCTGGTTCACAGATCCACACTCAACCACTGAGCCATGCCAGCTGGGTGATACACTTATATATTGTTATATAATTGCATTGAAGCAATATTTATCAATTACATCATGAAAGTACAATATTACTGTATATTCATTATACCATGCATTAGCTATTTATGGCTTATTTACTAAGTGAGATAAGACAGAGACAGACCATTACTATATATCACATGTGGAATTTTAAAAAGTCAAACATAAAAAAGCAGATCAGTCTTGTCAAGCGCAGGAGGCCTTATTTTTAGTCTGACCTACTTCCTAGTCAGCCCAGTCTTACAGATGAGATGGTGGAGCTATTTTTAGCTGTAAGGGTCTTGCCAACTGGTGGAGCCAGAGGAGCAGAATCTCCATTGCATACGCCTATTCTATAGCCTTCCATTTATTCCTTCTTTCTGCATTAACAGCCAGGTGCCTACCTCTGAGCTAAGTGCTGCCCATCAAAGATAATACACTGATGCTGACGAGCGCCAGTCCTCAGTGCTTTATTGCTTCACTCATTTAACTTTCACAGCCACCACAAGAGTTGGTGGAATTCTTATCCCCATTTTACAAATGAGGGAACCAAGGCACCGAGAATTAAGTGACTCGTCTAAGGCCGTATGTAAGTGGTGAGGCTAGGACGCTGCAGCCCCAGACAGTGCAGCTCCAGGGCCGCTGGAGTCCAGGACTGCTCCACAAGGTAAAGAAGGTCACAGCCTAGTGACCTCAAGTCTGGGAGACAGACATTTAGGTGAAGAAGTGCAGATGTGAGAGGAGTGGTCCCTGCATCTAGCTCACTGGACCTTTGCTGGAGTGACCTGGCTGTATGATGGATCTTTTTGGGTGAGCAAGGGAGATGTTTATATCTGACATTTCCAAATCGAGATTCCTAGAGGTTTTCTAGTAGATTTATGGGTTATTCGGGCCTAAATATGTGGGAGCCTTTAGCATCCAGGTGGTGGTTGCAGCCACAAAAGTGGGTGAGATTGCCAGAGAGAAAGGAAGGAAGGGAGGTTGGGAATAAGGCCCGGAGAAACACCGCCATTTAAGGTGGCGGACAAAAGGAGAGAGTGGGAAAGAGGAAAAGACGGGTCAGAGCAATGGCAGGGCAACCCAGAGAGAAGGGTGTCTTCAAAGCAGAAGGAAGAGACTGTCAGAGAAAAGTGCTCAGCTGCATAGGGGCTAAGGAGAGGTCTGGGGAGGTGAAGCCTCAGGAGGCCACTGGGCTTAGCGGTCAGAAACCCAGGGATGCCCCTGTACTCGGAGAGATTGGAGTGTGGCTGCAGCTGTTGGGAATGAGCCCATGAAGAAACAGATTAAAAACAGGTTGCCCTAGCTCAGTGGTCGGCAAACTCATTAGGCAACAGAGACAAATATCAACAGTACAACGACTGACATTTCTTTTGAGAGCCATATTTTTTAAACTTAAACTTCTAAGGCCACTTCTTTAAAATAGACTCGCCCAGGCCGTGGTATTTTGTGGAAGAGCCACACTCAAGGGGCCGAAGAGCCACATGTGGCTCGAGAGCTGCAGTTTGCCGACCACGGTCCTAACCACTTCACTATATGAAAGGTAATGAATCAGATTCTTTGAAAGAGAGCAAAATAAGCACATGGCATCACCTTGTGCACCTCATAATCTAGGCTAGTGGTCGGCAAACTCATTAGTCAACAGCCAAACACTAACAGTACAATATGGAAATTTATATATATATATATTTTTTTTTAATTTATTTATTTATTTTTTTACAGAGAGGAAGGGAGAGGGATAGAGAGCCAGAAACATCGATGAGAGAGAGACATCAATCAGCTGCCTTCTGAACACCCCGCCCTGGGGATGTGCCCGCAGCCAATGTACATGCCCTTGACCGGAATCGAACCTGGGACCTTTCAGTCCACAGACCGACGCTCTATCCACTGAGCCAAACCGGTTTAGGCTGAAATTTCTTCTGAGAGCCAAATTTTTTAAACGTAAACTTCTTCTAACGCCACTTCTTCAAAATAGACTCGCCCAAGCCATGGTATTTTGTGGAAGAGCCACACTCAAGGGGCCAAAGAGCCGCATACCGACCAGGAAAGGAAGAGATGTGGGGGCAAACAGACAAGAACTTACAATAGGAGGGAGCTGAGGAAGTTCACTCCTGAGAGCTTTGATTTTTCCAGGCTTAAAACTGGCTCCAGGTAGAGTGATTTCCTCTCCAAGACAAGAGGACCTGGAGCCGAGTACATACTAATGGCGTTTCAACTCCTGTCTATCTGTAGAATCCCACTGAGGAAGGTTTTGCCTGGAAGTGTCTGGGCACAGGAGGAGGGGATGTGGGCGTTGTGGTGGTGACTGTGGGTACGAAACAAAGGCTGGTATTCCGCAGAGAATTGTGGAAGATAAAAACCTGTGATAAGCTAACCCCCTAGCATCGCCTCTAGGGCTGGCTCATAAGTTCCTCACATGGCAGCCCCTCCCCAGGACTCCATAATCAGGGCTCCGTAATCACGGCAGAGTTTCTCCACGTGTAACAGCTGAGCTTTGGCTGCTAGTTTTCCTAATGGCCACCCTGAAGAAGGAAGTTCTGAAATGGCCAAGGGCCATGAAGGTATCGGTTCCCCCTGCGCCTTCCAGGACCAGCCACTAGGTTAGAAATGGTACAAAGGAGAGACGGGTCAACCTGTGGTTCAGGGCAGGAAAATGATGAAAGGCTGCCCTTCCTTAAGAATGAGCACCATGCCGAAGCCGGTTTGGCTCAGTGGATAGAGCATCAGCCTGCAGAATGAAAGGTCCCAGGTTCGATTCCGGTCAAGGGCATGAGCCTTGGTTGCGGGCACATCTCCAGTAGGGGGTCTGCAAGAAGCAGCTGATCAATGATTCTCTCTTGTCAATGTTTCTAACTCTCCCTCTCTCTTCCTCTCTGTAAAAAATCAATAAAAATACACACTTAAAAAAAGAATGAGCACCAGTGTTGAGGCTACAGGGAACAGTAAAACACGTACAATCTAGGGGAATTTTCTATTGGCTAAGTCAGACAAGAGGCTGCTGCACTGACAAATCTGACTCCTGTTCACTGTTTTGAGGACAAGGAAAATGAAATCTCCCAGAAAGTGCTTGCTAGAATACAGAAAATTCTTCTGGGCTTTTAAGTACTTTTTCAATGTTTTCAGTATGGGTTCTTTGAGATTTAAAACTTTCTAACCCCTTTGAACTCACATCATGATATTTTTCTCAGAAACCAGCTAAGGGGGTGAATTGGGTACTCTGTTCATATGACCGGGAGTGGCTTTTTTTAGTCACTTATCTGGGAGTCAGCAGGGCTGCAGACTGGGCAGCATCCATGTGTTTGACATCTGGAACATGTTGGCCATCCATTGTTTAAAAATTATACTTTAGTGTGGAGAGCGGCTACAGTGTTGAGACAGGTTCAAGCCTGGGACTAATGAGAGGGCACGATCTTCTTCTGGCAAAGCCACGTGTAAGTCCCAGCACAATTACAGCCAGAAGCTATAGCTGTAAGCTTGACCTCATGGTCGGAACCTGTGGCTCCACGTGGCTGAGTGATATGGGCTGCGGGAGGTGCAGCAAGTAAACGAAGTTTGATCAGGTGCGTGTAACTGAGTAGATTCGAAACCCGCGAGAACGTTGAAAGCACGCCCTTACTTTGCCTCGTGGGAACTGGCTATAAAACAGAGACTCGCCTTGCAGGCCGCAGCGCTATCCCTCCATCAGAATGGGTAGTGTCCCACTCAGATCCAGCTTTATTTTCTTGTCTGTCTTTTCTAAATCCTTCACTGCCCCCCACTCGGCTTCACCCATGGCCGTGCTGACTCGGCACACTTTTATATTGACCAAATATTACAAAAGATACTCTTAAGGTAAAAAAAGAAAGTTTTCTCAACTTAGATCTATAACAAGAATCATCAGTGATTCTCATCATTGATGTTTCTCTCTCTCTTCCTTCCTCTCTGAATTTAACAAAGAAATATATTTTTAACTGGTTTGGCTCAGTGTATAGAGCATTGGCCTGCGGCCTGAAGGGTCCCAGGTTCGATTCCGGTCAAGGACTTGTGCCTTGGTTGGGGGTACATCCCCAGTGGGGGCTGTGCAGGAGGCAGCTGATCAATGTTTTTCTCATTGATGTTTTTAACTCTCTATTCCTCTCCCTTCCTCTCTGTAAAAAAAATAAAAAATAAAAAATAAAAAGATCCACCTTTTCCCCCTAAATTTTCACTAATTAGTTTGGGGATTTGGGACTATCGCCTGAGTTCCTACAGGACTATGTAGGAGTGTTTTCTTTCTAGTTAAAAACAACCAAAATTATGGAATGATGAGACTTTTCTTCCATTTACTAAATACTCTACTTCCTACAGTTTCCTGTTCCTATTGGCTTCTGTCTTTGTCAAAACACTCGGAGAACTGGGCACTTTAAGACCTTTACTCTTGTATCACAAATAACTCAGTAATAATAACCATCATGGTATGAGCCGAGCACTGTGCTAAGTGCTTTGTATTTACTGTCCCATGTATTCTCCCTAACAACTCCGAGCAAGTGCAGTTATTAGCTCCATCTTACACATGAGGAAACTGAGATCCAGAGAAAGAAGAAAACCTGCCCAACGTCATAACAGTTCAGTGGTGGAGAAAGATCCAAGCCTGGCATGTTGTTCTTAACCATATGCCACAAATATCGAATATTACTCTTTTCACAGAAGGTTACACCTGGAAGGGACTATGGTGATTATCTAGTCCAATCAACTTATAAAAGAGGAAGCTGAGGTTCAAAGGTGTGAGGTGACTAGTGTTAAGTGCCCGAAGGTGAAGCTTGATATAGGAGATGATGAGAAATCAGTTCTGATCCACAGACCACTGCCCTTGTCATGAGCTGTTAAATGTTTTTTTCTGGTATCCTCAACTAGAGGGTATTATGATTCTGCAAATCTTTATACTCTGCACCCTAGCCGGTTTGGCTCAGTGGATAAGAGCATCGGCTTGGAAGGTGAAAGGTTCTGAGTTCAATTCCAGTCAAGGACATATGCTTGGATTGTGGGCACGATGCCAGTAGGCAACATGTAGGAGGCAGCCGATCAATGATTCTCTCTCATTAATGTTTCTATCTCTCCCTCTCCCTTCCTCTCTGAAATTAATAGAAATAATAAATAAAAAACTTAGTGAAGAACTTAAAAAAAATCTTTATATTCTGCAATGAATATTCAAGATATATTTACCTATTTCTGGGGCTGGGTGTTCACCTCCTCCTCGATTGCTCTTTGACTCAAAAATATAATTCTCTTCTTTTTTATTCTCTCCCGAGGAATCACTATCTGTGGAAAATAAGTAGAACATGCATTGAGGGTACATCAGAAACTTTAGAAAAAAAGACAGGAATATACAGCATCCATTTCTCTAATAAGCACAGGCCTATGCTTATCACCAGTACACTAGATAAGTAATGTGACCAAGTTAATACAGCAGAATGTGTGGCTAGTACAAATCCACTGGACAGAGGGAGGGAAACAAGCATATTGTGCCAGGACTCCCACCTCCACCTCAGAAGGAAGGAAGAAAGGGACTCGGCCGGAGGAGTCAAGGGTAGTCTCTGAACTTCATAGAATGGAAAGTGTAAGCAGTCCCAGAAGGCCTTTCTTCATTAAAAAAGGCACATGGACATGCTATTTCACTTTCTCACCTGATCCTAAGTATGCTATTAAGAGGAGATATTAAGATAAAATTTTAGAATTTCTATCCCACTTTCTTTTAATGAGCAATGGCCAGTCCATTCTATCATTTCTTCTCTAGTAATTTATAGCATTTGTGTGCTTGCTACATTGACAATATAATAGTTGAGTTAGTAACGTTACCCTCACGCTGTGATTTCAAGTGCAATTTTTGGGAAATATAAGGCTTAATGTCTACGAATTAGAAATGATCAGCTAACATGAGACATGTTACAGGAAAACAAACACTTTAAAGCTTCCTTACTCATAGGGCATCAACAGAAATGTTCAGGACACCTGCAACTGAAACAAGACTATGTAAAGGGGCTATATGCATTTGTTTGATAATTTGTATTAAGAAATATACGCAAACTTACCAAGGACCATAAGTCTTCTGGATAGTGGAAAAATAAAGTTAATCTCACCAAAAGTGCATGAGACTTGCTTCTCTGTACTCGTTTAAGCAGTAATTATTACTTTCCCACCTCTGCCAATGTGACAGATGAGAGACTGCCTCTCCTACTTCCTGTACTACATTACCAGCATTAACCTTGGTATTGTTTCAGCATGTGTAAATGAGTTAATTTTTTTTATTCTCAAAACGTGTGTGGGGGAAGCAGAACATTTAACCTGTTCCTATTTCTTGCACGAGCTGTTGATTCTTGTAAGGCAGACATAGGTCATGAACAGCAATGTGTTTTTAAATCTATTTATGTTATGCTGAATAGAACATCATTTCAACTCACATAAAATTGGAAGCTGGGGAGAGGGCTGCTGACTAAACAAACGCCACGGGCTGTGAGGGCCTCTCTGACCCTTTCAGAGTTCCACTCTTCCCATTCCTGTGACCCTGGATTTTCAAACGTTGTTTTTTATGGATAGATAGTAACACATAAAAATGCTCAAAGTGAGAAAAGTAAGTTTTGTAAAAATAATATCCTATTTTTGTTAAAAGTAAATAAATGTGCGTGCATATGTGTATAAATAGAAGTAACCAGCCCTGACCGGTTTGGCTCAGTGGACTGAAGGGTCCCAAGTTCGATTCCTGTCAAGGGCATGTAACTTGGTTGCTGGTGCATCCCCAGTGGGGGGTGTGCAGGAGGCAGCTGATCGATGTTTCTCTCTCATCGATGTTTCTAACTCTATCCTTCTCCCATCCTCTCTGTAAAAAATCAATAATATATCGCTTCTTGGCCTTTTGGCTAAGATCAAGTGTAAAAAATTAATAATATACATTTTCTTCTGGTTACTTTTCTTTCTTTTTTTAATATAACAGTGTTAACAGTGAGCTTTGCTAGATGATTTAAATTTTTTTTCTGTATTCTCCAAATTTTCTACTATAAACCTGGGACCTTTCAGTCCACAGGCCAATTAGGAAAAAACAATATATGTTATAAATAACTGAATATCTAATCTCTCTTCATCTCTGATACTCATTCCTTACATCTTTATAGCCCAAGTCAAAGGCTTCATGAAACAGAGATTGCAAATATATCTCAGACTGGGTGGCAACTCCTGCCTGCTGATGGTGGCAGCCTGGAGCATTATGTTCAAAATGGTTCTGAGGCTGAGTCCTCACCCCCTAGAAGGCACTGGGAACAGAGTAAGAAGCCAGGAAATTCCTTGGCAGGTGGAATGAGGGGAACTGAGACAAGTATATAGTTAAACAAGGCCAACCAATTAGCAGCCTGCTAGTAAATCACAAGTTCTCATCTTCCCTAACCAAGAACAATTAGGAGCAGATGGTTTACACCTCTCCTTCCCAGCCAGAAGGCAGATAGCTTAAGTCACCTGGTCCCGGAGATAGATAACAGAGGTCCAGGGGCCATTGGTGCCAGTCAAACCTCAGAACGGATGCAGTCAAGGGAACAAGTAATAGCAACCAAAAAAGTAGAGCCAGACAAACCTGAGATAAAAGTAAAGAAAGCAGTGAAGCTGACCAGGGAATGATCCCAATTCCCCTATACACTCATCTTGATGCATTAGCATTGTGGTCGGCTCTTTTGGCCCCTTGAGTGTGGCTCTTCCACAAAATACCACGGCCTGGGCAAGTGAAGAAGTGGCATTAGAAGTTTAAGTTTAAAAAATTTGGCTCTCAAAAGAAATTTCAATCGTTGTACTGTTGATATTTGGCTCTGTGGACTGATAGTTTGCCGAGCACTGCATTAGCATATTAAAGGACACACCTGGAAAACTGTTGAATAGTCTGTTGAGACCCTCCCCTGAGACCTATCCTAAAACTCCTGCCTTTACTTTTTTACTACTTTTTTTTTTTTTAATAGGATTTTATTTAGAGAGAGGAAGGGAGAGGGAGATGAGATAGAGAAACATCAATTATGAGCAAGATTGATTGCCGCCTCCTACATGCCCTCTACTGGGGATTGAGCCTGAAACTCAGGCATGTGCCCTGACCAGGAATTTGAACCGTGACATGCTGGTTCATGGGTTGATGCTCACTCAACCACTGAGTCACACCAGCCAGGCTAAAACCCTTGCCTTTGGACAACAGATTAAAAACCCTAAGACCACAGACCCGGTGTGTGCTCCCTCTTGAGCACGCCATGCCACCCTTTCCTCAGGCGTGTACTTGTGCTTGCATTCTCCTAAGCTCTAAGGGTCCCCAGTGACAGGATCACCGAGCAGAATCTAGCACAGATCAGGGCCGACGAAGTGCTGTATGAGCGTCAGGCTACTTAACAGCCCTGAAATGGGGCTCTCGGTGCCGGAAGCGGCCTGGGGCATCTAATTTAAACCCCTTATTAACTGACGAGGAACTGCTTTCACGCGGGCCTCTCTAACTCAGGAACGTAGCAAGAGTTACTCTGCCTTGGTCTCTGAAAACTCATTTCTCTCCGTCAGCTCTTCATGCCTCCTGCCAAAAACACTTGGCTTCCCCTGACTGTTTCTTAGGTGGCTGTCTCCTCCACGTAAAAAAAAAAACAACTAAAAATTCCACGGCAGGGCTGAAGTGACTGATTTGCCCAGCAGGTGGCAGTATTAACAAGGAATAAGGAATTGGCCAAGCCTCAGAAGGGCAGATAAGCTAACCTGTAAAAGAAGAACACCCTGCCAGCATGGCTCAGTGGCTGAGTGTAGACCTATGAACCAGGAGATCATGGTTCAATTCCCCATCAGGGCACAGAATCAATGATTCTGTCTCTTTCTCTCCTTTTCATTCCTCTCTGAAATCAATAAAAATGTATTTAAAAAGAAAAAAAGGTCCCCTGTGGAATTTTTGCAAACATATTATATTTGTATGGAAGCACTTAAAATCCACAAAGTACATAAACAAAATGTTGAAAGCAAATATACCAAAACATTCAAATTTGTTTTCAATAAAGGCTGATATTTAAAGTCATTTCCTTTTTTCTTATTTGCATCTTCTATACCTACTGCAATGAACAAAAAATTGTCACAAAGAAGTTGTTAAACCAGTGATAGATTATTTCAGTTTAATGTATGCAGAGTTTGCATATGGAAAAGATATTCACAAAAGCATAAATGTGATGGTCTATATTTCTTATATCATACAATGGTACACATATAAATGAGTAAAAATTAACTTTAAATGATAAAATCCGTTAATGCTTCAACAGTGTGGATGCACTTAAAAATCTTATTAGCCTTATTTTAAAAATTAAAAGTTACAGATTTAGTTAGATTGGAGGCATAACACTGAATCACCAGCACATGCAACCATTTCAAAATGACATATTATTTCCTTCACTTTCACTTGCTTAGTGTGAAGAGGATTTACGCGAATATATAGGGATTATACTGCTTCATCTCAAAATAACCTAAAACTTAACACTCAGGGCATTAGCTGCCTGAATATAGGTGTTTCTACCTCTAACTTATTTACAAATAAAAGTATTGATTATTGATACCCCTAGAGTGTGTATCCAGGTATGAATGTATGGTCATATTTAGTAGGTGTTTCTTATTATTTTCTAACTAATAAAAGTGTAACATGCTAATTGACCTTACCTTCACAACGCCCACCAGGCAATCAGGAGTATGCAAATTAACCTAACAAAAATGGTGGGTTAATTTGCATATGCATGTGCTTAGCAACCAGGGGCATGCCACACTACCCTAGCCTCTGAGCAGCCTGGGAAGACAGAAAGGCCAGCTCCAGGCCAGAGTGGAAAGGCAGTTCTGGGCCAGAGCAGAAAGGTGGCTCTGAGCTAGAGCAAAGGTCATGATGGCAGCCAAGTTCTTCTTTTATTTTATTTTATTTTTTAAATATATTTTATTGATTTTTTACAAAGAGGAAGGGAGAGGGGTAGAGAGTAAGACCCATCGATGAGAGAGAAACATAGATCAGCTGCCTCCTGTACACTCCCTATTAGGTATATGCCTGCAACCAAGGTACATGCCCTTGACCCTTGAGTCCGCAGGCCGACGTTCTATCCACTGAGCCAAACCAGTTAGGGCAGGAAGGCCCGTTCTTGGACTAATCTTCATGCATTGGGCCTCTAGTAAAAAAATAATCAGTGCAAATGGGAAGCTTTATTTTTTCTTTTGGCCAAAGTATTCATGGTAATGCTTCTTCTTCCTTTTAAGATAGTTCCTCATCACTCTCCAAATATAACCTTAATTTTGAGCCAAGTGTCCTTATAGAAATCAAAGCTCTTCATGGAGAACCTGTCTCGAGCCCTTACCTGGCATCACGGGGCCAGTTTGAATCTTTGGTGCCCAGGAGGCGGAATGGTTCCTCTCGGTGTCTGGGAGCGCAGGCGGCCGGTGTGGGGCAGCGGCTGTCTGAGGCTTCTCTGGGGCACGTCCTGCTGCATCTTTGCTCGTTGCGATGGTGCTAGGCTGGGAAGTCGCCGTGTGAGTCCCCGTCTTCTGGTTGAGGCTCACTGAAGTGTGCAAGAGCTAGTTAGTTGTTTATTGGGCTTCTTTTCTGAGCTTTAACCAAAACCACTAAATCTGCAGTAGATTTGACGTCATGGGTATTTGGGGATAATAACATACCCAGTTAAGACATGTCAGAGTCTCATAAAAACCTCTCTCTCGTTTTCATTTTTTTTAAAAATATATTTTTATTGATTTTTTACAGAGAGGAAAGGAGAGAGATAGAGAGCTAGAAACGAAGGAAAGAGATAGAGAGCTAGAAACGTCAATGAGAGAGAAACATCGACCAGCTGCCTCTTACACACCCCCTACCGGGGATGTGCCCGCAACCAAGGCACATGCCCCTGACCAGAATCGAACCCGGGACCTTTCAGTCCGCAGACCGATGCTCTACCAGTGAGCCAAACCGGTTTCGGCTCTCTCTCGTTTTCAAATGAGTGATCTCTCCTCAAGTAATTACCTTTCTGTCACGTGTAAATTGACAAAGAGAAAACTTGTAAACCTTGTGAGATTCCCCATCCTTCCTCAGACCAACACTTCATTGATTTTCTGCAGCTTTTCTTCTTTCCTACGGTTCATGCGTAAGCATACGACAGGAGACTGCTCTGCAGATGACTTAGCCACACCGCAGTCTGTCATGCATTTTCTAAAAACTTTATCCAAACAAGATGTTAACTCACTTCCATTTTTGAAAAAGCGTCTAGTATAGAGCATTTTTCCCAATGGCGAAGCATCTTTCGGAAAAGTGCAAACAATTTTTGAAAAACTGTAAGCAATATAGACTAGTTGACCTTTGTAACTAGCATTAGAGACTCAATCAACGCTGCTTCAATTACGGCAAAGCCTGTTCATCAAGTTACATCTGAAGCCGGCGGAAAAAGAACCACATTGACTAACATGGTATCATGGAAATTCAGGCATCCCTTCTGCCCCAGCAGGCCATGCGGCCAACTCACAATTTTGACAGAAAGCTTCATCCGATCCGTCAGGACACTGCTCGGCTCCATCGCAAGCCAGTGTGATGTCAATGCAACAGCCGTCGTCACAGAAGAAGTGGTGGCGTGAGCAAACCTTCGAGCATCCTGTTCACAGACAAGACTCCGGTCACGGGACTGCAGGAGAGCGGCGTCCCCCTCAGGATGAACTGGGACTCGGCGTGCGATGAAATGCACGTGGGTGAAGAGGTACAGCTAAGGAAGCACCCAACACTCAGAGCTGGAGCAAGAGGCCCCTGGCTTAGCTCTCAGGCTTCACTTTGGAGCTGTTCTCACGAGGTGGGAGGAGAGAGGAAGCAGATCTGGTCCTCCCCATCCTGACCTGGGCCTCCTCCCTGGGGCCCCGCGCTGCGTTAGTTCCTTCATCCCATCACCTTGTCGGTCAGGTGCACCCTGCATGGCACGTGGGTGGCTGACCGTTGTGTTCCATACACCATTTTACACACGCTATGTCTTCCATTCTCGCTTCCCAAGCAGTGACTTTTGCCAAGATTAACTTGTTACTACTGAACCCTATTTGTTGACTACCATACCTCCTCGGTAAAGAATAAACAGAATCTTGCCGAAACCGGTTTGGCTCAGTGGATAGAGCGTCGGTCTGCACACTGAAAGGTCCCAGGTTTGATTCCGGTCAAGGGCATGTACAATACATTGGTTGCGGGCACAGCCCCGGTGGCGGGTGTGCAGGAGGCAACTGGTCAGTTTTTCTCTCATCAATGTTTCTAGCTCTCTATCCCTCTCCCTTCCTCTCTGTAAAAAATCAATCATATATATATATATATATATATATATATATATATATATATATATATGCATAAACAGAATCTTAAGATACTGGCTGGTATGAATTTACTCTCTCTAAATCATGAAATTCTCTCCTTTTGGGGGCTCCCAAGAGTTTTTAATCCGCATTCTAATTCATAGGAGCCACAGTGTATTTCCCTAAAAGGCATTTCCCCACTCCGGAGTAAGCCCACTCTACTAGACTCAGCTACATAACCCCTGGGGGGCTTCCTGACGCTGGGAACGCAGACAAAAGATTTCAGGCTAGAAGCCTGCAACCAAAGGACATCCCCTTGACCAAATTCAAACCCGGGACCGTTCAGTCAGAGGGCTGATGCTCTGTCTACTGAGCCAAACCAGCTAGGGCTGAGTTATCTTCAATGTACTCCTTGCTGCGCGCTTGAACGTACACATCAGACAGACCGCACACCTTTACACAGGTCCTCTCCTGGAAAAGCCTGGTGATTGTCTTTTATGACATCCGGTAAAGAACGGTGGAGCCGGTCCGGGTCCCAGGCTCTCCCAGTCTATTCCCAGCTCAGTCCAGCAGTATTGCTGGCCCGAAGCATAAAGGAGCAGCTACTTTTGGGATCACATTTTTAGTAGAGACTCTCTCGGTCAACTACACCCCAAAAATAAAACGGAAGACCCGCGGAACGCGTAGCTAGAATCTAAAATGCCCTCGGGCCCCACCCTCTGTACGGGGTCTGGTTCCTTTGGCCTCGGTGAAGTCCAGGGAAAAACTTGTCTCACCTCGCGTGGAGAAGGCCGGCGGCAGCACGGTCACCGAGACGTTGTCGGCGCTCCTCTGCCCCGCCGTGTCCGTCACGGTGAGCTGAAAGGTGTACCTTCCTTCCTGGAGGTGGGACAGCCTGAGCGTCCCTGACTGAGGCACCTGCACCCAAACAGGAGGCATCACACTTGGTTAGGCGATGGGAGGGGGAGTCCCGCGTCGTCCTGAACTGGAAAGCTGCGTCGTCCTCCTAGCAGCCCCACGACCTGCCTCTCCCTTCCCTGTCCAAGGCTGCGGACTACCAAGTCTTACCCCGTTCTGGCATGTCGGCCCTGCTTTGAATTCCCAATTCCCAGTGCTCTCTGGACTGACAATACCCTTGACGGACAACCCTTCACTTGTCCTCAGCAGCCACTGCTCTAGACCTGCACCTTTTCCCTGCTCCACCCCCAGAAGCCAGTCCCTCCTTCTCAGCAGGAGACCCCTCTACTTCCAAAAGAAAATGAGGACCCCAAGTATGGTTACAGTCCTGGCTCCTCCATCACTGCCATGGTACCGCGCCTGTACCATCATCATCTCCTTTCCTCTGTCATTCAGTGACCTGTCTCCATCCCACACTCTGCCCTCCATCTAGTCCCTGACCCCTTTCCTTCTGAGACCTCAATGTTATTGCGTGGCTCAAGTTCCTTAGTGACCTAACAAACAATGAGAAATAAAAATTCCCCAGGTCTTCTCTAGCCATAGGGTTATTTCCTTTTTTCACTTCAACTTCTTTGAAAGGGCTGTCCATGCTGCACACACTAGAGACAATGTAAAGACAATATCTGGACCACAGGAGCTGACATCTGTGTTCCATTTGCTCATTTCCCATTGATTGTTTGTCCCACCCAGTTGGCTTCTTTCTCCACCATTCCCCAGGCACTGTGCTGGGAAAACTCGCTAACTAACCTTGTAAGGGTCACCTAGCATTGAGGTCAACAATACTTATTCCTCTTGTCTTTTTTTTTTCTTCTTTCTCTTCAAAACATAGAACTGGCCCCCTTACTGTATTTAGCAATGTTGGCCACTCCTGCCTCTGACTCCCTACTTCCCTGGCTTCTGTCTCTGTGTCTGAGCTCCTCTATTCCCCGCTGATCACCCTCATAGGCGTCTAGTCACTGTGGCCACCAGGCTGGGCCAGAGCACTCTCTGGAGGTGAGTGAGTTGCTGGGCCTTTGGGGTCAACTCTCAACACACAAGTGTCATTCTAACACTGCTTGCGGTGTGCAGGGAGTCGTATCCAACTCAGGGTGGAGGCCAGAGCACCCCCTGTCCCTGGGCTTCCATGCCTTCCCAGGCCCCTCCTCTCCAGTGCGGGAAACACCAGGCCTGCATCCAGACCTGGGTAATGACCTTCAGCATCCTGGGTGCACTGGAACTTAGCACGTGCCTGATTGGGAATGGAACCATGACCTTCTGGTTCACAGTTTGACACTCCAACACTGAGCCATGCCAGCTAGGCTATTTCTATTGAGATGTAAACAGGGTAAATACTAGGTCCTGCACTCAGGTTCAGTCAGTCAATTACACAAACAAGATGGGGAGGCCACCAGGCCAGCTGTTCATGTAAAAGATGAGGCAGGTTCCAGGTAGTCCTGCCAGTGAGAAACTCACGTGCCCATGGTGCAGCTCCTAAAACAGTTTATGTAAATTAAGCTTCATTAATAGGAGCAGAGACAATGTTTGGACCATAGGAGCTGACATCTGTGTCAGGAAGATACACACACCTTCAGTCGACATACGGGGCTCAAACAGGGGTGTCAGGTTTTAAGAAGCGTGTGGATGAGTCTGAGAAAATACAGAAGAGTCTGGGTGGTGGACTGTCTGGAAATCAGTTCATCTGAGAGAAGGGGGAGTACTGCGTTCTGAGGAAAGCATTCCAAGTGACATTCCTTTTTTTTCCAAAGAGTTAAAGGGAAAGAGTAAAGGAAGATGTGTCCAATGCTTTTCCAAAGAGAACACCCAGCACCAACACACAGAAGTAACAGGGAGGCATCTCCTGTGTGCCCAATAATTACAGCTGACTACAGACGCCACAGAACCTGAGGTGAAGTAGTGAGCGTGCGTCTCTGGAAATATCTGGGCAGAGAGTGGGAGACCTCTGCCAGGTATGTCACAGAGGGGCTCTGATATGGACGGGAGGCCGGGTACCATGTGGAACAGGGGCCCAGCCCAATTCTAAGACTGCATAACCGCTGAATAAACCAGTGTAGGTAAATCAGTCTTGAGAGACCAGGTGATTGTTTTTGTTTCAATCTCAATAAAATACAAATCAGTGGCTCCCCACAGAGAGGTCACCACATGAAGACACAGGAAGGAAAACACAGCCAATCATAAGCCAAGAAGAAACTATAGGCCTTAGAAGAAACCAACCCTATTGGAACCTTGACCTTGGACTTCTCCCCTCCAGAACTGTGAGGACCCAAACATAGGGTTTTTAAAAAATATATATTTTATTGATTTTTTTTACAGAGAGGAAGGGAGAGGGATGGAGAGCTAGAAACATCGATGAGAGAGAAACATCGATCAGCTGCCTCCTGCACCCCCCTCACTGGGGATGTGCCCACAACCAAGGTTCATGCCCTTGACCGGAACCAAACCCGGGACCACTCAGTCCGCAGGCCGACGCTCTATCCACTGAGCCAAACCGGCTTTGCTAAACTTAAGTTGTTTAACTCATGCAGTCTGGGTTACTTTGCTGTGGCAGCCCTAGCAAACCAATACAGATTCCCCCCACTTCTGAAATGGTTTAGAGAAAGTTGATCTGCCCAAGCCAGGAAATACTGTATCCTGGCCTGCAGCTGCTGACGTGGAGCTCAGTCCTGTGGCAACTGCAGCTAGCCTCAGACCAGTCTGTGAAAATGAGGGTGCAGCACCTGACTCAGTCACTCGATAGTCACTATCTCCCACTCATGGTCATTCATTGTCTCAAACAGGCCCAAGCTGCTAGGTAAAATGTCTGCTTTCTGGATCATGTGAAGATGGGCTTGTACTGCTGTCATTTTCCTCTTTATACTTTATACATTTTCCTTTGTAATTTTTATATTCCCTACCTGGATCTTGAACTAAGAAAAGAAGAAATAAATGTTTTTAAGCAGCAATCTGAGTCATTAAAACAAAGCAGGAGTCTCTTTTCCTCAAAGGTTTTTGGTATTCTGGTGAAGCCAGCAAAAAAGCAGCAAGAACAAAGTAAGCTTTAAAACAAAGGATCAGGAGCACTGTTTACTCAGTAGAAAAGTAAATTTATAGCTGAAACCGGTTTGGCTCAGTGGATAGAGCATCGGCCTGTGGACAGAAAGGTCTTGGGTTCAATTCCAGCCAATGGCACATCCCCATTTGGGGGTCTGCAGAAGGCAGCTGATCGATGTTTCTCTCTCATCAATGTTTCTAACTCTATCTCTCCCTTTCTCTCTGTAAAAAATCAATAAGATATATTAAAAAGAAAAAAAGAAAAAAAAGAAAAGTAAAGTAAATTTATAGACCGAACCATTTGTTGGAGTGTCACTTTTATGTGTTCTCCACTTTACACCTGTTCTGCTAGCTAAAAGACATTTTGGGAGCCTAAGTGGAAGGACATTACCAAAGACCACTTCCTGAAACATCAGTTTTCATGACAATGACGACATGAGTTACCTTCATGTCCACTGACGGGTCACCCTGCAGCAGTGTCCACTCATACTGGATGATGGCGTGGTCGTCTGTGCTCTCGCGGCCATCCAAAACCAGCTCGTCCGTGGGCAGACGCAAAACCACGTCCTCCCCGGCCTTGCTGAGTGGAGGCTCATCTTTTTCTGTGAAAGAAAAGAATTCACAGGAGAGATGGTACCCTCGTTTTTATATTCTTAATTAAGAGGCGTCTCGTTTGCTACAAGAGATTAAGTCCCGCAAAGAACTGCTAAGAAAACATATAGCAACTGAAAGTTACTTTTTATCGATTTTCATTGCATTCCCTTCACATAATAAAACAGCAACAAGTTATGAATCTGGGATTTGGCTGTAATATAAGCAGAACAGTGATCTAGGCCCTCCAATGTGTAAATCGGTAGTTTTATTCTCTAGACTGAAATTTTCACTTAATTTATAAACTGCCTATGTTCAAAGTTGTGGAGTTAATTTTAAACATTCTTTTTTTTTTATGGTAAAAAATTCTAAATGATAGTTTTATTTGTATTTAAAAATACATTGGAAATTCTGCATATGCCCATGATCAAGCTTATTTTCAATGCACATTAAATATTGGTGACATGGTTTGATCTGACAAGTCCTTTTCAAAGTAGGGAGACTCCTGTACATTTCCATTGGCCCTGCTGCCAATGATGCATATTGCTTCCTTGCTAATGATGATGGATTCATCTGCCATTTATCACCTGAACAGTTTTCCGACCGTAATGATAATAACTGTAAGCTGATGCAACCGTGGTGAAAGCTGTAAAGCACCACAGTACTGGAAGATAAAAGCCGTGAGCATAATTGAAAACCGGAGCTCCCAAAGAAGCTGCTACCAAGATTAACTGGACTGCTGTGTTTACCTTGCTGATGAAGGTTGGTTTTAACCTAGCAGTAGCATAGCAAGGATTGAAATACTTAGAAAGTGTTCGCGGTTCTGGAAGAGTTCGATATCTGACATAAAAAACAGCAACAATCAACATTATATCTCTTGAAATTATCATATAAGTAAGTGGAACTGGAATAAGATCTGCATAGGTCAAGCTAACATATAAGATACTGATAAGTATTTTATCAGCAAGTGGATCAAGAGCACTTCCCAAAGCTGATTTTTGACTGGCCCAGTTTCGAGCAATAAATCCATCCAACAAATCAGTTAGCCCGGCTAAAGCAAAAACTCCTAGCGCCACATTAAAATCTTCCTCAATGATCAAATAGCCCAAAACTGGAGCCAAGCCAATTCTCGTCATTGACAACATATTTGGTATTGTCCATGGGTTTTCATACAGGTTGGCGGCGCTCTCTGGGCCCCACGGGCCGCCCGGGGCCGCGGCGGCGGCGCCCTCTCCGGCCGGGGGCGCGGGGGCCGCCTTCCCCACGCCCGAGCAGTGTCCCCGCGGGCCCGCTCCGCGCGGCCTCAGGCCGAGCGGGGCCGGGCGCAGCCACCAGCGCCCCGCCAGGCGGCCCAGGCAGATGGGTGCGGGCGGCAGCAGGGCCCCGAGGGAGCGCTCCTTGCCCGGTCGCGCCCATGTGGCCCCGCGCAGGGCGCCCCACGAGCCCCGCGCCACGCGCGAAGCCAGCATGGCCCCTGCGGCCGCGCTGCGGGGATGCATGCAGCGGGAGCTTAGCAGCTCGGGGCACCGACGAGCCGCTTCCCCGTCGAGCGCCCACAACCTCCCGAGAACGCGGGCGCTTCCATAGTTGTTTCAATTTTAAACATTCTTGAAATAAACCTTAAAACACACAAATCCTTGCCGAAACTAAGATCCCGTGTTCGATTCCATCAAGGGAATGTACCTGGGTTGTGGGCACATTCTAACTAGGAGGTGTACAAGAGGCAGCTAATCGATGATTCTCTCTCATCGATGTTTCTAACTCTCTATTCCTCTCCTTTCCTCTCTGTAAAAAATCAATAAAATATATTTAAAACAAAAACAAATCCACCTCTGATGTCAAGGTTCTTATTCGTAAGTTCTTAAAACAGGAGTGACATAAAGTGTTCAATGGATGCAAAATAAATTTGGAAAGTCAAGGCAAGTTCTTGGATCCATACAAAAGAAAGCCCACGTAGAAAGTGACAGAGTCTAATTTTTCACCTAGGAAATTCACAGTTTCTGATAACTAACTGTTTCACAACAGCAGCCAGCACACTGAGTTTCTGAGTTGTTCCCTCACAGCAAAACAAGTATGTATTTACCTGCGATCTACAATAGAATGGAACTAAATAATTTAAGACTACTTACAGAGGGTCTCCCCCCAAAAAATGTATACACACACTTGGAATAATTATGAAGCCAGTGCTTATGGAAATACATTTTGTTTTCAAAACTGAGCCATAGGCTATTAAACGTTTTTGGGGGAACATCCTTATTCGTTTAAATAGTAATCCTTAACTGAGGGCGGCTTCAGTGAAGACTGACGGGAGAAGCTGCATTTCTAAGAGCAGGGCTGTGAATATATTAATTGATTTAAGCTTCTTTAAAAATATATATATATTTCAGAGAGGAAGAGAGAGAGAGATAGAAACATCAATGATGGGAGAGAATCATTGATCAGCTGCCTCCTGCCCATCCCCTACTGGGGATGAAGCCCACAACCAGACATGTGCCCTTGACCAGAATTGAACCAGCGACCCCTTCAGTCTGCAGGCCGAGGCTCTATCCACTGAGCCAAACCAGCTAGGGCTGTGGTTGGCAAACTGCAGTTCATGAGCCACATGCGGCTCTTTGGCCCCTTGAGTGTGGCTCTACCACGGCCTGGGTGAGTCTGTTTTGAAGAAGTGGCGTTAGAAGAAGTTTAAGTTTAAAAAATGTGGCTCTCCAAAGAAATTTCGATCGTTGTCCTGTTGATATGTGGCTCTGTGGACTAATGAGTTTGCTGACCACTGAGCTGGGGTGATTTAAGCTTCTTAGTAGTAAAAGCTGACCCGAAGGCATCTACTGTTTGCCCTGTCCTCCAGTGCCAAAGCTCTGATCCAAACGCTGCCCTGAATGACTGTGGAAGGGACTGGCTTTCTTCCTCCGCAGCCAGAGTTATCTCCTAAGCAAACTTCTGAGGATCCTAGAGGATCCAGTGCCTGAGGTGAGAGGATGGCTGCAGTCCTAGTAGTTTCCCAAGAGGCAACCATGAGTAGTCACTCAGTGCATGGCAGCTAGAAAGATTCTTCTGGAATGCTGATCAGAAAAGCCCCCACGTTGCCATTCCCTCCGGGATGTTCATAGACCCACCTCTCCAGCCCTGTCTTCTCATCTAGTGATCCCCTCAAGGCCCAGAAACGGGGGGCTCACGGGAGGGACTGCAGCTCTCTGAGCTCTGACTTTTCTGAATGAGAATGCTGCTGCCAGCCGCAAGAGGAGAGGACTTTTTTAATGAGCATGTTACATGGAACACCCACACTTGATATAGCCAAAGGGCACATATGTCTACTGAGAACGTAATGAGTCCCATTTTTATAGTCACTTAGAACAACGAGGACTTGTAGCTCAGGTCCACGCCTGATGCCTTTATTCTGCTCCTCCCAGGTAAGACCAGAGGTGACAACTGCATTGCCAGTGGGCCCTTTTAGGGAGATTTAGAGAGAACTCTTCTTTGGTTCTGGAAGGTTCATGGCTTTCCATGCAACAGTTTTACCACGTTACAATTCTGAAAGCATCATATCGTGCGGCAGTAAACTTTAGGGTTAGCAGCCAAATGCACCTAAATTTATCTTAAAATACTATTTTTAAGTAGACAAACTGAAATATAACTGTATGCCATAAATAGCAATGAATGCTAATGATATACAGATATTAAACTCTTAAAGATTTAACTCCAAATACTTCAGATGGAAGAATCAGGGAACTGCTGAAATATCCTACATATTAAAACAAACTAATCATGTCTTCCTAGAAGGACAAAAAAAAAAGTTACTTTTTTATCATTTAGGTGAGCTGTGAGATGTGAAATCCTCATAGCCTCTAAATTGATCACTGTTACATTTGAAATAACAGAGAGATTGCCCCCTTAGTTCAAAGTCCAGGCAAATCGCACTGTACAATGTATTTTAAAATGAGTCAGAGCTTATCTACCCAGAAACAGGCCTTAACATAAACAAATGATAAGAAGGGGAAAGGTTCCTGCTACTTAAAAACATTTGACTTGCGGAGAAAGAACAAGATAAATGTAATTCTGAATTTGCATCATAAAAGTGTAATAAACCCATGTTAAATACCATGGTAACACTGATTTCTTTGGAAAACTAAGCATACTGGGTAAGCCTTACAGAGGTAAGACAACACCAATTTTGATGGAGCATAGCAAGGTGGCTTTTTATATAAAGAACAACAATACTGTTCACTCCTCTGATTTACCACACTGCTGTCCACAGAGCCTTAACCACAAGGGGTTCTGGAATATGAATCAATACTGTGCGGCCGGGTGCAAATGTCATAGCTGAGGCTGAGAAATTAGCAGGGCCTCCTGGTCAAGATTCAAAAGTGGGAGGCCAGACTAAAAAAAGAGGTTTAGATAGTATGGGTATAAAAAAATTTTTTTTTTCTTTTTTTTTTCTTTTTTTTTCTTTTTCTTTTTGCCTCTGAGCTTTTCTCCTTTACATTGCATTGCCGGGAATCCTCTCCCAGGGCAGTTTCTATCTCGAAGTCTAAAAAATTTTTTACGGAAGCCTCTCACCGTGCCAGCTTCTGCTCAGCCTGTTGGGATTTTTTCTGGAAACCATCTCTAAGGCTGAGACATGACAGCCACTCTCCCGGATGCGTGCATCTCGGCTAACTTGGCACACAAGGTGTGTCCTGGTTGAGGAGAGCTCCGAGGTCCTGCCTCAGGCGGGTCTGCCAGAGGCAGCCACCCAGCAGGTGCAAGGACAGCAGGGCCCTAGCGGTCTGGCCCGGGCCTCCCCCATCCCTACCCCCACTCTCCTACCCACCAACCCCGGAGCCTGCTTGCCCCGGGGCCTGCTTACCCAGCCGTGGCGAGGCCCGGGCGGCGGCCGGGAAGCCTGCTCCCAGGTCCCGCTGCCCTCCCGGCGCGCGGCCGAGGCTGTAGCTGCTGTAGCCGCGGTGCGGGGCGAACCTGCACACGTTGCGGCCGCGCGCCGTGCAGTTGAAGAGGTAGCAGCCGAGCGCGGCGGCGGCGGCGGCGGCCGGGGGCGCGGGCCGGCGCGGCAGCTCCACCACGGCCACGGAGCAGCGCGGCTCGGAGCAGCAGGCCGCCACGCACTGCCGCCAGCCCCGCACGGCCGCCGGCGCGCTCAGGAAGCTGGCGCCCGCCGCCAGGGAGTCCTTGGTGCGGATGATGGCGTCGGGCATGGCGCTGTAGCCGCCGCCCGGGCCGGGGCAGCCGGGCGGAGCGCCGCCGCCCGCGCGCAGCTCCAGCTCCAGCTCCTCCGGCGGCTCCGGCTGCAGCTGCCGGCGGAACTCCCCGAGCAGCTGCTCCACGCCCGCCAGGGGCGCGGGGAGCGGGCCAGCGGCGCGCCCGCCCGGCAGCCCCAGGCAGAGCAGCAGCAGCAGCGCGCGCAGCCCCGGAGGCGGCGGCCGCCGGCGCCCCGAGCCCGAGCCCGAGCCCTTCCGGGCGGCGCAGGCCATAGCGGCCGGCGCGGGAGGAAGCGAGCCGAAGCGGGGCTGCAGAGCGCAAGGGCGGACGAACCCGGGCCCTGGACCCTCCTCCGAGGCCGCGGCGGAAGGAGGCCTCCGAGCCTCAAAGCTCGGCCTCCTCGGGGCCCGGATGCGCCGCCAAGGCCCGGGGCGCACGGTCGCAGGAAGAAATGGCAGCAGCCGAGGGCATCGCCGGCCCGGCCTGGCGCCGCCGCTGGGCCTTTCCAGGGTGTCCTCGCGCTCCCGCCACCCTCGGCTCCGACGCCGGGTGCGCACAAGCTGCCTCTTCCCGTTTCAGCACCGGGGACAGCGACACCAGGGACAGCGACGCCGGTGGCTCCGCGCCCGGGCTCCGCCCCAGGCTCCGCCCCGGCTCCGCCCCAGGCTCCGCCCCGGATTCCGCCCCGGCTCCGCCCCGGCTCCGCCCCGGCTCCGCCCCAGGCTCCGCCCCGGCTCCGCCCCAGGCTCCGCCCCGGCTCCGCCCCGGCTCCGCCCCGGCTCCGCCCCGGTCCCGCGAGCGCCGGCGCCGGCTCCGCCCAGTTCCAGGCGCCTGGCCTGGAGGAGCGTGCTTGTCCTGAGCTAGGGGCCTCCCGCACACTCACTCACGCGTTTGCGTTTTTCCAAAATGCCAGGTGGTTTTGTGTGGTGCATTACACGTCATTCCCTTGGTCTCGACACAGTACCTGACATGACTGTCCTGGCGCACAGTGACTCCTCATTAGATGGGCAGAAGTGCCCCAAAAGCCCACTCTGCTCTTGTTCTAAACAGTGGTTCTTGGCCAGCCACACCTGAGTCCCGGCAGGGTTTATATCAAAGCCAAACTTGCTTAAAAAATTTTTTTTTCAACTTATTCTATTTTTACTACCGTGCTTCCCCGAAAATAAGGCATCCCCCCGAAAATAAGACCTACTTACAGGTTTCCTTCTGAGTGAAATATAAGGCATCCCCCCAAAAATAAGCCCCCCCTAGGCTAAACATGAGAGATTTGGTCCACTGATTCTGAAAGAAATGGAGTCACAAGAAATTCACCCGGAAATTCAGGAATTGGATTGTTATGATGATGTTCCAGAAGATGATGACATGATTGTCATTGAATAAATGAGTAAATTCTTGATACTGTAGGATTCAGTTTGTCTGGTTTGTGTTGACAACTACCGTACTACCGTACCGCATACAGGTAATAAATTTCCTTTATTTTCATTTAACAATAAATGTGTACCGTATTCTTCTTCATGGAAAAATAAGAGATACCCTGAAAATAAGACCTAGCACATCTTTGGGAGCAAAAATTAATATAAGATACTGTCTTATTTTCGGGGAAACAGGATAGTAGCCCTGCGGAAGAATCCTGTTGCTCTCCCCCCCAACTACCCTCCCATAGCTTGCTGCCCTGCCCCCTCTTGTAGCCTCGTTGGCCCACCCTCTTGCTGATCTGTGATCTTTACGCCTCAGGTCATAATGGATAATTAGCATATTCCTCTCTTATTATATAGGATATTTCAGTCTTTATAAATTAATAAGGGGAATGATGACTATTAACCTACAAGGGCTTCTCAATTTCACTCCCTAATACCCCTCATCTCGACACAACAGATGCTCCACTGCTCTCGTCTGCAGACATATTTAACATTATGACATGTAAAACTGTGCATCTGTCAGCACCGGCTTTTCATGTATTCATCTCAGCAGTTCCACTAATCAGACGCATACTGACTCTCACTGCACTTCCACAGGTGGCCTGCAGGGGTCTCACCTGTTCATTTGCAGCATCAGTATTTTATTTATTTATTTATTTATTTATCTATTTATTTATTTATTTAATTAAATTATCTGTGTACATATCTTACCATTCCCCCCCTCCCATACATACCCTCCCTCCCCAGAGTTTTGTGTCCATTGGTTGTACTTATACACATGTGTACAAGTCCTTCGGTTGATCTATTATCTCCCCCAGATCTCCCTACCCTCCCCGCTGCAATTTGACAGTCTGCTTGTTGCTTTGCTGTCTCTATATCTATCTTTTGGTTCATCAGTTTATAATGTTCTTTATTATCCATAAATGAGTGAGGTCATGTGGTGTTTCTCTTTCATTGACTGGCTTATTTCACTCGGCATGATGTTCTCCAATTAGCATCAGCATTTTAGGATCCAAAAGGAGAAAACAAGGTTTGAGGGAAAATAAAGTTTGTATCAATCCAGAAAGGAAAGGATAATAGAGAACTCTGGAACTTTTAGTGTCTTCACAACATTATACTGAAGTCTTCGGAGAATATCTGCAGGCCTGTCACAGTCAATAAAGCCAACCTTTTTTTTTTTTTTTTTTTTTTTTACTAACCAACCAGACCCGCTGAGGGCATCTATTCAAAGGGGCATGAGCTGTTGGGGAGAAGGAACTCTCCACAAATTCTTGTGACTTCCGGGACTGCTCCAGGTGAACGGACTAGCTCAACTGGAGAACCAACAGGCCCCATCCTTCACCTCCAGCATCCCTGATTGTTTCCCCATTAGGTTCCTGAGATGTTGAACTTGGGTAACACGTTGCTGTTGAAAAATATAAAAATCAGTAGTCACATCTTCTCAGGTTTCCACAAACAAAACTAGAAATATGAACACAGCCCAATGTGAGGGCCTGATGCATTATTGCTATAGCCTGTGGAGTGTCCTTCATATCTTCTATATATCTTAAGTGACCATTCCACGAGTAGCTATGAGGTACACTTATCACCAGGGGGCAGATGCTCCAACCAGTAGGTTAGCTTGCTGCTGGGGTCCAGCCAATCAGGACTGGGTGAGTCACCTGTATATGTCCTGGAGCCCTCCAGCGGCCCCTCCCCAGCCCTCATCATGCAACAGTGGGGTTCTTCAGCCTGGCCTGCACCCTCTTGCAATCTGGGACCCCCTCGGAGGATACTGCTGTTGGAGTAAATACAATACCAATCTGGGACCCCCTCGGAGGAATCCATGCACCGGGCTCCCTGTTAGAGTATATGACATCAAGAGGAGTTGTGTTTTACTGACATAATGGGGCATATGAAAATGCCTCGCAGACGAGGCTACACTGGGGAGTCCTAGCTGCCTGCGAGCAGCTACTGCGTCTTATTTCTGAGTCAGCACTTACTGAGTCATATTTTTTTCTTGATTGTGGATCACATTTTCTTGCTTTTTAGCACGTCTGGAAAGTTTTTGATTGCACACTTGAATGTTCTGAGTTGTACACTGTTAAAGGTATCTTTAGAAAGACAAAAATAAATAAGTAATTGGATAGAAAAATGGCAGTCTTACCCTCATGTTTTATTTTCAGAGTTGACATTTAGGAACCTATAGGTTTCAGATCCAGAACAGAGGTGGAGGAAGAACTAGAAGGTCAAAATTGCAGAAAGGGGGAAAAATTAGCCCAAAGTTTCCTGTCATTCAATGAAAAGGAGAAATTTTAAAAAAAAATATGTAGGGTCTGTATCTGAGTGACTTTGAGGCTGGAAAAAGTGGCCTCTTAGCCCTAAAGGCTACCACCACGGGCTGCAGGTTCCTTCACCTCTGAGGTATTGTATTTACTCCAACAGCAGTAGTCACTGTGGGATGCCCTTGAGGCAACATAAGGATTTCTCTTTGCCTTAGGCCTCAGAGAGCTTAAGGAGCCTGGTTATGAGGAGGAACTTTCACTTGTGAAAAGAATGACCCCTGAAGGTATTATCAGACTTTTTAAATACTACCCGTGTTTCCCTGAAAATAAGACATCCTCCGGAAATAAAACCTAGCACCTGGAAAGATAAGACATCCCCTGAAAATAAGACCTAGCGCAACTTTGGGAGAAAAAATTAATATAAGATAATGTCTTATTTTCGGGGAAACAGGGTAGTTGTAATTATGGTTTCCCCTCAGCCCCTCCCTGCGTCCCGCATTGATGGCCACTGGCTTCACACACCTCTGAGAGATCTCTGCCTGCTGCCTGACAGTCCGGCTTCTCCCTGACTGGTCTATCAGAGCAATAGGGTGGTTCCGTTTTCCTCCCCAACAAGAAAGCCAGCCGCTTGTTAGCTGTCTGCCTTCTCCGCCAGCGGAGGTAAACCACAGGAAACTCAGCTGGCCCTCTCTGCCAGCCGGAGTAAGCCACAGAAAACTCAGCCGGCCCTCTCTGCCCTCTCTGCCAGCAGGGAGTAAGCCAGCAGCAAACTCTGCGGTGTTATAATAACCGGTTTGGCTCAGTGGATAGAGCATCGGCCTGGGGATTGAAAGGTCCCAGGTTCGATTCCAGGTCAAGGGCATGTACCTGGGTTGCGGGCACATCCCCAGTAGGGGGTGTGCAGGAGGCAGCTGATCAATGTTTCTAGCTTTCTATCCCTCTCCCTTCCTCTCTGTAAAAAAAAATCAATAAAATATATTTTAAAAATAAATAAATAAATACGATAATATAAGGCTAAGTAACAATTAGGTATGATTTTAAAATTTGCCACTTTTCATAGGAAAAGCATTTTATTTATTTATTTATTTTTATTAAATCTTTATTGTTGAAAGTATTGCATATGTCCCCCTATACCTCCATTGACCCCTTACACTTTCATAGACATGATTTCCAATGGCTACTGTGGAGTGTGGGGGCTCTGCACTAAGAAATTGAGTGCATTATTTCTATGTAGAGATGGGCCAGGGGCCAGGGGCTTGGGGAGACCATGGCTCACCTCTCCCAAGTCCTTAACAGACTATGTCCTGCCCAAGAGCCAGAGGCCAGCCTACTCCCCACCTTCTACAATGTCTAATTTCCAAAGGACCAGGATGACAATGCAGATGCAGAAGAAGACTGAAATGATCAATATGATGATCTTTGGATTTGACAGAATGGCTGCGGACTATGATGGTGGTTCTAAAACAAAGAAAAAAAAACAAAGTCCTGTCAAACAAAAAAGACACCTCCCTCAGCACCTACTTTCCCCAGGCAGCACGTTGCCCCCATATTTACTGACCCATTATGTGACATCACTAACAGGTACAGGGATGTAAAGATTGACAGGGGTTGACCGAAACCGGTTTGGCTCAGTGAATAGAGCATCGGTCTGCAGACTAAAAGGTCCCAGGTTCGATTCTGGCCAAGGGCATGTACATTGGTTGCGGGCACATCTCCGGCAGGGGGTGTGCAGGAGCCAGCTGGTCAATGTTTCTCTCTTATCGACATTTCTAGCTCTCTATACCTCTTCCTTCTTCTCTGTGGAAAATCAATAAAATATTTTTTTAAAAAAGATTGACAGGGGTTGTGCTTATATCCTTATGGAACTCATATTGTACTGAGAGAGACAGCAAATATCTGGTTATCATTCTGTTAGACAGGTTGACTAATTAGACCACTTTAAGGATGACAGAATTGGGGGTCTTAATTCAGTCTGAGGAAAGAGGTGAAGGCTTCATAAGAAGTGACCTTCGGAAGGAAACAACAAAAGGACTTACATGCAAGCGTATAGGCCTAACCAATGGACACAGACAACAGGGAGCTGAGGGCATGAGTGGGGGAGATGAAGGATAATGTGGGGATAAGGACACATATATAATCCCTTAATCAATAAAGAAATTAAAAAAAAAGAAGTAACCTTTGAACTGGTTAAAGGTTAACTAAAACACAGGAAGATGAGAAGGCCTGGAATGCTTTCAGATGCATGGACATTTGGAAATCATCTAAGAGTCCACGAAGACTGAATCATTGCTTAGCTTGGGTGGGGACTCCTGCCCTGAGGGAGGTGGGATGGGAAACGAGGATGGTGGCACATTTGATGCTGCCATTGACTCTCAAGATAGGAAGCCCACTAAGAAATTAACCCATCAGCCGGGATCGGTTTGGCTCAATGGATAGAGCATCGGCTTGGGAACTGAAAGGTCCCGGGTTTGATTCCGGTCAAGGGCATGTACCTTGGTTGCGGGCATATCCCCAGTAGGGGGTGTGCAAGAGGCAGCTGATCGATGACTCTCTCTCATCGGTGTTTCTGACTCTCTATCTCTCTCCCTTCCTCTCTGTACAAGTACAAAATCAATAAAATATATATAAAAAAAAGAAAGAAAAGAAATTAACCCATCAATCCATCCATCTCATCTTTAATTGCACACATACACCCACACGGGGAAGGCACTAGATTTTTACTGAGCTACCACTTCCTCACACCCGAATCAGTTACCTGTGGGCTCTGCACTTTCTCCCAATGTTCTAAGAATTCCCTCAGCCCTCCAGCCCCCTTCCTTCACCTCATTCTCCTGGCACCTATCCCTTTCTGTTCCTTTCTTGGTTTCACAGTCATTCCTTCGTTTTCTAAAAGACTCAAGCTTTTCATGTCTAGGAGCACTTCTGTCTTAATGAAAGGGGCAGAAGACATTTTTTAATTCTTTTGTCATCAATGATGTTTTTCTAGCCATTTCTAACCCCGTAGAGCCCAAGGCCTTTAAAAAATATATTTTTTTCTTGCTTTCAGAGAGGAATGGAAAGCTAGAGAGATATAAAAACATTAATGATGAGAGGGAATCAATGCCACCTGGAGGCCTCTGACAGGGGTCAGGGCACTTAAAGCTTTCAGTTCTGCAAATGGTTTTAGCCTCTTTGGCATTTTCACCCTCACACTGGTCTCATTCATTCTACCATCCACACAGCACCAACCAGCATTGAAGTAATGTGGGGGTCCTCTGCGGATAATCATCCTAATCCAGAGTAAAACCATGGCCTCTTCAGTTTGAGAAACTCTCCCGATTCTTGTTCAGAGGGTCCCGTGAATGGTTTTATATCCGCACATTCAAAGGCAGCTCAAGTGACAGAGGAAGAGCCATGGACTGCAGTGCATGGCCCATCTCTCTCATCCATAGAGACCCTGGCCCCCAGCCTCCGGGAGGGCAGCACCAGGCTACTTGTGTGATCTCCTCATTTAATCTCAGTCCATCAGGTAGCATTTCCTATATCACAAATGTGAAATGAGACCATGGAAAGATGAAGAAACTGGCACAGGCACAGCAGTCGGAAGTTCATGCAAATATCCGATCTCTGTGTGTGGACATGTGAGCTATAGTCCCCATCCACTAATATAGCTTCAGGAGACAATTCTACCAGCTCTTGGGGTCTAGTGTGAGTCTGGGGACCAGGAGCAAGCATTGGGGTGAACCAAGATGTGCAGGTGTCCAGAGAGTTCCATCCTCCTCCCACCTGGCCTTCTTTCACTCCAGCCTCCTTCCTCTCTCCTGTTCTCCCTGTCCCTTACTTCCATAACCCAGCCTTGTGGTGAGCCTCCCAGGCCTTCCTGGTTGCTTCCTCCCAGGGATTAAATCCAGCCTTCTGTCCCCAGCCCTAGGCATGGAGTCTCTTCTTACACACAGATCACCTGGATCCACCAAGATCTAACACCAACCAAGCCTGTGTCCTGCCCAACCCAAAGGTCTCTTGTCTTTCAAAGCACACAGCGCAGGCCCCTTTTGCATAATGGCTTTAGTGAATCAGTCCAGAGCTTTCTATATCTTTTATATCTGTAAATATACACAGTTTGCTGCTATTCTATGCCCCTCAGTTTAAGTAGAGAGAGGCCTGGTATAGGCTTCCTCTACCTGCCTTCAGCCTCAGGACAATTGAACTTACTGTCCCATGGAGCTCATTGTCTTCACTGGGTGAATGTGTGGAGCAGGAGGCCTTAGTCTATGTTGCTTATTTAATGGGGAGAAGGCTCATGGGTGGGGGCAGGGGACTCAGGACTTCCTAGTCCTTATACCAAGCTAGGACCTTCCCTCAGCCAGAGCCACTGGACACCAACCTCCTCCCTCACATTTCTGCCCCCACCTGGAGTGAACCCCCAACCCAGGCATGGGCCCTGACCTCTCCATTCATAAGACAATGGCCAACCATCTGAGCCCACTGGCCTGGCACGTTCAATCTTTTCACCATCTGTGAATCGCTCAAAGCATTTGCCCAAATTTAGGAGAATTAAACTGATCCTTATTATTTGTAGTTCATTACATATTCTGAATACTGATCCATTCTCTGAGGGGAAATACAACAACTTTGAGATGTAGGGATGTTTCTGCTGTGAAGACTTACTTCTCCCTGAAGGAAGTGAGTCGGGTGAGGAATCACAGAGAAGTCACTGTGTTGGGTGGGGGAATTGGAGAAATCATAAGATTCTCATTGGTTAAGTCCCAGAACATCTGCTGGCATCCAGAGCATCAGGGTAATGTTTGAGACCAATACAAGATGCCTGCTCACTGAGGAGTGACCCTTACATTCTGTTTCCGCAAGCAGTTCTAGCAGAATCACTGGTAATGTTTACTCCTAACATGGAGGAACCGAGAGATGCTGTGAATTCTCTCCCGTGTCATAAAATAAATCTCCATATCTCAAACAATTCAAAGTGGAACTGCCTTATAAGCCAATGATTCCACTTCTGGGAATATATCTGAGGAAACCTGAAACACTGGTTGGAAAGAATGTCTGCACCCCTATTTCATTGCAGTGCTACTTACAACAGCCAAGGTTTGGAAGCAGCCCAAGTGCCCATCAGCACACGAGTGGGTAAAACATGTGGTACATTTAGACAAGGGAACACTACTTGGCCATAAAAAGAAGGAAATCTTGCCCTGGCATGTGTATCTCAGTGGTAGAGCATTGGCCTGAGCACAGAAGGGTCACAGGTTCAATTCCTAGGTTGCAGGTTTGCTCCCTGGCTCTGGTTGGGGTGCATGCATGAGGCAATGAATTGTTTGTCTCACAACGATGCCTCTCTCTCTCTCTCTTCTTTCTCTTCCCCACTCCCTTCCACACTCTCTAAAAATCAATAGAAATAATACCTTCTGGTGAGGAATTTAAAAAAAAAAAAAAGAGGAGGAGGAGGAAGGGAGGGAAGGAAGGAGAAAAAAAAGAAAAAGAAAAAGGGAAAGGAGAAGGAGAAGGAGAAGAAAATCTTATCTTTTCGGACAGCATTCATGGACCTGGAGTGAAATAAGCCAGTGAGAGGAAGACAAGTAGCATATATCTTCACTTATATGGAGAATCTGATGAACAAAATAAACTAATAAAGACAGACTCATGGATACAGAGAACAGACTGACAACTGTCAAGGGGGACGTGTTGGGGTACAGGGTGAAAGGTGTTGGGGTACAGAGCAAAAGGTGTTGGGGTTCAGGGTAAAAGAGAAGGGGTTAAGCAAAAGATAAACACAAACAAAAAGTTGATAGAAAAAAAACACCTTGTTATTCTCAAGATTTGAGATCACGCTGATAGTATTTGTCATGTTTGACTCAGATAAACTAAAAAATTCTCTAAAAAAAGAATAACACAAAACTCCAAAGTAATTAAGTTTTTAAGAATCTAAAAATGTTTATTTAAATTAGGGGTGTCGAACTCAATCAGAGAAGGGGCCAAAATCTAAAATCCAGCCTAAATCGTGGGCCGAATGGTTTACTGAACAGTCATAAACTGACAGTGTTAACCAGAAATGTGAATTTAAAATGAGTGGAACAATCTTTTCCTTAACAGTGCTGTTAACCAACTCACATGCTATCAAGGATTTGGCCCGCGGGCCTTGTGTTTGACACATGTGATTTAAATGATAAGCTACTAATGAAACAATTGTAAATATAACTTTGTTCTTTTAAAACACAAAATTATTTTGTGTACTGAGAGAAGGCCTCAGATTTGGCACTTTTTTGGCAATATCATTTGGGTAAAAAGCCATGATGCAGAGATGTGTCTGATCTTCCACAAAGAAGATGGAAAATGTTCTCTGTGTTCAGATTTCTTATTGCAGCTATTGATGTTTAAATGTAGAAATCACATCTCTTAGCACCACAGAAAGTGACCTGAGGTTTAAAAAGCCCTGAGGAGGATAATCAGCAAATGCAATAACAGACATGAGATGTTGCCTCTGCTGTCTCATCCTGATCAGACCCTGGTCTCCGGGCGGAAGCTTTGAACTCGTGTTCTAAAAATGAGCAGCAGGTCATCCAGAGGCAGCCGGGGAGAGGCAGAGTTGCTGAGCTCATTCACACCACCAGGGCCTCCTTGGCATCTTCGCATCAGCAGCCTGTGGAAAAGGGCGAGTGTTGGTCCCACAGCACTCCAGTGACTCCCCATCCCCAGCCCTGCCCCCACCAGAGTCATGCCTTTCCCTGAACCTGCCACCCCTGCCCTGGGACCAGCAGCCTGTACCAAGCTCTGCCCACCCTCTGCACATCACAGCGCCACCCCAGCCCCGCTACAGACGTTCTGGGCTCAGGACTAAAGTAATGAGTCCATCTGCTCCCTTCACTCAGGCGTGATTCTCCTGCGGGTGGGAGGGTCTAAGGACCTGGTGGGAGCTTTGATGGACAGGAAGGCCCTTCCCTGACACCTGACAGCATGGGGAGGGTTGCAGACAATTTCCTTCTTCTCCGTTCTCTCCCAGCCTCTCACCTAGCAGCACATAGAACTCTCAGTATGACCGCCCAGCCCTGCCCTAGCATAGGGGCCCCTCAGTGGCTCAGGATCTGGGATGTGGAGGAGGTCGCCTGTCTGTCAGGTGATTACACCAGGGCTCAGCCAGGAATCCCAGGCCTCCTTCTAACCTTAAGGTTTGTCTTCTTAAATAGTCCTTACTGTTCACCTCCCCTCCCCCCCATACTGGGCCTTCCAAAGTCCCTTTTGGGGAACTCCAGCCTTTTGAGTTGGGTCTGCAAGGCCTTCCACTTATCTTCCCGGCACTCTCCTCTCAGCCCCCTGGATACTCCCTTCCCTGGACACATCACATGCAGCCAGCATGCTGCTCTCCCCTGAAAGTGAGTGCTGCCCATGCCCTGTGTGCCTCTGTCCCCACTCCACCCACACTGGCCCCAAACACTCTCCCAAACAGAGACTCTGAGTCAGGACGGCAATCCCTAAACCCCTTCAGCATGTGCCCGCCTTAGCCTTGGTGTGGGCTTCTCCCGTTCCCACTGGCATCATCAGTGAGGAGACAGCAGCACTCAGCGCTGAGCTTGTGCAACTGATTGCTGCTAAGTGGCAACATGTGTTAGTCTCCTGGTCTAATTTCCAGGAGGAGAAGTTTAAGGAGGATGGGGCAGGTGGCAGGGGTCAATTCATCTTTCCCAGTCCTCACCCCATTCCATCTGTGCCTCATTTCCCATATAATTAAGCCCTCAGTACCTGTAAAGGCCCCGTCTTAAGATGCCAATGATGATCAAGCAGCTGACGATCACAGAGGAGATTAAAATGATGAGCATGTTGGCCTTGGACGGGACTGTGGCTGTGGCTGTGGCATTGGGTGATGCAGCTGGAATGGAACACAAGAGTGACATCCATGCAGAACGCCATTCTACGGAGATGCCTCCTCAGCCCATGCTGTCCCAGGTAATCCTGTTATGCAGTTTCTACCCTCTACCTGTGTCAGCCATGGTGACGGATCCTGGGGTTGGAGTGTGGTGGGGTGTTTCTCCTTTTTCCTTATCCCACACGGAAAGGGAGGAGGACTGGTTCCTGAGTGGAGGAGCTGGGGATTAAGAAATGAAAAAGAAACAGAAATGGGTTCAAGCTGGGTACAGAGTGGAGGCCTGTCACTCTGATAGAGAGACATTCACCCCCACAGGCAACACGGCACATTTATTTATCCTCCAAAATACAAAGGGGTTTCACAGGGAAAACTTAGGATCAAAGGAGCTTGGGTGGGCGAAACAAGTTTGGCTCAGTGGATAGAGTGGACTGAAGGGTCCCATGTCGGTCAATTCCAGTCAAGGGCATGTACCGTGGTTGCAGGCATATCCCCAGTAGGGTGTGTGCAAGAGGCAGCTGATCAATGATTCACTCTCATCGATGTTTCTAACTCTCTATCCCTCTCTTCCTCAATAAAATATATTAAAAAGCCGAAACCGGTTTGGCTCAGTGGATAGAGCGTCGGCTTGGGGACTGAACGGTTCCGGGTTCGATTCCGGTCAAGGGCATGTACCTTGGTTGCGGGCACATCCCCTTAGGGGGGTGTGCAAGAGACAGCTGATTGATAACTCTCATCGATGTTTCTAACTCCCTTCCTCTCTGTACAAAATCAATAAAATATATTTTTTAAAAAATTTTTTAAAAAAGAAGCTTGGGTGGGCCCAGGTCCTATTCTTTCCCTCCTTCCTGGTGCTAGGCAGGATTTATATCTCAAAACCCTGTCCAGAAACCTGGACAAAAGTAAGTCAGGACTGATAAACCCCCTCCCTTCTTGGGGGTTTGTAACTGGCCACAGGACTCTGCCAGTATCCTTGGGCTCAGCTGAAAAGAATTAAAAGAATGTCCACATGCCTTCCCAGGCGGCCCTTTACATTGGAGCAAAGAGAGGAGATGGGCTCACACAGCTAACGGGGCAAGCAGAGGCTACAGCAATCAGTCCAGCTGCGACCGAAGAGGAGGGGGCACATGAGGAAGGTGGTAGAGACTCCTCGCAGGAGCTGATTTGAGGTGGTGTTAAAGGATGTCCAGAAATAGTCCAGGTGAGTCGAAGAAGACAAGTGAAGCTGAGAAGAGGCAATAGGACAAGGAAAAAGTGTGAAAATAGAACAATTACCGCTTGTTTGCAGTCAGCAAGAAATGCAGTGAATGGTCCAAGGTTATACGAGGCAGAGAAGCAAGGAGGTGAGAAGCCCCAGGAGGGATCCCAGAACATATCTCTGGCCCTTATTCTCCAAAACACCCCTCACCATGGCAGATGGGTCACTTTCTCAATCCACACACAGTTTGAATGCCATTTCAAAGCACCTACACCCTCATTTCCCTGTAGAATTACCTTGTGTGCTCAGAATTCCATCCTGGAGACACAAAACTTGTTTAAGCCAGTTAGTACAGTCTCCAGCTGAGGTCTTAATAAGGAGATGGGTCATTTCTCTGTCACTTGCCAATATTTTCGTTACCAGTTTGTCTTCATCATGCAACACTGTCCAGGTTCCATTCTTGGAGTCCAAGAACAGATACACCTGTCCATCTGATCCAAACTCTAAGGATGCGCTGGTGTGGTTATTGGATTCCACCTTACACGTCATGTTGCCCTGTAGGGAGAGAGGACCTTCCCCACCCCCATGGGAAGGAGATCAGCCTTGACAGAGCCTTTTCCCCTACCTGGTGTCCAGCCCTTTATTCCCCTTAGTTCCTGGTCCTGCTCTGTCCTCTGTGTCCACACTGGCTCCTGAGTCTGTTGGGTGGGACCACCTTCCAATATTTACATAAACACCATCGACCCCTAATCCTCCAACCCCGTTCTACCTCTACCCTGGGTTTTTGTAAACTTACTACCAGTTGCAGCAATCTCTGCTTTCCTGTCAAGCATTATCTTCGTGATCTCTTCCACCATGTATTGGAGAGCTTCTCTCTGCTGATTCCAGGCCTGTGTGGCACTCATCTCCGGAACACTGATGAGTGTGACCTTGTTGCTACCACAGGTATAATGAAAAAATGTGTTTCCATTGACCTGGCCTTGAATTTCACACCGTGGTTCTCCATTAGGAGTGACTGTGAATTTAAAGGTCAGAAAGCGAGCACCTGTGAGGAGAAAATGCAGGGGAAGCTTGGAGTTGGAATAAGAGAACCCTACATGCCCCTCCCCCATGTCTTAACAGCAAGGGAATGCCCCTGATGACTGAGTGGCCCTTGTCCTGTCAGGGGCTCGGGCTTCCACTTTTTTCATTTTCCCAGAAAAGGATACATCTGTATGTAAGTAACTGCAGGTAGGAAAGCAGAGGGAGGGGCACAGCCTGGGAGGAATAATGGCTACCTCCTCCCCAGCACAACAGGGGGAGAAGGTGGCCCTACACTCTCCGCTGTGAACACAGTCCCCAACCCCTGTTCACTCTGCTGCCCCAACTTCCCTGGGACTGGGGCAGTGGATTCCCAGCCTGCTTTGCCCCTGGCCCCTTCCCAAGAGCACCTTGGAGGGGAGTGTGGGCAGAAGAGGAGGCAGTGAGGATGAACATTCGGTGCTGGTAGGAGCAGCCATGACAGATGGCTAAGGATGAAACATGGAACAAAAAACAGCACAACTGTGTCCAGAGGTAGTGTGTGAACAGAGGAAAGATGGAACCTGAACGTTGTGGGGTGGGGAGGAGCAGAGGATGAGAGTGGGCAAGGCTAGCTCCTTGTTAGTGCCCCATGTGAGGGGGAGGAAGCTGGAGGCCTGGAGTGGAAGCAGATGGGGTGGGGGTGGGTGGGCTCACATCCCTCCTTCCTTTTCTCCTGTGCAACCTAGTGCAGGGCTAGGCACCTCTGTTAGGGAGGTAAGTGCAGGGCTAGGCACCTCTGTTAGGGAGGAAAGGGTGTCAGCTGCCCCTGCTGAGACAGACACAGGTTGGTTGGGGCATCTTGGCGCCAAAGGGCCCTACCCATGGACACCAGTGCAGCTGCCAGGACAGCTGCGTGGACATGTCAGAGTGAGATGGGGCTCAGGCCCCTTTAAGGCCAGGGAGCCTTCCCAGGCCCCCTGATGGGAAGCCAGAGGTAAGAGTGGGGTTAGGGACCCCCTAAATCAGGAGCCCAGTCAGCAATGCCCCCACCACCCAGGGAGCAGGGACCCAGCACGCATTCGGTGCGGCTGAGAGAGATGTCAGCTTTGTCAGGAGGCGGGGGGAATGCAAGTGGGGGTGCGGGGTGCCGGGAACCCGGACCAAAGGAAACCTGCTCCCCTGGGTCTCCAGGGCCCGGCTGGAGTGCAGTGCAGTGTGGGGCGCAGGTGGGTGGTGGCCGCGGGCGGGGGCCATGGGGCGGAGCTGCCCAGTCCCAGGAGGAAACTGCTCCTGGGGAAGAAGCAGGGGCCGGTCACCGCTCCTCCTCGGAGGCCTCCTGCGAGGTGCCCTCTCTCCCTCCCTCTCCAGTTGTCCGGGTCTGTTTTCCGAGTCCCCGCGGCGCCCCTGTGTTTGCTCCCCTCCGGTCTGCCCAGCTCCTGTCTGCAGGCACCTGGCTGGCTCCTGGGGCTGCTTCCTCGCCCCCCCCCCCCCCCCCCCCTCCCAGCCGGCCTCTCCGCTCGCAGCCCAAGGGCTGGCTGAACTCAACTTCCTCTAGGGAGCGGGTGGAGAGTTGAGGGCAGGATGCGTGAGCTGGGCCGCAACAGGGGTGTCTGTGCTGCAGTGAACTACCGCGTGGTGCCACCGCCCTCCTGGCCTCTAGTTGCAAAAGCTTTCTTCACCCAAGCCGCACCCACGCGACCTCCCCCCTACCCCCCCCCCCCCCCCCCCCCCCCCCCCCCCCCCCCCCCCCCCCCCCCCCCCTCCCGTTCCCCCCTCTACCACCCTCGCCGGCCCGGCGCCCAGAGCCCCCGGGGAGGACTGTCCGCTCCGAGGGCGGCCGTGCGTGGCGGCTCGGGGTGGGGAGGGGGCTCGTCAGCCATCCCCGCAGGCCCTCCGCGCTCCCACCCCGCACCCCGGCCCCTCGCCCGGGACCATTAGTGACAACCGCAGGCAAACCCCCCCTCCCACCCCGGCCTGGAAAGAGGCGGTCCGCGGGGAAGACGCCCCGGGGACGGGAAGGCGCCCGCCCAGAGGACCGCCGAGGGCACCCTCCCCCCTATCCCTCCCTCCGGTTCCTCGAAATGCCGGTCCCTCGCCCCGGACCCCTTCCCCCTTCCCCCTTCCCACTCACAGCCGGGAGCAGCGGGTTCCCACAGCAGCAGCAGCAGCAGCAGGCAGACCGGGCTGAGCCGCGCAGACCGCTCCATGTCTCCACCGCAGCCGGAGCCGGAGCGCTCCCGCCCAGCCAGCCTATTTATATAAACGAAGCAGGCCCCGCCCCTGAAGACGCTCAAAGAGGAGACGCACTAGCTCCGCCCGCTATTTAAATAAAGCAGTAGGCGCACAGTCCTCCCCCGGCCGCCGCCGAAGCGAGCGCTAAATTCAAAGAGCCTCACAAGTGCCAGCAGAAGCGAGAGCAGCCAGCTAGACAGACCGGGCTGAACGGAGCGGTACGCCTTCCCCGCTTTTTTATTTATTTTATTTTATTTTATTTTATTTTATTTTATTTTATTTATTAAATACGTTTTACAGAGAGAAAGGGAGAGCATTGTCCAGCTGCCTCTTGCACACCCCCTACCCGGGATGCGCCCGCAACCAATGTACATGCCCTTGACCTGAAATGAACCTGGGACCTTTCAGTCCGCAGACCCAGGCTCTACCGCTGAGCCAAACCGGTTTGGGCGGATTCCTCATTTTTTGAATTCTATTCCTAGCACCTGTTCATCCAATACTTATATTCAATTGTTTGTCTAGACAAGGTTTTCACACTTTCTTCTGCCTGAATCCTTTCAAGGGCTAAGTGTTGAGTCTTTTTCTGGAAGATTCTTCAGAGCAGAAAATATTATTCTGCTGTTGCTTACTGGATAGACAAGTGTAGGCTCATTTGGGGAGCACTGTAGATCACTATTAAGGAAAGGCTTATCTGGTGGATACGCCACATATGAAGATGAGGAATGGCGAAGCATACCTCCATTAGACCTCGATGGTTCAGCTAAGATGTTTGAGAACTGAGACCCAGAAGTCGCAGAGACCAGAGATCCATGCTGCCCAGCAGACCTCCTCAGCCCTGGTCGGGTCCTTGTGCTGTCCTTCCAGATCAGAGAGCCACCTACCATGGGCAACCCCAAGCGGAGCCCCTGATGGCAGGGGCTCCCTTGCTTGAGGTGGCTCAGGAAGCCTCTGCCTGCCAGGAAACCACACACCCCAGATCTGTCCTGTTTGTCCATGAGGCCAGGACTCGGCACCCGTCAGTCTATGACCAACACTGGGACATGCCAGGCAGCCAGGGGAAGAAAAGGTCCAGATGCCAGAGGATTGGCAGAAACATTTCCGGGTTCTGTAGGGAGAAGGTAGAGTGTGTAGGGTCTGATCCTGAGAAAGCTGAGGAAGAGAAAACCCTGAGAAAGTTGGAGAAGGGAGAGTTAACAGTGATGGGTCATGGAACTTAGCATGGCTCTCAGAGATGGGGCTAATCTTCTAGTAGGATGGGTCTTTGGAGTCTGAAGACAGGGGGTGAGCACACACCGTCAAATGAGAAAGTCGCCGAGTTCCCAAGCACTCTGGCCACCGACAGCCCCTTTTGGCACTTGGCAGCACGCGGCGATCGGCCGCTCTCTCGGCTCAACTTTGGGAGCCTCCGCGACGCACCTTTCCGGGCGGCTGTGCCTTTCAGAGAGAAGGCTGACCGGACCCGCTGAGCTCCGCCGGGCAGACTGACCACCTGCGGGGACTTTGCAAGGAAACGCCACCGGAGAGGAAGGACACACCGGAAGCAGAGGGCAAACTGCCCCGGTGGGGGTGGGCACCGCCGGAAAGTTCTCGTGCTCCGGAGAGTTTTGTCCCGCCCGCCTCCCCCCCCCCCGCCCCCCCGCGGGCGGGGACGCCTGGCCGCCGGCATTGATCACCGGGCGGCGGGCTCAGCGGCGCACGGTGGCCCAGGAGAACCCCAAGATGCACAACTCGGAGGTCAGCGAGCGCCTGGGCGCCGAGCGGAAGTCGGGGAAAAGGCCGATCATCGAAGAGGCGAAGCGCCTGCGCGCCAAGAAGGAGCGCCCCGACAGTACCAGTACCGGCCGCTGCGCAAGCCCCAGGCGCTGCTCAAGAAGGACAAGTTCGCCCACAGAGCATCGGCCTACGGATTCGATTCCGGTCAAGGGCATGTGCCTTGGTTGCAGGCACATCCCCAGCAGGGGGTGTGCAGGAGGCAGCTGGACGATGTTTCTCTCTCATCGATGTTTCTAACTCTCTCCCCGTGCCCTACGGCCTGGGCAGCGTGGCCGACTCCGAGCCCCGAGCCCCTGGCGCTCAAGGCGGGCGCCGGGCAGCCAACGGGCCGCCGCCCGAGTCTTCTTCCCGCAGCCGCCGCCGCCGCCGCAGGCAGCCCCTCCTCCCTGCTCGACCTGGGCTCCAAGATGGCAGAGATCTCGTCCTTGTCCGGCCTCCCGTTCGCGTCGTCGCTGGGCTACCCGACCACGGGCGCGGGCGCCTTCCGCGGCGGGGCGGCGGCTGCAGCGGCCACTGCGGCCGCCGGGGGGGCACACGCACTCGCACCCCAGCCCGGGCAACCCGGGCTACGTGATCGCGGGCAACTGCAGCGCCTGGCACAGCCCAGGGCTGCAGCCACCACTCGCCTACATCCTGCTGCCGGGCGTGGGCAAGCCTCAGCTGGACCCTTACCCCCCGGCCCACGCCGCCGCGCTATGACCCCCCAGGGCCACCTGGCGAGGTTCGGGGTGCACACGCGTGTACATATGCATAGGTACGAGCTCTGCGGCCGCCCGGCGCGCCCTTCCGCCACGGGGGACCTCGGGCTGTTTGTACAGAAGATGTATAGGTGCCGGCAGAGGCGGAGATGTTATTCGGGGCGCGCCATGGCATCCTGAATTCACAGGATCATTTCAGAACCGCACTGGGGCAGCCAGCTGTACAGCGGGCGGTGGTATTCATTCCGGCAGCAGCTGGCGTTTGTTATGCACTTCGGAACCTGTTGTGTTTTGGCCCCTATTGGTGGAGGAGTAACTTTTTGACTTGTTGGGCACTCACTCCAATTTTGTTCGTGGTCGGTTTTGTTTTTGTTTATTGTCGGCTTTATTTTTGTTTCTCATTATCTTTTTTTTTTTTCTTTTCTTTCACTCCTGGTCTGTGTTGCATGCACACTGTTCAAATGTTAGGTCTGAAATGGCTGACACAAGGGAAAACCAGATCTATGCTATTCGTTTCTTTGGAGCGGGGATTTGGTTCTGAGCAACCTCGCTCCCTAGTTGTACTATTTTGAACTTGGCAAATCTCTGCTCTCGCAAACAGAAACCCCAGACCGGATCCATTCTTGACCAGTGACCATCTCGAATCTGGCCTTTTGTATGTGAGATGATCCGCGGTTTCTAACGCCATATGCAAATCAAAGCAAGAGCTCTTTCTCAAGAGCAAGGAATGCAAAGGAGAAATATGTGTGCAACTGAGCCCAAACCGGTTTGGCTCAGTGGATAGAGCTTCAGTCTGCGGACTGAAAGGTCCCAGGTTCGATACCGGTCAAGGGCATGTACATTGGTTGTGGGCACATCCGTGGTAGGACGCAGCAGGTCCACGTTTTTAGCTCTCTATCTCTCTTCCTTCCTCTCTGTGGAAAATCAATAAAATATATTTTTGAAAAAGAGAAAAAGAAAAGAAATATGTGGGGGAGGAAGGGAGGGGGGCAAAAAAATCATTAAAATATGTAAAAAAAATAAATTAATTAATTAATAATAAAAAAAAAGAAATATGTGTGAGATTGAAAAGTTGTCAGTTGGATCTTCCCCCTTGAATAAAAACAAAAGAGGTAGAAATCATCCTGAGTCCACTCACTTGGGATTTCTGACACAGTTTCTAGACAATGTAAAGGGCCTGTTTCTATTTTCCCCAATGGTTGAGATTGTAAATGTGTACATGTTCATGAAAACATTCAGTCTGGGAATGTGTTTAATTGCGTTTACCCTAAATTTGAGTCGATTTTAGACTCTAAAGCATTTTGAGCAAGTATCAAAGTTAACTTTTAAAAATTGTGGTGCTATTGTAGAATCACAATGATACCTAAGATTAAATCAGACATTTTTTTTTTTTTGTCTGAGTGGTAATTATATATTTATTATTTAGCAAAACTGAAAGAAAAAAAAAAACATCCACAGAATTGTTTTGACAGATGTCTCTTGTTGTCAGCCAGCTTTTCTCCACCAACTTGAACCCTTTAAATGTGTTTTGGAGTTCCCTCTTTCATTAGCTTATATTTTAGATCAACTGCAATTCATTTGCAATTTATGATAAAACACATTTTAGAGAAAAGAGCCTTTCTCAATTATAGCTTTTGTGTTCCTTTTTAAATGTATATATTTTGACTAATGTTTGTGAATGAAGTTGGCTAACATGTTTCATTTTGGCTTTATGTAATATACAGTTTTTAAAAGTTTTAAATATTGGTTTTAACCTTTATGTGTAAATGGTTTTCTTGTGTGATCTTCCAATTTAATATTAGACATCTAAACTATATCTGTAAATTAGAATCTGACTATCAACAGATTCATAGATACAGAGAACAAACTGACAGCTGTTACAGGGGAGGGGAGCTGGGTGAAAATAGTTAAGGATTAAGCAAAACCCCATAAATTCATCGACACAGACAACAATATGGTGATGATCAGAGGTAAAGGGGCTGGGGGAGGTAGATGAGGGTGAAGATGAGATAAATGGTGATAGAAGGAGACTTGACTTGGGATGGTGAACATACAATACAGTGCACAGATGATGTATTATAGAATTGAAACATATAATTTTATTAACCTGCCACACCAATAAATTAAAAAATTAAAAATGAAGTTTTTCTTTCATTTTTAAAAATTAAGATATCATATGTGTACATATCTTACCATTGCCCCCTCACTCCCATACATGTCCTCACCCCCCAGTGTTTTGCACCCATTGGTTATGCTTATTTGCATGCATACAAGTCCTTTGGTTGATGTCTTATCCCCCCACCTCTCCCTAACCTTCCCACTGTAATTTGACAGTCTGTCTAATGCTTTACTGTCTCTGTATCTATCTTTTTGTTCATCAGTTTATAATGTTCTTTATTATCTATAAATGAGTGAGATAATGTGGTGTTGTTTTTAAATACATTTTATTGATTTTTTTAAAAAAGAGGAAAAGAGAAGGATAAAGAGTTAGAAACATCTATGAGAGGGAAACATCAATCAGCTTACCCCTGCATACCTCTTACTGGGCATGTGCCTGCAACCAAGGTACATGCCCTTGACTGGAATTGAACCTGGGACCTTTCAGTCCACAGGCTGATGCTCTATCCACTGAGCTAAACCGGTTAGGACTCATGTGGTATTTTTATAAATTAAAAATAAAGTTTTTAATTAAATGAAATAAAATAAAATGAATAGCATATGTAATACTTGTAGCAATAAAGATTAAAAAATAAAGATAAATTAATTTAAAAAAAAAACAGAATAGCAAATCATCCAGAGGCAGCCAAGCAAAAGGCAGAGCCGCTGAGATAGTCCACACCACCAGAGCCTCCTTGGTTGCATCGGTAGCCTGCGGAAAAGGGTGAGTGTTGGTCCGAGTGGCTGAGGAAATCCTCGTTCAGTTTTCCTGGGGTTACAGCACCCCAGTCAGTCCCCATCCCCAGCCCTGCCCTCACCAGAGTCAGGTCTTTCCCTGGACGTGCCACCCCTGCCCTGGGACCAGCAGCCTGTACCAAGCTCTGCCCACCCTCTGCACATCACAGCGCCACCCCAGCCCCGCTACAGACGTTCTGGGCTCAGGACTAAAGTAATGAGTCCATCTGCTCCCTTCACTCAGGCGTGATTCTCCTGCGGTGGGAGGGTCTAAGGACCTGGTGGGAGCTCTGATGGACAGGAAGGCCCTTCCTGACACCTGACAGCTTGGGGAGGGTTGCAGACAATTTCCTTCTTTTCCCTTCTCTCCCAGCCTCTCACCTAGCAGCTCTCTCAGTATGAGGGTCCCCGCCCTGCCCATCCATTCGTGGTCAGCCCCATCTATGTCCTCAGTCACCTCTGCCCTGGGCCGCTCAGTGACTCAGGATCTGGAATGTGGAGGAGGCTGGCTGCCAGGTAACTACATCAGAGCTCAGCCAGGAATCCCAGGCGTTCACTGAGAACTGGCCTCCTTCTAACCTTACTGTTGCCTCCATACATTGTCCTTACTGTTTGCCTCCCTCCTTACTGGACGGTTCCAAACCACTTTCTGTGAACTTCAGCTTTTGGAGTTGGGTTTGCAAGGCCTTCCAACATTCTTCCTGGGATTAGGTCCTGCCCCCTGGCTATTCCCCTTCCCTGGACATATCACAGCATACTACTGTCACCTGAATGTAAGTACTGCCCATGTCCTCTGTGCCTACTATCTCCACTCCACCCACACTGGGCTCCCAAAATCTCTCCCAAAGAGAATTTGAGCCAAAACTGAAATCTCTAAACACCTTCAGCATCTATAGGCCTTAAGCCTTGGTGTGGACCCCTCCTTTGCCCATTGGCATCAACAAGGCTGAGCTAGTGCAACTTATTGCTGTTAAGTTATACCATGTGTTAGTTTCCTGGTCTAATTTCCAGGGTGAAAAGTTTCAGTGTGGCGGGATCAGGGGTCAGGCTGGGAAACCACCTCCCTCACCCCTGGCCATCTGCCTTTCACTTCCCACTCAATCCTGCCCTCGGTACCTGTTACTATAAGGCCCCAGCAGAGGATACCTACTATGATCAAACTGGTGAGGATCACAGGGAGGATCCAAGTGATGGGCATGCTAGTTGTGGCCTTGGATGGAACTGTGGCTGTGGCAGTGGTTGATGCAGCTGTAATGGAAACACAAGAGTGACATCCTGTGCAGAACTCAAATCTGAGGTGCTGTCCCAGGCAATCCTACAATGCAAACACTTTCTACCCCCTACATGTGGCAGCCAATGTGACAGATCCTGGGGTTGGAACAAAGAGAGGAGATGGGCCCTGTCCCCTTGAAGCTCATATAGCTAATGGGGGAAGACAGAAGGTGATTGAGGAAGGTGATTGAAAAGTCCTCTCAGGAGCTGATTTGAGATTGTTTTGAAGGATTTCCAGAAGTAGACCAGGTGAAATGAAGAAGGGAAGTGATACTATAAAGAGGAAACAGTACAAGGAAAAGCTCTAGAGCCAAATGATGCCTTTGGGGTTAGCAAAAAATCCACAGTGAGTGGTCTAGGATTATGTGCAGTGAAGAAGAGGAGGAGACAAGGGAAAGGAGGTATTTCAGAACATACCAATGACTGTTAGACTAAAAAACAAACAAACAAACAAACAAACAAAAAACAACAAAAAACAAAAGCCTCCTTGATGGTTGGATCACTTTTTCAAACCACACATAACACACAGACACACACACAATGTCAATGTCAATTCAAGAGACCTACGACATCATCCCCTCTACACAGTTACCTTTTGTGCTCACAACTTCACCTTGGGATCTGGAAACTTGCTGAAGCGAGTCTATACAGTCTTTAGAGGTACTAACGAGGTCACCAATCATAGCTCTGTCACTCGCCAATGTCTTCTTTAACAGTTCCCCTTCAGGTCGCAACACTGTCCAGCTTTTGTTCTTCAAGTGAAAGTGGAGCCATGTATGTCCATCAAAGCCAAACTCCCAGAATGCGCTATTGTGTCCATTGGATTCCTGCTTACACATCATGGTGCCCTTCAGGGAGAAATAAACTATTCCCACCCCCCATAGGAAAGAGGTCAGCCTTGGGTCTTGATAGATCCTTTGTTACAACCTTGTATCCAGCCCTCTCTCCCCTCCTATCTCCTAGTCTTGCTCTGACTTCTGTGTCCTATCCTGGCTGCTGGGATTCATAGGTGGAACCAACTTCCAATCTATATATATCAATATATATAAAAGTCTAAGTGACTGATATGACTGAATGACCGGAACGACTGGTTGGCCAGTTGCTATGATGTGTACTGACCACCAGGGTGCAGACACTCAATGCAGGAGCTGCCCCCTGGTGGTCAGTGTGCCCCCACAGCCAATCTCCCATGGCCAGCAAACCTCCCACAGTACCTCTCCCGCATCAGGCAGGCCCCGGCCCAGCCTTGATCAGGACTGAGCAAGAGGGCCCTAATAGGCCCTGATCACTGGCTAGGCCTAGGGACCCCACTCACACACAAACTTTGTGCACCGCCCTATAGTATTTATATAAATGCAATTGTTTCCTAACCTGACAACAGTCTTCTACTTCTACAATGGGCTTACAAACTTACCAATGAATTTAATAATTTCTGGTTTAATGTCAAGCAGGTGCTTTTTGAACTCTTCCAGCAGGCCTTTTAGAGTTGTAATCTGTCTCTCCGAGGCCTCTGTGGCACTCTTCTGGCTATTAGAATCATAATCAAGAAATGTATTTCCATTGTTCTGGCCTTGAATTTTATACCATGGCTGTCCATGAGGAGTAATGGTGAATTTATAGCTAAAAGAGATAGCACCTGTGAGGGGAAAAAATGCAAATGAAAGTTGGGGTTGGAAGAAAAGTGCCCATAAGTGTCTTTCCTTATCTCTTGACAGCAAGTGAATCCCTCTGATGGGCTGGGCTGGGCTGGCAAAGCAAGAACTGACTCTGCCAGGCCCCTCTAATCACCATGTGAGGGCTAGTGGCCCTCTCTTGCTTGAGGAGGCCCTGGAGGCCACTGCCGAGCAGGAGACCACACAATCCCCGATATGTCCCCTCTCTCCTCCAGGCCAGTAACCAGCATCAGTCAGTCTATAACAAGTCCAGGAATGTTCCAGGCTTCATAGGGGAGAAAAAGGTCTTGATACCAGAGGACTGTCAAAGACCAGCCCAGTGCCCTGTGGGGAGATGTTTGAGTGTGCGGGGGGGGGGCTGCTCCTGAGGAAACTGGATGATAGTGGGGACGGAGTGAGATGGGAACCCAATGTAGAAGAGGGGGAGTTGACAACTAGAGGATTTAGCACAGCCCTGGGAGAGGATGCTTACCTGTTATTAGGATGGGTATTAGGGGTTTGAGGAAAAGGATGGCTGCACTGTATGGAAGAGAATATTAGAGCTTCCCACACAGACAGTAGAGGGAGAGATTAAAAGAATCAGAGAATGCATGCACTCAGAATGGACAAAGTATGAAAAGTCGGAACAACTAGAAAATGTCCATCAGCTTTGCTTAAGGGAAGGCATGAAAGATTCTTTTTTTTTTTTTTTAAATATATTTTATTGATTTTTATACAGAGAGAAAGGGAGAGAGATAGAGAGTTAGAAACATCGATGAGAGAGAGAGTCATCGATCAGCTGCCTCTTGCACACCCCCTACTGGGGATATGCCTGCAACCAAGGTACATGCCCTTGACCGGAATCGAACCCGGGACCCTTCAGTCCCCAAGCCGACGCTCTATCCATTGAGCCAAACCGGTCCCGGCAAGGATTCTTTATTGAACTTATTATGAATGATTGCTGATGATAGGGTTCAAGTGTGTCACTTTGGCATACTGATAATTTTGAATTAAAGTTATTTAAGAAACAGCCGGTGCAAGAAGGACCTTCCTTAGTCCCGCTGAAAGCAGGGAATAAATCTCCTATGTGAAATGCACTTTCCCTACACCAGGAGGTAGAGAGACATTCTTAGCGCCAGAGATGGGGAATATAGGGCCAAGAAGGCTGTATAACGTAACCTTCTTGCTTCATTGCTAATTTACTACTCCAAGCCAAAATGCCTTTGTTAATTCTTCACAAGTTTATGATTTCTTTGTTTAAAAGTATAAAATCTGCTTACTGTGGTTACTTCAGAGAGTTTCCTATTTCTACAATCTCCTGTACCCATCATATTAAATTTTGCTTTTTACCTGTTAATATCTCTCACGTTAATTTAAGTGTTAGGCCAGTCAGAAGAACCTAGATGCATGGAGGAAAAATTCTTCCTCCCCAACAGTAAGAAAGGCAACACCATTGTCAGCAATCTCAGTGCTGGCTGTCTCTGATGCCAAGAATTACCAAGTGGAAGTAGTATTTCAGAAACAGGCTCCCAGTAGTAATGAAGATGAAAAATACAGATAGGGCAAAAGAGTGTCTTATCCTGGAAAAAATGATGGGATTAGATATAGGAACTCAACTGTCACAGAAAGCAGAGGGCCATTATTGAAACAATCAGAAAAGTTCCTTTGCCTCACGGAACTAGTGACCCTAGGAACAAAATCCAATTCAGAGAGTGCTGGATGTAAGTAATAACAGCGAAGACAAAACACAAGATTAACTAATTGGGAGGCTAAAAGCAGCCTTCTGGAAAGAGGCTGGGTCTGTTGCCAGTTTTGAGACCTGTACCCCATTACTAGAAGCAGAGGTCCAGTTCCAATGAGGAGGGACCCTTCAAGTTGACAGCAAGTGCCTTATGGCCTTTGACCTGGCTAAGTGTCCACCGGGAAACAGAAGCCACCCGGACACTCACATTGGAACTAGTGTGTGAGACATTGTGGGCCCTGTTACTAAAGTGGTGCATGGTGCATGGTGTGGGGCCCCGGTAATGAACAGACACCTGTCCCAGATCCTGCTCACAGTGCTATCATTTAATCCAGCCACACACAGTCGTCATTTCGCATTCCCCAGATTTGTAATAAAGATAGAAAAATCATTGTCGTTAGTGAATTACTTGTAGGTTGAGTGCCACACAGTAGGGGAATTCAAGTGCAACCTTCTGAAACTGTCATTTCTTTTCCCCAATAGATTGGTAAAACAGGCACTGAGATGAGCAGGGTCACAGGGAATGAATGCAATGCTGATCTTGACAGCAGAAATGCTACACCAGCAGAGCCCTCAGCTCACACCTATGGTGGCTTCATGCAGTGTCTCTCACAGTCCCCTTGGACCAAAGAATCCAGTCTACAGAAAGGAGGGGAGTAAAGGCCCCCACCTGTGGGACCCACATCCTCTCATATTCACTCCACCCAAAGCCACAGGTAAAAGAGGGCATGTTTCTGGCTCTTGAACACACATTGCAGGAACCCTAAGGGATGATTTTCGAACAGACATAACACCCATATGTGGGACACCCTAAATGTGGGGTCAGGAAACTATGACTATCCAAATCTGGTTTCCCATCCACTTCTATGTTGTCTTTGGCTACTTTGCCTCTGTAAACATGAAGGTGCCTAGTGTATACAGAGACAGTAAGTGGCCTGACATTCATTATTGCTCTTTGTAGAAAAAGTTTGCAGGAAGGCAGATCCAAGATGGTGGCAAAGTAGGTGGAAGTTACACGCACCGCCTCCCAGGACCAAACTAAAATTACAACAAAAATATAGAACAATTAACCTGAATAACCAACAGAAGACTATTTGATCAGTAGTAGTCTTATATCAAGAATTTTCAGAAGACACATTGAAACTGGTAGGGAGGGTGGAGAAGTGAAAAAGATTGGGTACTTGAAATACCCAGGGGTGACACTTTGTAAAATATGAGTTGCCTAGTCACTAAGCCATACACCTAGAACTAATACTAAATAACATGGAATGTAAACGGTAATTGAATAAAAAACAAACAACATTAGTTACAATGAATGGCAGTAAAACTCAAAATAAATGGAAGATCTTTTTCAAATATTAAAAAAAAAAAAAAAAGAGCCTAGCAGGCATGGCCAGTGGTTGAGCCTCTACCTATGAATGGGGAGGTCATAGTTCAATTCCTGTTCAGGGCCCATGCCTGGGTTGTGGGCTTGATTCCCAGGGTGGGGTGTGTAGGAGGCAGCCAATCAGTGACTCTCTCTCATCATTGATGTCGATGTCTCTCTCTCTCTCTCTCTCTCTCCCCCCTCTCTGAAATCAATTATATATATATATATATATATATATATATATATATATATATATAAATAGAGTAATATGCAAATTAACCAACACTCTGCTACACCCACCCGCCACGCCCACCAAAAGGGAGGCAGGTAGGGTGGGCGAGGCAGGGCACTCAGCAGTGGCAGCCCCCTAGGCTGCCTGAGTTGACCGCTGTGCTGTCCCGCTGACAGCGACAGTGCGCCAGAGTCTCCCAGCGACAGTGCGCCCAGCAAAAGTGACTCATTGGGGGGGATTGCGCAAGAACGGAAGAACTTCAGGGTTTTTCTTTTTCTTTTTCTTTTTTTTAGAATTAAGAAAGTTTTTTCCAGTTTTTTAGAATTAAGAATGCAGCGATAGCAGGAAAGCGGCCTGTAGCTGTCCCTGGGTTACCAACGTGAGAGATGTCCCAGTCCTGTCCACGCCCCACACGTCGGGGCCTGGGGCTCCCACTTCCCAAGAAGCCCCAGAGCTGCAAGGTGGGTGGCGGGGGTGGGGCGGGGGGCGGTAAAGGGGGATCGGAGGAGGGGGCGCCACGGGAGGCCCGCGGGCCAGGGAGGAGGCCTTTGTCAATGCCGAGGGGTCCAAGCCCCCGCTGGTTTCGGGCTCCCTTCTTGCCGGGAAGGCTGACTCCCAGCTATGCAGACCGGACAGCCGCGGAGACGGAGGGATTGAGGAGGGCTGGGCTGGTCGCGGCATCCGCGGGTGGCGGCGGGGTTCCCGAGCCCCCTCATGGGCTTCCCCTCTGGTCCCCCCACTCCGGCTCGCAGGTTAATGCTGCTCCTTCCCCCGCAGATTTCATCCCCGAACCCCCCGAACTCACCGGGAGGCGCGCCCCGGGCGCCGTGCGGCGGCAGAACCCAGAGCAGAACGCAGAGCAGAACCCAGAGCAAGGCGGGGCTGCGCTTGGTGCCCACCGTGCCCACCATGGCGACTAGAAGCCCAGATGGCGCCCTACGGGTGTTGCGGTCCGACTGGGTCCGAGGATGAACTGATTGTGTGAGGAAGTTTGTCTCGGTGGCTCCTGCAAGTGGCCACTCCTGCCGCTGTACGCTGTTCTCGCCCGCCGTGCTTTGAAAAGGGGCGGTGCTGGTGCCAGGACGGTTCCGCGAGAATCGGTCTGCTCCTCCCACCTATTACTTAGGGTCATAATCTTTTTACATTTTCTCCCCCCTGCCAGTGGATAGAGCGTCAGCCTGTGGACTGAAAGGTCCCAGGTTTGGCTCAGTGGATAGAGCTTCGGCCTGTGGACTGAAAGGTCCCAGGTTTAATTCTGGTCAAGGGCATGTACCTTGGTTGCGGGCACATCCCTGGTAGGGGGTGTGCAAGAGGCAGCTGATGTTTCTCTCTCATCGATGTTTCTAGCTCTCTATCTCTCTCCCTTCCTCTCTGTAAAAAATCAATAAAATATATTTAAAAAAACACAAAACAACAACGAAAAACTGTGGTACAGGTACATAATGAAATAGTAAGCAGCTTTAAAAAAGAAGAATCTCTCACCGTTAGAGACAGCATGGAGGGGCCTGGAGAGTATTATGCTAAACGAAATAAGCCAGTCAGAGAAAGGCAAGTATCATATGATCTCACTTATATGTGGAATCTAATGAACAAAACAAAGTGATGAATAAAATATATCCAGAGACATTGAACATGCAACAGAATAACTTATTTCAGAGGAGGAAGGTAGGAAGAGATTAACCAAAGAACTTGTATGCATATATGCATAGGCCATGGCCAGATAATAGTATAGGGAAGGCCTGGGGAGGGGTAGGAGTGGGGTGGAGGTGATCAATGGGAGGGAAGGGGACATCTGTAATACTTTCAACAATGAGGATAAATTAAGAAAAACATTAAGTCCATGATCCAGACTTCCTGCCCCAGAGTCAGCTTGTCAGCATCTTTGACTAAGAGCACCATTGCTGCAATAATCCTTAGGCAAGAGGGCCAGCCGGCAGCTACAGGGTCCAACTTCTTGGACAAATAAGCTACTAGGCGGCTCCAGGGGCCCAGGGTTTGAGTCAGTACCCCCTTCGCTATTCCTTTGGGTTCATCCAGGAAGAGATGGAAGGGCTTTGTGATGTCTGGCAGGCCCAGGGCGGAGCACTTAGGAGGGCTTTCCTTAACTGCTCAAAGGCTGTCTTTTCTCTCTCAGTCCATTCAAATGCCTTTCCTTTCTTGGTTGCCTCCTATAGGGGCCTGGCAATCTCTGTGAAACCCGGTCCCAGAGGCGGCAGTAGCCAGCAGATCCCAGGAATTCCCTTACTTCCCTTCATGAGATGGGGGTTGGGATTTTCAAAACAGTCTCTTTTCTGGCATCTGACAGCCGCCGATGCCCACCCTCCAGGATGTATCCCCCGTAACTCACCCTTTCTTTGCATATCTGGGCCTTCTTCGCAGAGGCACGGTATCCACGGGCCCCCAAGGAGGTCAGCAGGTCCCTTGTTCCCTCCTTGCAGTCTCAGCAGTATCTGCTGCAATCAGGATGTCGTCCACATACTGAAGGAGAGTGAGGTTGGGGTGTGTTCTCCGGTACTCACCCAGGTCCTCCTGCAGGGCCTCATCGAAGATGGTGGGCGAGTTCTTGAACCCCTGAGGCAACCGGGTCCATGTCAGTTGTCCGCAAATCCAAGGCGAACAAGAGGTTGACTTCAGGGTGCCAGCAGCAAACTGAAAAAGGCATCCTTCAAATCTAATACAGTATATCAGACACGGGAGGGCACCAGAGAACTTAGGAGAGTGTATGGGTTGGGGACCTTTGGATGTATGTACATAACTCTTTTATTTATTTCCCGGAGGTCCTGTACTGGCCGGTAGTCATTCGTGTGGGGCTTCTTGACTGGCAGGAGGGGGTGTTCCAGGCAGACTGGCAGGGGACCAGCACCCTTAGGCCCCTCAGTCTCCGAATGTGTGGCTGAATTCCCTTCAGGGCTTCCTGAGGCATGGGGTACTGGCCCTCCCCCAGGTTTTTACTCTACCAGGACAGGGGAGGGTTATCACTTCCACACTCAGATCCTGAGCCAGTGAGCAGCCTTTGCCTTGAGAGATGACTCCAGGGATAGTGTGATTGAGCTGGATGCTGGTAGGTGACTGGAGCAGGAATCCATGGGGCAAAACAGGGACACTCACTCTCAGAGCTGTGAGCTGTTACCAGGGTGAGGAGAGCGGGGAGAGGAGGGCAAAGAAGGATCTTTGCCACAACTATCCCCAGTGCTAGAGGGAGCAGGAAGTAGGCCTCTCTCTTTGGACAAGGCTCTTCTGGGCTTTATTAGAATGAAAACTTCAGCATCACAATTCATTTGCACCTTGAGTCCTGAGCCCCACCTTTCTTTAGCCTGACTGTCATGTGGTAAAGTTGGTAGGATATGGGTACAAGCTGTAGGGCCTAGGGTGGTGGTGAGAACTGATGGGAAATATAGGATTCTCAGTGAGGGTAGGACTCTGAGCTGGAAGGGTTTGGGGTAGGTAGCCCCAGGGGAACTGACCCAGGATTTTCTCAGCCCCTGGGACAAACATGTGCTTCTTTTCTGACGGGAGAAGATGCTGCTCAAAAGCTCCCGGAAGTGTGATCTAGTTCAACACAAGATCTGGTTGTGCCTTCCCATCTCCAGCTGCTCACCTGTTCACCTCCAGGAGCGTCAGTCCTTACAGAGACCTCAAGAAGGTTGTGAGGATACAGCAGATGCCACGTTCATGTCCTTTATGCCACGGGAGGTTTGGCGACTCTGCACAGTTTTCAACATTTGGTTCCATTTTCTCTTGGTGCCAATTGTTATAATTCTTGCATTTAGTTCTCCAACTGCTTGAAGAAGAAATCTAACCAGAAAGATTATTTCCCAGTCTCTCCTTTGTTTGTGGAAAATGAGATAGATTTCTGCATCAGGATCTTGTTGTAGCAAATGAACAACATACCGTGTGAGACTTCAGGCTTTGCCGATCAGATATCTGTTGCAACTCCTCAGCTCTGCTGTAGAGTGAAAGCAGTGATAGACAATACCTGATTGGGTGAATGTGGCTGGATATCACTCTTGGTCCATAAAAGCCAGCAAATGTATGACCTGAGAGGTATCTGTAGTAGGACAAGGTGCTGAGGGGAGTTCATGGCCTTTCTACTCGAGAATCACAACACAGAGCCTAATGTTCTGAGGCAAGGCTATGTCTCTTGGCACAAGGAGACCCACAGCATTTATAGAGGCTCCTGGCGAAGTACTGGGACCAGGAGAGACGAGGCTCTGGAGCCTCAGAGTTGTCCATTGTGAGTGTCATTGGGTCAGCTAGGCCCAGCATTCAGAGAATAGAAGTGAGCAGGGTCACAGGGAACATCCCATATGATAGAAGGGTAATATGCTGAAAAGATAGAGCAGAAGTCATTTGGGACCTCCATCCTTCCTTCTGGACCTTCCAGCTCCTCTGGGAGGACTGAGGCTGCAGGATCCAAGGAGCCACTGTGGCTGTGAGGGCGGGACCAGGCCCAGGCAGCCTGCCACCTGCTTGCCCAAGGCTGAGAGGGAGGAAGCCACAGCCACCTGTGGTTATGCGTGATGAGGAGGGCAGGCAGAGTGGTTAGGGGTGATCAGTCAGGCAGGCAGGCAGGTGAGCAGTTAGGAACCAGAGATCCTGGATTGCAAAATGGTGTCTAACTGCCATTTTAGGCAGGAATGGGCCAACGGGTCTAAATCTGCTGTCAGATACCACCCAAAGGGTCCCTGATTGTGAGAGAGCACAGGCCTGGCTGAGGGATTCCCTCCCAACCCCCAACCCATGCATGAATTTCGTGCAGTGGGTCCTCTATTGTAAGATATAAAGAGAAATGTCCCTGATCTCCATACCAGAAATGTGCACCAGCACCACCCTGACTTCCTGCAGGTTCACAGAAGGAAGTGGAGCAGTTGCCTATTGCTGCATGATCCACATTCTCTCACTCTCACTCCAGCCAGAAGCTACAGGCTGGACAGTGATCAGTTCTGGCTCTTCACCACACTGAGGACAAATTGGCTGGGACACCCATGTGTGTGACTCCAAATGTTGGGTCCACAGAGTAGTGCAGTGGCCATATCCGGTCCCCCATTCCTTCACATGGGGTCTCTGGCTGCTTTTGCACCATGAAGGTGGAGGCGTGTGGTGTTTACAGAGACAGGCACTATGTGTTCTGCGAAGATGGTCACATTCACTATCTGTCAGTGTATAGAAACCACCCGCACACATGAGCTTAAATCCATGACCGTCATATGCTGTACCTCCTCAGTGGGTGGAAAATATGGGTGTGGGACCCCAAAGAACTGGGTGGTAAAACCGGCTGAGCTGGGGGAAGAGCAGTGGCTGGTGAGAGCAGGGTCTGAAATGAGTGCCTGGGGTTGCTGGGGCGGGGAAGAACGGCCGCGGCCTGGGACACGTTTGTCCGGCCTCTGCCCCTTTCTCGGCCTCTGCCCCCTTCCCCCGCCGCTGCCGCTCGGAGCCGCCCGCCCGTCTGCCTGTCCGCCCGTCCGCCTGTCCGCCTGCCCGCCTGCCCGCCTGTCCGCCTGTCCGCCTGTCCGCCTGCCCGCCAGAACCTGTAATCCCTCTGAAGTTGGCTTTGAAGTCCTAGGTGAGGAGAAATGGTTATGGTGGAGGGTTTGCTGTGGTGGCCAAGGTGGGAGCAGGGAAGGGGCAAGGGTTGTGTGTTGGTGCCCGCGGGTGGAGACCCTGCCCAGCACCCCTGTCCTGATAGCACCTCTGTTCCTGCTTCCCCACTTGTGGGCTGGTGGAGGGAAGGAGGGTCCTGGGGTGGGAAAGTGTGTTGGGAGAGTGTGGGGTGAGGGTGGTTTTGTGGGTGTCATCAGTCAGGCTGGGTATTAAGGAGCCATCTCCCCCTCTCCTTGGCTGCTGGTGGCGGGAAGGATGTGATTAAAAAAAAAAAAAGTGGACTGAGCTTGAGCTGGGTCTGTTGCAACCACCAGCTGCTGCCTAGAGTGTGACTCACAGCTCAGAGGAAAGCGGCGGGCGGGGCCCGGCTGCGCAGCTCAGAGGGAGAGGAGACCGCAGGAGACCAAAGGACTAGCTTTCCACCTGCGCTCATTCGCCGGGCGCCTCCCGCCCACCTCTCCTGGTCACGAAAGCGACCACCCCGGACAAGGGCGGGGAGGAACGGCCGCGGCCAGCCACACGTTTGTCCGGCCTCTGCGCCTTTCCCCGGCCGCCGGCGCTCGGAGCCGCCGGCGCTCGGAGCCGCCGGTGTGCCCGCCGCGCGCAGCGCTCGTCCACGGAGCTGCCCGGCCTCCTCCTGCCTGTCCGCCTGTCCGCCTGCCCGCCTGCCCGCCTGTCCGCCTGCCCGCCTGGCCGCCTGTCCGCCCGTCCGCCCGCCCGCCCGCCTGCCCACCAGTCCGCCTGTCCGCCTGCCCGCCTGCCCGGAGCTGAGCGCACCGACCGCGGCTGCTCCCATGGCGAGGACCCCGGGCCCCAAGTTCAGCCTCTTCCTCCCGCCGCTCGCGGTGCTGCTCGTCTGTGTGTGCGCGGCGCCTGGCGCCTCGGGGCGCAGAGGTGAGTCCCCAGGAATCTGAGCGGCGGGCGGGGGGGGGGGGCGCTGATGGGGGCAGGGGGGGAGGGCGGGAGGGCGCTGATGGGGGGCAGGGGGAGGGCGGGAGGGCGTTGATGGGGGGGTGGGGCGCAGAGAAAGGACAGGTGAGAGGCCCGGGAAAGAGGAAGCTGGGACTTTAAACTCGCGGGCAGGGCCCATAGCAGGTCCAGAACCTCCCCTCCTCAGTGCCCTCCAGGGGCTCATTCCCCTCCCACCTAGGCTTCCAGGCAGCATTGCCTTGGGGAAGGCAGCTGGGGTTCCCAGTGCGCTGTCCCGCCGCTCCAGTCATGCTTCTGGGGAACTGGGACCCCTGCTGAGGTCACTGGCCTGGTCTCCCCCTAGCCCAGCTCTGCAGGTTCTACCTCCCGCCCTCTGCCACGGCCCGCCTGTGCCCCTCCTGCCCCCTGGGAGCCACTGCTGCCCTCACCAGCCCACCCAGGTCCATCACCCAGCTGTTGAGGGCCCCCAAACCAGTGCTTCCTATACCCTTTTATCCCGGACTGAGCCTAATCTCTTCCTCTGCCAAGTGGCACTTTATCCCTGTTGCCTGAGGACTTATCTGGAGATGTGGTTTCCTGGCAGGCAGAGGCCTCCTGGTCCTCCTCAAGCAAGGGAGGGGCCCCAACCTTCCCCTGGAGAAGGGAGGCATTGGACAGGGTCAGGCCTTGCTCTGCCAGCCCGGCCATCACAGGGATTGTCTTGCTGTCACAGAGATGGGGGAGTGGTGTTTTGGGTCTTTTCCTTCCAACCCTAGTCCTCAGCAGCATTTTTCCTTCACAGATTCTCACTCTCTTCACTATGATTTCAACATTTCTTCTGATAAACAACCATGGTGTATGGTCCAAGAAAAGATGGATGAAGAGAAGTATCTTTTCTATGACTGTGGCAACAATAAGGTCATATATATTAATCTCCCAAGAGAGGAGGGAAAGGCCATTCATTCCTGTAAAGGAGAGTTAGGAACCCTGAGCAACATGGGAAATGAATTAAAACCATTACTGGCTGACATTAAACGTGAGAAATATGCAGATGGAGGTAAGTTTGAAAAATTCAAGGGTAGACGCGAGCAGACTGAGGGGCTAGCTGTATGGATTGTGTTCATTTAAAAAGAAAACTGGATGGTGGGCCTTCCCACATAGCCCAGCAGGAAGGCAAGGGAGAGCAGGGCAGGGTTAGAAGTGTTCAGAAAAGGTGGACACCGGGTGGGACAAAACATTTGTCAAGACCAGAGGCTGATGTCTTTCCCATGGGGCTGTGGGGCAGCTCCTCTCACCCTGCAGGTCAGGATGACGTGCCATGGAAGCACCAGTGGGTCCTTGGAGTTTTCCTTGGGTGGACAGAGGCTCCTTACCTTTCACTCTGAGACTGAAGAATATAAAGCGGATGATTCCGAAGGTGAACGGCTGAAGAAGAAGTGGGAGAAATATGAGGATTTGAGCAAAGACTTCAAAATGACCTTAAAGGGAGACTGCAAGGAATTGTATAAATGCTGGGTACACAGGAAGACAGAGCTGGAGACAACAGGTAACAGGGGAGACAGGGAAGGTGTTGTTTTCTTGTGATAAGCTAGACCTACATTTGTGTGCATGTGCATGTGGCACTGTGTGTGTGTGTGAGTGTGTGTGTGTGTGTGTGTGTGTGTGGTGTGTATGTGTGTTTCTGCCTGTAAGCATGTGCTTGAATGGGTGTGAGTGTGTTTGAAAAGTGGCTAGTCTGCAGTGAGTTCTTGGGAGAGTAATGGCAATTGGTGTGTTCTACTGTCTCTCCTTTCCTTTCTCATCTCCTCAGGAGTCGGTTTTCAGACCTGTTCTTTATTGTTCCCTCTTCTCGGCATCACTTTTCTTCTTCATCTCACCTGGCCTATTTCTGGAAATCCTTCAATATGACCTCAAATCAGCTCCTGGGAAGACTTCTCTCCCACCTTCCTCATGAGTGTCCTCTTCTCTCACAGCAGGAGTGCCTGGTATATTTTAACCCTTGCTTCCCCCATTAACTCTCTGAGTCCCTTTGAGACAGGGCCCATCTCCATTCCTTGTTCCAACCCCAGATATGTCACAGTGGCTGTCACACGTAGAGGGTAGAAACTGTCTGTATCATAGCATTACCTGGGACATCAGGAGCTGTCTCCTCAGGATTGAGTACTGCATTGAATGTCCCTCTTGTGTTTTTATTGCAGCTGCACTGACCACAGTCCCGGCCCAAGTCACAACCACACCTACCATAGCCTCAGTTTCACCAACCAAGACCACAGATGGGTTGGAGACCTGGGCCATCATTCTCAATGTATTTATGATTTTCATCACCCTGATCATCATTTGAATCATCTATTACATTATAGGAAAAGGTAAAGAGGGCAGAATTGAGTGGAAAATGAGAGGCAGGTGGCCTGGAATGAGGACAGGGAAAGGTGAATTTTCAGCCTGTCCTTGCCCCCTCACTGAACCTTCTCTTTGTGAAAATTAGTCTAGGGAACTAACATGTAATATAGCTTGATAGCAATAACTTGGACAAGCTCAGCTCTGAGTTCTATCTTCTGTCAAAGCAGTGGGAAAAGGAGGGTGCCATACCAAGGCTTAACCCCTGTAGATGCTAAAGAGGATTAGTGATTTCAGTCCCCATCCACATCCCTTGTTTGGGAGAGTGTGTTTGGGGCCGGTGTGTGTGGTGTGGGAACAGCAGGCACACAGGACATGGGAAGTACTCCCGTTCAGGTGAGAGCAGCATGGCGGCTCCATGTGATGTGTCCAGGGGAAGGGAGTATCCAGGAGGCTAAGAGGAGAGGGGTCTGGGTCTGATACCAGGAGGAGAGGTGGAAGGCCTTGCAGAACCAATTCTAAATGTTGGAGTTTGCATCTGCCTTCCCAGAAAGTGGCTTTGGAGACATCAGGTAAGACAGATGGCCAGCAGTACAGACTGCAGGACAAGTTAGATGGAAGCCATTTTTTTTCTGGAACCCCCTGAGAATCCTGGGTAAGCCCTGATTCAATCACCTGGCAGCCAGCTTCCTCCACACTCCAAATCCTGAGTCACTGTGTGCCTCCTTCCTTGAGCTCAGGTGACTCCAGGGATAGGTGTGGCTTAGCTGCTGGTGGAGTTGGATGCTGACTGGTGACTGGAGCACGAATCCATGGGGCAGGACAGGGACACTCACTCTCAGAGCTGTGAGCTGTTACCAGGGTGAGGAGAGCAGGCCAACCAAGGATCTTTCCACAACCACAACCATTCCCTGGTAGAGAAACCAGGATGCAGGCCTCTCTCTCTGGACAAGGTTCTTCTGGGCTTTTTTAAAATCAAAATTTCAGTAGAGGGAGCATCACAGTTCATTTGCACCTTGAGTCCTGAGCCCCACCTGCCTTTGGATCTGACTTGCCTTGTGATAAAGGTGGTAGGATGTGGGTACAAGCTGTAGGGCCTAGGGTGGTAGTGAGAGCTGATGGGAAATACATGACTCTCAGGAGGGTGGGGCTCTGAGCTGGAAGGGTTTGGGGTCGGTAGCCCCAGGGGAACTGACCCAGGATTTTCTCAGCCCCTGAGACAAACATGTGTTTCTCTTCAGGTGGCAAAGATGCTGCTCAAAAGCTCCTGGATGTGTGGTCTAGTTCAACATGTGTCCCTGCTGCTTGGCTACCTTTCCACCTCCAGCAGTGCACCTGTTGGCCCCAAGGAGCTGCAGTCCTTACAGCAAATGCAGAGACCTGCAGGAGGTCAAGAGGATTCAGAAGATGCTATGTTCATGTCCTAAATTCCATGAGAAGTTTGGTAACTCTGCACAGTTTTCAACATTTGGTTCCATTTTCTCTTGATTGTTATAATTCTTGCAGTTAGCTCTCCAACTGCTTGAAAAAGAAATCTTGCCAGAGAGAACACTTTCCAGTCTCCCCTTGGGTTGTGGAAAATGAGATAGATCTCTGCATCAGGACCTCGTTGTAGCAAATGAACAAGATACCGTGTGAGACTTCAGGCTTTGCAGATCAGAAGTCTGTTGCAACCACTCAGCTCTGCTGTGTAGCGTGAAAGGAGTGATAGACAATACTTGACCAACCTTTGGGCTGATGCTCTAAACACTGAGTCAAAGCAGCCAGGGCCTCACCACCTTTTAAAGGGAAAATAATATTTATGATGGTTACCTTTAGAAAGTTTTAAACTATGTAATGCTATTTAAAGTTATATCTCTCTATGAAAGAATACTATAACAATACAATTACTTAGCGATTTTGTTTTATAACACACAGTATTTTAGGTGATTATTGTTTGTTCGAATAATGCTGTAAATAAAACCAGTGGTTCTGATAAATTACTATGGAAACAGAATTTACCATCTTTGTCATGTCATGGAATAAAAAAAATCATATGGATCCTAAAGTATGAGGATTTATCTGCTATTACCGCACACTCCACACCCCGCAGTGACTTTCCTGTGATTCTGTCCCTGCAGACTCACCTCCTTCAGTGGCTGAAACATCTCTACTTAAAAAAAATATATTTTATTCATTTGTACAGAGAGGAAGGGAGATGGAGAGTTAGAAACATTCTTGAGAGGGAAACATTGATCAGCTTCTTCCCACTGGGGATTGAGCCCACATCCAAGGTACATGCCCTTTGCTAGAAGCCAATTCCAGCATGTCAGCAGGGCTGAATCACCTGAGATGGCTAAAAAGCATCACCCCAAAACCTCAGTAGGACATTTCCCCAAACCTGAATAGGATAATCATTTGCTTCCAGACAGCTCAGGGCATTTTAATGCCTCCTGTTGGCCAAACACCTGAACAGCTGTAGGTTATTCCCCAAACTGAGAATGCTTCTGTAAAGTACCCCTTGAAACTGTTCCCTTTGAAGTATGTCTCCACATGGCCTTAAGACAAATTGTGTTAATAAGTAGCATGGAGGTCCTTAGACAAGGGGTAGTCTTTAGCTGCTTTTAGCTGAAGCTCCTCTGACCCCCCAATGCCTTTCAAAATTATCTTTCTTTTTTGGACTCCTGAATCTATGAATCAGCTCCTTTCTCCAGAATGCTGAACCCTTTGTTCGGCTGGGACAAGAACCCCCAGCAGCTCTTGACCAGAATTGAACCAGGACCCTTCAGTCCACAGGCTGATGCTCTGTTCACTTGACCAAACTGGTTAGAGTGGAAACATCTCTACTTCTCAAAGCTGTTTAATCCCCTCATAACAAAGAATTAGCATCAAGGACACATAAAGAACTACAAATAAGTTCGATCCAATCAAATTGTTCGAAGATGTAGGAGAAAGGTTGTGAGGAGTCAATGGAAAATAAAATTTAAAAACAGTAATCTGGCTCTTTTATTGGATTTGCTTTGCATTTTTGGATGAGGGGGTGTCTTCAGTCTCACAGAACATTTGATTCTGGTGTTTCCCTCTTGGCATGAGATGCAAGTAATTTTTATTTAATTTCCTTTGGATCTTTATATCATGAGGTACATTGTTATTGATTATTGTCCATATCAGTCTATTTCCTCCGTGATCTTGTGTTTTTAAGGACAGCACGATTCCCTGTCAAGTTTCATTTTTTTGTGAAGACAAAACTAATGCGTAAGGCAAAGACCCCACAGGTCTTCAGAACTCCCGTTGATAGCTGCTGTGTAACACCCACGCAGATATGGAGTCAGGGGTGTGTGGGGAAGTGGTATAAATGAGGAGAATTGGCAGATTTATCCTCAGACTTCACAAAACTGTCAATCCATAGCAATCTCAGCTGGAGATCTCAAGAGCATGAGAAAAAATGAAAGGCGGTGGTTGAGGCCATTGAATCACAATTCTCTGCCCATGGGTGTGTGTACACACACACACACACACACACACACACACACACACTCACACACAGGAGGGGACAGACCTGGACCCTATCTGCTAACCACTTCATCCCAGGAGTCAGACAGAGATCAGGGGCAGGTTCAGGGGCAGGAATCGTCTCTGGTTAAATTCCCCAGGGCAAATGCGTTTTTTCGAAAAGCCTCTAG